>NC_057813.1:497701861-498321040 GCF_018294505.1 Triticum aestivum
AGCCTACGTACCCTAAAACCATCGAATATCAAGATAGATCGGGAGTTCCGCCGCCGCAAGCCTATGTAGCCACCAAAAACCTCTCGGGAGCCTGTTCTGGCACCCTGTCGGAGGGGGAACCCATCACCGGTGGCCATCTTTATCATCCCGGCGCTCTCCATGACGAGGAGGGAGTAGTTCACCCTCGGGGCTGAGGGTATGTACCAGTAGCTATGTGTTTGATCTCTCTCTCTCTCTCTCTCTCTCTCTCTCTCTCTCTCGTGTTCTCTCTATGGCACGATCTTGATGTATCACGAGCTTTGCTATTATAGTTGGATCTTATGATGTTTCTCCCCCCTCTACTCTCTTGTATTGGATTGAGTTTCCCTCTTGAAGTTATTTTATCGGATTGAGTTTTTGATTTGAGAACACTTGATGTATGTCTTGCTGTGTTCATCTGTGGTGACAATGGGATATCACGTGCCACTTGATGTATGTTTTGGTGACCAACTTGCGGGTTCCGCCCATGAACCTATGCATAGGGGTTGGCACACGTTTTCTTGACTCTCCGGTAGAGACTTTGGGGCACTCTTTGAAGTACTTTGTGTTGGTTGGATGAATTTGAGATTGTGTGATGCATATTGTATAATCATGCCCACAGATACTTGAGGTGACAATGGAGTATCTAGGTGACATTAGGGTTTTGGTTGATTTGTGTCTTAAGGTGTTATTCTAGTATGAACTCTATGATAGATTGAGCGGAAAGAATAGCTTCATGTTATTTTACTACGAGCTCTTGAATAGATAGATCAAAAAGGATAACTTTGAGGTGGTTTCGTACCCTACCATAATCTCTTCATTTGTTCTCCGCTATTAGTGTCTTTGGAGTGACTCTTTTTTGCATGTTGAGGGATTGTTATATGATCTATCTATGTTATTATTGTTGAGAGAACTAGCACTAGTGAAAGTATGAACCCTAGGCCTTGTTTCCTATCATTGCAATACCGTTTACGCTCACTTTTATCATTAGTTACCTTGCTGTTTTTATAATTTCAGATTACAAATACCTTTATCTACTATCCATATTGCACTTGTATCACCATCTCTTCGCCGAACTAGTGCACCTATACAATTTACCATTGTATTGGGTGTGTTGGGGACACAAGAGACTCTTTGTTATTTGGTTGCAGGGTTGCTTGAGAGAGACCATCTTCATCCTACGCCTCCTACGGATTGATAAACCTTAGGTCATCCACTTGAGGGAAATTTGCTACTGTCCTACAAACCTGTGCACTTGCAGGCCCAACAACGTCTACAAGAAGAAGGTTATGTAGTAGACATCAAGCTCTTTTCTGGCGCCATTGCCGGGGAGGTGAGTGCTTGAAGGTATATATTTAGATCTTGCAATCGAATCTTTTTGTTTCTTGTTTTATCACTAGTTTAGTTTATAAAAGAAAACTACAAAAAAATGGAGTTAAGCTTGTCTCATATGCTTCATCTTTTTAGTATCTTTCGTGAGTTTGATGAAAAGGAAAATTGTGCTCAAGTGCTAGAAGAAGAAATCTATAGAATGTTTGATATGAAATATGTGAATGATGAGCATGATTTCAATGTTGTTAGTATGAATTCCTTGAATATCCATGATGCTAATGATATGCAAAGCCACAAGCTTGGGGATGCTATGTTTGATGAAGATGATATTTTTTTTGTCCCCCAAGTTTTAATGAGCAAATTTATTATGATGAAAGCATGCCTCCTATTTATGATGATTATATTAATGAAAGTGGGTTTGTAAGAGTGTCAACTTTAGGAAGTAGTGATCCCACTATTTTGGAGGATGTTGAATCTTATTGTGATGAACATGAAAGTGGATTTGGAAGAGTGTCAACTTTATTTAGTGATGATTCCACTATTTCGGAAGAGGTTCCAATTGATTATGAGAACAAAATTGCTGTCTATGATGATTATTGTGATGACTTGTATGCTATTAAGAATAATGATAACCATGAAACTTTTCATCATGATTTTAGTTTGCAATTGGATTATGCCTCTCATGATAATTTTTTTGTTGAGTTTGCTCCCACTATTATTCATGAGAAGAAATTTGCTTATGTGGAGAGTAGTAAATTTTCTATGCTTGTAGATCATGAAAAGAATGCTTTAGGTTCTGGTTATATTGTTGAATTCATTCATGATGCTACTGAAAATTATTATGAGGGAGGAACACATGCTTGTAGGAATTGCAATAATATCAAGTTTCCTCTCTATGTGTTAAATTTTTTGAAGCTATGCTTGTTTTGCCTTCTTATGCTAGTTGATTATTGTTCCCATAAGTTGTTTGCTCACAAAATCCCTATGCATAGGAAGTGGGTTAGAATTAAATGTGCTAGTCATATGCTTCATGATGCTCCCGTTATGTTTCAATTCTTATCTTTTATGTGAGCATCATTGTCATCATCATGCCTAGCTAGAAAGGCATTAAAGAAAAGCGCTTGTTGGGAGACAACCCAATATTTATCCTTACTGTTTTAGTGTGTTCACATGATTATGCTACTGTAGTAATCATGTTTTATAGCTTTTGTTTCAATAAAGTGCCAAGTAGAACCTTTGGGAAGACTTGGGTGAAGTTTATGTGATCTTGCTGTAAAAAACAGAAACTTTTGCGCTCACTAGATTAGCTGCCATTTTTTACTGGAGGGTGATTTTAGGTTGATTCTTTTTTATTATGATTAATATATAAATTCCTCAGGTCCATCAATTTATTTAAGAATTATTTGAATTCCATAAGTATACGTTTGATACAGATTACTACAGACTGTTCTGTTTTTGACAGATTCTGTTTTCTATGTGTTGTTTGCTTATTTTGATGAATCTATGGCTAGTATGCAGTGGTATGAACCATAGAGAAGTTAGAATAAAGTAGATATTACACCAATATGATTAAATAATGAGTTCATTACAGTACCTTAATGGTGATTTTATTTTCTTATACTAACGGAGCTTACGAGTTTTGTTTTGAGTTTTGTGTGGTTGAAGTTTTCAAGTTGTGGGTAAAGATTCGATGGACTATGGAATAAAGAGTGGAAAGAGCCTAAGCTTGGGGATGCCCAAGGCACCCCAAGGTAATGTTCAAGGACAACCAAGAGCCTAAGCTCGGGGATGCCCCGGATGGCATCCCCTCTTTCGTCTTTGTTCATCGGTAACTTTACTTGGAGCTATATTTTTATTCACCACATGATATGTGTTTTGCTTGGAGCATCATCTTATTTTGTTAGTTTTTGATTGCTGTTATTTAGAATAATGTTTTGCATCTTTAGTTTCAATAAAAATGTCAAGGATAGCCTTTACCATGCTTATTTTGCTAGCATACATGTTGCTGTTTGAAAACAGAAAGTTTACCGCTGTTGCAAAAATTCCCAAGAAAAGTCAGAGAATGGTATAATGTTGAATCTTTTTGCATATTAATATCTGATAAATTTATTACAGTGGCAATGTTCTCTCATAATTTTTAGAGTTAGGTAAGTATTGATACTCTTGCATTCTTTACAGACTATACTGTTTTGGCAGATTGCTGTTATGGTTGCATTGTTTGCATATGATTGCTTGTTTAATGATTCTATTTGAGGATAGGAGTATTAAATATGCAGAGGAATTTAGTATGAAATGTTGAATAATAATTTTAATTATTTTTTACAGTAGGAAATGATAAGGTTTTGCGTTAGTTTATACTAACCTATCTCACGAGTTCTTGTTGAGTTTGTTGTGGATGAAGTTTTTTTTTGATAGAAAGAGAAACCATGATATGAGAGGAATTAAGGAGACACAAAAGTTAAAGATTGGGGATGCCCAAGGCACCCCAAGATAATATTTCAAGAAGTCTCAAGCATCTAAGCTTGGGGATCCCCGGTAGGCATCCCACCTTTCTTCTTCAACAACTATTGGTTAGTATCGGTTGAGCCTAAGTTTTTGCTTCTTCACATGAGTTGTGCTATCCTTGCAATGTCATTTTATTTTGCTTTGCTTGCTGTTTGAATAAAATACCAAGATCTGAAGTTCTTTAATGAGAGAGAGTCTTCACATAGTTACATAATTATTTAGCTACTCATTGATCTTCACTTATATCTTTTTGGAGTAGTTTTTCATTTTACTCGTGTGCTTCACTTATATCCTATGAGTAAATGGTTGAATGAGTTGATTGTCATAAATCTGAAATTTTATATGTCTCATTTGCTTATCCCATGGGGGGTAATGACTTCACATCTAAGAAGTAGAGGTTGTAAATTTATTGACGGTTAGCAAGCATTGTATTAGTCATTTGAACAATTCATGAAAGAATATTGAAGGAAGAGAGAGTTCACATATAAATATATTATCATAGACATGTTTTATAATTGTGAGAACTCATTAAGTATGACATGCTAAAGAGTTGATGTTGGACAAGGAAGAAAATGTAATGGGTTATGTTTTCTCACATCTCAGTTAAAGTATATTGTCATGGATCATTCAAACATGTTGAGCTTGCCTTTACCCCTCATTCTGGCCAAAAATTCCTAGCACCAAGTAGAGATACTACTTGTGCTTCCAAATATCCTTAAACCCAGTTTTGCCATGAGAGTCCACCATACCTACCTATGGATTGAGTAAGATCCTTCAAGTAAGTTGTCATCGGTGCAAGCAATAAAAATTGCTCCCTAAATATGCATGACTTATTAGTGTGGAGAAAATAAGCTTTGTACGATCTTGTTATGGAAGCAATAAAAGCGACGGACTGCATAATAAAGGTCCATATACAAGGGGCAATATAAAGTGACGTTCTTTCGCATTAAGATTTTGTGTATCCAACCCTAAAAGTGCATGACAACTTCTGCTTCCCTCTGTGAAGGGCCTATCTTTTACTTTATGTATTTTACTTTATGCAAGAGTCAAGGTGATTTTCACCTTTCCCTTTTTCATTTTATCCATTGGCAAGCACTTTGTGTTAGGGTGATCCTGATATATATATATATATATATCCAATTGGATGTACGTTAGCATGAACTATTATTGTTGACATCACCCAAAGGTGAATACGTTTGGAGGCAACATTATAAGCCCCTATCTTTCTTTGTGTCTAATTAAAACTTCATAACCACAAGTATTGTGTGAGTGTTAGCAATTGTAGAAGACTATATGATAGTTGAGTATGTGAAGTTTGCTAAATCAAAGCTATGACATAGACCCTTCCTGAAAGTAGGATGAATTGCAATTGTTTGATGACTAAGAATGAAGTTTGCTAGTTTTCAAGAAAGTTTATGATCTATGCTTTAACATGTGAATAGCTTGTTAGTTGGTTGTGAAAATTTTTATGAGATGAACTACTGTTATGACATATAATCATGCTAGTAAAAGGTGATTGAAATTATCATTGATCAAACTTGTGCACCTTCTAGCATTCACACTTCATAAATTCTTTCTTTATCATTTACCTACTCGAGGACGAGTAGGAATTAATCTTGGGGATGCTGATACGTCTCCAACGTATCTATAATTTATGAAGCATTCATGCTATTTTATTATCTGTTTTGAATGATTATGGGCTTTATTATACACTTTTATATTACTTTTGGGACTAACCTATTAACCGGAGGTCCAGCCCATATTGCTGTTTTATTGCCTGTTTCAGTGTTTCGAAGAAAAGGAATATCAAACGGAGTCCAAACAGAATGAAACCTTCGGCAACGTGATTTTTTGGAAGAATATCACCCAAGAGACTTGGAGTTCACATCAGAAGAGCCTCAAAGAGGCCACGAGATAGGAGGGCTCCCCCCCCCTATTGGGCGTGCCCCCTATCTCGTGGGCCCCTCGAGCACCCCCCGACCGACTTCTTTCGCCTATATAAGCCTACATACCCTAAAACCATCGAATATCAAGATAGATCGGGAGTTCCGCCACCGCAAGCCTCTATAGCCACCAAAACCATCTCGGGAGCCTGTTCCGGCACCATGCCGGAGGGGGAACCCATCACCGGTGGCCATCTTCATCATCCCGGTGCTCTCCATGACGAGGAGGGAGTAGTTCACCCTCGGGGCTGAGGGTATGTACCAGTAGTTGTGTGTTTGATCTCTCTCTCTCTCTCATGTTCTCTCTATGGCACGATCTTGATGTATCGCGAGCTTTGCTATTATAGTTGGATCTTATGATGTTTCTCCCCCTCTACTCTCTTGTAATGGATTGAGTTTCCCTCTTGAACTTATCTTATCGGATTGAGTCTTTGATTTGAGAATACTTCATGTATGTCTTGCCGTGTTTATCTATGGTGACAATGGGATATCACATGCCACTTGATGTATGTTTTGGTGACCAACTTGCGGGTTCCACCCATGAACCTATGCATAGGGGTTGGCACATGTTTTCTTGACTCTCTGGTAGAAACTTTGGGGAACTCTTTGAAGTACTTTGTGTTGGTTGAATGAATCTGAGATTGTGTGATGCATATCGTATAATCATGCCCACGGATACTTGAGGTGACAATGGAATATCTAGGTGACATTAGGGTTTTGGTTGATTTGTGTCTTAAGGTGTTATTCTAGTATGAACTCTATGATAGATTGAGCGGAAAGAATAGCTTCATGTTATTTTACTATGAGCTCTTGAATAGATAGATCAAAAAGGATAACTTTGAGGTGGTTTCGTACCCAACCATAATCTCTTCGTTTGTTCTCCGCTATTAGTGTCTTTGGAGTGACTCTTTGTTGCATGTTGAGGGATTGTTATATGATCTATCTATGTTATTATTGTTGAGAGAACTTGCACTAGTGAAAGTATGAACCCTAGGCCTTGTTTCCTATCATTGCAATACCGTTTACGCTCACTTTTATCATTAGTTACCTTGCTGTTTTTATAATTTCAGATTACAAATACCTTTATATATTATCCATATTGCACTTGTATCACCATCTCTTCGCCGAACTAGTGCACCTATACAATTTACCATTGTATTGGGTGTGTTGGGGACACAAGAGACTCTTTGTTATTTGGTTGCAGGGTTGCTTGAGAGAGACCATCTTCATCCTACGCCTTCTACGGATTGATAAACCTTAGGTCATCCACTTGAGGGAAATTTGCTACTGTCCTACAAACCTGTGCACTTGCAGGCCCAACAACGTCTACAAGAAGAAGGTTGTGTAGTAGACATCAGGCCCGGCAACGGCGCCAAAAAAGAGCTTGATGTCTACTACACAACCTTCTTCTTGTAGACGTTGTTGGCCTGCAAGTGCACAGGTTTGTAGGACAGTAGCAAATTTCCCTCAAGTGGATGACCTAAGGTTTATCAATCTGTAGGAGGCGTAGGATGAAGATGGTCTCTCTCAAACAACCTTGCAACCAAATAACAAAGAGTCTCTTGTGTCCCCAACACACCCAATACAATGGTAGATTGTATAGTTGCACTACACCCGCGCTCATGTGCTCGTCTCCGTCCTTCCACAGTGGCCGCGTGAGCTGCGTCTACTTCTCCCCCTCTCACTGACTCCGTTCCTCTTCGGGCGCCGCTTCCAGAAAACTCCGGCAGAGCCTGATCACCCCTCCTCGCTCGCCTATAAATACGGCCCTCCCCAGCCTCTTTGAGCATCACCACACACTCACCTAGCCTCAAAAACCCCGTAGCTAAGACGCAGCCTGGCCGCGCAGTCCTCTGGCCGCCGCCTCAACCCGAGCTCACCAGCGATCCCCGCAGCTCCTCCTCCTCACTCCGGTGCCTCTTAAGCTCCATCCAGTCCACAGGCGACCCTCTGGTGGTTCACTGGTGTTGTCCGACCCTGTTGGAGCCCCTGGTGCAGCCCCACGTTGTCGTCGTCTTCAACTCCGGCGAGCTCTGCTTTCTATAGCTGCTGGAGAAGCTCGTTCCGACCCCGTCCGGCCACCTCTAGCCAAACCATGGGTACAGGCAGGTGCGCCTCGACCCCCTCTCTCTTTTTATCCCTTTGGATCGGGCCGCCGAGCACTCCTCATCGGAGAACGCGCCGGCGAAGCGCCGCCATCTCTGTTTCTCTCTCCCTCTCTCCCCCGACCTGATGTGTGGGGCCCGCTGTCAGCCACACCGCTCACACCCGAAGCGGTATGAGTGGTGGCGTGTTCCTGGATTACGCCATCGACGTCACCCCCTGGTTTTTATTTTTAATCTAATTTAATTAAATTTTGACCAGAAACTTTGACCAGCTGTAACTTTTAAACCATAAGTCCAAATGAGTTGATTCCTTTTGCATTGCATTCTTATTGAAAAGATCTAGCAGCACACCAAAATGAGAATTTTCACTACTGTCTAAATTTTCTAGTGATTTTCAGAAGTGTTCTTTATATTTTCTTTTTGTGTTTTTAATTGTTTTCAGAAGGAGAAGCTTGTCTTGATGAGAACTAGGAGGAGTGTGAACCTCCTCTAAACTAAGGCAAGCCACACCAACATGTTCATGGTGTCATTGCAATATTCATGATTTTTCCAACTTGAGAATGAGTTATTTCAGGCATATAATCATTTAATGAATAATGCTTATGTTAGTTCTTTTGTCATGAGTAAAATGCTTAGTCTACAGAAGTGAGTACCTAGACTAGTGTGAGCTAGCATGAGTAGCTTGACTATGTGATTCTTGCTATGGTTATGAAATGACTAGTATCAGTATTATTTCTTGTGTGATGGCTTGGTTTCATATGATAATGCTATAACTAAAAATGATGAGTGCCAATAACCGATGAAAAAAATTTAGTAAAGTTTAGTGATGACTTGTGCAAGTAGAACTTTTGATGATGTTGATCGGTTTATTCTAAATGATATGTGATGCATGTCGAATGGTTGCATGATCATGGCATATGGTGACCCCGAGTATTTTCATTCTAGTTAAACCTTATGTTAATTTAACTTGAACGTAAAGTTGATCGGGTCATGGTGCCACTGAATCGAGTTTTTCCCAGTGCAACCACATTTGCCTTTATGAGAAGGCCTTTATTCAGTCTGTTGTCATGCCTCTGGTTGGTGCCTCCAATGAGGGAAGGTTATGGGCATGCTGTACCCTGGCCCAGTAAGCAGATATAACCTTGGGTGCCCGTTCGTTGTTATGTTACCTTGTCCCCATTTGGGACCGTTTAAGTTTTGCCATGACAGTGGCCGTTGATGCCTTTGGTAAGCACGGGGCCACCCATGAGTTAGCCCAGTGCGGAGTTAGTCGGAGTGGCCGGGAGAGTGTCATGGCTATGGGAGGGTTCTTTCGGAATGCCGTTGGTCCAGCCAAATGGGAGTGCGAGGCCATGGGTTCCATGATGTGGGTCTAGTCTACTACCTCTGTAGAGTGTATTTAAATCTATCGATAGCCGCGTCCTCGATTACGGACACAACTCGTGAGTAAGTCACACCATGGATCAACATTAATAAGTAATCTTGCACACTAAGTTATAGTATTGGCACTGGTTAAATGATGAGGTCGGTGAGACTGTTGTTGTGGAAACCAAAGTGTTGGTTTCGTTTGTGATCCATCAATGATCACGGTTTGGGTACGAGGTAACCCGTTGGTAAGAGAGTCCGAAGGACTCAGTGCACAAGTATGTTTTTATCTGCGTTCAACTTGATTAATGTCATGATATTGTTTGCCATTATGTTTATGCTTGTTGTGAGCTTGCAAGTACATTCAATGTACTCACCTGCCGTGTTATGCCAGCTTTCAGGAAAGTCTAACCGGATCAGAGTGCTACCGTGTCTAGATAGTGTCCACATTGGTGTCCCTGTGCTATGGAGTCCCGCTTCGTCGTCGTTCCGCTGCTACGTAGTTGTCGTGATTGAGGCCCCTTTATGTTCACTAAATAATGTACATATTGTTCAGTTGCACCGTGTGTGCCGCTTGGCCTCGCTACTTGATGTAATATCGCACTATGTTTCTGCTAGTATCAATAAAGCGGTTGTTTTCTATACCAAGATGTTGTGTGTTGCCAGAAGACTTGATCTCTAGGTTGGCAATGCAAGGTAAACCGGTTGCTCTGAGACGGGGTGCCACAACGCTTGGTATCAGAGCCACGCTGGCTGTAGGACATGCTGGACCCCCGACATGTTAGTTGAACGTTAGCTAGCTTGCTAATTGTGTGCCGGTAGTGTTTGCATCTGGTTGGTGCATTGCATGCACTTGGTTTATTATTATTTCTAATCGACTAATTGTTGTGAGTGTAGATGGCTCGAGTGCCGTATCCGTGCCAGTTGGAGTTGTTGCCATACACTTCGCCGCATCTTCTTTGGAATGTATGGCATCGACTTTACCCTCACGGTGACGACCTAGCATATCGGGTGTACCGGGAGCGTCTAGCCGACTCAGTGTACGAGTATCACGCCGTGGTTACTCTGTGCACCAGTTCATCATCAGGCTCTTACACTCGTACCTCTCAGAGTGGTTTTGCTTCCACCACCGCTCAGGCCGTTCAGTTTCTGCGTTTGAGGTCCTCGTTGAGCTACATTATACCAAGGTCTGGACGCAGACTCACCCAGGTTTTCGCTACTATCCATCCTTGCACGATGATGGTCGTGTCCATTTTCCTATCATTGATCCGGCGTCCGGTAGTGATACTAGCCACCTTTCTTAATACATCACTGCCAGTTATCTTCTGATTCACCCGCTGACTCGTGCTCGCACTGCTTTAGTAGCCGCTAGGTCCTATCCCACTCCCCCTTCTATGGGATTTACTCCTTATATTGTGCCCGGTTCTAGATCACCTGTTTCCCCGGTTACTCTTCCGAGTAGCTCGGGCACCTCGACAGTGACTCCTCACAGTGCCCCTACTAAGTGGGCATCTCTTCTCGCTACCCCCGCAGCCCCCATGCTCCCATCTCATCCCGGACCTACCCTTGAGGGAGAGCCCTCGAGGTAGTGCTGTCGTGTTACCTTTAAGACGGAGGTCTCAGTTAACATCGTCAATTCAGGATCTAAGTCCGGCCCAGGAGAGGACCCAATAGTGCCGGCAGAGCACTAGAGCATCTGAATATCTGCAGTTGTCATGTGATGTACGGATGTAGTTGTATGAGCCATGATATTTCGTTTCATGTATGATAGTAGTTGAACCTGTCATGATGTCTACCTTTCATGTACAAGTCTATGTATAATTGTGTTGGAACTTTTTATTCGCTTTGTTTCTCGATGTTTTGTTTTCGCTTCTTTCGGGTTTGTCGCTGGCTTTTCTTCCCATTTTTGGATGTTGCTCATCGCGGTTGTTTTTTATTGGGAAAACAAACACTAGGATGACGCGGGGAGGCAACAGCACACATGCTTGTGAGGATGTCCTTGTTCATCGCTCAGCAAGACAGACAGGACATTCCCCCAAGCCGTATCCGCAACCACCGCCTTCACTGCCACATCCACCCTCCACTGAACAAATTATGTGCATGTTTAAGGAAAGAAGGAACAATGCTCTGATTCAGCTATTAAAAAGTGTGCAAGCTATGGCTGGACAGAATGGAACTCGGAATGGTCATCACTCAAAGCTGTCAGATTTTCAAAGGACCAAACCTCCTAGTTTCAGTCAAGTGGTCGATCCTTTGGAATTCGATGATTGGTTGCGAACTATTGAGAAAAAGCTTGAGATTGCTCGTACTAAAGAAGTTGACAAGGTTTCGTTCGCTACACACTATCTTGAGGGAGCTACTGCTATATGGTGGGATAATGCTAAAGCTATGTGGCCTGCGGACAAAGAAATCACTTGGACCAATTTCAAGGACCATTTCTGCAAGTACCATATTCCCGCCGGTATTATGAAGTTCAAGCAACGTGAATTCCTCACTCTCACCCAAGGAAGTCTGTTAGTAAGTGAATATTTGCACAAGATCAACTATTTGGCTTGTTATTCTCTCTATGATGTGGCCATGGAAGAAAGGAAGATCGACAGGTTTATTGGAGGATTAAACCAACACCTCAGGTGCACTCTTAGTTTGCTCGACTTTCCGGACTTCCAGACTTTGGTGAACAAAGCCCTCATTGTAGAGAGGGAGCACAAGCCTATGCACGACAACCGCTCCGCAAATAATGACCACAAGCGTAAATTCGAGCCTAAGAAGGACGGACAACCGGTGCAGAAGGCTCGTACCTGGCAGCAGACTCAAGTTGAGTATAAACCAAATTGGCAGTAGAATGTGAACAAGACCACTACTCAAGTCAAGAATGTCGTGACTAGTTTAGTGCATGAAGAGTGTCAGCACAACAATTCATGTTTCAATTGTGGACAAACTGGACATTATGCCAGACAGTGCCCCAAGAACGGCAAGTCAACTACCCCATTCCGGCCGCAAGTCAACCACATGGGGCCATACCATGTCTAGAGGACCATCCAAGGGCAAGTTCATCACCTCTCCATAAACGAAGCCCAAGAAGACCCACAAGTCATCATTGGTATGTTTCCTAATAATAGCATACCTGCAATAATTTTAGTTGACTCTAGGGCTTCCCACTCTATTGTTTCGTGGAGTTTCACTGCCCAAAATAAATTTCCTTGCTCAATTTTGGGAAAAATGATGATGCTACAATCCCCGGGATCCATGCTCAGAAGACATCTGGTCTTCCGTAATTTGGAAATTGATATCAAGGAAGTCCGTTTTCTAACTTCTTGGATAGTCATTGAGTCTACCAAGTTGGATGTTATTTTGGGAATGAAGTGGTTGACACAATGTCAAGTATATATCAACTGTGCAACCCAAGAAGTCACCTTGACATGCCAGGAAGGGCGATCCACAAAATTCTATGCCCGTAAAAGCATCCCCAAGAGAGAATTGGTCTTCACCGTTGTAGCTGAAGAATTGGAATTAATTCCCATGGTCAATGAGTTCCCCGATGTATTTCCTAAGGAATTACCAGGAATGCCGCCAGACCGAGAGCTTGAGTTTGCAATTGACCTTGTGCCCAGGACCGCACCGTTATACAAGAAGTATTATCGAATGCCTTCATCAGAACTAGTGGAGTTAAAGAAACGGCTTGATGAGATGCTTCAGAAAGGATATATCCGTCCGAGCTCTTCACCATGGGGATCACCCGTGATATTTGTGGACAAGAAAGACGGAAGTCACAGAATGTGTGTGGACTACCGACGGTTGAACGATGTCACTATCAAGAACAAATATCCACTGCCAAGGATTGATGATTTGTTCGATCAACTCAGTGGTGCAAAAGTATTTTCCATGATTGATTCAAGGACCGGATACCATCATCTCAAGATCAAGAAGGAAGATATTCCTAAGACCGCATTCACTACCCGATACGGTCTTTACGAATATACAGTGATGTCTTTCGGTCTCAAAAATGCCCCTGCCTTTTTCATGCATATGATGAATAAGGTATTCATGGATTTCTTGGATAAGTTTGTGGTGGTCTTCATCGATGACATGCTCATATACTCAAGAAGTGAAGAAGAGCACAAGGAACATCTTAGAGCAGTCTTGCAGAGACTCCGTGACCATCAGCTATATGCAACATTCAGCAAGTGTGAGTTTTGGCTCAAGCAAGTCAGATTCTTGGGACATGTTCTGTCAACGGAAGTCATAGCCGTGGATCCCAGCAATGTGAAAGACATGCTTGATTGGGTGGTACCCATGACCGTATCCGAAATCTGGAGTTTTCTTGGATTAGCCGGATACTACCGCTGTTTTATCGAAGGTTTCTCCAAGATTGCCAAGCCAATGACAGAGCTCCTCAAGAAAGATAAGAATTTTGAATGGACCGAGGACTGTGAGAAGAGCTTTAACGAGCTAAAGACCAGATTAACATCAGCACCAGTATTGACTCTCCCAGACATCTACCGCAGCTTTGATGTGTACTGTGACGCATCTAGGAAAGGTATTGGATGCATACTCATGCAAGATGGCAAGGTTGTAGCCTATGCATCTCACCAGCTACGACCCTGAAGGGAATTATCCTACACATGATTTGGAGTTGGCCGCAGTTGTGCACGCTCTAAAAATTTAGAGACATTACCTCATTGGAAAAAGGTGCCTGATATTTACCGACCACAAGAGCCTCAAATGTATATTCACTCAGCCAGACTTAAACCTTCGACAGTGAAGATGGCTCGAGTTGGTCAAGGACTATGACTTGGGAATAAATTACCATACGAGTAAGGCCAACGTGGTTGCTGATGCCCTCAGTCGCAAGCCTACCAGTTTAAATGCCATGATGGAGTCCTTGCCTCCCAAACTCCAACAAGAGATTGCTCAGCTTAACTTGGTGATTGTGAATGCCGGCCTTGCAAATATATTGGAAATAACTCCTACCCTCAAGGATGAGATTCGCATGGCCCAAGCAGACGACTCAACTCTACAACACCATATCAAACGTCTGCAAGAAGGCAAGACCCAAGATTTCTCTAAGGATCCGCAAGGTACGCTAAGGTTTCAAGGACGGATTTGTGTACCTGAGCAAGCAGACTCTGAGAAAGAAGATTTTCAGAAGCACACAAATCCTTGTTTTCAATTCACCCCGGAGGTACCAAAATGTACGAAGACCTTCGACAGATATTTTGGTGGGATGGAATGAAAAAGGACATCACATACTTTGTTGCTTGTTGTGATATATGCAACAAAGTGAAGGTGGGACACCAGAAACCCGTCGGACTTCTCCAACCCCCACCCATCCTGCAGTGGAAGTGGGGTGACGTCTGCATGGACTTTGTCACCGGTCTACCCAGGACTCACCGAGGCAACGATGCAGTATGGGTCGTGGTCGACACGCTGACTAAGGTAGCTCATTTTATTCTTGTACACACCACATATCGAGCCTATCAACTCGCATAGCTATATGTGTCCAGGATAGTCAGTTTTTATGGAGTACCAAGAATGATCACTTCAGACCGAGGTTCACTATTTACATCCGCATTCTAGTCACGCCTCCATCAAGCCTTGGGGACCGCCCTAAAGTACAGCACAACCTATCACCGGCAGACAGATAGCCAGACTGAGTGAGTAAATCAGATACTTGAAGACATGCTCCAAGCATGTGCTTTAGCCCATGGACCCAAGTGGGAAGATTGTCTGCCATATTCAGAGTTCTCATACAACAAGAGTTTCTAGACCAGCCTGAAGATGTCCCCATATGAAGCTTTGTACGACCGTAAGTGCCGCACTTTGTTAAACTGGTCTCAAACCAGAGATAGCCGCATTTTTGGAACTAATTTAATAATGGAGGCTGAAAAGAAAGTTTAGGAGACCCGAGATAGACTTCAGTTGGCAAAGTCTCGACAGAAGAGTTACTATGATGCAAAACACCATCAAATCAGTTTTGAACCCGGAGAGCATGTATATCTCCGAGTCATACCAATTAAGGGAATCAAGAGATTTCAGACCGAGGAAAATTGGCACCCAGATATATTGGTCCTTTCCCAGATATGACCAGAGTTGGCACAGTTGCTTATCAGTTGGAAATGCCACCGGAATTTTCAGAAGTACACAATGTGTTCCATGTCTCACAGCTGAGAAGATGTATTTCGCCACCCGAGAAAAAGGATTGCTATGGTAGAAATAGAGCTTGCCAAGGATTTAACCTATGAGGAGAGACCGTTCAGAATATTGGATGAGACAGAAAGAGTCATCCACGGTAAAGTGATCATGTTTTATAAGGTTCAGTGGGAGCATCACACCGAGGAAGAAGCAACCTGGTAAAGAGAGGAATTTTTAAGGATAGCCTACCCAGAATTGTTTTCCCAAGCAACCGAATCTCGAGGACGAGATTCATCCTAAGTGGGGGAGGTTTGTGACAGCCTGTTTTTGCCTTCTCTCTTTTTCCGGACTTCATTTGCTTCTGCTTTGAATTTGGGATTTTTGAATCAAATCAAATGGACTTAAACACTTGGGCATGTCTTTCATTTTCACCCAAGTGACCCATCCATCTCTAACTCATCATTCTTTCTCTGAAAAATCCCAAAATGACCCAAGGAATATTTTTCATAAAAGAAAATTATTCATTTTCTTCTCTGAAATTCAATTCAGAAACTTGTGCTCCAAAGCAACCCTCATTTTTGTTGCTCCTAAAGTCCTGAGAAAATTCCCAAATATTCTTTGAACCATAGGGCACCTCCCTGAGCAAAAATATTGCATCACTTTTTGGAATATTTTTGCTACAGAAAATCATTTCTGTTCTCAACAAAAAAGGCACTTTACACAACAAGTATATTTTTCATTGATCCAATGAGGCTGATTTTTCTTGAGCTTCATTACCCTCCTAAGTAACCTCTAAACCCCAAAGCTCAGCCCTAAACTCTTCCTGGATCTCTCCCAGTAAACCTCACAAGTTATTGTCCAGAAACTTACCAGGAAGAAACCCACGCACACAGAGCACCTATGATCAACTCAATGATTTGGAACATCTCAAACCACCAAGGACTACATGCCATACATGAAATTAATGCAAGGCGCAGCGTGATGCCAGAGTTCACATAGTGACCGCGTTCGTCCAAGCATGTTGGCATGCCGACGACGCGCTCTGCGTCACGCCCGATCCTCTATTGAGCTCATGCTCGCTTCCCAGCCCGCCGCACCTTTCCAAACTTCACAAAAATCGTTGTCCCGATGCCATTAACTCTCCGTGGCACTCGCTGACGCCGGAGCTCACCACAGCAGGCACAGGCACGACGCGGCCAAGTGTACAGTGTGCCCGTGCCACTGTGCTTGTCGCCGCCCGTGCTCATGTGCTCGTCTCCATCCTCCCATAGTGGTCGCGCGAGCTGCGTCTCCTTCTCCCCATGTCACTGACGTTATTCGTCGTCGGGCGCCGCTTCCAGAGAACTCCAGCGGAGGCTGATCCCCCCTCCTCACACGCCTATAAATACGACCCTCCCTAGCCTCTTCAAGCATCACCACACACTCACCCAGCCTCCACAAGCCCATAGCTAAGACGCAACCCGGTCGGGCAGGCCTCTGGCTGTCGCACCGGCCCGAGCTCACCAGCGATCCCTGCAGCTCCTCCTCCTCACTCTGGTGCCTCTCGATCTCCATCCACTCCTCAGGAAACCCTCTAGTGGTTCACTGGTGTTGTCTGACCCCGTTGGAGCCCCTGGTGCAGCTCCACGTTGTCGTCGTCTTCAACTCCGGCGAGCTCCGCTTTCTGCAGCCGCTAGAGAAGCTCGTTCCGACCCCGTCCGGCCACCTCTAGCCAAACCACGGGTACAGGAAGGTGTGCCTCAACCCCCTCTCTCGTTCTATCCCTCTGGATCTGGCCGCCGAGCACTCCTCGCCGGAGAATGCGCCAGCGAAGCACCGCCATCTCTGTTTCTCTCTCCCTCTCTCCCCTGACATGACGCGTGGGCCCCGCTATCATCCTCATGGCTCACACCCGAGGCGGTATGAGTGGTGGCGTTTTCCTGGAATACGCCATCGACGTGACCCCCCTGGTTTTTCTTTTTAATCTAATTTAATCAAATTTTGACCAGAAACTTTGACCAGTTGTAACTTTTAAACCATAAGTCCAAATGAGTTGATTCTTTTTGCATTGTGTTCTTATTGAAAAGATCTAGAAGCACATCAAAAATGAGAATTTTCTCTGTTGTCTAGATTTTTGGTGATTTTCAGAAGTGTTCTTGATATTTTCTTTTTGTGTTTTTAATTGTTTTCAGAAGGAGAAGCTTGTCTTGAGGAGAACCAGGAGGAGTATGAACCTCCTCTGAACTAAGGCAAGCCACACCACCATTTTCATGGTGTAATTGCAATATTCATGATTTTTCCAACTTGAAAATGAGTTATTTCAGGCATATAATCATTTAACGAATAATTCTTATGTTAGTTATTTTGTCATGAGTAAAATGCTTAGCCTACAGAAGTGAGTACCTAGACTACTGTGAGCTAGCATGAGTAGCTTGACTATGTGATTCTTGCTATGGTTATGAAATGACTAGTATTGGTATTATTTTCTTATGTGATGGCTTGGTTTCATATGATAATGCTATAACTAAAAATGATGAGTGGAAATAACCGGTGAAAAAGAATCAGTAAAGTTTAGTGATGACTTGTGCAAGTAGAACTTTTGATGATGTTGATCTGTTTATTCTAAATGATATGTGATGCATGTCGAATGGTTGCATGATCATGGCATATGGTGACCCGAGTATTTTCATTCTAGTTAAACCTGATGTTAATTGAACTTGAACATAAATTTGATTGGGTCATGGTGCCACTTAATCGAGTTTTTCCCAGTGCAACCACATTTGCCTTTATGGGAAGGCCTTTATTCGGTCCGTTGTCATGCCTTTGGTCGGTGCCTCCAACGAGGGAAGGTTATGGGCCTGCGGTACCCTGGACCGGTAAGCAGACATAACCTTGTGTGCCTGTTTGTTGTTATGGTACCTTGTCCCCATTTGGGACCGTTTAAGTTTTGCCACGACGGCGGCCGTTGATGCCTTTGG
Organism: Triticum aestivum; assembly: GCF_018294505.1. NCBI lineage: Eukaryota > Viridiplantae > Streptophyta > Magnoliopsida > Poales > Poaceae > Triticum > Triticum aestivum. Next base: position 497,720,219 of record NC_057813.1, read on the forward strand.
TAGGCACGGGGCCACCCATGACTTAGCCCAGTGGGGAGTTAGTCGGAGTGGCCGGGAGAGTGTCATGGCAATGGGAGGGTTCTATCGGAATGTCGTTGGTCCACCCGAATGGGAGTGTGAGGCCATGGGTTCCGTGATGTGGGTCCAGTGTACTACCTCTGCAGAGTGTATTTAAATCTATCGATAGCCGCGTCCTTGGTTACGGACACAACTCGTGAGTAAGTCACACCATGGATCAACATTAATAAGTAATCTTGCACACTAAGTTATATGTTTGGAAGTAGTTAAATGATGGGGTCAGTGGGACTGTTGTTGTGGAAACCAAGTTTGGTTTTGTTTGTGATCTGTGAATGATCACCGTTTGGGTACGAGGTAACCCGTTGGTAAGAGTGTCCGAAGGACTTGGTGCACAAGTTTGTTTGCACTGCATTAGTAATATGTTTTTATCTGAATTCAACTTGATTAATGTCATGATATTGTTTGCCATTATGTTTATGCTTGTTGTGAGCTTGCAAGTACATTCAATGTACTGACCTGGCATGTTTCGCTAGCTTTCAGGAAAGTCTAACCGGATCGGAGTGCTGCCATGTCTAGATCGTGTCCACATCGGTGTCCCTGTGCTATGGAGTCCTACTTCGTCGTTGTTCCGCTGCCGTGTAGTTTTTGTGATCGAGGCCCCTTTATGTTCACTAAATAATGCACATATTGTTCAACCGCACCGTGTATGCCGCTTGGCCTCGCTACTTGATGTAATATCGCACTATGTTTCCGCTAGTATCAATAAAGCGATTGTTTTCTGTACCAAGATGTTGTGTGTTGCCAGAAGACTTGATCTCTGGGATGGCAATGCAAGGTAAACCGGTTGCTATGAGCCGGGGTGCAACATCAAATTATCAAAGTAGTGAACACAAATCAAACCAACATGATGGAAGTGACTAGATGAAATTCCCATGTACCCTCAAGAACACTTTGCTTACCATAAGAGACCATTTGGCATGTCCTTTACCTCAAAAGGATTGGGCTACCTTGCTGCACTTTTGTTACCATGACCGTTACTTGCTTGTTACAAATTATCTTGCTATCAAACTACTCGTTACTTTTAATTTCAGTGCTTGCGGACATTACCTTACTGAAAACCACTTGTCATTTCCTTCTGCTCCTCGTTGGATTCGACAATCTTACTTATCGAAAGGACTATGATTGATCCCATATACTGGTGGGTCATCATCGTCTCACCAACTATTGCTTCTACAACTATTGCTAATGCATAGCGATAAAGTAAAGCAATTACATGGCGCTTGCATTTCATACAATAAAGAGACAGCCCAAAGGCTCCTGCCGGTTGTCGATATTACAAAACATGATCATCTCATACAACAACGTACATCATATCATGTCTTGACCATATCACATCACAACATGCCCTGTAAAAACAAGTTAGACGTCCTCTACTTTGTTGTTGCAAGTTTTACATGGCTGCTACAAGCTTCTAGCAAGAACTGTTCTTACCTACGGCAAAAACCACAATAGTGATCTATCAAGTTTGTTGTTTTAACCTCTTTCAAGGACAGACCATAGTCAAACTCGATTCAACTAAAGTAGGACAAATAGACACCTGCCAGCTACCTTTATGCAAAACAAGTTGCATGTCTATCGATGGAACCGGTCTCATGTACGCGGACATGTAAGGTTGGTCCGGGCCGCTTCATCCCACAATACCGCCGAATCAAAATAAGACGTTGGTGGTAAGCAGTATGACTATCACTGCCCACAACTATTTGTGTTCTACTCGTGCATATCATCTACGCATAGACCTGGCTCGGATGCCACTATTGGGAAATGTTCCATGGAAAACAAAAAAAAGTCTATGCACACACAAGATCTATCCATGGAGATGCATAGCGACGAGAGGGGAGAGTGTGTCTACGTACCCTCATAGACCGTAAACGGAAGCGTTTAGTAACGCGGTTGATGTAGTCGAACTTCTTCGAGATCCAACCAATCGAGTACCGAATGTACGACACCTCCGCGTTCAACACATGTTCAGCTCGGTGACGTCCTTGCCTTCTTGATCCGGCAAGGCGACGAGGTAGTGGATGAGTTTCAGCAGCACGATGGTGTGGTGATGGTGATGGTGAAGCTATCTTCGCAGGGCTTCGCCTAAGCACTACCAAAATATGACTGAGGGACAAAATTGTGGAGAGGGGCGCCGCACATGACAAAGATATTGTCGTCGTTATGTGTGGCGCCCCCTCCCACATATATTGTGACGCCCGGGTAATTAAGCTACAGTAATCCCCGCTAATGATGCCACGTCACCTCGGTTACTATGGATAAACTCGCGTTAGTTCGGAACCTAGTTCGAATTTCAAATTCAAAATCGAGCAAACAATAAAAGTTTTCAAATATTAAAATTTAAATGTTCGGAGTGAACCCAATAATGCATAGGTAATTATGGTGTAGATGACACAAATTTATAAATTGCTTAAATGCCCAAATTAAATAAAACAGAACATAAAAAAAGGAAAAGAAAGGGAAAAAGAAGAAACCCCCCTTCCCCCTGGGCCGAAAGGCCCAGCTAGCCACCGCCCCTGCCACCTGGCCCACCCGGCCGAACCGGCCCGCCTCCCCCTGCCGCCTCCTTTCCCTGTTCCCCTGACCCGGGTCGGAACAGGGGTGCGTCCCCGCCGCACCCTCTCGCCGGCGACGACGGGGGATAAGATCGCCAGCACCCCCCCCCCCCCGCCTCCTCGATCCCGCCTCCCACTCGCCCCCACGCTCGCCCTTGGCCCCCGCGCCTCTCCCTCTCCCCTCCAGATCCATCTCCCCCTCGTTCCCCACCGCAACCGAGCGCCGCCATGGCCTCGCCGCCATGAATCGCGCGGCCACAGTCGCCGCCTCGCCGCGCCTGCGTGTTCGTCGACGCCTCCATCGTCTTCCTCGTCCACCGGAGGCCTCAGCTGGAGCGGGGGAGCCCCGAATCGCCGGATCCCCTTTGTCCACATCTCCGGCTGCCGCGTTCTTCACCAACTCCGGCGACACCCCTCTGCTGCTACTAAGCCACCAAGGGCCACCGTGCGTGCCGCTAGGTGAGCTGCCTCCCCCCTGCTGCCCTCTAGCTCCCCTAGCTCACGCTCTAGCTAGCTCGGTGTCGCGCCCGAGAGCTCACCGCCACCGGTCGCTTCGCCGCTGTGGCCATGGCCTCTGTCGTGCTCGCCTGAGCACGGCATCATACTCCTGATGCTCACAGGAGCCCAACGCGCACGCGCACACTCCCTCCCGTGCCTCCTAGTGTGTTTCCCGTCGGGGGCCCGACCGCGCTGCCGCCAAAGCTCGTCGCCGGCCGTGTTTCCGGCAACCATTTGGTCCAGCGCCACCGCCAAACGACGCGGAATGCCTATGCGGTTCGAATGCAAGTTGTTGCGCGCGGTTTGGTGCTCCCTAGCGCGATCCCGATGATGTCCTAAACGACGCCGCCGCCTCAGCTCGTCGCCGGTGCCGATTCCGGCCAAGTCTGGCCATACCACCACCCCCACTCGACGCGGCATCGAGTGGCCGTTCGATTAGACCAAGCTGCGCGCCGAACGATGTCGTGTAGCGAAATCCCGACGAGGCCCCGGTGCCCCCGCCGCGTTCTGGCGTCGCCGGCGGCTAAACGCCGGCCGTCGCCTACGTGGTTGGCCTGGGGCCAACCCAGCGCCACTGCCAGTGGGCCCTGCGGGTCCTAGTTGACTGGGTTGACCCAGTCAACTGCTGACGTGGCAGCTACTGCCACTGACATGCGGGCCCCATGTCTTAAAACAAATAAAAACAATTAGATAAACTGCTAATTAATTAAATTAATTAATTAAAACCTAATCTCTCACTGACTACTGGGCCCTACCTGCTAATTAACCTATTTAGTTAGTTTTAAAAACTCTGTTAGTACCCTGTCAACCGACCAGTTGACATGCTGACATCACTATGATGTCATGCTGACGTCATCATTTACTATTCTGGATAATGTTGGATTTAAATAATTAATTAAATTCCTGAAAATGAGTTAAATCTTTAGAAAATCATATCTTTTATTCCGTAACTCGGATGAAAATACTTTCTACATGAAAATTGCTCAGAACGACGAGACGAATCCGGTTACGCAGCCCGTTCGTCTGCCACACATCCCTAACCTATCGGAATCGCAACTTTCCCCCTCCGGTTCATCTGTCCGAAAACGTAAAACACCGGGAATACTTTCCCGGATGTTTTCCCCCTTCGTCGGTATCACCTACTACCGCATTCGGGCACACCTAGCACCGCGTATTGCCTCGTTTTGTTTGTGATACTTTGTTGGCTCTGTATTTACTGTTTCTTCCCCCCTCTTCTTCCCCGGTAGACCCCGAGACCGGCGCTGATGCCACCGAGTACGACTACATCGACGACGACCCCTCTCTCTTGCCAGAGCAACCAGGCAAGCCCCCCCTTGATCACCAGATATCGCCTATTCTACTCTATACTGCTTGCATTAGAGTAGTGTAGCATGTTACTGCTTTCTGTTATACCTATCCTGATGCATAGCCTGTCCTTGATAATACTGTTGTTACCTTTACCGGCAATCCTATATGCTTAGTATAGGATGCTAGTATTTCCATCTGTGGCCCTACATTCTTGTCCGTCTGCTGTGCTATACTATCGGGCCGTGATCACTTGGGAGGTGATCACGGGTATATACTATATACTTATACATGATACATGTAGAGATTAAAGTCGGGTCGGCTGGTGGAGCACCCGCGAGTGGATCTTTGTGGCGGAGCGACAGGGCAGGTTGAGACCGCCTAGGAGAGAGGTGGGCCTGGCCCTGTTCGGCGTTCGCGGATACTTAACACGCTTAACGAGATGTTGGTATTTGATCTGAGTTGGCTACGAGCCTATACGCACTAACCATCTACGCGGGAGTAGTTATGGGTATCCCGACGTCGTGGTATCAGCTGAAGCACTTCGTGACGTCAGCGACTGAGCGGCGTGCGCCGGATTGGAACGTAAGCCTGCTCTTGTATTAAGGGGGCTAGTTCTGCTTCCGGCCGCCCTCGCAACGTGCAGGTGTGCTATGGGCGATGGGCCCAGACCCCTGTGCGCTTAGGTTTAGACCGGCGTGCTGACCTCTCTGTTGAGCCTAGGTGGGGCTGCGACGTGTTGATCTTCCGAGGCCGGGCATGACCCAGGAAAGTGTGTCCGGCCAAATGGGATCGAGCGTGTTGGGTAAGTTGGTGCACCCCTACAGGGAAGTTAATCTATTCGAATAGCCGTGATCTTCGGTAACAGGACGACTTGGAGTTGTACCTTGACCTTATGACAACTAGAACCGGATACTTAATAAAACACACCCTTCCAAGTTCCACAGACAACCCGGTGATCGCTTTTCCACAGGGCGACGAGGGGAGGATCGCCGGGTAGGATTATGCTATGCGATGCTACTGGAGATGCTACTTGGAGATGCTACTTGGAGGACTTCAATCAACTCTCTTCTACATGCTGCAAGACGGGGGCTGCCAGAAGCGTAGTCTTCGATAGGACTAGCTATCCCCCTCTTATTCTGGCATTCTGCAGTTCAGTCCACCGATATGGCCTCCTTACACATATACCCATGCATATGTAGTGTAGTTCCTTGCTTGCGAGTACTTTGGATGAGTACTCACGGTTGCTTTCTCCCCCTTTTTCCCCCCTTCTTTTCTTTCTGGTTGTCGCAACCAGATGCTGGAGTCCAGGAGCCAGACGCCACCGTCGACGATGATTCCTACTACACTGGAGGTGCCTACTACGTGAAGGCTGCTGACGACGACCATGAGTAGTTTAGGAGGATCCCAGGCAGGAGGCCTGCACCTCTTTCGATCTGTATCCCAGTTGTGCTAGCCTTCTTAAGGCAAACTTGTTTAACTTATGTCTGTACTCAGATATTGTTGCTTCCGCTGACTCGTCTATGATCGAGCACTTGTATTCGAGCCCTCGAGGCCCCTGGCTTGTATTATGATGCTTGTATGACTTATTTATGTTTTAGAGTTGTGTTGTGATATCTTCCCGTGAGTCGTTGATCTTGATCATACACATTGCGTGCATGATTAGTGTACGATTGAATCGAGGGCGTCACAAGTTGGTATCAGAGCCAACTGCCTGTAGGAATCCCCCTTTCCAACTCCTTGGCCGAAGTTGAGTCTAGTCATTGCAAAACTTTTACTAACTTGGCTGTGTGCCTTACGGGCCCACGTCGCCTTTGGGTGGTATTAGGATCTTTTACTCCTCGTCTATACTCTGGGACTCTGATCTCTCTTCTATTCGGGTTAAATGATTTTGCTAAAAACAAACTAACTTTAGGTTCTCGAAAATATTTTCTCCCGGAGAATCCCTCACTTCAGATGATCACCTGCTGCACTAGAAGATTCTGAAGATACTCTCCGATATTCTCTCGAGACCTTGTGCCCGTTGCTTTTGCAATTCCCTTCCACCGAAATATCCCTATGGATAAATACTTACACCTGTCGTGCTTACTTTTATTCCCAGTCGATCTTGTTATTACAAGATACCCCGAGAATATTTAGTGCTTACTGCCTTGCAGTTCTTTACCACATGAATATCCCTATTGAAAATTCCTCGCACTTGTCGAGTATCCGCTCATCCCCAGTTGTTCATGCGTTTCACAAAAGTTTTCAAAATACTATTCGATCTCCCGAAAATCTTATGGAACCTTTGGCTCTTGAAATTCTTGCTTGCTCGCATTATGGTTAATCCCATTAGTCTCGTAATCTTAATGGCATACCTTGTCATTATCATTTTGAGTCCATTGATTCAATATGTTGTGAATGTTCACAATCATCAGTCGAGTCCTAGGATTATCTTTCCGGCTCAGACGTCATTTTGAACATGAGCTGGTTCTCGACCAAACTATCTGTCGTCGATTGTGCCTCTGGTATATACAATTGATCCATCCTTGATCAGAACGTCTGCTTCTGATCCCTTGTTTTGGGAATCATAATTCCTTTGCCTTTAAGCTTTGAATTATTCAGATGATTCCATAACTCGTTGCATTCGCATTCTTTCTTCCTCTGATTGAGTATCGATACTCACCTCAGCTCCATTGTGGATCACCTTATCCACTGTTGGATTATTATATCTGACAGTGTCCTTGATAATTAATCACCTTGTGAGTCCTTCTCCGATACATAATGCCTTTGTTAAATTGTATCCTTTCCTTTTGTCATCCATGCTCTGCTTTCGAGCTGGTGATACTTACTCTTGAAGCTTATGGTATATGTTCGCAAGAAGCCCCGATGGGATTGAACCTATGCCTTCCTTAATATGTGTGAACTCGAAAGTTTTCACGAGTCATACTCATTTGGTATTACACCAGGTAGAACTTTCAACACTAATGCCTTTATCAAAGCAAGAAGTGAATGGGAGGTTATACATTGAAGAAGTGGGAGTCGACCTTGAACTTTGTGTTCATGCCCATGGACACGATGTAGATCCTATCATGAAAGCTTCTTGTAATAATAACTATTTCCTTGATATAATATGCTTTGGTATCGGTGAATTGATCCTTTGCAATCGTGCTTCCGACCGTATGTTCTTCTTTGATCCCATTTCTCGCGCAAGTTTAAGCACTTGTCCTCTGCAAAGCAGTACCCCAGTCCAACCTCTACGTTGGTCTGTCGTCGAGTATTACCCCTGGTATCTCGAGGATATCATGCCATTGCACTACATTACCCTGTCCTTTGATGGAGTACTACCTTTACCATGTCTTTGTCACTTCATGCTTCTGGGTTGTTTGTTAACCGAGAAAACCGATAAGTGAATTGATTCAGCACTCCGATTCAATAACTCTAAGTAATTTTCATTGCTTACGAGTTTAATAATCCTTTAAGTCATTCCTAGCCTGATCAGCTATATCATCATCATACTAATTTATTTATTTTAACTGTGCTACCTGGTCCTTATTCCTGGAGCACAACTTTCAACGATGAACTAAGCTTGCGTCAATTTTGGTCGTTATATCATTTCTCATTGAACAACAAACTTGATTTTGAGTTTGTGTCCTAACCGGGGTTCCAATAACCTTTCGCTTCATCATTCATTTGACTTGATGTCATCGTCGATCGATTACATCTTCATGTAACCTCTCGACAAATGTGTCGTGATCATCATCAACCTTATGAGCTCTTCCAGGATATCAAATGAGTTCATGATGAGAAATACCATCCTTGCACTCGATGATCTGCGTTATCATCGACCTTTATTGCCTTCCCACCAACACAAGCTTGTTCGTGTTTGGTGTTATACCTTGAGTTCCTTGCTATCCAGTAATTGTTCTTCTTTACCTTGGAACATTAACATTTCTTATATCTTCAATGTTGTGAGAAATTCACCACCCTTAAGAGTTCTTGGTGTAGTGATACTTCTCACCATCACCATTCTTTCGTGGTCCTCGTGTTGGTTCCAACCGGGGTACCAACAAGTGAACGGTGCTGTTTGGATCCTGCACTTCTAGCAACCCTATTGCTTTGAAGTTAATGGTCGGCCGTTCATTCTTAGTCTATTGTTTATGGAATCACCATTCCGACATTGGTCGTGCAACCCAACCCTTATTTCGGGCGCACCTTTAAACCAATGTTTAGTTGTGTACGTTCTCCTCGAGCATACTTCCTTATATCATCTGGTCTGACAAATATTGTCTCCTTGTTCACTTAATTGTGGAAATCCATCTTTTGGAAATCTCGATGAATTGTCATTGAGTTCATCAGCCACCTCCTTGACCTCTCCTTGGGTTAATGATGAACACTTGTTAACGGAAATCACTTCATAGTTCATTTCCCGAGAATCTTACAGTGACATCCCGTCAATTTGTGTTGCACCTTTCTTCTCAGGCATCCTGAGCCTGAGGTATCCTGACCCCAATCATATCTGAATCTCCATCAGATATGATGGTTGGAACATATTTACAAGAGTTATAACGCTAGTCTTCATAAGACCCGGTAAGGTGATGTCATGCCTAGCACCCCTGACCGGAGGACCTATTGTTATAGTTGTTCCTTTTTAGCAAGGTTATCTATTCTTCCATGAGGAAATGGTAAGAATTATTCTATAATTTGTTCCTGATGAATCCTTTGTGTATCCAAAATCCGATTTTTGCTTGAAGACCATGTCAATGCTATCTCGAAGCATGTCTGTGGTACTCCGATTTTCAACAAGAACATTTAAAGCTCAATGCTAAATGCTTCTTGATCAATTATCCAAACACCGTTGTATGGGTAATGTCATGAAAATTTCTCTTCCCTTTCCTAAAGGGGTTTTCTACGTTATATCCCATCATGAATATCATGCGTTGCTTGCCCTTGGGAAGGATATACCCCCTGATATATGTGTTTAAACACATTTTCCTTTTCATTGTTCTGTTTAATCTGATAATCTTATTTTCCTTTCCATTGGTTGGTTTAACCTTTCTTGAGGTCTATATAATCTAAGCAGTATTATTCTCCTGCTTATGTAAACACCTCGGTGTACAACTCTGTCAGTAAGACCCTGTTACTATTGTTGATGACATTTCAGTAACCACCGATGGACGAGAACTTTGCCTACTGGTCCGCCTCGTTCAACGAGCGGGAAAATGGTTCTCTTCGTCCCTCGCCCTTGGTATCGATGTTGTTGCCGACATATCTGACAGGCTACCCTTTGACACGCCTTACTATCATGACTGTGCAAAATGTCGCCCCCTTCCTGCTTTCAACCACATGGTGGGCCCATAACCCACAGTTCCACAGGATCGAAACCTGACTCTCCTGCACCCCCTCTTCCCAAGGTTGTTCCTCACGTGTGGCCTCGTATGTAATTCACGGGCCACCGTCCCAAGTGATCTATTTTGGTAACAGACGCAATACTCAATCTCATTGCTCTGGACCCCTTTCGCATGTTGTTTCAAACATCGAACAATGGCCTAACCATTTGAAACTTCTCATGGTACCTTCTTACTTTACTCTCGATATTTTCTTAAGTTCAATTCGAGGGTTACTTCCTACCCCATTCCCTGAGTTATGTACCAGATAGTCAACCTGGTAAGGCCCGCCCTTCCCGAGTCTTCCCCCATATCCTTTTCGTAAGTACGATGAAGATCCCAAAGAAAGGATGACGACTTCATCATTTTGACCTGAAGCAGAAGTATGAAGGCATCAATATATTGGATTGACCTCTTCGAGGAGAGCAAGCCAGGATGAGAAGACCCGCTATATTCATTACCAAACCTTCCCCCCTTACTCCCCTCTTAAATCTCGGGACGAGATTTCTTGTAGTGGAGGAGAATTGTGATGCTCGGGTAATTAAGCTACAGTAATCCCCGCTAATGATGCCACGTCACCTCGGTTACTGTGGATAAACTCGCGTTAGTTCGGAACCTAGTTCGAATTTCAAATTCAAAATCGAGCAAACAATAAAAGTTTTCAAATATTAAAATTTAAATGTTCGGAGTGAACCAAATAATGCATAGGTAATTATGGTGTAGATGACACAAATTTATAAATTGCTTAAATGCCCAAATTAAATAAAACAGAACATAAAAAAGGAAAAGAAAGGGAAAAAGAAGAAACCCCCCTTCCCCCCTGGGCCGAAAGGCCCAGCTAGCCACCGCCCCTGCCACCTGGCCCACCCGGCCGAACCGGCCCGCCTTCCCCTGCCGCCTCCTTCCATGTTCCCCCGACCCGGGTCGGAACAGGGGTGCGTCCCCGCCGCACCCTCTCGCCGGCGACGACGGGGGATAAGATCGCCAGCACCCCCCCGCCTCCTCGATCCCGCCTCCCACTCGCCCCCACGCTCGCCCTCGGCCCCCGAGCCTCTCCCTCTCCCCTCCAGATCCATCTCCCCCTCGTTCCCCACCGCAACCGAGCGCCGCCATGGCCTCGCCGCCGTGAATCGCGCGGTCACAGTCGCCGCCTCGCCGCGCCTGCGTGTCCGTCGATGCCTCCATCGTCTTCCTCGTCCACCGGAGGCCTCAGCTGGAGCGGGGGAGCCCCGAATCGCCGGATCCCCTTCGTCCACATCTCCGGCTGCCGCGTTCTTCACCAACTCCGGCGACACCCCTCTGCTGCTACTAAGCCACCAAGGGCCACCGTGCGTGCCGCTAGGTGAGCTGCCTCCCCCCTGCTGCCCTCTAGCTCCCCTAGCTCACGCTCTAGCTAGCTCGGTGTCGCGCCCGAGAGCTCACCGCCACCGGTCGCTTCGCCGTCGTGGCCATGGCCTCTGTCGTGCTCGCCTCAGCACGGCATCGTACTCCTGATGCTCATAGGAGCCCAACGCGCACGCGCACACTCCCTCCCGTGCCTCCTAGTGTGTTTCCCGTCGGGGGCCCGACCGCGCTGCCGCCAAAGCTCGTCGCTGGCCGTGTTTCCGGCAACCATTTGGTCCAGCACCACCGCCAAACGACGCGGAATGCCTATGCGGTTCGAACGCAAGTTGTTGCGCGCGGTTTGGTGCTCCCTAGCGCGATCCCGATGATGTCCCGAACGACGCCGCCGCCTCTGCTCGTCGCCGGTGCCGATTCCGGCCAAGTCCGACCATACCACCACCCCCACTCGACGCGGCATCGAGTGGTCGTTCCATTAGACCAAGCTACGCGCCGAACGACGTCGTGTAGCGAAATCCCGACGAGGCCCCGGTGCCCCCGCCGCGTTCTGGCGTCGCCGGCGGCTAAACGCCGGCCGTTGCCTACGTGGTTGGCCTGGGGCCAACCCAGCGCCACTGCCAGTGGGCCCTGCGGGTCCTAGTTGACTGGGTTGACCCAGTCAACTGCTGACGTGGCAGCTACTGCCACTGACATGCGGGCCCCATGTCTTAAAACAAATAAAAACAATTAGATAAACTGCTAATTAATTAAATAAATTAATTAAAACCTAATCTCTCACTGACTACTGGGTCCTACCTGCTAATTAACCTATTTAGTTAGTTTTAAAAACTCTGTTAGTACCCTGTCAATGACATGTGGGTCCCACTGGACCCACCTGTCTGGTTTGACTGGTCAACCGACCAGTTGACATGCTGATATCACTACGATGTCATGCTGACATCATCATTTACTATTCTGGATAATGTTGGATTTAAATAATTAATTAAATTCCTGAAAATGAGTTAAATCTTTAGAAAATCATATCTTTTAATCCGTAACTCGGATGAAAATACTTTCTACATGAAAATTGCTCAGAACGACGAGACGAATCCGGTTACGCAGCCCGTTCGTCTGCCACACATCCCTAACCTATCGGAATCGCAACTTTCCCCCTCTGGTTCATCTGTCCGAAAACGTAAAACACCGGGAATACTTTCCCGGATGTTTTCCCCCTTCGTCGGTATCACCTACTACCGCGTTCGGGCACACCTAGCACCGCGTATTGCCTCGTTTTGTTTGTGATACTTAGTTGGGTCTGTATTTACTATTTCTTCCCCCCTCTTCTTCCCTGGTAGACCCCGAGACCGGCGCTGATGCCACCGAGTACGACTACATCGACGACGACCCCTCTCTCTTGCCAGAGCAACCAGGCAAGCCCCCCCTTGATCACCAGATATCGCCTATTCTACTCTATACTGCTTGCATTAGAGTAGTGTAGCATGTTACTGCTTTCTGTTATACCTATCGTGATGCATAGCCTGTCCTTGATACTACTGTTGTTACCTTTACCTGCAATCCTATATGCTTAGTATAGGATGCTAGTATTTCCATCTGTGGCCCTACATTCTTGTTCGTCTGCTGTGCTATACTATCGGGCCGTGATCACTTGGGAGGTGATCACGGGTATATACTATATACTTATACATGATACATGTGGAGACTAAAGTCGGGTCGGCTGGTGGAGCACCCGCGAGTGGATCTTTGTGGCGGAGCGACAGGGCAGGTTGAGACCGCCTAGGAGAGAGGTGGGCCTGGCCCTGTTCGGCGTTCGCGGATACTTAACACGCTTAACGAGATGTTGGTATTTGATCTGAGTTGGCTACGAGCCTATACGCACTAACCATCTACGCGGGAGTAGTTATGGGTATCCCGACGTCGTGGTATCTGCCGAAGCACTTCGTGACGTCAGCGACTGAGCGGCGCGCGCCGGATTGGAACGTAAGCCTGCTCTTGTATTAAGGGGGCTAGTTCTGCTTCCGGCCGCCCTCGCAACGTGCAGGTGTGCTATGGGCGATGGGCCCAGACCCCTGTGCGCTTAGGTTTAGACCAGCGTGCTGACCTCTCTGTTGAGCCTAGGTGGGGCTGCGACGTGTTGATCTTCCGAGGCCGGGCATGACCCAGGAAAGTGTGTCCGGCCAAATGGGATCGAGCGTGTTGGGTAAGTTGGTGCACCCCTGCAGGGAAGTTAATCTATTCGAATAGCCGTGATCTTCGGTAACAGGACGACTTGGAGTTGTACCTTGACCTTATGACAACTAGAACCGGATACTTAATAAAACACACCCTTCCAAGTTCCACAGACAATCCGGTGATCGCTTTTCCACAGGGCGACGAGGGGAGGATCGCCGGGTAGGATTATGCTATGCGATGCTACTGGAGATGCTACTTGGAGGTGCTACTTGGAGGACTTCAATCTACTCTCTTCTACATGCTGCAAGACGGAGGCTGCCAGAAGCGTAGTCTTCGATAGGACTAGCTATCCCCCTCTTATTCTGAAATTATGCAGTTCAGTCCACCGATATGGCCTCCTTACACATATACCCATGCATATGTAGTGTAGTTCCTTGCTTGCGAGTACTTTGGATGAGTACTCACGGTTGCTTTCTCCCCTTTTTCCCTCCTTCTTTTCTTTCTAGTTGTCGCAACCAGATGCTGGAGTCCAGGAGCCAGACGCCACCGTCGACGATGATTCCTACTACACTGGAGGTGCCTACTACGTGCAGGCTGCTGACGACGACCATGAGTAGTTTAGGAGGATCCCAGGCAGGAAGGCCTGCGCCTCTTTCGATCTGTATCCCAGTTGTGCTAGCCTTCTTAAGGCAAACTTGTTTAACTTATGTCTGTACTCAGATATTGTTGCTTCCGCTGACTCGTCTATGATCGAGCACTTGTATTCGAGCCCTCGAGGCCCCTGGCTTGTATTATGATGCTTGTATGACTTATTTATGTTTTAGAGTTGTGTTGTGATATCTTCCCGTGAGTCCTTGATCTTGATCGTACATATTGCGTGCATGATTAGTGTAAGATTGAATCGAGGGCGTCACATATATATAGGTGGGGGGAGAGGGGAGCAGCTAGGAGGCACCCAAAGTAGGTCCGAATCCTACTTGGGCTCCTGCCCTAGCCGCCCCCTTCCTTATTTGCTTCGGGGAAAAGGGAAAGGGGAGGAGAGGAAGGCGAGGGGGGCCGAATCCTCCCTCTCCTTTTCTCCCCAAGGCCGGCTGCCATAGTAGGGGCGCGCCAGCCCAGCTTGTGGGCTGGTGTGCTCCCCTCTTTTGGCCCATGTGGCCCATTAACCTCCCGGGGTTGCCCGGAACCCCTTTTGGCAATCCGATGACTACCCGGTACACTCCAAAGCTCTTTTTTTATGTCCAAATAGTATCGTCCTATATATCAATCCTTACCTCCGGACCATTTCGGACGTCCTTGTCATGTCCGTGATCTCATCCGGGACTCCAAACAACATTCGGTCACCAAATCATGTAACTCATACAACACTATATCGTCAATGAATGTTAAGCGTGCGCCTATGGGTTCGAGAACTATGTAGACATGACCGAGACACCTCTGCGGTCAATAACCAATAGAGAAACCTGGATGCCCATATTATTTCCTACATATTCTATGAAGATCTTTATCGGTCGAAATGTTATGACAACATACGCAATTCCCTTTGTCTGTCGGTATGTTACTTGCCCGAGATTCGATTGTCGGTATCTTCATACCTAGTTCAATCTTGTTACCGGCAAGTCTCTTTACTCGTTCCGTAATACATCATCTCATAAATAACTCCTTAGGCATTTGCTTTCAAGCTTATTATGATGTGTATTAACGAGACGGCCCAGAGATACCTCTCCGATACTCAGAGTGACATATCCCAATCTCGACTCAACAAACACCTTCGAAGATACCTGTAGAGCATATTTTTTATCACCTAGTTACGTTGTGACATTTTATAGCACACAAGGTATTTCTCCGGTATTCGGGAGTTGCATGATCTCATGGTCGAAGGAACATCCATTTGACATTCAAGAAAGCAGTAGCAATAAACTGAACGATCATATTCTAAGCTAACGGATGGGTCTTGTCCATCACATCATTCCCCTAATGATGTGATCCCATTATCAAATGACAACACATGTCTATGGTTAGGAAACCTTAACTATCTTTGATCAACGAGCTGGTCTAGTAGAGGCTTACTAGGCACACGATATTTGTTTATGTATTCACATATGTATTTAAGTTTCCGATCAATACAATTCTAGCATGAATAATCAACCTTTATCATGAATAAGGAAATATGAAATAACAACTTTACTATTGCCTCTAGGCCATATTTCCTTCAGGCGGATGGGTAGAGTGGAAAGTGGCAGCAACGGTGGACAAGAGGAGGAGGAAAATGTAGATAGATGGTAGGGTTTCGGTACCGCTGGTCAACTTAAATAGCCGAGCTAGGCACGTCGCGACCGACCGGAGCTGCACCACGTGGTGCCATCGGCCTGACGAAGGAGACGAGCTTCGAACCGCGGGGTTTCAAGGCATTTTTGGCTGGGACCCCTTTGCCAGTATGATGTGGCGGGCGTTCCCGGTAGACCCCGTATCCGCCCCATTTTTGGGCTAGATATGAGGGATGCCGGTCAGCCCGGGCGTTTGAGGGCTGTTTGAGGCATCCATATGGGTAAAAAAACATGACTGGACTGTGACCGGATGGCCTGACCGGGCATATGAGGTGGGTTTGGGACACCCGGATGCAGATGCTTTAAGAGCATCTAGAATCATATACCACAAAAATCACCCCCATATGTGGCGGACGCGCCCGCTGTGATGGCCCAGTCACATCTCATTTTGGGACGGGTGCAATCACACATCTCAAGTTCATATTACACCATGCAACACAAAAGTTATGTACTAGTTCTACATAAAAATTAGCCCACTACTACTCACTCCCCAGAGATGTAGATGACCTTCATGCCGGTCGTGCAAGACGTACCGGCATCCGGGTCATTGGCCATCGCCCGTAGCTCCGGCTCCTTGTCGGACTCCACGTCCGCCAAGAGTGTGTCACACTTTGCATGCGCCTTGCGGAGGAAGCGGCAGTGGGCCCCCACCTCTGCCTTGGATTAGATGTAGTCGATGATGGTCTGCAGCTTTGCTGCCTCCTTCACTTGGGCGACCTTAGACTTCACTTGTGCATTGCCCATGTCGAGTCCGGCAGTCGGAGGCGCTGGATTCACCTCTCCTTCCTCATGTTCCTCCTCCTCCGGCTCTGCTTCCTCCATGTCTGGTCCGGTGCTTCATCGTCATCCTCCTTCTGCTCTGGAGAATCCGGAGGTAGGCCTGCTGCAATCCGAGCGACAAGCCGAGCCCGGATCTCCTCTAGGAGATCTAACGAGCTCTTTGGAGTGAGCATGGCGTAGGTGGTGATACGCTATCGGGCCATGGCTATTTGGCGGACGACGAGCTCCAAGCTACGAGCGGATGGGAGGTGGCAGCGTGGAGTGGAGGGAAATGGGATTGTGGCTACGGTTGGGGGTCGCCGTCCGGCGTAAGTAGTCGAATTTGGCCCATCGGGGACACGCCAAAGCTGCGTCCTCATCGGATTACCTGATGATGACGGGTGTCCACGTGGGTCCGACACACCAGTCCGACATTGTGAACGCATGTGGCCATATTCGAGCATCCTCATATCCTCTCTAGATATTAGTTGGATACGAAGGGTGTCGGTCAGCCTAGACATATAGGGCCTGTTTAAGGAGCCCGGCTGGGTCACGATTTTATGATTGGTGACTGATCGAACCGTCTTCCGTCCGGATGTGTAGGGGCATTTAAGGAGCCCCATTGTAGATGCTCTAGGCACATAGAGCAGTATAAGGATCATATTCTACCATCGAAAATCAAATATCACTCATGTTCCAGTTACTCCTTTCTAAAGTGATATATATATGTATATATATGTATATTTATACGACAGCCACAAGTACAACCTATATTACAGGCAGATATATTTCCTATATGATTTGTTTTATGAAATTAATCGAAATCAACAGACTAAACAACTCATTGCGTTGTTCATCGCCATTCGGATCTTTTTTTATAGTGAGCATGCCACACGTCTAACAAATCGTCCACACGAATCTTATCCTCCTGACAGCCATCCTCTTCCTCTTTTGCGTAGGCATCTTCTGAATTAATCTTTCGTTCAGCTTCGAGGACACGCTGCCCCACTACTGCAGCTGCAAGCCGCTTATACGAGTGATGACATTGCAAAGCGTTGTCGCCATCCATTTTCTAGCACATCTCTCTCTTCGCTGCTCCTATCCGAATGCAATCCACTTTTCTGGCCGAACGCCATGGCCGCCGGGAGACGTTGATGCTGCAATTAAAGATTCACTAGCAGCTTCCTTTGCTCGCAAGTCTGGGCACCAGTGTTGCAAGCCCGACCAGCGCTCACATGATGATGCTGGCATGTTCCCACCATGGCCAGTCAGGATACACACAGTCATATAGGCATCAACGTCGGCTGCAAGCGGCTGGTGTTGCAGAGCTCGATCGGACAACAATATCGCCACTGTTGTTGTAGAAACATCATCGATGTTACAGGAATAAGACGGTAGGACGATGCAGACTTCTGCAACAATCTCTGTTGAAAAAAAAAATCTGCAACAAGATTTAAGTTGTAAAAAAAATCTACAACAAGGTATGTGTTGCAAAGATTTATGCAACAAGGCATATGTTGCAAAAGTGGAGGATGCCGCTCGATCGCTCGACGCATCTTTAAAAAATATCGCGCCCCTTTCTTTTAACACTCATGAATTATATTTTATAAGTTTTCAGGAACAAAATACAACACACTGTATACATTTTTTTAGGACAAAGCTAAGATTTATTGATCATAATCCACATGACGTGGGATACAATTCACATTATGAGGGTTAGCCAACCACATATGGCGCCCCGCACCGAGAGAGAGTGCATGCTTAGCTATACTATGAGCTTCACCGTTTGAAGAACGGTTTTAAAAAACGAAATTACAAGTAAAATCCAAAGAGCGAAGTTTAATTTCTGTTATCACCGAACCATAAGATTCCTGGTTACCGAGCTTGATGTCATTAACAATCTGCTTGCAATCAGACGCGATGATTAGGTTCCCCAGGAGAAGATCATTAGCCAAAGCGAGGCCTTCTCTACATGCAATTGCCTCCAATGTAGGCGGGTCGGTGATCCCTGGCAAAACCAGAGCAAAACTTCCCAGGTAATTTCCCGCCTGGTCCCGGCATACCGCCGTCGCAGACCCTCGTCGATCGCGAAAGACTGCTTCGTCGACATGGATCTTTGCAAATCCCGCCGGTGGTGCTTTTGGACTTGCATGTGCTACCATATTTACCCGAGGGGCTCCCTGCAAGTTGCTTTGAGCTTTTGCATGAATCAGCTCTAGTTCTTTGATGAACCTGCTCACAAAAAGGGAAATGGCCTACGGGCTTTGTGTGATTCCCTCGTGTATATACTTTTGCCGCACCGTCCAGATGGACCAAAGAGTGACCGCCACTCGAACAAAGCTGTTGTGATTCAAAGACGCAATGAGGATGAAGATCCACTGTTTCACGTTTGGTTCCTTCGCGGTGGTCATCCGGTCCACCGTTTCACCATCTTCTAATGCCCATACACATCTTGCCACTGAACACTCAAGGAGGGAATGTCTCCAAGAGTCTTGAGAGCCACAGAAACCACAAGAGCTAGTGGTAGACATATTACGGTGAGCTTGTAAATCTTCTGTGGGGAGGGATTGTCTTGCTAATCGCCATAGAAACATTCTGATTTTTGCTAGTACCTGCACATTTCACAGTTGCTTCCATGACTTCTCCTCATTACGCACAGTCGAGGGTCCTGCCGCTCCTTCGAGCCAAGCTCCCCTGCGATTCCGTGTCGCCACCATCATCTTATACACCGAGCGGACTGTAAACTTGCCGCTTCTTTCGAAGTGCCAAGCCCAATAATCATCAAAGTTGCGGGTGCATATAGGAATTGCTAGGATAGCTTCAACGTCCATAGGCATGAAAGTTTGTTCAACTTTTTGCTTGTCCTAAGAGGCGGTACTTAAGTTGAAGTAGTCTGAAGCAAGCCTTGGTGGATTAGCAACCTTGCTTCCATAAGATCAGAGCATTTCATCCCGGGGTATCCAATTGTCCATCCACACATCAGCAGTATTCCCATTACCAATGTGTTTTATTAGCCCCAGCTTCAAAATATCCACTCCTTTGACAGCTCTCCATATTTGACTTTGGTGGGAGCCTAACTCTGCTTGCATTATCGTTGTATCTGGGAAATAAACACTCTTTAGAATCTGGGCGTTCAACGAGTTTGGTTGTTGCAAAATTCTCCAGCCCAGTTTTGCTAGCATTGCAAGGTTAAAAAGTTCAAATTCCTTGAAGCCAAATCCACCCATAGCCTTTGGTTGAGTCATCGCCTTCCAAGATACCCAACTTGGTTTCCGGTGACCATCTTTGATGCCCCACCAAAAATTCCTTATTAGCATATTGAGATGTTCACAAAGTCCCCTCGGAAGTTTAAA
Source organism: Triticum aestivum (assembly GCF_018294505.1). Classification (NCBI taxonomy): domain Eukaryota; kingdom Viridiplantae; phylum Streptophyta; class Magnoliopsida; order Poales; family Poaceae; genus Triticum; species Triticum aestivum. Next base: position 497,739,967 of record NC_057813.1, read on the forward strand.
GCAAGACATGGAGAAAACAGGTATAGCTTGCGCCATTGATTTTACCAATACTTCCTTGCCTGCTGTAGAGAGTGTCTTCATAATCCACCCTTGTATTTTACTCCATAGTCTATCTTTCAAAAACTTGAAAGCTCCGTTCTTTGAAGATCCCACATCAGAAGGCATACCCAAATATTTCTCATTTAGAGATTCATTAGGGACTTGGAGAGTTTGCTTGATCTCATCTCGAACACTTTCCAGAACACCCTTGCTAAAAAATATTGATGATTTACCGTTGTTTATACGTTGTTTGGTGGCTTGACAATAGATGTCCAAGACCTGCTTACCTCATCTTCTCCCACACTATTCACCTTGAAAAAGAGTAGGCTGTCATCTGCAAAAAGAAGATGGTTTACATGCGGCGCCGAGGGTGCCACTTGTACTCCATTAAGGTTTGATGACTCGTCTCGAGATTTTAACAGGCATGAAAGGCCCTCTGCTGCTAACAAGAACAAGTATGGGGAGATTGGGTCCCCCTGTTTGATGCCTCGTGAAGGGATAAATTGTTCTAACTTCTTACCATTAAACATTACTGAGAATTTCACCGACCTGACCATGCCCATGACAATATCCACCCAGCTCTGTGTGAAGCCGAGTTTAACCATAATAGCATGAAGATATACCCACTAGACCCTATCATAGGCTTTCATCATATCCAGTTTCAAAGCACAGTGCTGATTCTTCTTGGCCTTATTTCTCTTCATGAAGTGTAGGCATTCATAAGCTGCAATTATGTTGTCAGTGATCAACTGTAGGACCTTGAGAAGAGGTGTCTAGAGGGGGGGTGATTAGACACTAAGTACCAAAGTTGCAGTTTTTAACTTCTTTAAGTTTAAGTGGAGTTTAGGCACAAGTTTAACATTCACAACATATAGCAAGCAAGCATGCAAAGAGTATATGAGCAGCGGAAAGTAAAGCATGCAACTTGCAAGAATGTAAAGGGAAGGGTTTTGTAGGATTCAAACGCAATTGGAGACACGGATGCTTTTGGCGTGGTTCCGATAAGTGGTGCTATCGTACATCCACGTTGATGGAGACTTCAACCCACGTAGGGTAACGGTTGCGCGAGTCCACGGAGGGCTCCACCCATGAAGGGTCCACGAAGAAGCAACCTTGTCTATCCCACCATGGCCGTCGCCCACGAAGGACTTGCCTCACTAGCGGTAGATCTTCACAAAGTAGGCGATCTCCTTGCCCTTACAAACTCCTTGGTTCAACTCCACAATCTTGTTGGAGGCTCCCAAGTGACACCTAGCCAATCTAGGAGACACCACTCTCGAAGAGTAACAAATGGTGCGTTGATGATGAACTCCTTGCTCTTGTGCTTCAAATGATAGTTTCCCCAACACTCAACTCTCTCTCATAGGATTTGGATCTGGTGGAAAGAAGATTTGAGTGGAAAGCAACTTGCGGAAGGCTAGAGATCAAGATTCATATGGTAGGAATGGAATATCTTGGCCTCAACACATGAGTAGGTAGTTCTCTCTCAGAAATAGGATGCTGGAAGTGTAGGCTTGTTCTGATGGCTCTCTCCACGAATGAAGAGGAGGTGGAGGGGTATATATAGCCCCCACACAAAATCTAACCGTTACACACAATTTACCAAACTCGGTGGGACCGAATCATCAAACTCGGTCGGACCAATTTAGTAAACCTAGTGACCGTTCGGGTTTTCGATGGGACCAACATGCAACTCGATAGGACCTATATGATTAGGGTTAGGGCATAACGTAATCTCGGTAAGACCGATTACACAAACTCGGTGAGACCAATTTTGGTAATTAGCTAACCAGAGAGTTGGTCAGGAAAACTCAGTGGGACCGCTTACTCAAACTCGGTGGGACCAATTTTGGTAATAAGTTGACCAGAGAGTTTGCATTGTAATCTCGGTAGTACCGATTGCTCAAACTCGGTGAGACCGATTTTGGTAATGGACATACACAGAGAGATTACAATCCCATCTCAGTGAGACCGAGATCCCTATCGGTGAGACCGATTTGCCTAGGGTTTGTGGCAGTGGCTATGACATCTGAACTCGGTGGCGCCGGAAAGAAAGAATCGGTGGGGCCGAGTTTGACTTTAGGTTTAGGACATATGTGTGGAAGTGGGAAAGTAGTTGAGGGTTTTGGAGCATATCACTAAGCACTGTGGAGCAAGAAACTCATTAAGCAACACCTCATCCCTTCTTGATAGTATTGGCTTTTCCTATAGACTCAATGTGATCTTGGATCACTAAAATGTAAAATGAAGAGTCTTGAGCTTGAAGCTTGAGCCAATCCTTTGTCCTTAGCATCTTGAAGGAGTTCCCACATCCTTTAGTCCATGCCACTCCATTATTGAACTTATCTGAAACATACTAGATAAAAGTGTTAGTCCAACAAGAGATATGTTGACATTAATTACCAAAACCACCTAGGGAGCACTTGTGCTTTCATCAACCTACTCGAGACAAAGGCAGACTGCTCCGGAGAGATAATGTCAGGGAGTACTATTTTCACGCGGTTCGAGATCACTTTAGAGGCAATTTTATATAGGACATTGCAAAGACTAATTGGACGGAATTGAGTTAACTGGTTCGGATCCTTTACCTTAGGGATCAAAACTAAAAGTGTCTCGTTGATGCATTCAGTAGACTCGTTGCCTTCAACTATGCTCAGCACCATTTTGGTGACTTCTTCCCCCCCCCCCCAATGTCTCTGGAAGAAATCAGCGAGAAAGCCATCGGGACCAGGTGATTTCATAGGGAACATCTGAAACAGGGCGTCCTTCACCTCTTGCTGTGAATAGGGCGCATTCAGTTGAACATTTATATCATCTGTTACTTTCCTTGGCACGGTAGCAATTACTCTCTCTATATCATGAACATTTAGAAAGAATTTATCATGTCCTCCATCTCACCAATTTCCTCCGTTAGGCTGCCATCGGACCGGAGGAGGACCTTGATCTTATTCTTTCTTCTTCTACTACTAGCTCTTAGGTGGAAGAAATAAGTGCTTTTGTCCCCATGAGATAGCCACTCAATTCTAGCCCGTTGGTGCCACAGGATCTCTTCATGGTGGTAAAGTTCCACCAATCTGTCCATCACCTTTGTCTCTAGATGAGTCGGCCCAGACCTGCCTAGCTGGGCACGCAAGACATCCAGGTCAGATTTTAGTTTCTTTATCTCTTGCAAAACTGATCCAAACTCCATTCGGTCCCAAATAGACAATCCTTTAGAGAGGTTTTTCAGTTTTCCATGCAGCTCCCCCACTATGATAGCAGTAGATTTGTTCCAGTTCTCATTTGCCATATCCAGGAAATCCGGGTGTCATTCCCACATAAGCTCGTACTTGAAAGATTGCGGCCGCACAGTGAACGCACTCTCATCGGCCAGTGTTAAGAGGATAGCTGCATGATCCGAGTTGGCTGTGTTTTTATGTTCTAACTTTGCTAATGGAAATGCCAAAGACCAAACCGACGAAGAAACACACTGATCCAGCCTTACCCGAGTAAAAGTGCCCCCTGTGACCCTTTTTTCAAATGCCCAAAGGTTCCCTTGATATCCAATATCCGCTAACCCACACGTGTCGAGCACATTGTATACATAATTGCAGAAAACTTGTACTCCCTCCGTTCGGAATTACTTGTAACAAAAATGGATGTATCTACAACTAAAATACATCTAGATACATTCATTTCTTGGACGAATTCCGAATGGAGGGAGTACACGCAATGTTTTAGTTATGGGGCCAGCTAGCCATGAGTGGTGCAAGAGAGACATCCAATCAAAGCGTGGACCACGTTGCCGTGAAATCTTATCTGCCGCACATTGTGCCCATTTTAGTATTTTTTCGGTTTTTTGTTATCTTGTTTTTTCTTTTCCATCATTTTGTCAAAATAATCCCTCTCTCTTTTTTCTTTCAAGTATCAATGTTACGTGTATCCAAAAAAGTTCAGCAATTAAAAAAATGTTCGTATTTTTTAAAATTAATCCAAATCTCAAACAATGTTCCACTTTTTAAAGTTTGTTCATCTTTTACAAGAAGTATACGAAAATATTCAAAATTTTAAAAAAATGTTCAAGTTTTCACAAATGTTTACATTAAAAAATACATTGCGAAAAATGCTCAAAGTTTTAAAAAATATTTAGAATTTCAAATGGGTTCATGTTTTCAAAATATTGATTTTTTTTTTAAATTGTTCATGTTTTCAAAAAAATCTCAATTTTCAAAAAATGTTCTAAGTTTCAAATTTGTTCAAATTTCAAACAATTGTTCATGTTTCCAAAAAATAGTTCACAACTTTCAAAACATGTTTAGAATTTCAAAAATATTCACATTCTCAAAAATAGTGTTGTGCTTTTTAAAAAAATTAACATTTTTGAGAATTCAATAAAAACATTTGAAATTTAAAAATATTCATGATTTTCAAAACTATTCACATTTATAAAATTGTTCACAAATTATGAAAATTCTTTATGCTTTGGGAAAATTCTAGTTTCAATAATGTCCACTCTTTCAAATATTATTTGCGAATTTCCAAAAAGCTTTCATGTTTTAAAAAATAAATTCTTTTTTAGGCAAAATTCACTCCATTTATTGATCAATGTTCATGCGGATACAATTCAGATCGGGGTTTGAAGGAGCCAAACGTGGGGCTCCCCCCTCTCCCCCACCCCCAGATAAACCTAGAGCGAACTTTGTGAGACTATGTGCTTTGGTATTTGAATTCCTATCTTGAAAAATAAAAGAGCATGATTCGAAATTAGCTGCAATAGAGATAATTTGTTTTAACTATTTTACCATGTAATCCACCCATGCCGTTGTTGAAGTCGTCGACCACTCCTTTATGGTAAGAAGGCACAACTACCTTGGTGAGGTTGAGGTCGAGCGCTAGAGAGAGAGCCTCTCGACACACTGGAGTTTCAAGGATAGTTGGGTCCTTTAATCCCGCGAGTTTCAAAGCCGAGGCGCCCAGGTACCTTCCTTCTGAGTTTCTGCATATTGTCGAAGAGGAGCCCTCTGAGCTTGATCTTGATAATGCACCATCGACATTGATTTTCACAAAACCCATAGGAGGTGGTCTCCAAAGGCGTGGGATCACTAGAACCTGCTAGTCGTGGATCGCCTTTGTTCACTAGTGCAGAACCGGCCTATAGCTCCGGTTCGTAAGGCCCTTTAGTGTCGGTTCTGTAACCGGCACTACAGGGTGGGGACTAAAGCCCCCCCCCTTTAGTACCGGTTTTGCACGAACCGCCGCTAAAGGGCCACCACGTGGCACGTGCCAGCCCCGGGAGCAGGGAGCCCTTTAGTACCGGTTGATAACACCAACCGGTACAAAGTTTTTTGGGGGGTTTTGGTTTTATTATTTATTTTTCCTTTAATTTTGTGTTTTCCATTTAATTCTTTTTCGTTTGCTAGTATTTTACAATACTACATATTGTACACGTTATGCATATATATATATACATGTGTATGTGTGTGAATAATGGTGGTTGTGAGACATTCGATGAAAATTTCTCCTACAATTAGGTATATATATAATTTCTCCTACATGTTGCCTTTATAGCCAGTGGCATTTGCCTCGGTGCCTTCGGAGCACGATGACAATTGGGAGTGGTTCATGGGGGCGGTAGTTGGTAATAGAATTCCCCTTTGGGATCTATGACCTGGTCGAGCAAAAATCCCGCTATTTCCTCTTGAAGTGCTCGTATGCGCTCCTCTGATAGGAGCGTCTCCCGCACCAAATCGAACTGTTAAGAAGGAGATCAATATGCATGTGTATTAGTTATATGACTAGGTATCGATAATGATGTAAAAATTGTGAATATTTTCTGTCAAACGTACCCATAGCTGTCTATCAGATTTGGTCCTTTCGGACGCCATCATGCGAATGTTCTCGCAAACATAGTATGCACACACATCAGTCCCCTTTGCCTGCTTCAGGGCCTTTACGAGAATAGAATTTAATCAGATAATAATTAATCAAGCATGACAATTAATGGTATTGAAACTAGAATTAAAGAGATGCATGGTAGCTAGCTAGTACTACTTAATTAATTATACCTTGGGTCGAAACCAATACAACTTTTTTTCATGGACCTGAAACCTCATTCCTGAACTTTGCCCAAGCCCTGCCCACCGGCAAAGAAAATGAATAAACGAGTTATTAAATAGTTGATATCAGGAAATGACGAACTAAAGAGGACGGCATATAGTTAATAATGATTGAAATTACCTGTCGACTATCCCCTTCACGATTGGGTAGTCACTTTTTTTTAAGTAGTGAGTCCAGTACTTCAACTGTTCCTTCGTCAACTTTAATGATTAACATGATCCAATGGTAACTGCATGCACACACGTTTGCATGTCTTAATTAAGCGGGCATGTGCATAACACTCATCAACTACCCTAAACCATATACACTTAATTATTAACATCTAGCTAGCTAGTAAGTAAAAACAGAATTTGTAGTACAAGACAGTGTGACTCATAGGAAGTTGTAGGGAAGTAGTATATATTCATTGGTATTGAGGTGCTTCAAGAACTCTAGCATGTTTTTCTCTACGCATGCTTGATACCATGGATATGTCCATGTTTGTTCATTAACGGTATTTGGGTCAATGAACTCAATGCCATAGCGCCCACCTTTTTTCATTTCATACATCTTCATCCTGCATAATACTACGAAAAAGAATATAGTGAGGATAATTACAGGTAATGATCGATCAATGAGCACTACAACTAGCTTGAGACTTAAATTACAGAAAGAAATCACTTACAGACAATAGCAACTTATGAGAGCTTTGTCGAGTGCGTCTTGATTGAATAACTGAAATAGTTCTAAATACTCAACGGTCAGAGGTAGCTTATGGAAGTATTACTCTTCCTTGACTTTCACCATGAGGGACTCTCGATTGGAACTCTTGGTAATTTTCATGTACCAATCATGCAATTCATACATTCTCGTTGGGAGGTTCTTGACCTCCTCAGGCTTGACCAAAGGTTGGCCGCGGACATATTTCCGTTTTATGTCCTCCTCTCTAAGCGGAGACATGGGCTCAATCTCGAGGAGTTGTCCAACAGTGATACCGAGCATTTCAGCCTGCCTTCTATGCTCGTCGATTATTACTAGCTGACCGGCACCGGTACTCTCATGTATTGGTACAACAAGCGGGGGGGGGGCGATAGCGCCGCCTGTTCTCCTATCTAGGGGACGATTTTCTCGCATTTTTGGCCAGCTGCTTGGCTCGAGCTCGAACTCGACTCCTTTTGTCATGCTCAATGTGCCTTCCTGATTTGGCACTCATAGTCTGAGTCAACAGTCTTGGGAGCTGGTGCTTTAGCCATACGAATAAAGTGGTCAATCTTATCCTCAGGCACTTTCTCCCTTGGCGGCGGTGGCGGTTTCGGTCCAAAATGGGCGTCCACTTGGGCCTTCACTATGGCTTCGTTTTGCTCCTTGGTCATGTTGTAAGGCCTCTGTGGAAGAGGCCCGAGGCTTGGACCATATTGAAATCGCTTGCCTCCGCCTGTACCTCCTGTACTACCTCGACTTGTAGCACTACGCACCATAGCTGCGGCAGCTCTCTTCTGTGATTGTTGAGGTAGCGGAGACGGCTGACGCAGTGTCGGACTTGGAGGAGGAGTGGCACACGTTGGTGGACTTGGAGGAGAAGGGGTGGCCTCACGCGTTGGCTGAGTTGAAGCAGGAGAAGTGGCCTCACGCGTTGGCTGAGTTGAAGCGGGAGGAGTGGCCTGAAGCTGTGCCGGACTAGGAGGAGCGGGAGTCGTCTGCTCCTCGTCACCTCCTGGGATGTCAAGCTCTAGATGACGCAGTGTCGGTGGCCTTAGAAAGATGATGCAATCCTTTCTCCATAGCATGATACGATGTATGGCCTCTCCCAGTGTGTGCTCCTCGTCACCTCCAGGAATGTCAAGCTGTAGCCTCGAATATTGGTCCACCACCTCATCAACCACGACACGAGCATAGCCGGCTGGAATCATTCTGCAATGGAAGGTTGCTCCGGGGGGATTTGTATAAGCAACGGCGTCCGCCACCTTCACTGATATGTTCTTTATTTTCAAGTGTAGCTCACAGTTAGTGTTCTCCATGATGTCATCCACAGGGTATCTATCCAGCAATGCGTCGCCCGGGGGCGGAACCCACGCTGCTTCTCGGCATGGATGGGATGGTGCTATCCAATGTTGGATCATCCGCTAGCTGCTGCCGCTGAGACCCCCTTTCCTGGCTAAGTGAGTCGATCTGTTGTTGTTGCCGCTGGAATTTGAGTGCCAAGTCCGCGTACGCTGATTCTAGGCCTTGAAGGCGTTCTGCTTCCTGCTTCCCTCTGCTTGTCCTCCAGCTTCTTCTTCATCTCCTCCTCCATCTTCCTTCTCGCATGGCTTCTGTAGTCGGAGTTCCAGTCATAAAAGCCCTCATACCACGGAACAACGCCCTTGCCTCGTGGTCTTCCCGGGTGTTCAGAATTTCCCACGGTGCACGTAAGCTCGTCGTTCTCTCTGTTGGGCGTGAACACCCCCTTTCGAGCATCTTCTATTGCTTCAACTAACTTAACATCGGCTCCTTTAAGACATGCCTTCTTTGAAACCTGGCCTGTCTTTGGGTCCAACGCCCCCCCCCCATGCGCATAGAACCAAGTTCTGCACCTGGGGAGCCAGCTCAATGTAACTGGAGTGACCTGTGCAGCCAACATCTCTTGCTCAGACTTATGCCACTTAGGCATTGCCACCGCGTAGCCACCTAGCCCCAGCCTATAGAATTGCTCCTTTTTGCGGCATTGGACTTGTTTTTTTGGACCGTTCCTTAGATAATTCTGATTCCTTGAATTTCACGAAAGCGGGCCAATGTTCTCTTTGCTTCTCCAGTGTTCCCTTGAATTCTGGAGTCTTCTTTCCTCCTTTGACGTAGTTATTCCATACAGTTTTCTTGTGGTTGTTGAATGCAATTGCCATCTTCCTAAGAGAAGCGTCCACGACTTTCTCCACATCTGCAGCTGTGAAATGATCTGGTAGGGTGAAATGTTCCATGAGTTTTACCCAAAGCAGAGTTTTTGCTCTATCGTCAACAAAAGTAAGATCTGGATGGTTCTTTGATGTCTCTTTCCATTCTTGAAGGGAGATCAGGAGTTGGTCCTTCACAAGAACCCGCACTGAAGAACGAACTTGTTCGCAATGTTCTTAGGCGCTAGTGATTCGCCATTAGTTTTGATGGCATCGATGTTGTACTTTACGCCCTCCTTCAACTTTTTGCCTGGGCCTCGCACTCTGCCTGTAGAGATTTGCTCGATCCAGAGGGCTGAAAGAAGAAAGATCGATTCGTTAATATATCTTCAAATCATTTAAAACATGTGATGACCACCAGATGCCTACTTATATAAATATACCTCGTCGGTCTCTGTTATTTCAAGATCAACATTTTCTTCGCCATCATAATCATAGTCGTCGTCCATGACTTCATCAATTCGGTCGTCGCGATCGAATATCATATCATCACCCTCCCTGGTATTGTTCAGATATTGGGATCCGTCATCTTCTTCATTTCAATCATTTGGCGCGCGAGGGGAGCGTATGATCTCGAACATGGCCTCTTCTCCCTCTCTGCCAGTATTGTCCGCCATAGCTTTTATTTAACTATTCCAGAAGAAATACAAAACAGTTTAGTATTCAAATTACAATGCATGCACGCAATCAATAAGGAAATCCTGAATCATAGTACATAATATGCATCGTCTCGAATAATATATAATCTTGAATACATCATCTCGAATATTATATATCAAATACACTAGCTAGCTAGCTAATAAAGATCGAATACTATAGAATAATCTAGGCCACTCGCGGTTCCTGAGGCGCGGGCGGTGGACACCCAAAGAGAAGGAACCATCACTGGATCATAGCTCCGGTCATCTCCCTAAAGACCCTGCCAGGTATTGGAAAACCTGACGTCCATAGCAGCCATGTAGCAACGGACGTGCTTGTCCTCCTCCTTGACACGGCGACGCACCTCCTCTGACGGGGCCGGCTCCCTCCGCACCGAAAGTGTCCCACGGGAACGCCACCAAAGGAGCTCAGGGTTGACGATGGGACTCGGGTTACTCACCAAGCGGTGAGCCCCTAAAGGTAGCACCTCCCAGTGCCAGCCCGGCAGAGCCCAGTCCCGGACATGGGTCCTCTGAAGCAGGACGTCGTCGCGAACGGGTCGACGGCAAGGATGTGGGTCGGGCATCGTCGAGAACAAATACTATACGTAGCAAAAGTAACATTTTTTAAATGATTGGATTGTGATTTCTTATATGCAAATTCTAAATTCCCATAAATAAAATTATAAGAAACTAAAAACTAACATTTCTAACATTTCTATAACAATTTGAAATTAATCTAATTCATCTAGCTAAAACTAACATTTCTAAAATTTCTAACATTTCTATAACATTTCTAACATTTCTATATAATATTTGACATTAATCTAATCTAATTAATTAATTCATCTAAAACATTTGTATAAAAAATAGAAAAAACAGAAAAAACTAAAAACTAAAAACTAAAAACAGAATCATGTGTGTGTGCGTGCACGCGCGCGTGTGTGTGTGTGCGAGCGTGTGCGCGTGTGCACCTACGGCGCCGGCGGCGCGGCGGCTTCGATTGGAGGGAAGAGAGGGGACGGGGAGAGGGGCTCACAGTGCGGGCTATGTCGAGGTGACGGCGATGGCGACGGTGACGGCGAGGCGAGGGGACGGCGAGGCAGAGGGGACGGCGACGGGGACGGGCCGGTGACGGGCGGCGACGGGGACGGCGACGGGAACGGCGACGGGGGCGGCGACGGGGGCGGCGACGGGGCAGGGGAGAAGAAGCAGAGGGAGAGATGAGAAACTAAATTTTTTTAAAGTGTTTTCTTATATAGAACCCCCCCTTTAATACCGGTTGGAGCCACCAACCGGTACTAAAGGGCTGTTTTGGCCAGGAGAAGTGGCAGGAAGTGCACCCCCTTTAGTACCGGGTGGTGGCTACGACCGGTACGAAAGACCCCCCCCCCTTTAGTACCGGTTGGTGCCACAACCCGGTACTAAAGGTGTGCACTGGCGCAGGTGCGGTGCGGGCAAGTTTAGTCCCACCTCGCTAGCCGAGGGGCGGCCGCACCTATTTAAAAGCCCCGGCGTGGTAGCTCTGTTGAACTCCTCTCTATAGTAGGCTTTTGGGCCTAACTCTGCCGCTCTGCCTTGTGGGCCTATTGGGCCTTGCGGGCCTGCATCCTGGCCCAACAATAGGTTGGGTTTCTAGTCGTATGTAGGCCGTTGTGGCCCAGTAGGTGGGCTTTTTTATTTAGTTTTTGTCTCCAAAAATAATTAGTTTTTTTATTTTCTACTTTATTTATTTTCATTTCTTTATTTTTGAATATTTTTTCTTTAGGTACAAAAAATTACAAACTTTAGTGCTAGTAGTTTTCAAATTTGAATAGTTTAAATTTGAATTATTTGATAAACTAATTTGTAGACGAAGTGCATCTAGTTTTTGCCGTAAATGCATGAAAGAATTTGTTTGCACATAAAATTTCTTCGCGTTTCAAATGCCAAAACACATAAGTACCCTAACTATTACAAAGATTCCCTCTGGTTTGTTCGAAGCGACACTTTCCAGATATATAAGTCCGGAAAGTCACTAGAGAATAAAGTCATGACGGTGAAGCCTATCACATCCCAGAGTGGGATCTTTGGGTGTGAAACTTTTTCTTCGCGTGTGTCCCTTTGCGCCGTAACCATGGACAATCTTCATCATTTAACTGGATGCTCGGATCAATATTCACTGTGAATGGAGCAATTTCATCAAACTTTTCATAATCTTCTGACATGTCTGTCTTGTCATCCACTCCCATGATGTTTCTTTTCCCTGAAAGAACCATGTGGCGTTTTGGCTCATCGTATGATGCACTCGCTTCCTTATCTTTTCCTTTTCTCGGCCTGGTAGACATGTCTTTTACATAGAAAACCTGCGCCACATCATTGGCTAGGACGAATGGTTCATCTACATACGCAAGATTGTTGAGATCCACTGTTGTCATTCCGTACTGCGGGTCTTCCATTACCCCGCCTCGTTTCATATTGACCCATTTGCACCGAAACAAAGGGACCTTCAAACCACGTCCATAGTCAAGTTCCCATATGTCCTCTATGTAACCATAATATGTTTCCTTTCCCGCCTTGGTTGTTGCATCAAAGCGGACACCACTGTTTTGGTTGGTGCTCTTCTTATCTTGGGCGATCGTGTAAAATGTATTCCCATTTATCTCGTACCCTTTGAAAGTCATTATATTCGAAGATGGTAACTAGGACAACAAGTACATGTCATCTTCAACTTCGTCGTCATGCATGGCACATGTCTGCAACCAACCGGCGAAAGTCCCCATTTGTTCACGTGTAATCCAGTCATCAGACTGCTCCGGGTGTTTGGAGCGTAGAAAATTCTTGTGTTCCTCCATATATGGAGCCACCAAGGCGGAATTCTGTAGAAATGTGTAGTGTGCTTCAGTGAGAGAATGCCCGTCCATACATATTATTTGATCCCCTCCTAGCGTGCCTTTTCCATCCAGTCTGCCCTTATGCCGCGATTCAGGAACACCAATCGGCTTAAGGTCAGGAATAAAGTCAATACAAAACTCAATGACCTCCTCATTTTCATGGCCCTTCGAGATGCTTCCTTCTGGCCTAGCACGGCTATGAACATATTTGTTCAAGACTCCCATGAACCTCTCAAAGGGGAACATATTGTGTAGAAATACAGGACCCAAAACGTTAGTCTCTTCGCATAGGTGAACTAGGACGTGCGTCATGATGTTGAACAAGGATGGTGGGAACACCAACTCGAAACTGACAAGACATTGCACTGAATCATTCTGTAACCTTGGTATGATTTCTGGATCGATTACCTTCTGAGAGATTGCATTGAGGAATGCACATAGCTTCACAATGGCTAATCAAACGTTTTTCGGTAGAAGCCCCCTCAATGCAACTGGAAGCAGTTGCATCATAATCATGTGGCAGTCATGAGACTTTAGGTTCTGGAACTTTTTATTTGCCATATTTATTATTCCCTTTATATTCGACGAGAAGCCAGACGATACCTTCATACTGAGCAGACATTCAAATAAGATTTCCTTCTCTTCTTTGGTAAGAGCGTAGCTGGCATGACCCTGATGTATGCTATCTTTTCCGTGCATACTTTGCTGGTCCTCCCGTGCCTCCGGTGTATCTTTTGTCTTCCCATACACGCCCAAGAAGCCAAGCAGGATCATGCAAAGATTCTTCGTCACGTGCATCACATCGATTGCAGATCGGACCTCTAGGTCTTTCCAATAGGACAGGTCCCAAAATATAGATTTCTTCTTCCACATGGGTGCGCGTCCGTAAGCGTCCTTTGGAACAGGCTGTCCGCCAGGACCCTTTCCAAAGATTACCTTCAAATCCTTGACCATATCATGTACATCAGCACCAGTACGGTGGCGAGGCTCCGTCCGGTGATCCGCCTCACCTTTGAAATGCTTGCCTTTCTTTCTTACGGGATGCCTGCTCGGAAGAAATCGACGATGTCCCAGGTACACATTCTTCCTACAACTATCCAAATATATACTGTCGGTATCATCCAAACAGTGTGTGCATCCGCGGTATCCCTTGTTTGTCTGTGCTAAAAGGTTACTGAGAGCAGGACAATCATTGATGGTCACGAACAACAATGCCTTTAGGTCAAATTCTTCTTGTTTGTGCTCATCCCACGCACATACACCTTTTCCATTCCACAGCTGTAATAGTTCTTCAACTAATGGCCTTAGGTACACATCAATGTTGTTTTCGGGTTGCTTAGGGCCATGGATGAGCACTGGCAACATAATGAACTTCCGCTTCATGCACAACCAAGGAGGAAGGTTATACAAACATAGAGTCACAGGCCAGGTGCTATGGTTGCTGCTCTGCTCCCCAAAAGGATTAATGTCATCTGCACTTAGACCAAACCATATGTTCCTTGGGTCACCTGCAAACTCCTCCCTGTACTTTCTCTCGATTTTTCTCCACTGTGACCCGTCATCGGGTACTCTCAACTTTCCATCTTTCTTACGGTCTTCTACGTGCCATCGCATCTCCTTGGCATGCTATTTATTTTGGAACAAACATTTCATTTGTGGTATTATAGGAGCATACCACATCACCTTGGCAGTAATCTTCTTCCTGGGGCGCTCGCCCTCGACATCACCAGGGTCATCGCAGCTGATCTTATAGCGTAATGCACCGCATACCAGGCACGCGTTCAAATCCTCGTACTCACCGCGGTAGAGGATGCAGTCATTAGGGCATGCATGTATCTTCTGTACCTCTAGCCCTAGAGTGCAGACAGCCTTCTTTGCTTCGTACGTACTCTCGGGCAATTCGTTGTCCTTTGGAAGCATATTCTTTATCGTTACCAGCAACTTTCCAAATCCCTTGTCAGATACACCATTCTCTGCCTTCCATTGCAGCAATTCCAGTGTGGTGCCCAACTTTTTCTTGTCAGTTCGCAATTCGGGTACAACAATTTCTTGTGATCCTCTAACATGCACTGCAACTTCTTCTTCTCCTTTTCACCTGCGCAGTTTTTCTTTGTATTGGCAATGGCCCGACCTAGATCATCAGCGGGCTCATCTGATGCCTCTTCTTCAGCTTCTTCCCGCATTGTCGGCTCAGCTTCTTCTCGCATTGCCGTCTCAGCTTCTTCCCCCATTGTTGTATCATCGTATTTAGGGAACCCATGGCCTGGATAGCTATCGTCGTTCTCTTCTTCTTCATTGTCTTCCATCATAATCCCTCTTTCTCCATGCTTGGTCCAAACATTATAGTGGGGCATGAAACCGGACTCAAATAGGTGGACGTGAATGGTTCTTGAGTTAGAGTAATTGTGATCATTCTTACAGCCAGCACATGGACAAGGCATAAAACCATCCGGCCGCTTGTTTGCCTGAGCCGCAATTAGAAAAGTATGCACGCCATCAACAAACTGGGGAGAGCATCGGTCATCGTACATCCATTGCCGGCCCATCTTCATTACACACCACCGAATAGACCAAATTAATACAAGTTCATACATAAAGTTCATACAACACTTAAATGCAACATACAAATAACTCTCTAGCTAAAGCATTTAAATGCAACAACAAATGTGATCTAGATCACAACTAAGGTAACAATTGATCCAACGGCATAATGATAATAAGCCTCACTATCAATGGCATATTTTCTAATCTTCAACTGCATTTCTCCATCTTGATCTTGCGATCATCGACGACATCGGCAACATGCAACTCCAATTCCATCTTCTCCCCCTCAATTCTTTTCAATTTTTCTTTCAAATACTCGTTTTCTTTTTCAACTAAATTTAACCTCTCGACAATAGGGTCGGTTGAAATTTTCGGTTCACATACCTTCTAGATAAGAGTATCTATGTCAACTTGATGGGCATAATTTGTCATAAACATGAAATGCAACAAATAATTATAAAAGACAATATACCACATCCGAATCATAGCAGGGACGAGGGCCGACGGGGACGGATATCAAAACCATGGCACTATGTATAACAAACAACGTACGGGTAAGATAATTATACAAGTAACTATATATCTAAATCACACAAACATGTTTTTTTATATAAAAACTATAAGAATAAGAGGCTCACCACAAGGTGGTGCCGGCGACGGGTCGGTGCGGACGATCGACGGTGGTTACGACGGAGACGGGAAGGCACTAAGTAAACCACACCTACATATGCAAACTAAGAGTTATTTTAAGCTCAAATTGCATATAAATCAAATAAACTACCACATATAATTCCTCCCAAATTACTAAAACCCACAAATTAATCACTATATAAAGCATTGCAAGAGCTAATCTAGCGATGAGAGATGAAAGGACAAAGTTGCTAACCTTTGTGATCACTTGAATGGATGGGGCCTTCAAATCTTGACAAAATTTGGGCAAAATGTGTGATGAGCTCGAGGGGAAGAGGGGAAGAACGGAGAGGAGAGGGGAAAGGGGAAGAACAGAGCAAGCTGGACGAAGGGTTTATATGTAGGATGACCTGTAGTACCGGTTCGTGGCACGAACCGGTACTAAAGGTGCTGGAGGGGCCCTAGTCTGACAGCATCCTGCCACCACTCTCTTTAGTACCGGTTCGTGGCACGAACCGGTACTACTGAGAGCGGTCCGCCTAGCCATTGGAACCGGCACGAATGATCACATTAGCGCCGGCTCAAATACAAACCGGGACTAATGAGCTGCACATTAGACCCTTTTTTTACTAGTGGTTGTAGCTGGTTTGCAAATTTCTATCTCTCTTATATACCTCGAGATGAACTCATGAGTTGATTGAGGGCTTTGAAATATTTGTTTCTGGGCAACTTTCCTCTTTGCGTCCCATATAGCACAGAGTTACAAGCACTCTAACGGAATCTGCATGCTATAAAGACCAGATAAGGCTGAAAATCCATCTTCTAGCATCCGGTTCCTCGTTCCTCATAATGTTATCTACCAGATCCTCATCTTCATGTGCCCACACACAGCATGCAACATTGCATTCAAGTTAAGAATGTCTCAAGAATCATCACTTCCACATAACTTGCAGCTGCACCGTGGACCGTGGTGACATGTTACGGTGGTTTAGAAGGTCTTCTGTTGGAAGGGATTGCTCGGCAAGTCTCCAAAGAAAGATCTTCAAAACAACAAAGCATCTATTGTAACCGGTTTTGTTTACGGGGCTAAAGTAACGTGTTGGGCAGCGCGCGACAGGCCACAAGCAACATGCCACTGCCTCCTTTTTCCTATTTTTTTGTTTACATTTTCTGTTTTCTTTTTTGAATTATTTTTTATTTTTTTTACACCTCCAAATATTCTAAATATATATATTACAAGAACACTTTACATACAACATTTTAAAATATGTCAAATGTGTATAAAGTAAATGTATGTATAAAAAATATACACAACAAATATACAATGTGTATGCCCACTTCCTTAGGCTCACATATGTTCTCCTAGCTCACCATGTGATATTTCTATTTCCCGTTTTCCTTCGCCCAGAAGAAACGAGACCGCAACTTATTTAATTTGTCATGAGTGCCATCAAGAAGTAAATAAAACCCCATGACGAACATAGGAATATTAGTTAGGAAGTCATTGGTAAGTACTAGCCATCCACCTAACGCTAGTAATTTACCCTGCCATGGTTCCACCCTCGCAGTTGTTTTATCCACCACCTTTCGAAAATCCCCCATAGTTAAGTCCCTCAAGGATATGGGCATTCCCAGATACATCATATGGATGGACCCCAATTAGCCCCCAGTTGAGATTCCAGGTCACGACCCATGACTATGGCCTCACTTTTTTCAAAGTTGATTTTAAGCCTCGACATCTCTTCAAAACACATCAGGAGGAATTTAAAATTCACTATCTCTTGCTCTGAATTTTTGATGAAAATGAGCGTGTCATCGACATATTTAAGGTGGGATAGTCCTCTCGGAATAATGTGTCATGCCACCCCAGAAATGTGACCTGCCACCTTGGCATGGTCCAGTATGACAACTAGGGCGCCCGCAAGAATATAAAGCAGAAGGAGTGAGATCGGATCTCCTTACCTAACCCTGTTTTATTGCTAAAATATGGTCTGACCTCCCCATTGATGCTTACCGCCATTTGACCACCCTAGACCAATTGTCACATCCAACTTACCATAATGGGTCAAAACCCTCTAGCGTTAGCACTTCTAAAAACTCCTCATCGCAGCCTATCATACTCTTTCTCGAAATCAATCTTAAGAATAAACACATCTTTACGTGTTGTCTTGATTTCATGCAGCACCTCATGGAGAACAACAATGCCATCCAAGGTACTTCTCCCACGGATAAAGGTCGTTTGATTTTGATCAATTATTTTGATAATACTTGAGACAAGAGAGTCACAAAACCCTTCGCCAAAAGCCTAAAGCTCGCATTTATGAGAGTGATCGAGCTGTATTGTCTAATGTTGTCCGCACCCTGGACCTTCAGAAGTAATGCCAAAACCTCATTTTTTAACCGAAAACCCGTGGAACAATCGTTTTACGGCAAATATATTAAAATAAAATATTTACATAGTACAAATAAAACAGAAAGCTATATCAAAGAGCTCAGCCTACTCCAGTTTTTGTGAAACCTTGTGGTAACATGGGAATTAAACTAAAAACTGGTCAATCCAACTTGAAAACCGGTCTTCAAATTTGGCTTCGATTCTGTGTCTGATCAGGAGCATGTCTAACCTAAAAGAGGCCCTCCAAGAAGAAACAGATGTTCTAGCAGCCTTGAAAATTACTCCATTTCTTTGGATCCAGATGTTCCAGCATCCGACAATACTAATCTCCATGGCAATAGGTGCACGCAGTTCTTGAAGTGTGAGTAAGATCTCATCATAGACTGAGATACCTCTGTTTCTCTAGCGTAGAATAGAGTTCCAACAATTTATAGCAAAATCACAATCCCAGGAGAGGTGCATAGCTGTCTCCACAGTATGGCTCTGGCTTAGCATACAGTTATAATACGGAAAGTGAAAAGACTTCCTATGTAGCAGATTCCTTGTATTGACTCTGTCATGCATCAGTAGCCAAAAGAAAATTTTATATCTTAGCATAGCAGCACTTTTCTGAATCTTCTTGAAAATGGGAGGAGCTAGGCCCCCTTTGGTCAATTCCTTGCACATTTTGATGGAGGATAAAGGAGTGCCCCAAGGATAAATCCATCTATCAAAACCACATAATTTAGGTGCTTAACATCAATCTTGCCCAACGTAAATTCGTGGGCCAAATTAGAATATTGATGCCCCAAGATATTCCAGAAACTTTATAGAAGGCAACTGGGAACCCGTCTGGTCCCCACGTTGTGTTAGCCTCATTGCTTTTAGGTTATTTGTTATCTCGGGAGATAAGAAGGTGCAGACTAGCTCCTGATTGTCCAGCATGGACACTCTCATCGCCTCCTCACACATGTTGGGCCCTAGGGATGCAGCCCGCCCTCCCTGAGGTAAACCCCAACAACTGTCTGTAGAAACCATCAATATGTGTCTGTGGGTCCCCTACTCCGGAGAATATATTGTCCCCCTCTCTCACAACCCTAGTTGTGCAACGCCACCGGCTCCCATTAGCTATGGCATGAAAAAAATTCCGCGCTTACGCCCCCCTTAAGAACCCATCATTTTTGCCCTCGCTACTTCCAATACATCTTCTCACATGTCAAAATAAAATCATTTCATCCGCCAACGCATACCTCCTAGCCCACTCATCATGTGATAGGGCACAACTATCCACCCTTGTGTCAAGAATTTTTACTTTAGCCAGTAATGCATCCTTAGATATCCGCATCTGGCTCCTCGCATTTGCCCCCATCCTCTAAGGTGATGCCGCAGACGACGGATACAATGTTGCCATTCATCTAGGGCATCACATAATGGTCCGCACCGGTGAGGTCGATGCGCCCGCGCCTCGCCCCAGATAGTGGTCACCCTTTCAACAAACCCAACATGTAAGATCCATTGCTTCTCAAAGAAGAAGCGTTTCGGTATACGGCAATATGACTCCCCAGATAGTAAGATAAGGGGGCAATGATCTGACCCAGACGCGTCTCCGCCGTGAGTGAACACGTTGGGAGTTTTGTCTCCCACTCAGTCGACACGAAGACCTTGTCTAACACGCACCTAATAAGGGTTTCCTAGTTATTGGTCCATGTGAAGCGAGCACCCACATGTTAAAGTTTAGTAAGCGCTAGATCCGCCACCCACTCATTAAACCTATCAACTAGGCCTTGATAATTCATTATCCGGTTGCTCTTGTCTTCTACCATCTGTAACAAGTTAAAATCCCCACCGATGACAACGAGGTTTAGGGAGTTCGAGACTTTGGCAAAAATTTCCCTTAAGAAATCCGGTGACCTAGAGTGACCAGCCGGTCCATACACCACTAGTAGTTCTCATTTGAAATTATTGTTGCGTCGAATCATCTCGACTCCAAGAAAGAATACCCTCTAAAGACGAATATCTCCTTGTTCACCCCGAAGAGGATCCCTCCCGACCTGCCGGTGACCGAAACCCATTCCCAATGGAACGTCGTGGATCCGCCCAATGAATCCAGCTCAACCTGAGGAAAGGACAAACATATCGTTTCTTGTAGGCCGACAAAGTCGAGGTGTTGAACTCGGATATATCTACTCCTAATGGAGCAGTTGGTAGTCTCGCTTTCAGTTTTTTTTTCGTCTCACCTATCATGGTTTTTTTGGTACCTCCTCCCACCTTCGCTGGTTTTTTCATAGATTTTTGTCATCTTCCCTCCCCACTTCATCGGTTTATTTTCGCTTCACCCTCTCACACACCGAAAAAAATTGGACGGGGCAGAACTTTCCATACTAACACAAATTATTTAGTAATGTCTTTATGTAAAAGAATCAATCACAATCAATCTTTAAAGATCAAATCTAAATTAGTTAATCTTCATAACGTTTGTTTCCTTCCGAATCAGGTCCATAACTTTCCTTCCTTGTTTGGGCAGAAACTGTTTGGTAGCAGAGATTAGGAAGCTTCCTATGAGCGTAGTAATAGGAAGTATTCTTTTTTTTGATGATTCGTTTCCATGCATGATGATAGTAAATTAGGCCAACATTCATCACTATTTATCAACATCATCAATCGTGTCCATTCCTACAAGTTTTAAGGGAATCCACTCGCTACGTCTTTTTTAAGGGGATCCGCTCGCTACATCGTCGTGGCACATTATTTTCACAAGCAATTCCCCTAAAAAACACAACGCCCTACCTCGACTTTCCTACCTGGACGCCACCTCGACTTCCCTACCTGGATGCCGCCGCCGCCCACCGATCTCGCCGCCTCCCGGCGATCCCCTCCTCCCTCCCGCAGCTCGAACGACCCACTATTTTGGCCACGAGTACCGCCTGCCTCTTCGCCCATGCGTCGCCCCTCCTCTTCACCATAGCAACGAGCACCATCCGAGGCGGAGCCGCGGCGCCTCCACAGATGCGGCGGAGACACCATATCCAGTGGAGACGGCGGTGTAAATCTTCTCCCACTCTGCTTCGTCCCCTGGTTACCGGCCTGCTCCACCTCCCCTCTGCTTCGTGTGGATCTGCTCATGCGCAGCAGTAAACTTTATTTAGGTAGAACTATTCTTCTAGGCCTTTTTTTTGTTACTTACAAATTAACTTTTTGAGCCAATGCTTACGGCATGAAGTATTACCTAGAGTTCCTTAATCAATCTGCTTGTCCATCGTTTCATTTGGTTCAATTACTATCAGCAAGAACGCATTGTGAAACCGTTAGCTTATGAATGTGTGCTCTTCTTGCAATAATAACATTTGCAATGTAAGGGCCGAGGCACACCCATGCATCAGGATGATGTGCACCACGTGGGAAGTAATACTAATGTGGCCTAAGTGGATAATGAAATATCCAAAGATACACTTGACTGGATCAAAATTTTTTCTCTGGAATTGTTCCTCATGATGCGCAGATGTAGATGCTATATTTTTAAAATTTCAAATCAGCTATGCATGCCAGTGTGATTCTTATCCTTTTCATTAGACAGTGTGTTCCCATCAATCCATCCATGCACCGAACCGATTTTTTTTACTCTGTTGAGGTTGCAATTACGAACGAGTAGCATATGTATGCACTGAACTACTTGCATAAGACAGTGAAATACTTCTTACTCGCGTGAGTGGAATTTTGGAATAGAGAAAGAACATACAACAGAGATCACGTAAAACAAGTTTGATAGGTCCGTTGCATTGCACGGGCATTTTTGCTATATGTACTAACAGGTTCTATTTATTTTCTTTGATCGGTCAACACTCCTATGTCCTATGTAGGTAAGAAGGAAAGAAAACCTAACGGTACAGCCGGGCAAAACAGTCAACGGCGAGCTTCATCGCCGCGTACGCGTCGTAGTACCTGGCCATCACCGGCTGGGGCATCGAGGACTTAATGCTGGTGAAGAAGGCGTGGGTATTGGTAGAGCTCCAAGAAGCTGCCCTTCGTGTTGCCCGTTGTCTTCAGCATCAGTCCCCGGGTGACGACCCTGGATTCGGCGATGCTACCAAGGTGACACGGTCCGGGTTGGTTCGGTCCCTCATCAAGCCACCATTTGGACCGGCCAACAACCACCGGCGTCAACGTGTTGGGGCAGCGGCGAGGTGGGCTACGTGTGCGGGTGCTGTGGCGAGGTAGTGGACATGCGGGAGCGCCAGCGATGAGGTCAGTGATGTGCCGTGGAAAGTGCGCGGCTGTTAGCCATGAACCTTCCGTAGCAGTTTTTTTCATGAGCCCATGTTTTTCTATGTTCGGGCCTTGCCATAATTAGCGGATTAACCATGAAAAAAAACATGACGTTTGGTTTGTTGTCAAATGGTGCTGTGATTTTCGGATCAAGCCATGTTTCTCTTGTACTTCCTGTTTCCTGTTCGATTGAATAGAAGTGCAGAAAGTGAACACACCAACACGACTGAAAGCAGTCATATTCAGTTATAGAGGTATACATTTATACAAGATATACACAGGCAGGAGCGGCCAGTAACCCAACTAAGTCCTGAGCTGACCTTGCTAATCCTTTACTCGCGATAAAGACACAGACGATAAGGAAAGGTTGTTACAGAGAGAGCAATGGGAGAGAGAGAGAATCACGTGGCGGTAGGTGGACCTGAACATATGCTTCAACAAAGAAAACGGCGGCGTAGGATCATGGTGCGTGATTATAGGCAGAGGCTATTAAATCTCACACGGAAATCACGGCTGAGCGATTCTCGCACGATCCAAAGTTCACACCCAATCGATCGTTTCCCCAGTTGATGGCCTGCATGTGTGCTGTGCTAAAACGGTCGCTGCCATGGTAGCGGAACCCGTAGCTAGAACGCTGCCAGCGCCAAGTTGAGGACTTGAGATCGTCAGTGGTGCATGCACGACACGGGCGGCGAGAGGCTATGGTGGATGAGGAGGAGAGAAAAGAAGGAGAGGGGAAGCTTGGGGACGTGGTAGTTTACCCGGGGGCCGCCGGTCGGCACGCTAAGAACGAATGGCGGCGACAGTGACATTTTTTCTCAGTCCTCTTGGTCGGACCGGTTGAACACTAGACTGGATCAGACCGACAATTTTTCAGGCCGATTTTAGCAGACCAGATCATCCATTTTCTCTAACAAGCCAGGACCGAGCGTGGCAAACACCGATTGAGCTATGAGCGGTACGTCCAGCCCTGCACACCGTCGAAGCGAAGCTCCTACTCCACGTGAAGTTGATCGCGCTGTTGCACTCGTACGGTAGGAGCCACGGGCACGACATGGTGAAGGGCTAAAGGGCTGATCGAGGGTGAGACCCGCATGATGGTGGCGCAGCTGACCATGGACGAGATCTTCACCTGCACGAAAAAGTTCAAGCAGGAGGTGTTCAGCAACGTGCAGAAGGAGCTGGACCAATTCGGCCTCTTCATCTACAATGCCACCGTGAAGCAGCTGGTGGACGTGCTGGGGCATGAGTACTTCTCCTACCTCAGCGAGAAGACACAACATGAGGCAACGAGCAGGGCCAAGGTGGATGTTTGTGGAGCGGGATGGCCTCATGTGCCAGAACACCGCCAAGGTGGACGCCGAGAACAAGGTGCTCTCTGTGCGGCAGCAGGGCGAGGCGCTCAAGGAGAAGGCCAAGGTCAAGGCGGAGGTGTGGGTGTTTGAAAACACTAGGAAGGCCGACAACGCCACCTCAATGACCGACCTCGCCATGAAGGATTGAAGGGGAAGGCTGGGAGTAGCAGGAAAAGGTCGCCGAGGTTGAGGCCACCAAGGCTGTCGCCATCCGCGATGCCGAGCTGCAGATGGAGGTTAAGACGAAGAACGTGCTCTGCCAAACTGACAAGCTCAATGTTGAGCAGCTCAGCAAGTCCACAGTACACTATGACACACAGGTTGGTTATGCAATAAGCATGTATAAAAATATAGTACTAGGGACAAGAGAAAATCATACTTATTGACCTCAGCATTTTATATTTTGTAGGTTCAAGAATCGAACACGCTTCTTCTACAGCTGGCAGAAGGCGGCGGATACGACATTGTATAAGGAGATGAAGGCGGCGGTGAGGTGAAGTGGCCTAGCAGAAACACATGCATGTCTCGATATGGGAGGAAAGGGAGGGATATAAGGTGAGGGTTAGCGGTGCAACATGCCACACGAGGAAAGGGGTGAAGAGATGACATTGAGGAGGGAAATGAGCTCGGTCCATGGCATGGGTCAGAGTAGAGGAAGGTTTATCCATGGTTTGGCCAAAGGGGTGATGAGCGAGGGAGAAGTAGAAGCCCCCCTCGCATATCTTGGTGTGCGAGCAAGTCTATCGAGGTGGAAGAAGCCTGTCATTTCATGACGGCGTTGGTGACCTTGGCGTGATGTTGTTCGCCGGTTTGTGGGCGGATCAGGCAACCGTCTGGTCTCTCGACCCCCCCCCCCTTCACTAATTTTGGTGAGAAGAGGGGAGGGATGAAAGGGTGGAGGGGTGGGAGATGAGGTCGCCGATTCTGTTGGTTGTGGGGGCGAGGGCGAAGAGAGGAGAGTGAGCGACGCCGATGAAGTCTATGGATCTAGAGAGGGAGGGGAACAAGAGAGTGAGTGGTGCGGAGAGGGAGTGGATAGAGTGCGGTCGTGCGGGAGGGGACATCAAGTCGTATAGGAGGGGTATAGTGGGAATATCATAAAAATAAAGCTTTATTTATACCTATACACTATATATATTTAGAATAGCATAAAATATTTTCTCAATAAATTACTTAAAATATCCAAGAAATTAGAGATGACCGACTATCATTGTATAAAGGGGAAATCCGTTCTTTGCTCGTGAAGAAATGTAACATAGTTTTTTATGGGCAATATACCACATACCCTAAATAGTAGATATTCGTGAGAATAACCATCAACATGTGATTTAGAGGTGAGCCTAAAATTATTAAAATTGGGATGCCACTCAATCTACTAGAAACTGCTCATTTCTAGCATTTGTCGAATGAATATATATTTTCCATACCACCATCATAAAAAAATTATTCTAATCTTTGTTTATATTAAAATACCTTTGTAGGTCATAAAAACTGATGGATTTGATTGTGCTTCGGAGATGTCGACTGACAAAGACCCTGATGTAACGATGATGGAGGGGGCTAAAAATTCAACGAGTTTTACACAATCAAAAGAGGTGCATGCAAATAATTGTTCTTCTTTGTATGTATGTTGCACATGATATAATACTCAAAAGGTATATTTCTATATATATTTAATTTGGTAGAATATGAGAGAGATGAAGATGGATTATGTCAGGGTTAAAAAAACCATTCAGAGGGTTTTTGGGGCGACGTCATTGGAAGGGTACAAAAATTCACCATGTTTTATATAACAAAAAGATGTGCAAGTGATGATATCCCACAACAACGACGCACTCAAAATAAAGCAAACCGGCTGAAATTACGATAAATATTTATGGCAACATTTATTCCCAACTGGTATTCCGATGAGTAAATATTTCAAAAGCCCGTACCAACGCACGGTCATTCTACTAGTATTCGCTTAATTGTTGCCTTCGATCCTGCTGTCCGATCCCCTTGGATTCCTGATAATGCCCCTCATTGCGCCATCGAGGGGGATCGGCGCCCCGCCCCATCATCCGTGCAATCCACCCGACAGATGGTCCCCCTACCGCGGCCACGGCCGCGGCCCCTGCCACGCCTCCTACCTCGTAATGAGCCAGCACGATCGTGTGCCCGTGCTTCGGCCTGCATCGTCCTTGCCAAGTCCCGACGGGCAATGGCCTCGGCGATTGCGGCATGAGCCTCTTCGTGTGCCCGAAAACACTCCAACATCTCCCGAATTTGTGATTAAGTTTGTCAAAAAGGACAGAACTGTAATTTTGTCGCATGCTGGACGCACGCACGCATTGACCCATGCATGCTGCGTGGAATGGAATTCAAGCGAGTTTTCGGTTCCGCTAGCTATAGCTACGGCTACCAGGCTCGTAGCTCTGGATCTCGCGTGCCGCGTGCGTGCCGGAGAGCAATGCAAATCTACTGCGGATCTGCGGCCACCCGTTGTAGCACTCCTTTATCGCGAGACACCGCGCCAGCCAAGGACAAGCGACACGTACTAGTCGGGCACCTCACCTGCATGCATGGCTTGCTCTCTGCCGCTTCGTGGCTAGCGAAAGCAGATACTCTTGCAGGCAGTGCGTATCCGGACTGTAAAAATCGCTGTGGAAAAGAACCTCCTTGCTCAGGAGACGCCATGTAATGATCGACGTCGAAAAGAAAGCGTGCCCGAGATCTTCCAAAGGCACTTCTGAAAAAAGAGAAGTGTATCAACGGGGAGTGCCAAGAGGGAGAGGAATCGGCTTGGCTGTTGCAAGAGCAAGCATCTCAAAACAGCATTGCCACTACTAGTAGTAGTTTGATTGGCGTGCACTGCTGCTTTTGGCACCTGGACAACACGCGCCGATGAACACACCTTGACGAACGCGCGGATGAACACACCTTCAGGTGTATTTCTTCCGTTTCCATTGCTGCACTTGGAACTGCACTACGTAGTACGTCTGCCATGAATTTAATCTGTCCCTGCAGGGTTCAGAACCCCCCGTCTTTGATGTATCCATGGCCTTAACGGCGCTGGCAGAATAATCATGGCACCGGCAGATAGTTAATGAAGCCCGCGGCAGGGTTCAGAACACCCCGTCTTGCATGCTCTCCGTCGATGTCCATACGGCAGCTAGCATAGGTTGCTTGCTGCAGTGCCCTTGTAGCTTGCAGAGACTCGACAGGCCGCTGAACCGTGGAAAGCTTGGAGTCGAAGGGATCAGGATCATGCATAGCTAAAACTGATCGCAGTACGTACTCTCTATTTGTCTTTTCCTTGATAGTACAAGAATACTAGTACAGCGTGTTCTGCCGTGCTAGGGCTACAAAAGATAGGCTGTTCGCTCCTTGCGTCGTTCGTCGGGTCGGAATCGGACGTCTCTTCTTTTCCGAAAATCTTTTGCGGCCAGCGGTCAAATTAGTGACATGCTTCAGTGATATCAAATCAAACCTGCAGCAGGCGAGCCTATCATTACGCACGCATTCCAGGCTTACAGCTCGTCCTCCCATCATCCCATGCATGCGTCAACTAGCCCATGCATGAGTAGGTCTGTCTGGATTGAACGATCCGTGAAGAAATTTGAGTACTCCACATTGCGTGCTTAACCCTCTAGGATTAGGGCTTGCTGGGGATGCCGATCAGGAGGCACCGGAGGCTTGCAGCACTTGGGAAAGCTCATGGCAGCGAATGGTCTTCATGGTGCATGTCATGCGAACTTGCGAAGTGAAACTAATCGGTGCAGGGATATAAATAATAAATAAATAAATTTAGGATGGCATGTGCATTAGGCTGGTCATAGTGGGAAGGAACTTAGGAGTAACATCACACACTCTAATACAATTTTGCTTATGTGGCACGTATTTAATGAAGAGAGAGGTGCTTGTGGTAACTACTACTACATTATCGGAACATCACACACTCCAAGAAACAATGAATCTGTAATCTAATAAATACATCGTTGCATGACACTATATAGATGTTCCTACCCACTATGAAGATAGTAACATAGTCTACGAAAGTGTGTAAGTTACTAGCTTATGTTCTTGCCCATTGTGACCAGCCTTACCCATTATCCCTCGTCATAAAATATGTGCTAAAAAGAACATGTTCCGTATATGCAGGCGTGAATGTCTTCTGTAGAGTGAAGCAGAAGTGATTTTCGTATCTTTGCATTTAATGAACTGGATACTCCCTAATCATTCCCTATATGCAATCGGCCTGCACCTCTGCATGCCCTGGCCTAGCTAGTCTACCACGGTGAAGTGATGGATCAACCAGTGTTTCTTTGCCTTCCTTCTCTCTCTCTAACAAAAAATATTTCAGTGGTACCAGCCCGGTGTTTTACCGTCCAAATTGCAGTATATGGTCCTAGAGCGTGTTCGGTTCAGCGGATCTTCAACGCGGACCCTCAAACCGTGTGTAACCTTTTAAATTGTGGCGCCATCCAATACGGCTCTACATCGGTTCAGCGACCGGTCTGGATGTGATTTTTTTATACAAACTAGAAACAATATAGGTAGAGGGGGAATTTCGGGAGTCCGGACTGCTGCCACGCTCGCGTCTGATTAAACTGGCCGACCAAAAAAAAAACACCCGCCTCTCCTGCGCTTTTCGTCCGCTGCACGCGTCGCTTCCTGTGCCACATCAATGTTGCCCCAGAGCACATAGTGGCCGACATTGATGCCGCGTGATGTGACGAGACGGGAGGGCTGTGTTGATCGACTCGACCTCTCAGGAGCCACCGCTTCACCACCGACGCGGCTTCCCGATGACGTGTGGTTGCATTCGCCACTACCTCGGTGGCGGTGGCAGCATCAGAGGTAGTAGTGTATCCTTCCGAAAAGCCCCCTAACGGCGGAGGAATACGCCGATAGGAAGCGGCGCCGGTAGGACAGGCACAACGCGGCACGTCGGTTAGAGTTCACGGACTCCGACGTCCCGCCACCATGCATCGCAATGGACCCGGAGTTGGCCACGGCCTGGGCCATGGACCGCTAGAAGACGACGACAGAGACGAGTAGGAGCCATCTCCGCCGTCTTGATGAGGAGATGGACAAGTACGACCACGGGTACTCTCTCCGCGTGTCCGCCGCCACCTTCAAGGTCCACCGCCCACGTCTATGGTGACCATGGCCGCACTACGCACGGTGCAACATCAAGCGGAGAAGATAATCAGCAAGCGATAGGCAGCTATCAAGAAGCCTCCTCGCGACACCGCGCCCTCCTGCCGCTCGAAGCCCGATGACGACAACTCCGACAATGGTGATGACGACGATGACGGAGGAGCCGTCGACCAAGCCGACATGGCCTACGAGGTCACTCTCAAGCATATGGTAGTATAGCGTTAATTTTTTCAAGGTTCTTAGTTCACCAGACAAAATATCGTCTGATTTTATGTACAAGATATCCAAGTATAAATGAAAATATCATCCAGTTTGTTTGAGTTTGCATAAAATTCGATTAATTTTGTTAAATTTCCTTTGAAATGTAACTTGAAATATGCGGCTACCTTTGGATGGCCGGCTCCCGCAACAGTGTCCGTGGACTGGTCGCTCCCGGTTCGCGAATGGGTGCGGGAGCTGATTTGGGGGTCGGTGTTGGAGATGCCCTAAGGGATTATTGGTTTACACGATTGCAAATTACATTAGGCATAATGTTAGCCCTCCTACTTCGCTTCCACGAGAGATGGCGAGGCAACCTTAGCCGCCACTGGGCCTTGGCCCTGTCCTTCCCTATCCTTCCTCGTCGTCGGTGGAGACCTTGGTCGGGCGAAACCCTGTTGGGCCGACGGTGGCGAGGATCTCTCGCCCCTCGCTCAACGGGTCGGGAGAAGGCCGATGCCACCTGGTTGGGAAGATGTGCGGGTGTTAGGTGCAGCAGCACGGTGGCGGTCCTTCATGGTGGCGTCGGCGCAATGGGACACGTGGTGTTGGTGGCGGTGCGTGGTTGGGGTGGCGGCAGCGGCCTCGGTTGTATCGACTCCGCGGGCTGCGGCGGCTTGGTTCGAGGCGGGCCTGGCGGATAGTGTGCGGCTCAAGCGGTGGGACACCTTAGCATCACGACGGTGGTAAAACATGGGTCCTTGCCCCTCTAGGTCTTCTTGAATGGCAGGGGTCCAGGAGGTCTGGTGTCCCTCGCCGATGATGGTGACTGGCGCTGCCCCGCATGGATCTGGCTGGAGCCCGTGGTGAGATAACAGTCCGTACATGCTCCGCTTGATCTATTTCTTGATATGAATAGTCGTGGTGACAATGAGGTATATTAATTCACTTGATATATTTTTTGGCACTCAACTCGCGGATTCCCGAGGTGACATTGGGGTAATTTATGCATAGGGTTAATGCACGTTCTCGTCTTTGTTTCTCTAGTAGAAATCTTAGGGCACTCTTTGAAGTTCTTTGCGTTGGATCGAGTATTATGAATCTGAAATTGTTTGATGTGTATTGTATAATTAGCTCATGGTTACTTGTCGTGACATTGGAGTATCTAGGTGACATTAGAGTTGGTTGATGCATATCATATGGTGTTATTTTAGTACAAACTCTTGGATTGGTCTAACGGAAAGAATAACTTTGCATTATTTTAGTACAAATTCTTCGTCACACGTTGAGGGATTGTTATATGATCAAATTAGATTAGCATTGTTGAGAGATTGCACTAGCGAAAGTACAGATCCTAGGCCACATTTTCAAGCATTACAATACCATTTGTGCTCCATTGTATCAATTGCTACCTTGCTGTTTTTTATTGTTCCTATTACAAAAATCAATATCTAATATCATTACTACACTTGTATCACTATCTCTTCGACGAACTAGTGCACCTATACAAATTACCATTGTTTTTGGTGTGTGATGTCTGCTAGAACTATGTTGGTATTTCCCCAAAGAGGAAGGGATGATGGAGTATAGCGACGGTAGGTATTTACCTCAGTGATGAGACCAAGGTAAATGACCGAGTAGGAGAACCTCCTCACACCACGTAAACAGCACCTGCACACAAATAACAAATACTCGCAACCCAACGTGTTAAAGGGGTTGTCAACCCTTTCGGGTACGGCGCCTCAAGTAAGAAAATAACGTGAGGTAAAAAGTGGTAGATAGGATAAATAGATCACGAAACAAATAAATTGCAGCAAGGTATTTTTTGGTTTAATAGATCTGAAAATAAATGCAAGAGAAAATAGATCGCAAAGGCAAATATGATGAAAAGAGACCCGGGGGTTGTAGGTTTCACTAGTGGATTCTCTTGAGAAAAATAGCAAACGGTGGGAAAACAAATACTGTTGGGCAATTGGTAGAACTTCAAATAATCATGACGATATCCAGGCAATGATCATTATATAGGCATCATGTCCAAGATTAATAGACCGACTCCTGCCTGCATCTACTACTATTACTCCACACATCGACCGCTATCCAGCATGCATCTAGTGTATTAAGTTCATGGAAAAACGAAGTTATGCAATAAGAACGATGACATGATGTAGACGAGATCCGTTTTTCTATTGTAGAGATATAGATCCCATCTTGTTATCCTTAGTAGCAACGATACATACGTGTCGGTTCCCCTTCTGTCACTGGGATCAAGCACCATGAGATCAAACCCACTACAAAGCACCGCTTCTCATTGCAAGATAAATAGATCAAGTTGGCCAAACAAAACCCAAATATCGAAGAAGAAATACGAGGCTATAAGCAATCATGCATGTAAGAGATCAAAGAAGACTCAAATAACTTTCATGGATAAAAACATAGATCTGATCATAAACTCAAAGTTCATCGGATCCCAACAAACACACTGCACAAAGACTTACATCATATGGATCTCCAAGAGACCATTGTTTGATAATCAAGATAGAGAGAGGAAGCCATCTAGCTACTAACTACGGACCCGTAGGTCTACAAAGAACTACTCACGCATCATAGGAGAGGCACCAATGGAAGTGGTGACCCCATCCATGAGGGTGTCTAGGTTGGATCTGGTGGTTCTGGACTCTGTGGCGGCTGGATCAATATTTCCTCGACTGCCCTGGAGTTTCCGGAATATTGTGGTATTTATAGAGCAAAGAGGCGGTTCGGGGGCACCCGAGGTGGGCAGCACCCACCTGGGTGCGCTTGGGCCTCCTATCACACCCTGGTGGGTGCTGCACCCCTCGAGCAGCCCCTCAGTTGCTTCCTTGGCCCACTGGCTTTCTTCTGGCCCAAAAAAATCCTCCAGGAGTTGCGTTGCGTTTGGACTCCGTTTGATATTGATTTCCTGCGGTGTAAAAAACATGCTGAAAACAGCAACCGACACTGGGCACTATGTCTATAGGTTAGTACCAAAGATTGATATAAAATGACTATAAAATGATTGTAAAACATCCAAGAATGATAATATAGCATCATGGAACAATAAAAAATTATAGATATGTTGGAGACGTATCAGTGTGTTAGGGACACAAGCGACATTTTGTTATTTGGTTGCAGGGTTGTTTGAGAGAGACCATCTTCATCCTACGCCTCCCACAGATTGATAAACCTTAGGTCATCCACTTGAGAGAAATTTGCTACTGTCCTACAAAACTCTGCGCTTGGAGGCCCAACACGAGTCTATAAGAACAAGTTGTGTAGTAGACACCACTCGACGAAGTCGGGCGAAGAGGTCGCGATAAAGCTCTTTTGGGTAATTCGCTCCTCGAGCTCCACAGGAAGTGTAGCCGGGCTTAGGCTGCAACGCTCTGGAGTGGGGGATGGGGATGGGGATCTGTGGGAAAGGGGGTGTTTGGCAGGCGTCATCCAAGAAACTTTGGGCATCTAGTTTATGGAGATTAGTGGGTAAGCCGCACGTGCAAACCGGTAGATGTTGGCGATGTAGTCCTTGCGCCGGTGGTGGTGGCGACCTTTCTAGGATTTCGAGCGAGTAGGGTGGTGGTGGTGTGTGTGTGTGCGCACGCAGAGTTTTTACTCTCTCTGTGTGTGTGTGTGTGTGTGTGTGTGTGTGTGTGTGTGTGTGGAAGGGGGCAATGTGGTGTTTGAGGAAATGATGCAGCTACTGAAAATTTTACTAGGCAGGAGTAAAATCCCGGGGCTATTGATAATTTGGAAAACATCACACATGGTCCTAAAATAACAACTATGTGCTATCAAACAGAAAACCTTCCAGCCGGGTAGATATTTTCGAGGGATGCAGGCCGAAGCGCTAACAACAAACATCACACACGGTCAACACATAATAACCATGTGTTATCAAACAGAAAAACCTCCAGGTGGCTAGATATTTTTGAGGGATGCAGGCGGGATCGAGAGCACACAACATCGCACACGGTCCAAACGTAATAACTGTGTGCTATCACAAAGAAAACCCCTCCAGGTGGGTAGATATTTTTGAGCGATTTAGGTGGGAGCGAGGGCAACAAACATCGCACACGGTCGAAACATAATAATTGTATCAAACAGAAAAACCCTCCAGGGATAGATATTTTTAAGATTGCGAGGGAAGCCTCGTGGATCCCAATGTACTGTGTTGATGTGGGCACGGGCGTGGCAGACGGGTAGTCTGAGGGAACCGTGTCTGTTGCGTCATCCGACTTGTCTACTGTTTATAAATTTGGCAAAAATAATGTGGGAAAAGGTCAGAACCCGAACACACTTGCATGTGGACCAAAAATATGCATGAAAAGGGTGGTTTGATGTTTAAATACCCAATGAACAAATTTGATGTGGCACCTGTCTCACAAAGCGCACAATATTGCTAGCCCCCCCTGTGTCGGCAGGAGGGGAATCCTAGCTATGAACGCATGCCCCCGAATAGCTAGGTATAACATCTCACCCGACCATAACACTAAACCTATAGGAGTCCATCATGGTCAAACCCCGGCCCCTTTTTGCTTCCAGTCAAAGGTGGACTGTGTGCGGGCCCACATATGTGTGCTTGTGGCGCGAGATGCGTGAGACCACATACGAAGCACCTACGGGTAGGCCAACTATGTGTATGAAAAGGGTGGTGTGATATTTACATATCCAATTCACAACTTTGATGTGGCACATGTGCCTCGCAAATTAACCGGACATCCCCGACCCCATGGAGGTTTAGGAAGTGCGAAGTAGTCCTTCCCCCCACCCACACACACACACACTTTGAGTCGGTGGCAGAGGGCATCTCACCATGACATACTGTAACACAGAGCAAGAAGAATCCACCTTGGTCGTATAACCTCTCTCATGTTGTTGGTCAAAGTGATGGGCGTCCACACGACGACCCCACAAATGGGCTAGCTCCCTGATAACCATCCAAGGGAGTAGTACCAGAAGGCCACCACTGTCTGCATGTGGCCCAAACATATGTATAGAGTGTTGTGTGATGTTTGAATACCCAATGCACAACTTTTATGTGGCACCATGTGAGGGAGTACCGGATTAAGTGGTCCTCGGACAGCCGGACTGTATACTTGGTCCGGGCTGTTGGACTATGAAGATACAAGATAGAAGACTTCGTCTCGCGTCCGGATGGGACTCTCCTTTGCGTGGAAGGCAAGCTTGGTGATTCGAATATGTAGATTCCTTTCTATGTAACCGACTTTGTACAACCCTAGCCCCCTCCGGCGTCTATATAAACCAGAGGGTTTAGCTTCTAGGGTTTAGCCACAATAATCATAACCTCATAGACTAAACTTCTAGGGTTTAGCCATTACGATCTCGTGGTAGATCAACTCTTGTAATACTCATATTCATCAAGATCAATCAAGCAGGAAGTAGGGTATTACCTCCATAGAGAGGGTCCGAACCTGGGTAAACATTATGTCCCCCGCCTCCTGTTACCATTAGCCTTAGAGGCACAGTTTGGGACCCCTACCCGAGATCCGCCGGTTTTGACACCGAAATTGGAGCTTTCATTGAGAGTTCCGCTGCGTCGTCACCAGAAGGCTTGATGGCTCCATCAATCATCTACAAAAACGCAGTCCAGGGGGGATCTTCCTCCCCGGACAGATCTTCGTATTCAGTGGCTTCGCACTGTGGGCCAACTCGCTTGGCCATCTAGAGCAGATCGATAGTTATGCCCCTGGCCATCATGTCAGATTTGGAAGCTTGAATTTTGTGGCCGATATCCATGGAGACTTGATCTTCGACAGGTTCGAGCCCATGACAGTTGTCCCCGGCCACCACGATGAACATGACCTAGATCTGTCATCTAGTCACGCACATGAGATAGCGCATGTGACTGCCCTGGCCCTAGAGCCGGAGCAGACTGCGTCGTCCGAAGACGGGAAGCTTAACCCCTCCACGGAGGCTGCAGACTCAGCAGTGCTCGAGCCGCACACAGACCCAACATCGAGCTGGGCTTGTGTCACCAGAACCTCGGACTCGTCTCTGGCCATGGGTTTCGGACCGCGTGCATCCGCGTCCATCGAGCCTGATTGGGCGCCGGTCTTGGAGTTCAACTCCGTGGACATCTTCCAGCACTCGCCTATTGGCGATGTGTTAAGCTCATTAAAATCCCTCTCCTTGTGGGGGACTCTCGGACGAACTATGTCCGGCTCGAGTGGGAAGTGGACGACGAAGAACTTTGTTCCCCACCCACCACCCACTTCATAGCCACTGTCGATGACTTAGCCGACATGCTTGATTACGACTCGAAGACATCGACGGTATGAACGACGATGTCGGAGAGGAGCAGGAACCATCGCATACAAGGCGTTGGATAGCCACCTCCTCATACAACATATACATGGTGGATACACCCAAAGAAAACAACAACGACAATGAAAATCTAGTCGAGGATAAACCTCTTGAGATACAGCCAAAGCGTCGACGTCAGCGACACCACTCTAAGCCACGCCGTAGTAAAAACAGCAATACCATCACAGGAGAAAATAACACTCCGGGCAATGCTGAAGACAATGAAGACCCCGTTGAGCCAACCTCCGAGCAGGAGGAACAGGAGGATGGGCGAGTCAGCCCTGGCAAACAGGCCATGAACAAAGACTCGGAGGATAGCAACTACCTTTCGCTCTCTGAGGACGAGGTGAGCCTCGGTGACGAAGATCTCATCGTGCCTGAAGAGCCCGCCGAATAGAAACGCTTTAAGTGTCAGCTGATTGCCACTGCAAGAAGCCTAAAAAAGAAGCAGCAACAGCTTCAAGCTGATCAAGATCTGCTTAATGAAAGATGGACTAATGTCCTGGCAGCCGAGGAATATGGCTCGAACGCCCAACCAAAAGCTACCCGAAGCGCAAACTGTTACCACAATTCGATGATGAGGCATTGGAGCCAGTCCTACCAAGGTACAATGCGGCTGACCGACCACCACGTGGCTAGGACAAAGCGGCACCTCGAGTCGAACACCAGCCCACACTGCCTCGCCGAACACCAGCCCGCACTGCCTCGCCGAACAAACAGAAATATAACAGCTCGGGGATATACACATGACTTGCGGTGCGACTTGGAAAACAGAGCAGGTCAGACAAGATCAATCTATGGATAACGGGGGCGTGCTCCGATGCGCCATGATGGCCATCCGGCTGAACGTGACAAACATAATCATGTCCGGGCCGAAAACCATAGACGAACTCCATCCAAGCTACGTCATGACTTGGCCCGATATAGAGGCGCCGCACACCCCCTTTGCTTCACTAACGAAGTAATGGGACACGATTTCCCAGAAGGGTTTAAACCCGTGAACATCGAATCATACGATGGCACAACAGACCCCGCGGTATGGATCGAGGACTTTCTTCACCATATTCATATGGCCCATGGTGATGATCTTCACGCCATCAAATACCTCCCGCTCAAACTCAAGGGACCAACTAGGTACTGGTTGAATAGTCTGCCCGAAAACTCCATTGGCAGCTGGTGGACTTGGAGGACGCCTTCCTCGACAACTTCCAAGGCACATATGTCCGTGCTCCAGATGCCGATGACTTAAGTCACATAATCCAACAGCTCGGAGAGTCAGCCAGGAAATTGTGGACTAGGTTCTTGACTAAAAAGAACCAGATCATCGACTGTCCGGACGTCGAAACCCTAGCGGCCTTTAAGCACAACATCCGTGACGAATGGCTGGCCAGACACCTCAGACAGGAAAAATCAAAGTCAATGTCAGCCCTTACAGCACTCATGACCCGCTTCTGTGCGAGCGAAGACAGCTGGCTAGCCCGTAGCAACAACAATACAAGCGAACATGGCACTTCTGAAGCCAGAAACAGCAACGGCAAGCCCCGACGCAATAGACATAAGCGTCGAAATAACGGTGATAACACCGAAGACACGACGGTCAATGCCGGATTCAGTGGCTTTAAGTCCGGTCAGCGAAAGAAGCCATTTAAGAGAAATAATCCGGGCCCGTCCAGTCTGGACTGCATACTAGATCGACCATGCCAAATCCATGGCACTCCTGATAAACCAGCCAATCATACCAATAGGGAATGTTGGGTCTTCAAACAGGCCGGCAAGTTAAATGCCGAGAATAAGGAGAAAGGGTCGCAAAGCGACGACGATGACGAGGAACCCCGACCACCGAACTCAGGGGGACAGAAGAACCCCCCCCCCCCCAAGTCAAAACAGTGAACATGATATACACCACCCATATCCTCAAGA
The DNA here is from genome assembly GCF_018294505.1 of Triticum aestivum. NCBI lineage: Eukaryota > Viridiplantae > Streptophyta > Magnoliopsida > Poales > Poaceae > Triticum > Triticum aestivum. Next base: position 497,777,281 of record NC_057813.1, read on the forward strand.
GGGAGCGCAAGCATGCACTCAGGGACGTCTACGCGATGTAGCCAGTCGCCCCAAAGTTCAACCCATGGTCCTCCTGTCCGACCACCTTCGATCGTAGGAACCATTCGACCAGTATCCGTCATGGCTGTTCAGCCGCACTGGTCCTTGAACCAATTATTGATGGATTCCACCTTACGCGAGTCCTCATGGATGGTAGCAGCAGCCTGAACCTGCTCTGTCAGGATACAATGCGCAAAATGGGTATCGGTCCCTCAAGGATCAAGCCCACAAAAACCACCTTCAAGGGTGTCATACCAGGTGTAGAGGCCTACTGTACGGGCTCAATCACACTGGAAGTGGTCTTCGGTTCCCTGTATAATTTCCGAAGCAAAGAGTTGATCTTCGATATCGTCCCCTTCCGCAGTGGCTATCACGCCCTGCTCGGATGAACCGAGTTTGCTCGATTCAATGCGGTGCCGCACTACGCCTACCTCAAGCTCAAGATGCCCGGACCACGCGGTGTTATAACAGTTAACTAGACCATGATGGCGTGCGTTGCCGCGCCAGTCTATTTTGACAATAGAATGATAGTGATATTTCTAAATTAAAGGATGGTACAAAGCATGAAAGTAAAATTTATATGAACTAATATATAGTTGTTCGCATACAAGTGCATTTGCATGAGCCATATATGTCCAATAAAGTGACTAAGGTCGTAGTGTGATCTAGTTTTGATGATCTAACGTCTTCTCGGGATACGAGGGCATCCTGTATTATTTCATCAAAAGACCAGAACTAGACCAGAGCACTTGTATTAAATCTGACAAAAAATGGATGAATGTGCTCGTGGGAATAATTATAATAGTAACACATGCATATATGGAAATTTCATGAACTTAATAAGGTAAAAAATTAAGGTACATACTTTGGAGTCTCGAATGTTATGTCGGCAAAACAACCCATAATACATCTTTGTTTAGAAATGGTTTTTGTTTAGTAAGAGGACACCCACCAGTTTTTGTTTTTTTACATAGACACCATTGTAAAGCCATATAGAGTGGATTATCACAAGACATGTTCGGTGATATGGTGGATGCATATATTCCCCTTATATAAATAGTGATCATGATCTCAGTATTTAGGTCAGGTCAAACATGCGAAACATTAACCTATTTCCCCTCATGACACATGTGTTTAATTATCTCCAGACTTGATGCTGCAACTACAGAGGGGAAGCAAAAAGGACTGACAAACATACGTAATAGCAAGCATGGGCATCTGATGGTGTAACTCTAATATAATATTATAGGTGCTCTTGCTGTTCAACTTCCTGTGCGTAGGAGCAAGATAACAAGAAATAATATAAACTCTTGTATGCAACAAGATGGCTTAATTAGCAATCAAGAACCGGGGAAATAAATCTTACAGGTACTTGAGGTTCTTGATATAAGCAACTGAATTTTGGATGCTCTAGCCAAGATGACTCTCTCAGATGGAAATTGGACCAAAAGTTGTGTACACACTTTGTTACTCGTGGTCCTAGATGTTGTTCTGCAATAGCATGTCAAAGAACAACAGACACAATCCCTTCTGAGTTCTGATCACTATGCCTTACAATAAAACAACGTAGGGACAACTTGGAGCGTCAAGACACCGGCGGCAGCTCACCAAGAGTCCGCCACAGCAAAACTGGCTGCCGCCGCTTCCTCATTCTTCTCTTTGATCAAAAATTTTGCACACACTTTATTACTCGTGGTCTTGTGATCAGAAATTATGCACACACTTTTTTACTCGTGGTCCTAAAAAAACCTATACACACTACAAAGGAGAGGGGCATAGAAACTGCAGATCTACAAGAAAAATCACCTTCATTCCCGCAAAAAAAGAAAAGAAAAATCACCTTCAGACCGCCACATAGCTGCTCTAGGATGTATCCCCAAGGAGACATTGCAACAGGAGACCGGGAGAGGGTTTATATAGGACCAGTAGGGAGGCGAGGGGACTGCAGTGGAATACCATTAATCTTATTGGCGACCAGGGAGTAAAGCACCTTCACTGCCATAGTGCCATTAATGGGTTGTAGCAACGGAAATTTAACTTCAACACATCAATTCGAGGGAGCACTTCAATCGCCCGCCCAAGCTTCCGCAGGACGACTCCGCTCGCTCTAGTAGTATCTTCTTTCTTCCTTTCCTTTCCCTACGGGGCCGGCGGAGAGAGAGAAGCCAATCAGGCCCAATTCAACGAGCAAAGCCCAAAAATGTTACCGGAGCAGCGGTCCATCCATTTACTGCTTCGTGGTTACTGAAGGAAGCAAGCATGAGAGCGACTTGGCAGAAATCACACGGCCAAAAACGCATAGATATGAAGATCCAATGGCCAAAAATGCAAATGGCTTGAGAAGGCTGGAAAGGTGCACAGTTATAATATATTTAAATAGAAACACGGAATGCTCCCTCCGTGCTGAGGAGCACACCGCCGCCCTTGCAGCAGAAGTACAGAGCAGCCTTTTTAGGCAGAACCTCAATTCGGCAGTAAAGCTCCCGGACACCATCAAGCGAGTCTGAACTACTCTGCAATAGGATAGCCCAGCCCGTCCAGAGCTCGACTAGCAATTCGGCCTCTGTCCCAGTCCCAATAAAGCAGTGACATTTGTGCCGCACGTAAATAACTACGCACTCAAAATACCATGGGCATGGACGGAGGCACAACCAGACTGTGGTCCATAATGTGGCTTAACCGCCCCTGAATCCGCATACCTTCACTTTTTCTTTTTCATTTCAGGTTTTTCTCTTCTCGAGGCTTTTCTAATAACCTGATCATCGGACCGATCACAGGACGAATACACCAAGAAGGCAAGGAGCTTTGACGTACAAGGGAACCCCCAGGTGGTCTCTGCTAACGATCGTTATACCTGTTTTAGAACCCACATGCATCTCGCCCTTGGTCGTGGCATGTCAAATAGCCTTATTTGCTTATCACATTACTTGTACAAATACGCTTTGACGTATTAATAAAATTACAATGAAAAATAATTTGCGGCGTCAACTTATTACTTGGATTTTTCCTTGTCTTTGTATTTTTTATCAATTGCACCCGTACAGTCTGGTACGCCTTAATTTGCCAGGGGCTTGATCATACCCCATAACACGGCAATGAAGTTCGAACACTTTTATAGTACAGTTCGGCACCCCGAACTTATAGGATTATATGCATCGGCTCCGAATCATGTCTTTGGTCAATAGTTGGGTTGCCCAGCTCCAATGCTTACTACCTTATGTTCCGCTATATCGGCTAGGGTAGTAAAGGGAGAACTACTATGATTGTGTCCCGGTTATTTCGGACGAGCACCTCAGTAGAGAAAGCCGAAAACTGACTATCATGATGCAGCGAGAGTTGGTCAGCTGTTCGAGAGGTTTCAAATCCTTAGAGATTTTTCCCGCATTATGCGATGAGTCAGTTTTTATCCGATTAGGCATGTATAGCGCCCCAAGTTCGGACTTCCGAACACTAGGGGCTGCACCAAAATTTTCGTTGTCAAACTCCTATGGCTAAGTGAGGGTGATAAAGCCGTATAGTCTGATTGCCTTGTTCGTTGCGCTAAACACCTCCTTTAAGGACCAAAATTTGGAGTAAAGAGTGTTTAGATTTATCCCGAACACCCTCGTACTATCTACGTGGGGGCAGAAGCCGACGACTGGCCAACTCTTAGATTTCATAAACAGCCGCACAGGAGGTAAAATTTTAAATAAACAAGCATTATATTACATAACGATCTTGTTTCATATTACTGGACAGGATAACATGGATTATACAGGGGAATATGATATCCTTCGCACATTGCTCCGCTACAAGGCGAGATCCCTCCAGGACACTGTCAAAATACAGTTCGGGCCGGCGGTGCTCCTTGCCCTGATGCGGCCCCTCGGTCATCAGCTTTGTGGCGTCCATCTTCGCCCAATGCATCTTAGCGCTGGCAAAGGCTATCCGCGCACCTTCAATACAGACCGACTGCTTGATGGCTTCAAGCCGTGGGAAGGCACTGACAAGCCGCTTCACAAGTCCGAAGTAGCTGCTTGGAATGGGCTCGGCAGGCCATAGCCGGATTATTAAGTCCTTCATGGCTAGTTCGGCCGCCCTATGCAGCTCGACCAGCTGTTTCAGCTGATCGCTAAAGGGCACTGGATGTTATGGTACAAGGTATTGAGATCAGAATAGCTTCTTCGTAGAGCTCCCGTCTTCGGCTCGATAGAATTCTGCAGCGTCTGATACACTACACGGCAGATCCGCAAACACCCCTAGAGAACTCCAAATCCGGGTCAGTAAGAGGAACCTTTCCTTCACATATTTGCTCTACATTATAAAAGCCTTACCCATCGCGATTTTCTTGGCCGCCTGGATTTCTTGGAGGGCGCTCTGGGCTTCGGCTCGAGCATCTTGTGCACTCTGGCGGGCCTTGGCAAGTTCGGACTCTCGATCCTTAAAATCACGCTCCAAGGACTTGTACTTCTTGACGCCGTCCTGGAGCTCCTGCTGGACCTCACTGACCCGAGCCTCATGCTTTTCACGTGCGGCATTTTCCTTAGCCCTCGGCCAGCAACCTCTTGAGAGCCTCGGCCTCGGTCGTTGCTTCTAACAAATATTATGACACTTCAATCAGAACAAATCGTTCATTACACCTGAACTTAGACAAGGTTAAATACATACCTTTGCTTTCCTCCAATTGATTCTTCACGAGGCCGAGCTCCTCCTCGGCCCACTCCAGATTCTACTTCAGTCTGGAGACTTTTGCAGTGTGAGCGGTCGCAACCAGCAGCGATGCTCGCTTATTCACATAGACATATCAGATTAGACTCCTGCGAAAATTATTTGATCCTCTGTTCGGCTTTTCTTTCCGAACAGCGGATAGAGCATCAGGGGCTACTGTCTATATTGTGACATTCTTTTTCTAATTACGTTGCTTACCTCAAAGCCTATTAGAAGGCTAGTGCAGGCTTCGGTTAGTACGCTTTTGGCGGACTGGATCTTCTCGATCACCGTACTCATAAGAGTACGGTGTTCTTCAACAATGGAAGCGCCTCGCAGCGCTTCCAACAATCTATCTGGTGCCTCTGGATGGACAGAGTCACCGGTGGAGTTAGCTCATGATACGTCTCCGTCGTATCTATAATTTTTGATTATTCCATGCCAATATTCTTCAACTTTCATATACTTTTGGCAACTTTTTATACTATTTTTGGGACTAACATATTGATCCAGTGCCCAGTGCCGGTTCCTATTTGTTGCATGTTTTATGTTTCGCAGAAACCCAATATCAAATGAAGTCCAAATGGGGTAAAAACAGACAGGGATTATTTTTGGAATATTTATGATTTTTGGGAAGAAAAATCAATGCGAGACGGTGCCCGAGGGGGCCACGAAGCAGGGGGCGCGTTCCTGACCCTTGTGGGCACCCCGTAAGGCGGTTGACGCTCTTCTTTGGCCGCAAGAAAGCTAATTTTAGGAAAAATATCTGGGCGAAGGTTTAAATCCAATCGGAGTTACGGATCTCCAGATATAAAAGAAACGGTGAAAGGGCAGAATTGAGAACGCAGAAACAGAGAGAGACAGAGAGACATATCCAATCTCGGAGGGGCTCTCGCCCCTCCCATGCCATGGGAGCCAAGGACTAGAGTGAAAACCCTTCTCTCATCTAGGGAGAAGGTCAAGGAAGAAGAAGAAGAAGGGGGGCTCTCTCCCCCTTGCTTCTGGTGGTGCCGGAACACTGCGGGGGGCCATCATCATCATCGCGATCTACACCAACAACTTCACCGCCCTCATCACCAACTCTTCCCTCCTCTATGCAGCGGTGTAACCCCTCTTTTACCCGCTGTAATCTCTACTTAAACATGGTGCTCAATGCTATATATTATTTCCCAATGATGTATGGCTATCCTATGATGTTTGAGTAGATCTGTTTTGTCCTACGGGTTAATTAATGATCGTGATTGGTTTGAGTTACATGTTTCATTATTGGTGTTGTCCTATGGTGATCTTGGTGTCGCGCAAGCATGAGGGATCCCCGCTATAGGGTTTTCAATATGTTCATGATTTGCTTATGGTGGATGGCGTGAGTGACAGAAGCACAGACCCGAGTAAGTAGGTTGTTTGCGTATTGGATAAAGGGGACTTGATACTTTAATGCTATGGTTGGGTTTTACCTTAATGATCTTTAGTAGTTACAAATAAGAGAATGTAAGTTAGCTTATGCCTCTCCCTCAAATAAAATTGCAATAGTGATTACCGGTCTAGTTATCGATTGCCTAGGGACAAATAACTTTCTCGTGACAAAAAGCTCCCTACTAAAAATAACTTAGTTGTGTCTTCATCTAAACAACCCCTACTTTTTATTTACGTGATCTTTATTATCTTGCAAACCTATCCAACAAGACCTACAAAGTACTTCTAGTTTCATACTTGTTCTAGGTAAAGCAAACACTAAGCATGCATAGAGTCGTATTAGTGGCAGATAGGACTTGGGAGAATATTTGTTCTACCTTTAGCTACTCGTTGGGTTCGACACTCTTACTTATCGAAAGAGGCTACAATTATCCCCTACACTTGTGGGTTATCAAGACCTTTTTCTGGCGCCGTTGCCGGGGAGTCATAGCGTGGGGTGAATATTCTCATGTGTGCTTGTTTGCTTTATCACTAAGTAATTTTTATTTGTTGTTCTTAGTTGTTTTCTATCTTTAGTTATGGGTAGGAAACGCAAAATACCAAAAAAAAATAGTTGTACCTACTGAACCAATGGTTGAAGAACCACTCAAAATCTATCACACTCCTGAAGCTTTTTACTTGGATCATCTTCGATCCCTTTGTGCTCGTGCTGAAACCCCCACTAGCTTAGTTGAGGGCAAATATTTAGATGAGCATGCTTATTATGTGCAACACCGTATATCTGAAAAAGGGAAACTTTTACTGGATCAAATTCATCGGTTGCAATGCTATGCTTGGAATTTATGTGAAATATATGATTTTACTTGTTGTTCTGAAAACCCTAAGAAACACCTTCCCTACCAATGTGAGTTTAGTGATAATGGAATCGTATCTTCGTATGCTAAGGGTGTTTATAATTATTATGATGTTCAACAAATTGAAGAATTTGTTGCTTTTAAGGGTGCTTATGAAATTGCTTCTTTGATTGAAAAGTATGATGCTACTCTCTACAAATCTGAAAATTTTGCCATATTTAAATATTGTTATGATAATTATGCTTCTAATGCCTTTGTTAAACCATATATTGAGGACTCCCCCGCTGTCCAAGAAGAGACTAATATTTTGCAGGAGTCTATGGAAGAAAAAATTTATGAAACTGTGAGCCCATTGGATGAAAAAGATGAAGAGGAGAGCAAAGAACAAAAGGAGGAAGAGTGATTTCTACTACACAACCTTCTTCTTGTAGACGTTGTTGGGCCTCCAAGTGCAGAGGTTTGTAGGACATTAGCAAATTTCCCTCAAGTGGATGACCTAAGGTTTATCAATCCGTGGGAGGCGTAGGATGAAGATGGTCTCTCTCAAACAACCCTGCAACCAAATAACAAAGAGTCTCTTGTGTCCCCAACACACCCAATACAATGGTAAATTGTATAGGTGCACTAGTTCGGTGAAGAGACGGTGATACAAGTGCAATATGGATAGTAGATATAGGTTTTTGTAATCTGAAAACATAGAAAGCAGCAAGGTAACTAATGATAAAAGTGAGCGTAAACGTTATTGCAATGGTAGGAAACAAGGCCTAAGGTTCATACTTTCACTAGTGCAAGTTCTCTCAATAATAATAACATAGATAGATCATATAACAGTCCCTCAACATGCAACAAAGAGTCACTCCAAAGCCACTAATAGCGGAGAACAAACGAAGAGATTATGGTAGGGTACGAAACCACCTCAAAGTTATCCTTTCTGCTCGATCTATTCAAGAGTCCGTAGTAAAATAATATAAAGCTATTCTTTCCGTTCAATCTATCATAGAGTTCATACTAGAATAACACCATAAGACACAAATCAACCAAAACCCTAATGTCACCTAGATACTCCATTGTCACCTCAAGTATCCGTGGGCATGATTATACGATATGCATCACACAATCTCAAATTCATCTATTCAACCAACACAAAGTACTTCAAAGAGTGCCCCAAAGTTTCTACCGGAGAGTCAAGACGAAAACGTGTGCCAACCCCTATGCATAGGTTCATGGGCGGAACCCGCAAGTTGATCACCAAAACATACATCAAGTGGATCACGTGATATCCCATTGTCACCACAGATAAGCACGACAAGACATACATCAAGTGTTCTCAAATCCTTAAAGACTCAATCCGACAAGATAACTTCAAGAGGAAAACTCAATTCATCACTAGAGTGTAGAGGGGGAGAAACATCATAAGATCCAACTATAATAGAAAAGCTCACGATACATCAAGATCGTGCCATAGAGAGAACATGAGAGAGAGAGAGATCAAACACATAGCTACTGGTACATACCCTCAGCCCCAAGGGTGAACTACTCCCTCCTCGTCATGGAGAGCGCCAGGATGATGAAGATGGCCACCGGTGAGGGATCCTCCCTCCGGTAGGGTGCCGGAACGGGATCCCGAGAGGTTTTTGGTGGCTACAGAGGCTTGCGGCGGCGGAATTCCCGATCTATTGTTCACTTCGATGTTTTTAGGGTATATGGGAATATATAGGCGAAAGAAGTCGGTCGGGGGAGCCACGAGGGGCCCACGAGACAGGGGGGCGCGCCCAGTAGGGGGGGGCGCCCCCCACCCTCGTGGCCACCTCGAAGATTCCTTGACTTCAACTCGAAGTCTCCTGGATCACGTTCGTTCCAAAAATCACGCTCCCAAAGGTTTCATTCCATTTGGACTCCGTTTGATATTCCTTTTCTTCAAAACACTCAAATAAGCAAGAAAACATCAATATGGGCTGGGCCTCCGGTTAATAGGTTAGTCCCAAAAATAATATAAAAGTGTATAATAAAGCCCATAAACATTCAGAACAGATAATAAAATAGCATGAATGCTTCATAAATTATAGATACGTTGGAGACGTATCAACATCCCCAAGCTTAATTCCTGCTTGTCCTCGAGTAAGTAAATGGTAAAAGAAAGAATTTATGAAGTGTGAATACTAGAAGGTGCACAAGTTTCATTAGTGATAATTTCAATCACCTTTTCTAGCATGATTATATGTCATAACAGTAGTTCATCTCATAAAACTTCTGAAGATCAAGTAACAAGCTATTCACATGTTAAAGCATAGACCATAAACTTTCTTAAAAACTAGCAAACTTCATTCTCAGTCATCAAACAATTACAATCCATCTTATTTTCAGGAAGGGTCTATGTCAGAGCTTTGATTTAGCAAACTCCACATACTCAACTATCATGTACTCTTCTACAATTGCTAACACTCACGCAACTTATGGTTATGGAGTTTTAATCAGACACTGAGAAAGATAGGGGCTTATAGTGTTGCCTCCCAACGTATTCACCTTTGGGTGATGTCAACAATAATAGTTCATGCTAACTTACATCCAATTGGATATATATATATCAGGATCTTTCCAACACGAGGTGCTTGCCAAAGGATAAAATGAAAAAAGGGAAAGGTGAAGATTGCTACGTCTTGAGCTTGTGTTGGTTTTCCTTGAAGAGGAGAGGGTGATGCAGCAATAGTAGCATAAGTATTTCCCTCAGTTTTTGAGAACCAAGGTATCAATCCAGTAGGAGGCTCCTCAAAAGTCCCACGCACCTAAACAAACAAACAAAGAACTCGCAACCAACGCAATAAAGGGGTTGTCAATCCCTTCACAACCACTTGCAAAAGTGAGATCTGATAGAGATAGTATGATAAGATAAATATATTTTTGGTATTTTATGATATAGATTGGAAAAGTAAAGATGCAAATAAAAGTAGATTGAAAGCTTATATGATAAAAGGTAGACCCGGGGGCCATAGGTTTCACTAGTAGCTTCTCTCAAGATAGCATAAATATTACGGTGGGTGAACAAATTACTGCCGAGCAATTGATAGAAAAGAGAATAATTATGAGATTATCTAGGCATGATCATGTATATAGGTATCACGTCCGCAACAAGTAGACCGACTCCTGCATGCATCTACTAATATTACTCCACACATCGACCGCTATTCAGCATGCATCTAGAGTATTAAGTTCATAAGAACAGAGTAACGCATTAAGAAAGATGACATGATGTAGAGGGATAAACTCATGCAATATGATATAAACCCCATCTTTTTATCCTTGATGGCAACAATACAATACGTGCCTTGCTGCCCCTGCGGTCACTGGCAAAGGACACCGCAAGATTGAACCCAAAGCTAAGCACTTCTCCCATTGCAAGAAAGATCAATCTAGTAGGCCAAACCAAACTGATAATTCAAAGAGACTTGCAAAGACAACTCAATCATACATAAAAGAATTCAGAGGAGATTCAAATATTTCTCATAGATAAACTTGATCATAAACCCACAATTCATCGGATCTCGACAAACACACCGCAAAAAGAGTTACATCGAATAGATCTCCAAGAAGATCGAGGAGAACATGGTATTGAGATCCAAAAAGAGAGAAGAAGCCATCTAGCTAATAACTATGGACCCGAAGGTCTGTGGTAAACTACTCACAAATAATCGGAGGGGCTATGGTGTTGATGTAGAAGCCCTCCATGGTCGATTCCCCCTCCGGTGGAGTGCCGGCAAATGCTCCAAGATGGGATCTCGTGGATACAGAAGGTTACGGCAGTGGAATTAGGTTTTCGTTGGCTCCCCTGATGTTTTCGGGGTACGTGGGTATATATAGGAGGAAGAAGTAGGTCGGTGGCCACCCGAGGGGCCCACGAGATAGGGGGCGCGCCCTGTAGGGGTGGGCGCGCCCTCCACCCTCGTTGACGCCTCGGCTGCTTCTTGGCTTGCACTCCAAGTCCTCTCGATCACGTTCTTTCCAAAAATCATGCTCCCGAAGGTTTCATTCCGTTTGGACTCCGTTTGATATTCCTTTTCTTCGAAATACTGAAATAGGCAAAAAAATAGCAATACTGGCTGGGCCTCTGGTTAGTAGGTTAGTCCCAAAAATGATATAAATGTGTAAAATAAAGCCCATAAACATCCAAAACGGGTAATATAATAGCATGGAACAATCAAAAACTATAGATACATTGGAGACATATCAGGCATCCCCAAGCTTAATTCCTGCTCATCCTCGAGTAGGTAAATGATAAAAACAGAATTTTTGATGTGGAATGCTACCTTGCTTAATTCTCAATGTAAATTTCTTTATTGTGGCATGAATGTTCAGATCCAAATGATTCAAAATAAAAGTTCATATTGACATAAGAAATAGTAATACTTCAAGCATACTAATCAAAGTGATCATGTCTTCTCAAAATAACATGGCTAAAGAAATTTCATCCCTACAAAAATCATATTGTTAGGCTATGCTTCATTTTCGTCACACAAATATGTTGCCAAATTCTACACCCCCGGTGACAAGCCAAGCAATTGTTTCATACTTAAATAATCTCAAACTTTTTCAACTTTCACGCAATACATGAGTGTGAGCCATGGATATAGCACTATGGGTGGAATAGAATATGATGACGGGGATTGTGTGGAGAAGACAAAAAAGGAGAAAGTCTCACATTGACGAGGATAATCAACGGGCTATGGAGATGCCCATCAATTGATGTCAACATGAGGAGTAGGGATTGCCATGCAACGGATGCACTAGAGCTATAAATGTATGAAAGCTCAACAAAAGAAACTAAGTGGGTGTGCATCCAACTTGCTTGCTCACGAAGACCTAGGGCATTTTGAGGAAGCCCATCGTAGGAATATACAAGCCAAGTTCTATAATGAAAAATTCCCACTAGTATATCAAAGTGACAACATATGAGACTCGCTATATGAATAACATGGTACTACTTTGAAGCACAAGTGTGGAAAAGAGATAGTAACATTGCCCCCCTTTTTTATTTATTTTCTTCTTTTATTTTATTTTTTGGGCCTTTTTTTTTCTTTTGGCCTTTCTTTTTTTTTCCTTTTTTTCTTTGGCCTTTCTTTTTTTCTTTTTGGCCTTTCTTTTTTCCTTTTTTTGGACTATGCTCTAATAATGATGATCACACTTTTATTGATTTACAACTCATGAATTACAACTCAAAACTAGAACAAGATATGACTCTATATGAATGCCTCCGGTGGTGTACCGGGATGGGCAATGAAACAAGAGTGACATGTATGAAAAATTATGCAAAGTGGCCTTGCCACAAATACGATGTCAACTACATGATCATGCAATGGCAATATGACAATAGTAATGTGTGTCATGATGATAAATGGAATGGTGGAAAGTTGCATGGCAATATGACAATAGTAATGTGTGTCATGATGATAAACGGAACGGTGGAAAGTTGCATGGCAATATTGTTGGGGAACGTAGCAGAAATTCAAAAATTTCCTACGTGTCACCAAGATCTATCTATGGAGAAACCAGCAAGGAGGGGAAGGAGAGTGCATCTACATACCCTTGTAGATCGCTAAGCGGAAGCGTTCAAGAGAACGGGGTTGAAGGAGTCGTACTCGTCGTGATCCAAATCACCGGAGATCCTAGTGCCGAATGGACGGCACCTCCGCGTTCAACACACGTACAGCCTGGTGACATCTCTCACGCCTTGATCCAGCAAGGAGAGAGTGAGAGGTTAAGGAAGACTCCATCCAACAGCAGCACGACGGTGTGGTGGTGGTGGAGGAGCGTGGCAACCCTGCAGGGCTTCGCCAAGCACCTACGGGAGAGGAGGAGGTGTCACAGGAGGGAGGGAGGCGCCTGGGCTTCTGGTATGGCTGCCCTCCCTCCCCTCCACTATATATAGGGGCAAGGGAGAGGGGGGAGGCGCAGCCTTGCCCCTTCCTCCAAGGAAGGGGTGCGGCCAAGGGGGGGGAGGAGTGCCTCCCAAGTCAAGTGGAGGCCCTCCCCCTTAGGGTTTCCCCTCTCCCATGCGCATGGGCCTTGGGGGGCTGGTTCCCCTGGCCCATTAAGGCTAGGGCGCCCCCTTACAGCCCATGCTGCTGTATTGGACGTGGTGGAACAATTTCCGGGCCTCCGGACCCCTCCGGAATCCTCCGGAACCTTCTGGAAGCTTCCCGGTACAATACCGAAAAAACCTGAACTTTTTCCGGAACCCGAACAACAACTTTCCATATATAAATATTTACCTCTGGACCATTCCGGAACTCCTCGTGACGTCCGGGATCTCATCCGGGACTCCGAACAACATTCGGTAACCACATACAAACTTCCTTTATAACCCTAGCGTCATCGAACCTTAAGTGTGTAGACCCTACGGGTTCGGGAACCATGCAGACATGACCAAGACGTTCTCCGGTCAATAACCAACAGCGGGATCTGGATACCCATGTTGGCTCCCAGATGTTCCACGATGATCTCATCAGATGAACCACGATGTCAAGGACTCAATCGATCCCGTATGCAATTCCCTTTGTCTAGCGGTATTTTACTTGCCCAAGATTCGATCGTCGGTATACCGATACCTTGTTCAATCTCGTTACCGGCAAGTCTCTTTACTCGTTCCGTAACACATCATCCCGTGATCAACCCCTTGGTCACATTGTGCACATTATGATGATGTCCTACCGAGTGGGCCCAGAGATACCTCTCCGTTTACACGGAATGACAAATCCCAGTCTCGATCCGTGTCAACCCAACAAACACTTTTGGAGATACCTGTAGTGCACCTTTATAATCACCCAGTTACGTTGTGACGTTTGGTACACCCAAAGCACTCTTACGGTATCCGGGAGTTACACGATCTCATGGTCTAAGGAAGAGATACTTGACATTGGCAAAGCTCTAGCAAACGAACTACACTATCTTTGTGCTATGCTTAGGATTGGGTCTTGTCCATCACATCATTCTCCTAATGATGTGATCCCGTTATCAACGACATCCAATGTCCATAGCCAGGAAACCATGACTGTCTGTTGATCACAACGAGCTAGTCAACTAGAGGCTCACTAGGGACATATTGTGGTCTATGTATTCACACGTGTATTACGATTTTCGGATAATACAGTTATAGCATGAATAAAAGACTATTATCATGAACAAAGAAATATAATAATAACACTTTTATTATTGCCTCTAGGGCATATTTCCAACAGTCTCCCACTTGCACTAGAGTCAATAATCTAGTTCACATCACCATGTGATTAACACTGACAGGTCACATCACCATGTGACCAACATCCAAAGAGTTTACTAGTGTCACTAAACTAGTTCACATCATCATGTGATTAAGACTCAATGAGTTCTGGGGTTTGATCATGTTCTGCTTGTGAGAGAGGTTTTAGTCAACGGGTCTGCAACATTCAGATCCGTGTGTACTTCGCAAATCTCTAGGTCATATTGTAACTGCTGCTTCCACGCTCCACTTGGAGTTATTCCAAATGGTTGTTCCACTATATGTATCCGGTTTGCTACTCAGAGTCATTCGGATAGGTGTTAAAGCTTGCATCGACGTAACCCTTTACGTCGAACTCTTTATCACCTCCATAATCGAGAAACATATCCTTATTCCTCTAAGGATAATTTTGACCGCTGTCCAATGATCCATTCCTGGATTATTCTTGTACCCCTTGACTGACTCATGGCAAGGCACACTTCTGGTGCGGTACACAGCATAGCATACTATAGAGCCTACGTCTGAAGCATAGGGGACGGCCTTCGTCCTTTCTCTCTTTTCTGCTGTGGTCGAGCTTTAAGTCTTAACTTCATACCTTACATCTCAGGCAAGAACTCCTTCTTTGACTGATCCATCTTGAACACCTTCAAGATCATGTCAGGGTATATGCTCACTTGAAAGTACCATTAAGCGTTTTGATCTATCCTCATAGATCTTGATGCTCAATGTTCAAGTAGCTTAATCCAGGTTTTCTATTGAAAAACACCTTTCAAATAACCCTATATGCTTTCTAGAAATTCTACATCATTTCTGATCATCAATATGTCAACAACATATACTCATCAGAAATTCTATAGTGCTCCCACTCACTTCTTTGGAAATACAAGTTTCTCATAAACTTTGTATAAACCCAAAATCTTTGATCATCCTGTCAAAGTGTATATTCCAACTCCGAGATGCTTACTCCAGTCCTTAGAAGGATCGCTGGAGCCAGCATAACTTTTAGCATCCTTAGGATCGACAAAAACTTTCTGATTGTATCACATACAACCTTTCCTTACGAAGACTGGTAAGGAAATTCGTTTTGACATCCATCTGCCAGATTTCATAAATGCAGCTTATGCTAACATGATTCCAACGGACTTTAAGCATCGCTACGGATGAGAAAATCTCATCGTAGTCAACTCCTTGAACTTGTGAAAAACTCTTCGCCACAAGTCGAGCTTCATAGACGGTGACATTACCGTCCACGTCCGTCTTCTTCTTAAAGATCCATTTATCTCAATGGCTTGCCGATCATCGGGCAAGTCCACCAAAGTCCATGCTTTGTTCTGATACATGGATCCTATCTCGGATTTCATGGCTTCTAACCATTTGTCGGAATTTGGGCCCACCATTGCTTCTCCATAGCTCGTAGGTTCATTGTTGTCTAGCAACATGACCTTCAAGACAGGATTGCGTACCACTCTGAAGTAGTACGATCCTTGTCACCCTACGAGGTACGTCAGTGACTTGATCCGAAACTTCATGATCACTATCATAAGCTTCTACTTCAATTGGTGTAGGTGCCATGGGAACAACTTCCTGTGCCCTGCTACACACTAGTTGAAGTGATGGTTCAATAACCTCATCAAGTCTCCACCATCCTCCCACTCAACTTTTCGAGATGAACTTTTCCTCGAGAAAGGACCCGATTCAAGAAACAATACCTATTGCTTCCAGATCTGAATTAGGAGGTATACCCAACTGTTTTGGGTGTCCTATGAAGATGCATTTTGTCCGCTTTGGGTTCGAGCTTATCAACCTGAAACTTTTCCACATAAGCGTCGCAGCCCCAAACTTTTAAGAAACGACAACTTAGGTTTCTCCAAACGGTGTCGTCTCAACGGAATTACGTGGCGCCCCATTAAAGTGAGTGCGGTTGTCTCTAATGCCTAACCCATGAACGATAGTGGTAATTCGATAAGAGATATCATGGTACGCACCATATCCAATAGAGTGCAACTATGATGTTCGGACACACCATCACACTATGGTGTTCCAGGTGGTATTAATTGTGAAACAATTTGCACAATGGCTTAATTGTGTGCCAAAACTCGTAACTCAGATATTCATCTCTATGATCATATCATAGACATTCTATCCTCTTGTCACGAAGATCTTAAACTTCACTCTGAAATTACTTGAACCATTCAATAATTCAGACTTGTGTTTCATCAAGTAAATATACTCAACATCTACCCGAATCATCTGTGAAGTAAGAACATAACGATATTCACTGCATGCCTCAGCACTCATTGGACTGCACATATCAAAATGTGTTACTTCCAACAAGTTGCTATCTTGTTCCATCTTACTGAAACCGAGGCTTTTCAGTCATCTTGCCCATGTGGTATGTTTTGCATATCTCAAGTGATTCAAAATCAAGTGAGTCCAAACGATCCATCTGCGTGGAGTTTCTTCATGCGTACACACCGATAGACATGGTTCGCATGTCTCAAATTTTTCAAAACGAGTGAGTCCAAAGATCCATCAACATGGAGCTTCTTCATGCGTTTTATACCAATATGACTTACATGGCAGTGTCACAAGTAAGTGGTACTATCATTACTATCTTATAATTTTTGGCATGAAAATGCGTATCACTACGATCGAGATTCAATAAACCATTCCTTTAGGTGCAAGACCATTGAAGGTATTATTCAAATAAATAGAGTAACCATTATTCTCCTTAAATGAATAACCGTATTGCGATAGACATAATCCAATCATGTCTATGCTCAACGCAAACACCAAATGACAATTATTCAGGTTTAATACTAATCTTGATGGTAGAGGGGAGCGTGCGATGTTTGATCACATCAAACTTGGAAACACTTCCAACACATATCATCAGCTCACCTTTAGCTAGTCTCCGTTTATTCCGTAGCTCTCTTATTTCGAGTTACTAACACTTAGCAA
This sequence comes from Triticum aestivum, assembly GCF_018294505.1. Lineage (NCBI taxonomy): Eukaryota > Viridiplantae > Streptophyta > Magnoliopsida > Poales > Poaceae > Triticum > Triticum aestivum. The sequence continues at coordinate 497,794,483 of NC_057813.1, forward strand.
CCGAACCGGTATCTAATACCCTGGTGCTACTAGGAGTACTAGTAAAGTACACATTAACATAATGTATATCCAATATACTTCTATCGACCTTGCCAGCCTTCTCATCTACCAAGTATCTAGGGTAATTCCGCTCTAGTGACTATTCCCCTTATCACAGAAGCACTTAGTCTCGGGTTTGGGTTCAACCTTGGGTTTCTTCACTGGAGCAGCAGCTGATTTGCTGTTTCATGAAGTATCCCTTCTTGCCCTTGCCCTTCTTGAAACTAGTGGTTTCACCAACCATCAACAATTGATGCTCCTTATTGATTTCTACTTTCGCGGTGTCAAACATCGTGAATACCTCAAGGATCATCATATCTATCCCTGATATGTTATAGTTCATCACGAAGCTCTAGCAGCTTGGTGGTAATGACTTTGGAGAAACATCACTATCTCATCTGGAATATCAACTCCCACTCGATTCAAGTGATTGTTGTACTCAGACAATCTGAGCACAAGCTCAACGATTGAGCTTTTCTCCCTTAGTTTGTAGGCTAAGAAAATCGTCGGAGGTCTCATACCTCTTGACGTGGGCACGAGCCTGAAATCCTAATTTCAGCCCTCGAAACATCTCATATTTTCCGCGACATTTCGAAAATGTCTTTCGTGCCTCAACTCTAAACCGTTTAACTGAACTATCACGTAGTTATCAAAATGTGTATGTCCGATGTTCGCAACATCCACAAACGACGTTTGGGGTTCAGCACACTGAGCGGTGCATTAAGGACATAAGCTTTCTACTGTCCACATAATCGCTACTTTCAACTTTCAACTATATTTTCTCTAGGAACATATCTAAACAGTGGAACTAAAGCGCGAGCCTACGACATAATTTGCAAAATGTCTTTTGACTATGTTCAAGATAATTAAGTTCATCTTATGAACTCCCACTCAGATAGACATCCCTCTGGTCATCTAAGTGATTACATGATCCGAGTCAACTAGGCCGTGTCCGATCATCACGTGAGACGGACTAGTCATCATCGGTGAACATCTTCATGTTGATCGTATCTACTATATGACTCATGCTCGACCTTTCGGTCTCCGTGTTCCGAGGCCATGTCTGTACATGCTAGGCTCGTCAAGTTAACCCTAAGTGTTTCGCGTGTGTAAATCTGTCTTACACCCGTTGTATGTGAACGTAAGAATCCATCACACCCGATCATCACGTGGTGGTTAGAAGCGACAAACTTTAGCAACGGTGCACAATTAGGGGAGAACACTTCTTGAAATTGTTGTAAGGGATCATCTTATTTACTACCGTCGTTCTAAGTAAACAAGATGCATAAACATGATAAACATCACATGCAATCAATAGTGACATGATATGGCCAATATCATTTTGCTCCCTTTGATCTCCATCTTCGGGGCTCCATGATCATCATCGTCACCGGCATGACACCATGATCTCCATCATCATGATCTCCATCATCGTGTCTTCATGAAGTTGTCTCGCCAACTATTACTTCTACTACTATGGCTACCGGTTAGCAATAAAGTAAAGTAATTACATGGCGTTGTTCAATCACACGCAGGTCATACAATAAATTTAAGACAACTCCTATGGCTCCTGCCGGTTGTCATACTCATCGACATGCAAGTCGTGAATCCTATTACAAGAACAAGATCAATCTCATACATCATATATCATTCATCACATTCTTCTTGGCCATATCACATCACAAAGCATACCCTGCAAAAACAAGTTAGATGTCCTCTAATTGTTGTTTGCATGTTTTACGTGGCTGCTATGGGTTTCTAGCAAGAACGTTTCTTACCTACGCAAAACCACAACGTGATATGCCAATTGTTATTTACCCTTCATAAGGACCCTTTTTATCGAATCTGTTCCGACTAAAGTGGGAGAGACTGGCACCCGCTAGCCACCTTATGCACCAAGTGCATGTCAGTCGGTGGAACCTGTCTCACGTAAGAGTACGTGTAAGGTCGGTCCGGGCCGCTTCATCCCACAATACCGTCGAAACAAGATTGGACTACTAACGGTAAGCATATTGAACAAAATCAACACCCACAACTACTTTGTGTTCTACTCGTGCAAAGAATCTACGCAATAGACCTAGCTCATGATGCCACTGTTGGGGAACGTAGCAGAAATTCAAAATTTTCCTACGTGTCACCAAGATCTATCTATGGAGAAACCAGCAACGAGGGGAAGGAGAGTGCATCTACATACCCTTGTAGATCGCTAAGCGGAAGCGTTCAAGAGAACGGGGTTGAAGGAGTCGTACTCGTCGTGATCCAAATCACCGGAGATCCTAGTGCCGAACGGACGGCACCTCCGCGTTCAACACACGTACAGCCCGGTGACGTCTCCCACGCCTTGATCCAGCAAGGAGAGAGTGAGAGGTTAAGGAAGACTCCATCCAACAGCAGCACGACGGTGTGGTGGTGGTGGAGGAGCGTGGCAACCCTACAGGGCTTCGCCAAGCACCTACGGGAGAGGAGGAGGTGTCACAGGAGGGAGGGAGGCGCCAGGGCTTCTGGTATGGCTGCCCTCCCTCCCCTCCACTATATATAGGGGCAAGGGAGAGGGGGGAGGCGCAGCCTTGCCCCTTCCTCCAAGGAAGGGGTGCGGCCAAGGGGGGAGGAGTGCCTCCCAAGTCAAGTGGAGGCCCTCCCCCTTAGGGTTTCCCCTCTCCCATGCGCATGGGCCTTGGGGGGCTGGTTCCCCTGGCCCATTAAGGCTAGGGCGCCCCCTTACAGCCCATGCTGCTGTATTGGACATGGTGGAACAATTTCCGGGCCTCCGGACCCCTCCGGAATCCTCCGGAACCTTCTGGAAGCTTCCCGGTACAATACCGAAAAAACCTGAACTTTTTCCGGAACCCGAACAACAACTTTCCATATATAAATCTTTACCTCCGGACCATTCTGGAACTCCTCGTGACGTCCGGGATCTCATCCGGGACTCCGAACAACATTTGGTAACCACATACAAACTTCCTTTATAACCCTAGCGTCATCGAACCTTAAGTGTGTAGACCCTACGGGTTCGGGAACCATGCAGACATGACCGAGACGTTCTCCGGTCAATAACCAACAGCGGGATCTGGATACCCATGTTGGCTCCCACATGTTCCACGATGATCTCATCGGATGAACCACGATGTCAAGGACTCAATCGATCCCGTATGCAATTCCCTTTGTCTAGCGGTATTTTACTTGCCCGAGATTCGATCGTCGGTATACCGATACCTTGTTCAATCTCGTTACCGGCAAGTCTCTTTACTCGTTCCGTAACACATCATCCCGTGATCAACCCCTTGGTCACATTGTGCACATTATGATGATGTCCTACCGAGTGGGCCCAGAGATACCTCTCTGTTTACACGGAGTGACAAATCCCAGTCTTGATCTGTGTCAACCCAACAGACACTTTCGGAGATACCTGTAGTGCACCTTTATAATCACCCAGTTATGTTGTGACGTTTGGTACACCCAAAGCACTCTTACGGTATCCGGGAGTTACACGATCTCATGGTCTAAGGAAGAGATACTTGACATTGGCAAAGCTCTAGCAAACGAACTACACGATCTTTGTGCTATGCTTAGGATTGGGTCTTGTCCATCACATCATTCTCCTAATGATGTGATCCCATTATCAACGACATCCAATGTCCATAGCCAGGAAACCATGACTATCTGTTGATCACAACGAGCTAGTCAACTAGAGGCTCACTTGGGACATATTGTGGTCTATGTATTCACACGTGTATTACGATTTCCGGATAATACAGTTATAGCATGAATAAAAGACTATTATCATGAACAAAGAAATATAATAATAACACTTTTATTATTGCCTCTAGGGCATATTTCCAACAAATATATCTCGCAATGGCTATGGAAATGCCATAATAGGTAGGTTTGGTGGCTGTTTTGAGGAAGATATAAGGAGGTTTATCTGTGATAGAGCGTATCATATCACGGGGTTTGGATGCACCGGCGAAGTTTGCACCAACTCTCAAGGTGAGAAAGGGCAATGCACGGTACCGAAGAGGCTAGCAATGATGGAAAGGTAAAAGTGCGTATAATCCATGGACTCAACATTAGTCAAAAGAACACATATACTTATTGCAAAAATCTACAAGTCATCAAAAACCAAGCACTACGTGCATGATCCTAGAGGGATAGATTGGTAGGAAAAGACCATCGCTCGTCCCCGACCGCCACTCATAAGGATGCACAATCCAAGGACACCTCATGTTTCAAATTTGTTACACAACTTTAACCATACGTGCATGCTATGGGACTTGCTAACTTCAACACAAGCATTCTTTAAATTCATAATCACCCAACTAGCATGACTTTAATATCACTACCTCCATATCTCAAAACTATTATCAAGTATCAAATTGATCATAGCATCCAATTCACTTCCTATGATAGTTTTTATTATACCCAACTTGGATGCCCACCATTCTAGGACCAATTTTATAACCATAGCAAATACCATGTTGTTCTAAGAGACTCTCAAAATAATATAAGTGAAGCATGAGAGAATAGTAATTTCTACAAAATTAAGCCACCGCCGTGCTCTAAAAGATATAAGTGAAGCACTAGAGCAAAAACTATCTAGCTCAAAAGATATAAGTGAAGCACATAGAGTATTCTAATAAATTTCAATCAAGTGGGATTCTCCCAAAAGGTGTGTACAGCAAGGATGATTGTGGAAGACTAAAAAGCAAGTACTACTATCATACAAGACGCTCCAAGGAAAACACATATCATGTGGCGAATAAAAATATAGCTCCAAGTAAAGTTACCAATGAACGAAGACGAAAGAGGGGATGCCTTCCGGGGCATCACCAAGCTTAGGCTTTTGGATATTCTTGAATATATTGGGGTGCCATGGGCATACCCAATCTTAGGCTCTTGCCACTCCTTATTCCATAGTCCCTCAAATCTTTACCAAAAACTTGAAAACTTCACAACACAAAACTCAACAGGAAATCTCATAAGCTCCGTTAGTGAAAGAAAGCAAAACCACCACATAAGGTACTGTAATGAACTCATTCTTCATTTATATTGGTGTTAAACCTACTGTATTTAAAGTTCTCTATGGTTCATACCACTTAATACTAGCCATAGATGCATCAAAATAAGCAAACAACACACGAAAAACAGAATCTGTCAAAAACAGAACAGTCTGTAGCAATCTGTAACCCACGAATACTTGTGGAACCCTAAAAATCCTACCAAAATAGTAAGTCATGGTAAATTTGTCTATTAATCTACATAAAAAAGAATCAACACAAAATAACGTTTCTGTGATTTAAAAAAACTAATTTAGTGCGCGCAAAGTTTCTGTTTTTCAGCAGAATCAAATTAACTATCACCATAGGTTATCCTCTAGGTTCTACTTGGCACAAACACTAATTAAAACATAAAAATATATCTAAACAGAAGGTATATGCAAAATTTATTACTAATCATAAACAAAAACAAAAAACACTAAAATTGGGTTGCCTCGCAACTAGCACTATCGTTTAACGCCCCTAGCTAGGCATAAAAGCGAGGATAGATCTAAGTAGTGCCATAATAATAAGATAAATTTTGAAAACTCATCTCATATTCTCTATGTTCAGCAGCAAGTTTTGTTTGAGGCAAGCAAAAGTAATCAAAAGGGCTAAATTTAGCGGGACAAAAGTCCCCAAGATCAATCACAGGAGGAACGGGTTCCTCCTTTGGCCCTTCATATTGCACAACTAATTCATCATTATAAGCATTCTTTTGGCAGAATTTCGTGAGCCTATACTCAAGAGAGTATCCTGGCTCATTATTTTGAAGAGCAAAATCATTATTAAGTTCGGAAATTCTATCGACTAGGACATTGGTAGGAACCTTTTTTCTAAGGTTTTCATTGAAAGCAACATAGTCCAAAGATTGAAAACGCCTAATTTCCTCTTGATCGAAGAGGATCGCCTCTATGGGAGGACGACCGGCGTCCACCCTATAGCGCGCAAAGGTTTCTTTGGCCTCTCTTATTATAAATCTAAACTCATGAGCCTAAAAGATAGTAACATTGTGCTTAACAGAAGAATGCTCAATATTAGAAAATTCCAGGAAAATTCTTTGTATGCAAGGATGCATATGCATAAATTGTCTTTCAAGCTCAACTACAAGCATAGCGATAGCATCCACAAGACTACTAGTTCTATGAAGAATAGAACCACCCATAGAAGGTAAAGCACCGACACAAGTAAAGAAATCTTGAATAACACCTTTTCCAATAATGTTACCACTACCGATTCGAAACTTTTTAGTATGCAAGATAGGGGGTTCTTCAGCAGGAGCATCAAAATTTTCCATGTTATCATTATTGTCCATATTGACGATAATCTCCCCAATTCCAGACATAACGACAAAAAAAGCGAGGAAGAAGAAAGCAAGGAAAAGAGAGAAAGGATTGGGAAAGAGAGGGCGAATAAAACGACAAGGGTGAAGTGTGGGAGAGGAAAACGAGAGGCAAATGGCAAATAATGTAAATGCGAGGGAGATGAGTTTGTGATGGATACTTGGTATGTCTTGACTTGAGCGAAGACCTCCCCGGCAACGGCGCCAGAAATCCTTCTTGCTACGTCTTGAGCTTGCATTGGTTTTCCTTGAAGAGGAAAGGGTGATGCAGCAATAGTAGCGTAAGTATTTCCCTCAGCTTTTGAGAACCATGGTATCAATCCAGTAGGAGGCTCCTCAAAAGTCCCACGCACCTATACAAACAAACAAAGAACTCGCAACCAACGCAATAAAGGGGTTGTCAATCCCTTCACGGCCACTTGCGAAAGTGAGATCTGATAGAGATAGTATGATAAGATAAATATATTTTTGGTATTTTATGATATAGATTGGAAAAGTAAAGATGCAAATAAAAGTAGATTGAAAGCTTATATGATAAAAGATAGACCCAGGGGCCATAGGTTTCACTAGTGGCTTCTCTCAAGATAGCATAAGTATTACGGTGGGTGAACAAATTACTGTCGAGCAATTGATATAAAAGCGAATAATTATGAGATTATCTAGGCATGATCATGTATATAGGCATCACGTCCGCAACAAGTAGACCGACTCCTACTTGCATCTACTACTATTACTCCACACATCGACCGCTATCCAGCATGCATCTAGAGTATTAAGTTCATAAGAATAGAGTAACGCATTAGGAAAGATGACATGATGTAGAGGGATAAACTCATGCAATATGATATAAACCCCATCTTTTTATCCTTGATGGCAACAATACAATACGTGCCTTGCTGCCCCTGCTATCACTGGCAAAGGACACCGAAACATTGAACCCAAAGCTAAGCACTTCTCCCATTGCAAGAAAGATCAATCTAGTAGGCCAAACCAAACTGATAATTCGAAGAGACTTGCAAAGATAACTCAATCATACATAAAAGAATTCAGAGGAGATTCAAATATTTCTCATAGATAAAGTTGATCATAAACCCACAATACATCGGGTCTCGACAAACAAACCGTAAAAAGAGTTACGTCGAATAGATCTCCAAGAAGATCGAGGAGAACATGGTATTGAGATCCAAAAAGAGAGAAGAAGCCATCTAGCTAATAACTATGGACCCAAAGGTCTGTGGTAAACTACTCACAACTCATCGAAGGGGCTATAGTGTTGATGTAGAAGCCCTCCGTGGTCTATTCCCCCTCCGGCGGAGCACCGATGAAGGCTCCAAGATGGGATCTCGTGGATACAGAAGGTTACGGCGGTGGAATTAGGTTTTCGTTGGCTCCCCTGATGTTTTCGGGGTACGTGGGTATATATAGGAGGAATAAGTAGGTCGGTGGCCGCCCGAGGGCCCACAAGATAGGGGGCGCGCCCTGTAGGGGTGGGCGCGCCCTCCACCCTCGTGGCCACCTCGGCTGCTTCTTGCCTTGCACTCTAAGTCCTCGGGATCACATTCGTTCGAAAAATCACGCCCCCGAAGGTCTCATCCCATTTGGACTTTGTTTGATATTCCTTTTCTTCGAAATACTAAAATAGGCAAAAAAACAGCAATACGGGCTGGGCCTCTGGTTAGTAGGTTAGTCCCAAAAATGATACAAATGTGTAAAGTAAAGCCCATAAACATCCAAAACGGGTAATACAATAGAATGGAACAATAAAAAATTATAGATACGTTGGAGACGTATCAAAGATCACCTTGACTCTTGCATAAAGTAAAAGACATAAAGTAAAAGATAAGCCCTTCGCAAAGGGAAGCAGAGGTCGTCATGTGCTTTTAGGGTTGGATGCACAAAATCTTAATGCAGAAGAACGTCACTTTATATTGCCACTTGTGATATGAACCTTTATTATGCAGTTCGTCGCTTTTATTACTTCCATATCACACGATCGTATAAAGCTTATTTTCTCCGCACTAGTAAGTCATACATATTTAGAGAGCAATTTTTATTGCTTGCAACATGACAACTTACTTGAAGGATCTTACTCAATCCATAGGTAGGTATGGTGGACTCTCATGGCAAAAACTAGGTTTAAGGATATTTGGAAGCACAAGTAGTATCTCTACTTGGTGCAAGGAATTTTGGCTAGCATGAGGGGGAAAGGCAAGCTCAATATGTTTGAATGATCCATGACAATATACTTTAACTGAGATGTGAGAAAACATAACCCATTGCGTTGTCTTCCTTGTCCAACATCAACTCTTTAGCATGCCATACTTAATGAGTGCTCACAATTATAAAAGATGTCTAAGATAGTATATTTATATGTGAAATCTCTCTTCCTTCAATATTCTTTCATGAATTTTTCAAATGAACAATACAATGCTTGCTAACCTTCAATAAATTTACAACCTCTACTTCTTAGATGTGAAGTCATTACTCCCCATGGGATATGCAAATGAAACATATATAATTTCAGGTTTATGACATTCAACTCATTCAACCATTTACTCATAGGATATAAGTGAAGCACACGAGTAAATGACAAACTACTCCAAAAAGATATAAGTGAAGATCAATGAGTAGCTAAATAATTGTGTAACTATGTGAAGACTCTCTCTCATTTAATAATTTCAGATCTTAGTATCTTATTCAAACAGCAAGCAAAACAAAATAAAATGACATTGCAAGGATAGCACAACTCATGTGAAGAAGCAAAAACTTAGGCTCAACCGATACTAACCGATAATTGTTGAAGAAGAAAGGTGGGATGCCTACCGGGGCATCCCCAAGCTTAGATGCTTGAGACTTCTTGAAATATTATATTGTGGTGCCTTGGGCATCCCCAAGATTGAGCTTTTGTGTCTCCTTAATTCCTTTTATATCTCGGTTTCCTAAATCTCGAAAGCTTCATCCACACCAAACTCAATAAGAACTCGTGAGATAAGTTAGTATAAACCAATGCAAAACCTTATCATTTTCTACTGCAACAAATCACTAAAATTATTATTCAACATTGCATACTAAATGCCTGTGCATACTTAATACTCCTATCCTCAAATAGAATCATTAAACAAACAAACATATGCAAACATAACAGCAATCTGCCAAAAGAGTATAGTTTGTAAAGAATGCAAGATTCATCATACTTACCCAACTCCAAAAATTATGAGAAAAAATATGCGTTGTAGAAGATTTATCAGAGATCATTATGCAAAAAGGTTCAACATTATACCATTCTCTGACTTTTCTAGGGAATTTTTGCAACAGCGGTAAACTTTCTGTTTTCAGACAGCAACATGTATACTAGCAAAATAAGCATGGTAAAGGCTATCCTTGAAATTTTTATTGAAAATATAGATGCAAAACATTATTCTAAATAATATCAAGCAAATACTAACAAGATAAAATGACGCTCCAAGGAAAACACATACCATGTGGTGAATAAAAATATAGCTCCAAGTAAAGTTACCGATAGACGAAGACGAAAGAGGGGATGCCATCCGGGGCATCCCCAAGCTTAGGCTCTTGGTTGTCCTTGAATATTACCTTGGGTTGCCTTGGTAATCCCCAAGCTTAGGCTCTTGCCACTCCTTATTCCATAGTCCATTGAATCTTTACCCAAAACTTGAAAACTTCACAACACAAAACTCAACAGAAAACTCGTAAGCTCCGTTAGTATAAGAAAATAAAACCACCACTTAGGTACTGTATTGAACTCATTCTAAATTCATATTAGTGTAATATCTACTGTATTCCAACTTCTCTATGGTTCATATCCTCCGATACTACTCATAGATTCATCAAAATAAGCAAACAACACATAGAAAAACAGAATCAGTCAAAAACAGAACAGTGTGTAGTAATCTGTATCAAACGTATACTTCTGGAACTCCAAAAATCCTAACAAATGAGGAATTCCTAAGCAATTTGTGTACCAATCCAGAGAAAAAATAATCAGATCAAAAGCACATTTTTGTGAATTATCATAACTAATTTACTGGGTGCAAAAGTTTCCGATTTTCCGCAGGATCAACACAACTATCACCGTAAGCTATCCTAAAGGTCTTACTTGGCACTTTATTGAAACAAAATCTATAAAACATGATTACTACAGTAGAATAATCATGTGGACACACAAAAAACAGTAAGGGTAAATATTGGTTTGTCTCCCAATAAGCGCTTTTCTTTAATGCCTTTCTAGCTAGGCATGATGATGACAATGATGCTCACATCAAAGATAAGAATTGAAACATAACTGGAGCATCATGAAGCATATGACTAGCACATTTAAGTCTAACCCTCTTCCTATGCATAGAGATTTTGTGAGCAAACAACTTATGGGAACGATAATCAACAAGCATAGGAAGGTAAAACAAGCATAACTTCAAGATTTTCAACACATAGAGAGGAAACTTGATATAATTGCAATTCCTACAAGCATATGTTCCTCCCTCATAATAATTCTCAGTAGCATCATGAATGAATTCAACAATATAACCAGCACCTAAAGCATTCTTTTCATGATCTACTAGCATAGAAAATTTACTACTCTCCACATAAGCAAAATTCTTCTCATTCGGAATAGTGGGAGTATGATAAGAGACTCGAATACTAAAAATTGTTTCCACGTTAAAAGAGTAATGATCAGAAAAAGGGTAATCATAATCATGACAAGTTTTATAAATATAATCATCACTACTTTTTATAGCATAACTTTCATCACAATAATCATCATAAGTAGCAACTTTGTTCTCATCATAATCGATTGAAACCTCTTCCAAGATAGTGGAATCATCACTAAATAAAGTTGACACTCTTCCAAATCCACTTTCATATTCATCACAATAAGATTCAACATCTTCCAAAATAGTGGGATCACTACTTCCTAAAGTTGACACTCTTCCAAACCCACTTTCATCAATATAATCATCATAGGTAAAAGGCATGCTATCATCATAACAACTTTGCATATCAAAACTTGGGAGGCTAAAAATATCATCTTCATCAAACATAGCTTCCCCAAGCTTGTGGCTTTGCATATCATTAGCATCATGGGTACTCAAAGAATTCATACTAACAACATTGCAATCATGCTCATCATACAAAGAGCTAGTACCAAACATTTTAATGCATTCTTCTTCTAGCACTTGAGCACAATTTTCCTTTCCGTCATTCTCACGAAAGATATTAAAAAGATGAAGCATATGAGGCAAACTTAATTCCATTTTTTTGTAGTTTTCTTTTATAGACTAAACTAGTGATAAAACAAGAAACTAAAAGATTCGATTGCAAGATCTAAAGATATACCTTCAAGCACTCACCTCCCCGGCAACGGCGCCAGAAAAGAGCTTGATGTCTACTACACAACCTTCTTCTTGTAGACGTTGTTGGGCCTCCAAGTGCAGAGGTTTGTAGGACAGTAGCAAATTTCCCTCAAGTGGATGACCTAAGGTTTATCAATCCGTGGGAGGCTTAGGATGAAGATGGTCTCTCCCAAACAACCCTCCAACCAAATAACAAAGAGTCTCTTGTGTCCCCAACACACCCAATACAATGGTAAATTGTATACATGCACTAGTTCGGCGAAGAGATGGTGATACAAGTGCAATATGGATAGTAGATATAGGTTTTCGTAATCTGAAAATATAAAAACAGCAAGGTAACTAATGATAAAAGTGAGCGTAAACGGTATTGCAATGGTAGGAAACAAGGCCTAAGGTTAATACTTTCACTAGTGCAAGTTCTCTCAACAATAATAACATAGATAGATCATATAACAATCCCTCAACATGCAACAAAGAGTCACTCCAAAGCCACTAATAGCGGAAAACAAACGAAGAGATTATGGTAGGGTACGAAACCACCTCAAAGTTATCCTTTCTGCTCGATCTATTCAAGAGTCCGTAGTAAATTAACATAAAGCTATTCTTTCCATTCAATCTATCATAGAGTTCATACTAGAATAACACCATAAGACACAAATCAACCAAAACCCTAATGTCACCTATATACTCCATTGTCACCCCAAGTATCCGTGGGCATGATTATACGATATGCATCACACAATCTCAAATTCATCTATTCAACCAACACAAAGTACTTCAAAGAGTGCCCCAAAGTTTCTACCGGAGAGTCAAGACGAAAACGTGTGCCAACCCCTATGCATAGGTTCATGGGCGGAACCCGCAAGTTGATCACCAAAACATACATCAAGTGGATCACATGATATCCCATTGTCACCACAGATAAGCACGGCAAGACATACATCAAGTGTTCTCAAATCCTTAAAGACTCAATCCGACAAGATAACTTCAATAGGAAAACTCAATTCATCACAAGAGAGTAGAGGGGGAGAAACGTCATAAGATCCAACTATAATAGCAAAGCTCGTGATACATCAAGATCGTGCCATAGAGAGAACACGAGAGAGAGAGAGAGAGAGAGAGAGAGAGAGAGAGAGAGAGAGAGAGAGATCAAACACATAGCTACCTCAGCCCCGAGGGTGAACTACTCCCTCCTCGTCATGGAGAGCGCCGGGATGATGAAGATGGCCACCGATGAGGGATCCCCCCTCCGGCAGGGTACCAGAACAGGCTCCCGAGAGGTTTTTGGTGGCTACAGAGGCTTGCGGTGGCGGAACTCCCGATCTATTGTCCGCTTTGATGTTTTTAGGGTATATGGGAATATATAGGCGAAAGAAGTCAGCCGGGGGAGCCACGAGGGGCCCACGAGACAGGGGGCGTGCCCCCACCCTTGTGGACACCTTGAAGGTTCCTTGACTTCAACTCCAAGTCTCCTGGATCACGTTCGTTCCAAAAATCACGTTCCCGAAGGTTTCATTCCGTTTGGACTCCATTTGATATTCCTTTTCTTTGAAACACTGAAATAGGAAAAAAAACAACAATATGGGTTGGGCCTCCGGTTAATAGGTTAGTCCCAAAAATAATATAAAAGTGTATAATAAAGCCTATAAACATTCAAAACAGATAATAAAATAGAATGAATGCTTCATAAATTCTAGATACGTTGGAGACGTATCAAAGAGCGGATTAGCTACCCATGCCCACCTTCTAATGAGAGTAACTCTTCAGCTCATACACTGTTTAATTCCCCTTCATGCTTACCGAAGGATGATTGTTATGATCCCGTTGATTCTCTTGAAATATCCCTTTTTCATGATGCTTGCTATGCTTGTGGCCAAGATGCCAATATGAATTATGCTTATGGAGATGAACTTGCTATAGTTCCTTATGTTAAACATGAAATTGTTGCTATTGCACCCACACATAATAGTCCTATTATCCGTTTGAATTCTCCAAACTACACTATATCGGAGAAGTTTGCCCTTATTAAGGATTATATTGATGGGTTGCGTTTTACTACTACACATGATGATTTTGATAGATATAATATGCATGCGCTTGCTGCTCCTACTTGCAATTATTATGAGAGAGGAACTACATCTCTGCCTCTTTATGTTTCCAATATGATAAAATTGCAAGAAAGTGCTTATACTATGCATTGGCCTTTACTTGGTGTGCATGAATTGTTCATTTATGACATGCCTATGCATAGGAAGAGAGTTAGACTTCGCCATTACTTGATATATGTTACTTTGTGCTCACTACTAAATTAAAAATCATTGTTAATTAAAATTGGCTTTGATATACCTTGGGATCCGGGTGGATTCATTACTTGAGCACTATATGCCTAGCTTAATGGCTTTAAAGAAAGCGCTGCCATGGAGACAACCCGAAAGTTTTAGAGAGTCATTTATTTCTGTTGAGTGCTTTTATATATTTTAAAAACAAAAAAAATAAAGGGGGAACCCAAGACTTTTCAAAAAGGAAAGTGAAAGTGAGAGAGACAAGCATTGTTGAAGTGGGGGAGCTCCTTGAACTTTGTTCATGCTCACGAAAACTTTGTGAATCTTAATTACAGAAACTTTTCATCAAAAATAATTATCCCCTTGTACAATTCCATTGTATTATAAGAATAATGTGCTAAGGTTTGCCTTTAAGATGTTTACAATGCTTGTTGGTTTGTATAGTGCAGGACAGAAACTTTGGCTATAGTGCGCGATTTTACATTTTTTTACTAGAACGTCAAATGGTTCTGATTCCTTTTGCACTCTTTTTCTATACAAATTGTTTATTTTTCCTAATTTTGTTAGAAGTTGGGGTACCAGAAGTATGGTGAATGTTCAGATTGCTACAAACTGTTCTGTTTTCGACAGATTCTGTTTTTGATGCATAGTTTACTTGTTTTGATGGAAATATCAATCTCTATTAGTGGAATAAGCCATGGAAAAGTTATATTACAGTAGACACAATGCGAAAACAAAATATGAATTGGTTTGCAACAGTATTTAGAGTAGTGATTTGCTTTATTATACTAACGAATCTTACCGAGTTTTCTATTGAAGTTTTGTGTGGATGAAGTGTTTGATCGAGGAGGTCTCGATATGAGGAAAAGGAGGAGAGGCAAGAGCTCAAGCTCGGGGGTGCCCAAGGCACCCCAAGTAAATATTCAAGGAGACTCAAGCGCCTAAGCTTGGGGATGCCCCAGAAGGCATCCCCTCTTTCTTCAACAAGTATCGGTATGTTTTCGGATTCGTTTCGTTCATGCGATATGTGCAAATCTTGGAGCGTCTTCTGCATTTAGTTTTCATTTTTCTTTTATGCACCATGCTGGTATGAGATAGTCCTTGGTTGATTTATAGAATGCTCATTGCACTTCACTTAAATCTTTGGATTATGGCTTTATAGAATGCTTCATGTGCTTCACTTATATCATTTGAAGTTTGGATTGCCTGTTTCTCTTCACATAGAAAACTGCCATTTGTAGAATGCTCTTTTGCTTCACTTATATTTGTTAGAGCGTGGGCATATATTTTGTAGAAAGAATCAAACTCTCTTGCTTCACTTATATATATTTAGAGAGATGACAGGAATTGGTCATTCACATGGTTAGTCATAAAATCCTACATAAAACTTGTAGATCAATGAATATGATATGTTTGATTCCTTGCAATAGTTTTGCAATATAAAGGTGGTGATATTAGAGTCATGCTAGTGGGTGACTGTGGATTAGTAGAAATAATTGTGTTGAGGTTAGTGATTCCCGTAGCATGCACGTATGTTGAACCGTTATGTGATGAAGTCGGAGCATGATTTATTTATTGATTGTCTTCCTTATGAGTGGCGGTCGGGGAGGAGCATTGGTATTTTCTTACCAATCTATCCCCCTAGTAGCATGCGCGTAGTACTTTGTTTTGATGGCTAATAATTTTTTGCAATAAGTATGTGAGTTCTCTATGACTAATGTTGAGTCCATGGATTATACGCACTCTCACACTTCCATCATTGCTAGCCTCTTCCGTACCGTGCATTGCCCTTTCTCACCTCGAGAGTTGGTGCAAACTTCGCCGGTGCATCCGAACCCCGTGATATGATACGCTCTGTCACACATAAGCCTCCTTATATCTTCCTCAAAACAGCCACCATACCTACCTATCATGGCATTTCCATAGCCATTCCGAGATATATTGCCATGGATTATCTAGGCATGATCATGTATATAGGCATCACGTCGAGCAATTGATGTGGAATGCTACCTAGCATAATTTATAATGTAATTTTCTTTATCGTGGCATGAATGTTCAGATCCAAATGATTCAAAATAAAAGTTCATACTGACATAAGAAATAGTAACTTCAAGCACACTATCAAAGTAATCATGTCTTCTCAAAATAACATGGCAAAAGAAAGTTCATCCCTACAAAATCATATAGTTAGGCTATGCTTCATTTTTGTCACACAAAGATGTTCCCAACTTCTATACCCCCGCTGACAAGACAAGCAATTGTTTCATACTTAAATAATATCAAACTTTTTCAACCTTCACGCAATACATGAGCGTGAGCCATGGATATAGCACTATGGATGGAATAGAATATGATGATGGGGATTGTGTGGGGAAGACAAAAAAAAGAGAAAGTCTCACATTGACGAGGATAATCAACGGGCTATGGAGATGCCAATCAATTGATGTCAACATGAGGAGTAGGGATTGCCATGCAACGGATGCACTAGAGCTATAAATGAATGCTCAACAAAAGAAAACTAGTGGGTGTGCATCCAACTTGCTTGCTCACGAAGACCTAGGGCATTTGAGGAAGCCCATCGTAGGAATATACAAGCCAAGTTCTATAATGAAAAATTCCCACTAGTATAAAAAAGACAACTTATGAGACTCACTACATGAAGAACAAGGTGCTACTTTGAAGCACAAGTGTGGGAAAAAGAGATAGTAACATTGCCCTTTTTATTTATTTTTCTTTTTTTCTTTCTTTTTTTTCTTTTCTTTTTCCTTTTTTTTACTTTTTTGGTCCTTCCTTTTTTTCTTTTGGCCTTTCTTCCTTTTTTTATTTTTTTTCTTCGGGCAATGCTCTAATAATGATGATCATCACACTTCTATTGATTAGAACATATGAATTACAACTCGAAACTAGAACCAGATATGACTCTATATGAATGCCTCCGGCGGTGTACCGAGATGGTGCAATGAATCAAGAGTGACATGTATGAAAAATAATGCATGGTGGCTTTGCCACAAATACGATGTCAACTACATGATCGTGCAATGGCAATATGACAAAAGTAACGTATGTCATGATGATGATAAAAGGAACGATTGAAAGTTGCATGGCAATATATCTCGGAATGGCTATGGAAATGCCATAATAGGTAGGTGTGGTGGCTGTTTTGAGGAAGATATAAGGAGGTTTATGTGTGATAGAGCATATCATATCACGGGGTTTGGATGCACTGGCGAAGTTTGCACCAACTCTCAAGGTGAGAAAGGGCAATGCACGGTACCGAAGAGGCTAGCAATGGCGGAAAGGTAAAAGTGCATATAATCCATGGACTCAACATTAGTCAAAAGAACTCATATACTTATTGCAAAAATTTAGAAGTCATCAAAAATCAAGTACTACGCGCATGCTCCTAGGGGGATAGATTGGTAGGAAAAGACCATCGCTCATCCCCGACTGCCACTCATAAGGATGCACAAGCCAGGTACACTTCATGTTTCAAATTCGTTACACAACTTTAACCATACGTGCATGCTACGGGACTTGCTAACTTCAACACAAGCATTCTTTAAATTCATAATCACCCAACTAGCATGACTTTAATATCACTACCTCCATATCTCAAAAGAATTATCAAGTATCAAATTGATCATAGCATCCAATTCACTTCTTATGATAGTTTTTATTATACCCAACTTGGATGCTCATCATTCTAGGACCAATTTTGTAACCATAGCAAATACAATGATGTTCTAAAATACTCTCAAAATAATATAAGTGAAGCATGAGAGACTAGCAATTTCTTCAAAATTAAGACACCACCGTGCTCTAAAAGATATAAGTGAAGCACTAGAGCAAAAACTATCAAGCTCAAACGATATAAGTGAAGCACATAGAGTATTCTAGCAAATTCTAATCAAATAGGCTTCTCCCAAAAGGTGTGTATAGCAAGGATGATTGTGGTAAACTGAAAAGCAGAGACTAATATAATACACGACGCTCCAAGGAAAACACATATCATGTGGCGAATAAAAAAATATAGCTCCAAGTAAAGTTACCAATGAACGAAGACGAAAGAGGGGATGCCTTCCCGGGGCATCCTCAAGCTTAGGCTTTTGGCTATCCTTGAATATCTTGGGGTGCCATGGGCATACCCAAGCTTAGGCTCTTGCCACCCTTTATTCCATAGTCCATAAAATCTTTACCCAAAACTTGAAAACTTCACAACACAAAACTCAACAGGAAATCTTATAAGCTTCGTTAGTGAAAGAAAACAAAACCACCACATAAGGTACTTCAATGAACTCATTATTTATTTATTTTGGTGTTAAACCTACTGTATTCCAACTTCTATATGGTTCATAAACTATTTTACTAGCCATAGATGCATCAAAATAAGCAAACAACACACGAAAAACATAATCTGTCAAAAACAGAACAGTCTGTAGCAATCTGTAACTAACGCAAACTTATGGAACTCTAAAAATCCTACCAAAATAGGAAGTATTGAACAATTTGTTTATTGATCATAAGAAAAAATAATTAATGCAAAATAACGTTTCTGTGATTTATTGAAGTTTTTCTCGTGAGCGCAAAGTTTCTGTTTTTCAGCAGAATCAAATCAACTATCATCATAGTTTATCCTATAGGTTCTACTTGGCACAAACAGTAATTAAAACATAAAAACACATCTAAACAGAGAGTATATGCAAGATTTATTACTAAACAGGAGGAAAAGCAAACAACATAAAGAAAAATTGGGTTGCCTCCCAACTAGTGCTATCGTTTAACGCCCCTAGCTAGGCATAAAAGCAAAGATAGATCTAACGAGTGCCATCTTTGGCACTTGATTCATAAGTAGAGCACTTGTGATCTCTAGGTATTTCTCCTATTTTAGCAATGGCTAAATTTTTATGCAAAAATTCAAGAAATTCGTTGGTAGCAAAGCGTTCCTTAACGATAGAAAGACAATTGGGATGAACACTTATGGATTTGAGATCTGCGTCTCCCTTACTAGAAGATTCACCCTTATTTTTAGGAACATAAATAAACTTGGCGGTTTTTTAGAAGGTTTTGGGGTGTTTTTCATGGAAGAAAACTCAGAACCTAAGTTGGTAATTATATCTTCAAGTTTACCAATTCTAGCAGAATCAAGGTCTATTTTTTCATTAACTATAGGTTCTTTCTCTTTAAGATTTTTCAAAGTAACTCCAACCCTAGATCCAAATTGAGTGACATGATTATGAATCTTTTTATCCAAATTTTCAATCAATTCAACAGTGGCAATTTTATTTTCAATAATATCAAGCCGTTGCATAACGTGTTCTAAAGTTAAAACAGTTCCGTTGACCAAAAGAGGTGGAGGGCCAAACAAATCCAACATGGCATTATAATCATCAAACGTATGGCTACTCATGAAATCGCCTCCGGTAGCAATATCAAGAACACATCTATTCCAAGGAGTAATGCCTAAATAAAAATTGCGGAGAAGAACGGAAGTGGAAAGCTTCCTAGAAGATTTATATTGAGCATTGCAAATTCTATGCCAAGCATCTTTTAAATTTTCTCCCTCCTTTTGCTTAAAATTGAGAATTTCTTGTCCGGGAGTGATAATAAGGATAAGAGGACTAGCCATAACGATGAGGCAAACGAGCAAACACATGGGCAACGGAAAAAGGCAAGCGAAAAAGAGAGGGGAAGATTGGGAAAGAGAGGGCGAACAAAACGGCAAGGGTGAAGTGGGGGAGAGGAAAACGAGAGGCAAATGGCAAATAATGTAAATGCAAGGGAGATGGGTTTGTGATGGGTACTTGGTATGTCTTGACTTGAGCGAAGACCTCCTCGATAACGGTGCCAGAAATCCTTCTTGCTACATCTTGAGCTTGCGTTGGTTTTCCTCGAAGAGGAGAGGGTGATGCAGCAAGTGTAGTGTAAGTATTTCCCTCAATTTTTGAGAACCAAGGTATCAATCCAGTAGGAGGATCCTCAAAAGTCCCACACACCTACACAAACAAACTGAGAACTCGCAACCAACGCAATAAAGGGGTTGTCAATCCCTTCACGGCCACTTGCAAAAGTGAGATCTGATAGATATAGTATGATAAGATAAATATATTTTTGGTATTTTATAATATAGATGCAAAAAGTAAAGATGCAAACAAAAGTAGATTGGAAGCAAATATGATAAGAGATAGACCCGGGGCCCATAGGTTTCACTAGAGGTTTCTCTCGAGATAGCATAAGTATTACGGTGGGTGAAGAAATTACTGTCGAGCAATTGATAGAAAAGCAAATAGTTATGAGATTATCTAGGCATGATCATGTATATAGGTATCACGTCCATAACAAGTAGACCGACTCCTGCCTGCATCTACTACTATTACTCCACACATCGATCGACTCCTGCCTGCATCTAGAGTATTAAGTTCACAATGAACAGAGTAACGCATTAAGCAAGATGACATGATGTAGAGGGATAAACTCATGCAATATGATATAAACCCCATCTTGTTATCCTCGATGGCAACAATACAATACGTGTCTTGCAACCCTTTCTGTCACTGGGTAAGAACACCGCAAGATTGAATCCAAAGCTAAGCACTTCTCCCATGGCAAGAAAGATCAATCTAGTAGGCCAAACCAAACCGATAATTCGAAGAGACTTGCAAAGATAACTCAATCATACATAAAAGAATTCAGAGAAGATTCAAATTTTATTCATAGATAAACTTGATCATAAACCCACAATTCATCGGATCTCGACAAACACATCGCAAAAAGAGATTACATCAAATAGATCTCCACACGAGAAGGGGAGAACATTGTATTGAGATCCAAAAAGAGAGAAGAAGCCATCTAGCTAATAACTATGGACCTGTAGGTCTATGGTAAACTACTTACAACTCATCAGAGGGGCAAGGATGTTGATGTAGAGTCCCTCCATGGGCGATTCCCCCTCCGGCAGAGTGCCGGCGGAGGCTCCAAGATGGAATAAGTCTTCAGATCACGCGGACAGAAGGACTTCAGTGATGCCTAACACTCTTTGGCTCTGGGTGTTTTGGGCTTTGTCCTTGCAAGGATTCTCTCTCAAAGGGTTCGGAGGTGGGTTGCTCTCAAATGACAAAAGCCATGCACTAACTCTGAGCAGCCACCAATTTATGGTGTAGGGGGTGGGCTATTTATAGCCAGGAGGCAACCCGACCTGATTTGTCCAAAATGACCCTGGGTCACTAAGGAACTGACACGTGTCCAACGGTCAGATTTCGAACACACGCGGTAGCTTGACTTGGGCTACAAGTAAAGCTGACTCATCCAGCTCTATATAAGATTTGCTCTCATTGTCTTCGCTCGAAGACATAGGATTTGGTTGAGCATCACATCAGTCACTCTGACTTTGTTCACTTGGACCCCACTTAACAGTACGGTGGTTCCTATGACTCAACAAAGAAGAAAAGGAGACTACGAAGCAACTATGTCTTCGCACGCCATAGTCTTCACAGGATGTCTTCTCCTGTCATAGTCTTCAATGTGAATGTCTTCATAGGCCACCATTGTCTTCATTGTCTTCACACATTTTTAGGGGTCATGTCTGGTAGGTAAACCGAATCAATATGGGACTACTACTTGTGTTATCCTGCAATTCTCACAAACACATTAGTCCCTCAACCAAGTTTGTCGTCAATACTCCAAAACCAACCAGGGGTGGCACTAGATGCACTTACACAATGCAGAACTTTCATGTGGCGCCTGCCTCGGAAACCGGAAAGTCCCCACACGGAGTGAGCTGTTCATGACATGTATGTAGTATATGTTGGTCTTCCACCTCTTCGACGCGTACTATATACTCCTACCGTAACACAAACAAAAAAGAATCATCCTTGATGGTTAAATTAATCTCTATGGTTGTAGGTCAAAGTGATGGACGACGACCTCGCGGGCCCATAGAAAGCGCCACACGCGAGTGAGTGTCCTATGACAACCACCGACTGCATGTGGCCCAAACATGTATGTATGGAAGGGTTGTGTAATGTTTTAAATAACAAATTCATGACTTTGATGTGGCACTTGCATCACAAAAGGGCCAATCCTAGACGGTGGTTGACGACCCATAGTGTACTGGCAGCCCCCCTCCCCCCCAACACACACACCGCACATCCACCGCCTCTATGAGGCATGTTAAAATTTTCTGCTATGAACATATGTGACCAAAGGAGTGTCGTGTTAAAATTTGAAAAAAAATCAGAGATCATTCAAACACTTTTGTACATTGATTAATTTCCTAGGGATATAATGTGCGGAAATCAAATTAGAGCTACATGCACACGTGATAGTGCACCAAAATGGTTAGAAAATCATATGTGTATCCCTGGGTGCATGTTTAGTCCCCATGCTAGAAATTTCAAACATTGAGAATCTTGTTTTTAAAATCTAGTATATCCAAAACTTAGGTGAAATTCATGAAACTTATTGTGGTGTCATATGGACACCAATAGACTATGATATTGTACATTTTTGGCAAATTTAAGACACATTTTGTTGTAATCTTCTTACAAATGGGAGATTATTGATAATTGGCAACCAATATCAAAAACAGATTATTTATTCGAACCGTGGGCGTTAGACCAACAATGTGCGTGTCATGCTTCAGTTAAGTAATATGAAGCGACCGATTTAATCATCAAAAAATAAAAACAATATATGTGCCGACACGTGTCCTGTGTGCCGTGTGAACAGACGCCACTTGACGGGACGCATGAGAGCGGTCCGCCGCGCATGCAGACCGGGAGGGGTGTGTGCATGTGTGTGAATTGACGGGAGGCATGTTCGCTACGTAGTGTCACCGGGAGGCGTGCAGTTAGCTGTGTGAAATGACGGCAGGCATGCCAGCAGTCCGCTGTGTAGGCTCACCGGAGGCGGCCAGCCCTTTGACCACCGTTTTCCTTGCTCCCAGTGCTTCATATTAATGGTGCGTGCCCAGGCTTCTGGTCATAATAGGCGGCCGCACCCCCCATTCTCGCTACACACACAATCCTCTCTCTCTGTTTGCACCCTCAATGCCGCTCTTAGTCGTCACCACCGTCGACATATGAGGATGCCACCGAAGCTCACCGTCGGAGGCAATGGCGACGCTGGGGCTGCTGAAGCACTTGAGCATGACATGAAGCTTGAGACAGAGGTTGCCGTTGCTGCCTCCGCGGTCTCGCACGACCTTGACGTCGTCAACAGTGTCAAGATTCCACAGCTGGACCCGGAGGTCCATAGCGACTCGGCGACGACTCCGACGACAACTCTAGCGACGATGGACAATCGGTTAGTCATCTATACACATGTATGTGGAAAATACATCCTAGGGTTTCTCTGGTTAGTCCTGCCTCTCCTCTTTTGGAATAGAAATCATATGTTTATGTTCTTTCAATCCATAAAATCTAAGTAAGTTTCGTTAGATCCATGTAGTGTATTGATTGTTTGATTGGTACAAATGATAAGTGATTATTTGTTTCATCTGTATAAATGATTTCTACTAATAATCCGACTAGGGTTAGTGTTCGTACTAATAATTCCTAACCAGATCTTGACAATTGATTTTGAATGTCCTACATATTGTTTGTGCCAAAAAAATTCAAGATTGGTATCTACATAGCTGATTGTGCTAAAAAAGTTGAACCATAATCTTTGGATATGTCTTAAAAAATAGCCATAAAATCCATAAAATCCTAATCCTACTTTACGGCATGTAAAAATTGATTTGATGCCAATTTTTGACAACTACCAAATGTTCGCTAGAGATTAGTTTGTATTCCATTGTTCATTTGCCAATCTCACAAAAGGTTGCCAAGTGTTGCAACTTTTGATTTTGCCAAATATGGGCAGCAACCCAACCAAACTCTTAATTTTGTTGTAGTAAGTTATGTGCTCTCTATTTATGCATTTCTTTCATCAAGTTCACTTGATGATTTAGGGTTCACACTGTCATAGGATATATTGTGTTTCATAAACTCTGCCTGCTAAATTTGCATTATTATAAATTATACTAATGCCACATTTTTTTACTATATGTATAGGTGCTATCTGACGATGTCAACAACGAGGATGAAGATGGCCAGAGGAGGTACAAGAGGGCAAAGCTCAGGGAGCTTTATGCGGGAAATCATAACATGCATATTGGTATGGGGGCTTTCCATGCCCATTTTGCAACCAAAAGCTTCATGACGTGTATGAAAGTGTTCTGGCACATGTAAGAGGACGAGCCATTGGCTCTTTTAGGTAGAAGTATCCTCGCAGGGTGGCGCACGCCGCGTTCACTAAGTACCTGGAGAAGCTTCACCTTCGTGCAGGCCTACCGGTAGATGAGATATGGGATTTAACTATATATGGCTATGTATTGTCTTAATTATAACTATGCTTGAGTATGCTTAATGTCGGTTGAACTATATATGCTTGTGTATGCTTATTATCTATGCTTGATTATGCTTATATCTATGTTTACTTATGTCTAAACATGGGATATGGATGCAATCAATTTGGTTGATGAAATTTTATGCATATTAGGGTGAATGTTTAGCGTGGGTAAAAATTTTAGATTCAACCGACGAAGGAAATGTTGACCCACCCTGAAACTTGGTTATTTTCCTAGATTGGAACCGTGTGCAATGACTTTCATTTTCCCAGTTTTTTTAAATAGATGTTAATCGCACACGGTTGGCTCTAGAAAACAGTTGCCTCCGAAAAGGAAAACCCTCACCACCCAATTCAAAAAGGAAAAAATAAAACCCTCATCATCCCCACATCATAAAATCCTCACCCCGTCTGTCACCCCCTCCGGTCCCCATTCACACCTGCACTAGCTCCTCTGTGGCTCTGCATGTCACCACCTATCGTCGTGGCAACCACTTAGCTTGACACCTGTCGCCACCGGCAGCTGCCGACAAACCCCACCGTGGTTGTACTACACACGAGTACCTTCGTCTTCAGGTGATCAATTGGTTGAGTAGTTTCCACATCACCTCCACGACTCCCCGGACTATTTATGTGTTTTATTGGTGCTGCAACAAGAGATCACAAAAGGTGTATCACAATATGGTCGAGGACACACCTGCACTTGAGACATTACTTGTGGTTGATCAACAAGGTCCAACAAGAATCAATGTCATTTCTGCGCCAAAATTGACGGTGGTGGGCTACTCGTTTGTAAATTACATCAAACTTGTTATTGGATCCACACCCATTCAGGTACATGATGTCTACTACGCAACCTTTTTCTTGTAGACTCGTGTTGGGCCTCCAAGCACAGAGTTTTGTAGGACAGTAGCAAATTTCCCTCAAGTGTATGACCTAAGGTTTGTCAATTCGTGGGAAGCGTAGGATGAAGATGGTGTCTCTCAAGGAACCCTGCAACCAAATAACAAAGAGTCTCTTGTGTCCCTAACACATGCAATATAATGGTAAATTATATAGGTGCACTAGTTCGACGAAGAGATGGTGATACAAGTGCAATATGGATGGTAGATATAATTTTTTGTAATCTTAAAATATAAAAACAACAAGGTAGAAAGTAACAAAAGTGAGCAGAAACGGTATTGCAATGCTTGAAAACAAGGCCTAGGTTTCATACTTTCACTAGTGCAAGTTCTCTCAACAATGATAACATAATTAGATCATATGACAATCCCTCAACGTGCAACAAAGAGTCACTCCAAAGTCACTAATAGCGGAGAACAAACAAAGATATTATTGTAGGGTACGAAACCACCTCAAAGTTATTCTTTTTGATCAATCTACTAGGATATTCCTATAAGTGCCACAAACAGCCCTAGAGTTTGTACTAAAATAACACCTTAAGATACACATCAACCAAAACCCTAATCTCACCTAGGCACTCCATCGTCACCACGAGTACCCTCGAGTTTGACTATACGATATGCATCACATAATCTCGGATTCATCTATTCAAACCAACACAAAGAACCTCAAAGAGTGCCCCAAATTTTCCACCGGAGAGTCGAGATGAAAACGTGTGCCAACCCCTATGCATAAGTTCACAAGGTCACGGAACCCGTAAGTTGATCACCAAAACATACATCAAGTGGTTCACGTGAATATCCCATTGTCACCACAGATATTCATATGCAAGACATACATCAAGTGTTCTCAAATCCTTAAAGACTCAATCCGATAAGATAACTTCAAAGGGAAAACTCAATTCATCACAAGAAGGTAGAGGGGGAGAAACACCATATGATCCAACTTAATAACAAAGCTCGCGGTACATCAAGATCATACCAAATCAAGAACACGAGATATAGAGATCAAACACATAGCTACTGGTACATACCCTCAGCCCCGAGGGTGAACTACTCCCTCCTCGTCATGGAGACCGCCAGAATGATGAAGATGGCCACCGGTGATGGTTTCCCCCTCCGGAAGGGTGCCGAAACGGGCTCTCGATTTGTTTTTCGTGGCTACAGAGGCTTGCGACGGTGGAACTCCTGATCTAGGTTTATTTCTAGGGTTTTTGGTATTTATAGGAATATTTGGCGTCGATTTCATGTCAGGGGAGTCCACAAGTCAGCAACAAGGCACAGGCATGCCCTAGGGGGTGGGGGTGGGGGCACCCTCGACCCTTGTCGTTGAATCGGGACTCTTCTGGCCCAACTCTTTTGCTTCAGGGGCTTCTTTTGGTCCATAAAAAATCACCGTAAATTTTCAGCTCATTTTGACTGCATTTGATATTCCTTTTCTATAAAACTAAAAAACAAGGAAAAACAGAAACTGGCACTAGGCTCTAGGTTAATAGGTTAGTCCCAAAAATAATATAAAATAGCATATAAATGCATATAAAACATCCAAGATGGATAATATAAAAGTATGGAATAATCAAATATTATAGATACGTTGGAGACGTATCAAGTATCCCCAAGCTTAATTCCTACTTGTCCTCGAGTAGGTAAATGATAAAAACAGAATTTTTGATGTGGAATGCTACCTAACATATTTATCAATGTAATCTTCTCTATTGTGTCAAGAATATTCAGATACATAAGATTCAAAACAAAAGTTTAATATTAACATAAAAACGATAATACTTCAAGCATACTAATAAGGCAATCATGTCTTCTCAGAATAACATGACCAAAGAAAGCTATCCCAACAAAATCATATAGTCTGGCTATGCTCCATCTTCATCACACAAAATATTCAAATCATGCACAACCCCAATGACAAGCCAAGCAATTGTTTCATAATTTTGATGTTCTCAAACCTTTTCAACTTTCACACAATACATGAGTGTGAGCCATGGACATAGCACTATAGGTGGAATAGAATATGGTGGTTGTGGAGAAGACAAAAAACAAGGAGATAGTCTCACATCAACTAGGCGTATCAACGGGCTATGGAGAAGCACATCAATAGATATCAATGTGAGTGAGTAGGGATTGCCATGCAATGGATGCACTAGAGCTATAAGTGTATGAAAGCTCACAAAGAAACGAAGTGGGTGTGCATCCAACTTGCTTCACTACAAAGAAAACACATCGATGACATTTTGGGCCGAACGGTTTTTTTTCCTGTCATGCTTATGACACTTCTATGACGATAATTGTGACAAAACCTAGTATCATCATAGATGTGGTGGGCTCATACTTATATGACAAAACATCATGACAGAAAATGGGCTCTTTGTCCTTGGCGGGCTGGAGACATAGCTACATGACATTCTTTGGGCCGTCCATGACGGAAAAACCATGGTAGAAGCAAGGGCGAGGAAAATATCGGGGAATTCCCGGTTACGGTGGGTGGTCGGGGGCCGAGTGATGCGTGTTTCTCTCGTACACGTACGCGCGTGGGTGTGAGGCGTTGGGCTCTAACTGAACCCGAGCGAGGCGTTCGCTTACTGAATCCGAGTGATTGCACTAGCTACATTACTGAACCCCGATCGATCCCTTGTTGTTAACTGAAACCGATCGAGCGATTGCTTCGCTACTACTGCTAACTAAAGCCGATCGAACCTGCTACCTCTTGATGAACAGTGAGCGTTGTTGAGGTTGGGGGTTGGATGAACAGTTCCCGGTGGGGGTTGAATGAACAGGACCCTGTGGTAGTAGAGGTCGTTGCCGCTGGATGAACAGGACCTCGATCGATCGAACCGGTTGGGGGTGGATGAACAGAACCCCGTGGAGGGCTGGATGAACAGGACGACCCCGTGGAGGTCTGGATGAACAGGATGACCCCATGGAGGGCTGGTTGGACAGTAGCCGGTGGAGGGCTGGATGAACAGTAGCCCGTGGAGGGGTGGTTGAACAGGACCTCATGGAGGAGCGGTGGAGGATGGATGAACAGGAGCCCGTGGATGAACAGTCACAGGTGGAGGCTGGAGGAGGTCGGCGGTGGATGAACAATAGCCCATGGAGGCTAGAGGAGGTCAATGGTGGAGAGGAACAGTAGCCCGTGGAGTCCCGTTTTCCGGTACGCCACACCCCTCCCAATGAACAGTAGCCCATTTCGACCGTAGGCGCTCCAACACAAGTCCGTTTCCTCCATTTTACGGTACGCCACACCCCTCCCAATCATCAGGACCCTGTTTCGACCGTACGTGGTGGAACACAAGTCCATTTCCTCTGTTTTGCAGTACGCCAGACCCTTCCCGATGAACAGGACCCTGTTTCAACTGTACGCACTCCCAAAAGGCCCGTTTCCTCCGTTCTGCGGCATGCCAGACCTTGTTTCAACAGTACCGTCCAAGCCTGTTGGCTCCCAATGAACACGATGATGCAGTTTCTCTGTTCCGACCCAGTCGGTTGGCTGACCATAAACAGGACGTCGTTGCTGCCTCTCCATGTACACAAGCCCTGGTCGTACGTATGTGCGAGTAGGCGTTCGAGACCCTGCCTGTATGGACGTACATGGCCATATTTACTTTCTTGCACCTGGGCTGTACGTACGTGTAAATGCTATGTGTGCGCCTCTACTACGACATGTGCCCTTCCTTACTCGGCCACGGTTCATCGCTGCAGCCTGCAGACAGACCGATCGACCAGTATGTACATATACGTTCATGACCAGAATGGCAACACTACGTACGCTTCGACCATGTGGGTCCCGACTGTCAGACACTTCCTTGCGTGCGAAGATGTAGCATGCGGGTCCCAACAGTTAGGGGGGAAACGTTTTTTGCGAAATATGGTGGCCTTTCCGGTGGGTCCCTACTGTCAGGTGGAGGAATCATTATTTTGCGCATAATAGGGAGGCACTTACTTGCTGCGGCCGTGGACCAGTTGTCAGCCTCTCCACGTACAGTACTCTTCCGATGGAAGTCGTTCCTTGACCACATTGACCACGCTGCTCCGAGAGCACCAAGGCAGTGGACAAGGCGAGGCCTAGGAAGGTGAGGACGCGGAGCGGGGAAGACGCGGCAGTGGATTCCCACGCGGAGAGGAGTATGAGGGTTCACTAGTTCGGCTACGGTGTGAGGCTGCCGTCATCGCAGAATAACAGGTGGTGTGGGTGAGTAGAGGGATGGCCTAGACAACGGTGGGAGTAGTAGGGGGTGGTGAGGCCTCCAAGGCAGCACAACCGGCCACGGGAGGCAGGAGCACGTGGCACGACCGGCGCGGGCGGCTGGAGCAAGAAGACCAGAGGTTGAAGAAGCACTACGGCCATTGGATGGACATGTATGGTCACTGGAGCTAGAATCGTTCATATTGGCTAAGTTTACAAAGCCCTCCGTCCGTGTCAACTTAGTATGCCCACAAGTCAGCCTCCCACTATGGTGGGTCCCAGCTAGAAGGGGCAGTATTCTTTTTTTCTGCATAATAAGGAGGCACTTTTTTGCGTGTGCAGATATAGCTAGTGGATCCGATTTATCAGCGGGAGGAACGTTTTTTCGCGAAATCCAGAGACCCTTCCCATGGGTCCCAGCTGTCAGGTGCATGAATCATTATTTTTCATGTAATAAGGAGGCACTTCCTTGCGTGCGGCCGTGGACCCAGCTGTCAGCCTCTCCACGTATAGTCGTCTTTTGATGGATGTCGTTTGTTGACCACGTTGACCACGTGGCCGAGAGAACCTGGGCGGTGAACGACGGTGAGGCCCCAGACTGGAATGAGCCGGAAAAGCCCCACTATTTTCGCGTATTAAGGAGGCACTTGCTTGTGTGGGTCCCTACTATCATCCTCTCCACTTACATCCCTCTTCCGATGGCTGTTGTTTGTTGACCATGTTGACCATCCCACGCCGAGAGCACAAACGCGATGGACGAGGGCAAGGCCCGGGAAGGGAACGACTCGGAGCCGGCGAAGCCACAACAACAGATGCCCATGCTGATGGGAGTATGAGGGATGACTGGTCGGCTATGGGGTGAGCCTAACATCGCCGGAAAATAATAGGATGTGCGGGTGGGTAGAGGGATGGCCTGGCAGCAGCACAACCAGCCACGGGAGGAGGGAGCAGGCAGTCTCGCCGGCACTGGTTTGGGCGGCTGGAGCAGGAAGATTAGAGATTGAAGAAGCATGACAGCCGTTGGATGGACATCCAACAGTCACAGCTCTATCTTGACTAAGTTGACAAAGCCTTGCGTATGCGTCAAATTTTTTAAGGACAACGTCATCGTCAACCAAGTAGGCCCAAAAATCAGCCTCCAAATCTGCGGAAAACAACATACAACCCATTAGACATTATTTTCAATAATTCACAGCCCTTTTGCTAATTCTTAAGGATATTTTGAAGCCCACTTTTTTTATTAGGATTACCGACCATATTTTGGGCACTGCTAAAAAAATTCAATGAAATTTTGCATATGTCCGAACTCTTTTAATCACGAAATTTCGAGTCATGTTAAAAATAATTTTTAAAAACTTATATCAAAATAAAATTCAAAAAAAATTCTTCACAAAAAATGATTGAAATTTAAAATCTTGAAAATCTGTGGAAAATAGCATACAACCCATTTAGGAGCAGGACGCCGGCCAAGCTCTTCCTGTTGGGTTCTATGATAGGGTGCGTCGACTGCAAATTAAAATTTTCCTACACGCAAAACAACCAAGAACATGCTACGGGAGATGGATCACAGATTGTTACCAGTAGACGCGCAGTGCCGTGCAACGGAAGAAGAGTTGGGGCAGCGCGTCCGTGTGGTTCGTCTCCTCCTCATCCGGTCTCCCTCAAACAGCAGGTCGTCCGATCCCACATACAAGTTTGCCGGAGCGTCACAAGTGCACCGCCTCTAACGGTATCCACGCGTGCAGGAGGAATGTTGTGCGGCGGACTGCTAGGTCCGATCACACAATTGGCAGCGAGTGGAGGTGGCTATTCGCAACACATGCAAACCCTAGTGACAGCCTCGAAGTGATCAATCGCATGAGTGTGCCGCACCTCCACTTTATATAGGCGTCCGTCGCGGGCTCAACACTTGGGCCTCGCACGGACCCTAAAGCCCACAAGTCTACTCGGCCACAATCCGAATACAGCTCGGATCACATCCGACCAGTGTCCTCGGATCCGACCTCGTAGGTTCCTTCCCTTAAGTGCGTGACCCCTTAGGTTCAAGTCGGCTTGGTCGCGGTTCGGATCACCTCCAAACTGCACGGTTGGTAGCGGCCTCTAGCAAGGCATGCCGAACACCAAGCAAACCATGAAGCTGGTTAGGCGAACCTGTACATCATACTTTTGTTCCCTTTGCCACACGGTATATGTTGTCGGGCTCAAGGCGTGACTGTCATCCTTGTGCTAGCCTGACCTCTTTCTCGTTCCAGTGATACCAACCACAAACCGGATTATCTCATAATCCCTGTCGCATGGCCATGCTTATCCTGGTCGGATCACACGAGGGGCCCAGAGTATATCTCTCTTGATCGGAGGGGTAAATCCCATCTTGCTCGACCATGTCTCACAGCATGGGACTGGACAAACCCGAAACCTACCTTTGTAACTACCCAGTCACGGAGTAGCATTTGGTCGGCCCAAAGCAAGTCTGTCACCATCTCGAGTACATTTGTCAGCTCAGGTCTTAGGACATAGAACATATGTTGTACTAGAGACTCACACATGACATATCGCTGCGTCTCATAGTTGGTTATGTCCGACTCGGACCTTATCTTGACTCGGATCCGACTACGTCGAATTCGACCAGACATTTCCAAGTCCATATTATCCGGTTAGCATCCAATCCTCCATGGCTAGTGAGACCAAGCCATCGACCGTGTCATATGCTAGTCTAGTCGGCTGCGCGTCCACACAGCCCTTTCGACTAGGGACCTTTTAGGACAATCATCATACAATTCATAGTCCCACAAACAAGTCACGTACTTGCTGATACACATCATTGATAATGTCCAAGGACTATCTTTATTCATAAACACACATGAAATATCATCATACATGATTGCCTCTAGGGCATATCTCCAACAGTCTCCCACTTGCACTAGAGTCAATCAAATAGACATAGAATGCCCATATCTCTAACGTGCCCCTCATGCTTGGGTTGTGGAAGTGGCTTAGTCAACGAATCTGCAACATTTGCATCCGTGTGAATCTTGCATAAATCTACATCACCATTCTTTACGATCTTTTATCAGGTGATATTTCCGATCTATATGTCTGACCTTGTGGTGATTCCTCGGCTCCTTGGCTTGTGCGATGGCACTAGAATTATCACAATAAAGGTCCAACGGTTTCACCGAGGCTGGGAAAATACCAAGATTATCCAGAAAATGCCGGATCCAAACACCTTCCTTTGCATCTTCACAAGTCGCAATGTATTTGGCTTCTGTGGTAGAATCGACCACCGTATCCTGCTTGGAACTCATCTAGTGCACTGCCCCTCCATTCAGGACGTACACAAATCCAAACTATGATCGACAATCATCTCTGTCGGTTTGGAAACTAGCATCGACGTAACCCCTTACGACGAGCTCTTCCTCACCTCCATAAACTAGGAACATCTCTTTAGTCCTTTTCAGGTACTTCAAAATAGTCTTTACCACTGCCCAGTGACTCTCACCTGGATTGATCTGGTATCTACTTGTTAGGCTTATTGCAAAAGCAACATCAGGCCTTGTACATATCATGGCATACATGATGGATCCAATTGCCGAGGCATTGAGAATCCTACTCATCCCGCTTCGCTCATCAGATGTCGAAGGACTCTGACTCTCGCTTAGCCTTATACCATGTGAGAGTGGCAAGAACCCTTTCTTCGCCTCACTCATGTTGAACCGCTTCAACACTTTATCTATGTACATGATCTGGCTCAAGCCGAGCAGCCTCCTCGATCTATCTCTATAGATCTTAATGCCTAAAATATAGACTGCCTCACTAAGGTCCTTCATCGAAAACTTGCCATTCAATGATCCCTTGACTGAGTTCAACATCGAAACATTATTTCCAATCAGTAATATGTCATCCACATATAAGATCAAAAATACTATTGAGCTCCCACTTAACTTCTTGTATAAGCAAGCGTCCTCTTCGCTTTTGATGAAACCAAGACCAGTGACAACCTCATCAAAACGAATATTCCAGCTCCGAGATGCTTGCCTCAACCCATAAATGGATCTCTTGAGCTTGCATACCTTACTAGTGCTAGTCGGATCGACAAAACCCTCGGGCTATATCATATACACGTCCTCGGTTAAATTTCCCTGAAGGAAAGCCATTTTGACATCCATCTGCCATATCTCATAATCGAAATATGCAGCTATAGCTAGTACGATCCTCACCGACTTAAGCATCACTACCGGCGAGTAGGTCTCGTTGTAGTCAATTCCTTGAACTTGTCCATAACCTTTAGCGACAAGCCAAGCTTTGTGGATCTGAACATTTCCATCCACATCAGTTTTCTTCTTAAAGACCCATTTGCAACCAATGGCCGTTACGCCAGGCGGCGGATCAACCAAGTCCCAGACTTGATTCTCATCCATGGACTTTAGCTCGGATCTCATGGCCTCTAGCCATGCCTCGGAATGTGGGCTCACCATCGCTTCCGCATATGTGGCCGGCTCATCGCTTTCTAGCAACAATACATCACGCACTCTGCGCAATCTTTCTGACCTCCATGGTTCCGGTGCCGCTTCCACTACAGGTTCCCTGACTGACTCCGATATGATCTCATCACCAGCCGAGCCGTCCCCGAGTGGTCCTCGAATTTCTTCGAGTCGAACCATCCTCCCACTGGCCTCCCGACTGAGAAACTCTTTCTCAAGGAAAACCCCGTTCCGAGCAACAAACACTTTGTTCTCTTCCCGATTGTAGAAGCTATATCCCAAGGTTTCCCTCGGATATCCCACAAATATGCATTTATCCGACTTGGGTGTAAGCTTGTCTGACATAAGTCCCTTGACAAATGCTTCACAACCCCAAATCTTTAGAAAAGACAAATTGGGACTATTCCCGGTCCACATCTCATGTGGTGTCTTGTCTACGGATTTTGATGGTACCCTGTTAAGTGTGAAGGCTGCAGTTTCTAGAGTGTATCCTCAGAATGACAAGGGTAAATCTGATTTGATCATCATTGACCGGACCATGTCCAACAAGGTCCTATTCCTCCGTTCCGATACACCATTTCTCTGCGGCGTACCCGGAGGTGTGAGCTGAGGAACTATACCTAAGCTTTTAAGATGATCATCAAACTCCTGGCTCATGTACTCACCTCCACGATCAGATCGCAGAAGCTTTATAGTCTTGCCGAGTTGATTCTCAACCTCGTTCTGAAATTCTTTGAACTTTTCAAAAGTTTCCGACTTGTGCCTCATCAAATAGATATATCCATATCTACTCAAGTCATCGGTAAAAGTCACGAAGTACTGATAGCCTCCTCTGGCAGTTGTGCTCATTGGACCACACACATCACTGTGTATAAGCTCCAACAGCTCAGACGCCCTCTCCCAACTCTTTGCGAAAGGAGACTTAGTCATCTTGCCGAGCAAGCATGATTCACATGTCTCGAACGACCCGCAGTCGGACAAAGTTAGGAGCCCATCATCATGGAGCTTCTTAATGCGTTTCAGACTAATGTGTCCAAGCAGGCAATGCCAGAAGTATGTCAGATTTATCGCATTAGGCTTATGCCTCTTGACATTCACGTTATAGACCGGTTCTTGTTCTAGATTCAATATAAATAGCCCATTAACAATGGGTGCATAGCCGTGGAACATCCAATTCAAAAATATCGAACAAACATTGTCCTTTAAATTGAATACATAACCTTGAATCATCAAACATGAGGCAGAAATAATGTTCCGACTAAGTGCAGGAATGTAATAACAATTATTCAATTCCATCATGAATCTAGAATGAAGCTGGAGCTGCATCGTGCCGACCTCCAACGCAGCAACTCTTGCTTTGTTGCCGACCTTGATGTCAATCTCCCCTTGTGCCACACTCCTAGTTCTTACCAGCCCCTGCATCGAGTTGCAAATATGAACAACCGATTCGATATCTAATACCCAAGAGCTACTAGGTATGTCAGCAAGGTAAATGTCTATAACATATGCAACAAGTGTACCTTTGCCTGAAGCAGCATTACTGGCCTTCTTGCCATGCTCTGCAAGCCACTTCCTACAGTTCCTCTTCCAGTGACCAGTCTCCCTGCAGTGATAGCAAACGGTCTTCGAGTATGGTCCAGACTTCGGCGTAGCAGCGGAGGTTACCGTCTCCGTGCCCTTTGCCTTAGCCTTTTTCTTGGACCAACTCTTCTTGAACTTAGCCGATTTCTGCACCATCAACACTTGATGCATGCCTTTCTTCATACCTGCTCTGCCACTTTAAGCATCCCGTGCAATTCAGTGAGCCTCTTATCCATGCCATGCATATGATAGTTCGAGATGAATGTCCCATAGCTGGGCGGAAGAGAACCCAGAACAACATCAGTAGACAGCTCATCCAAGAGCGGGAAGCCCAAACGATCCAAAGCTTGCACATATCTGATCATCTTGATCACATGTGGGCTCAGTGGATCACCTTCCTTCAGCTTGCAATCTATCAAGGATCGCCAGACGTTGAACCTTTCGATCCTAGCCTGTGTCTGAAACATGCTCTTGAGACTCTCGATCATATCATAAGCCTCAACATTTTTGAAATGTTGTTGCAACTTGGGCTCCATACAAGCCAGCATTAGATAGCTGATCTCCATTGATTCATCAACGAGTTTCTGGTAGGCATTCTTAGTTGTGGCATTAGCATTATCAGCAGGTTCCTCTAGAAGCGGATCCTCTAGAACATGTTCCTTTTTATCATGCTTGAGAACAATTCTCAGATTTCTATACCAGGTGGTAAAGTTTGTTCCATTCAATTTATCCTTTTCCTGAATTGATTTCAATGCAAAGTTGGGTTGAGCAGGTGGTGCCATTGATCTACAACAAAAAATATGCAATCACTAAGCAATGTGTTTATGTAGAGTAATTCTAGCCTAAACAGAAATACTCCCACTGAAGTCAGCATCCCTCTGCAAACTCTCAGTGATTCTCGATCTGACTAGCACATGCGACTAGTGAGCTTTAGCATCACTGGCTAGCCAACATACCTATCCGGTAAGCAACTCCTTGCTAATCGCATCTCTATACGACTCCTATCGGTCGGGAAGGTATCTCATACCCCGGATCCCGACCTTCTTTGCCACAAGGCCCAAAACCGTTTTGATAGCCTTGTCAAGTTAACCTGATGCAGTGCATGTCCGTGTCTGACACGAACCCTTCAGTTCAAGGACATCTAGCAGCACCCCAATTTATGAGACCACTACTAGATGTACTTGACGTGCGAAGGTGCAACATCGGGGATGGCAATTCGCTTGATATTCATGAGGGATCATTCTACCATTCTAACATGCATAGAAACAAAGAAGCATAACAATCACAAATAAACCCATATTGTGAAATAGTATGGCTCCTTCATGGACGTTCATTCAGGTCGGCTCCGACTCTGATGACCATCTACAAACTCCATCTTGTTTGTCACGCCGGGACGCCAAGCCACGAACATGTTCTCTATTAGCCAACTGCTACAACTAGTAATGAATTTTACATAGAGTCACAAGTCGACACATAGGTCATTATACAATATAATGACAACACTTTGGCTCCTGCCGGCTGACAAACATGACACGCATGCCACGTATAAATTACACACATGCATCACATACACATGAGCCATACTATTCACATCAAACCTGGAAAACAAAGTTATGCATAGAATCGTTTTCGGAAATCACAGATCACATCTGAACTCCGATCACGCCGAATTTTCTGATCTGGCCGATCTTATCGATCATCGCGAGTCCGATTCGGGTTTACGTTTCACTGTTCACCCTGATGGCAAATACCGACCGGCAGGGGTAGGTTGTGTCACGACCTTATCGACTCCGATCATCAGAAAACATAGCCTCTTCAATCCCAATGTGCAATTGATCTCATCAACTGTGCACATAGCCGATTCAATCAAGGACAACAGATCTCATCTGCTGCCTCCACATATCTAATATGCATACGATCTGAATCCAAATCCTATAGCAGAGGCTCTGATACCACTGTCGGGTTCTACGGTAGGGTGCGTCGACTGCAAATTAAAATTTTCCTACACGCAGAACAACCAAGAACATGCTACGGGAGATGGATCACAGATTGTTACCACTAGACGCAAAGTGCCGTGCAGCGGAAGAAGAGTTGGGGCAGCGCGTCCGCGTGGTTCGTCTCCTCCTCGTACGATCTCCCTCGAACAGCAGGTCGCCCGATCCCACGTACAAGTTCGCCGGAGCGGCACAAGTGCACCGCCTCTAACGGTATCCGTGCATGCAGGAGGAACATCGTGCGGCGGATTGCTAGGTCCGATCACACAATCGGCGGCGAGTGGAGGTGGCTATTCGCAACACATGCAAACCCTAGTGACAGAGCCGAAGCGATCAATCGCATGAGTGTGCTGCACCTCCACTTTATATAGGCATTCATTGCGGGTTCAACACTTGGGCCTCGCATGGACCCTAAAGCCCACAAGTCTACTCGGCCACAATCCGAATACAGCTCGGATCACATCCGACCAGTGTCCTCGGATCCGACCTCGTACGTTCCTTCCCTTAAGCGCGTGACCCCTTAGGTTCAAGTCGGCTTGGTCGCAGCTTGGATCACCTCTGAACTGCACGTTTGGTAGCGGCCTCTGGCAAGGCATGCCGAACACCAAGCATACCATGAAGTTGGTTAGGCGAACCTGTACATCATACTTCTATTCCCTTCGCCACACGATATATGTTGTTGGGCTCAAGGCGAGACTTTCATCCTTGTGCTAGCCCGACCTCTTTCTCGTTCCAGTGATACCGACCACAAACCGGATTATCTCATAATCCCTGTCGCATGGTCATGCTTATCCTGGTCGGATCACACGAGGGGCCCAGAGTATATCTCTCCTGATCGGAGGGGCAAATCCCATCTTGCTTGACCATGTCTCGCAGCATGAGACTGGACAGACTCGAAACCTACCTTTGTAACTACCCAGTCACGGAGTAGCGTTTGGTCGGCCCAAAGCAAGTCTGTCACCATCTCGAGTACATGCGCCAGCTTAGGTCTTAGGACATAGAATGTATGTTGTACTAGAGACTCACAAATGACATATCGCTGCGTCTCATAGTTGGGTCTATCCGACTCGGACCTTATCTTGACTCGGATCCGACAACGTCGGATCCGACCAGACCTTTCCAAGTCCATATTATCCGGTTAGCATCCAATGCTCCATGGCTAGTGAGACCAAGCCATTGACCGTGTCATATGCTAGTCTAGTCGGCTGCGCGTCCACACATCCCTTTTGACTAGGGACCTTTTAGGACAGTCATCATACAATGCATAGTCCCACAAACAAGTCACGTGCTTGCTGATACACATCATTGATAATGTCCAAGGACTATCTTTATTCATAAACACACATGAAATATCATCATACATGATTGCCTCTAGGCAATATCCCCAACACTTCCTTCCACCATTTTCTGCTTTTTATAAGAGTAGGGAAATCCAGAACAAACAATATTTGAACATAATTGCCGGTTGGCTTAGGTTTAAAAATTTACACCCCATTTCTTACTAACTTATAGCCCATTTTCTATGGAAGCCCATTTCTTACTACTTATATCCCTCCTCATCTTGAAAGATTTGCAGCCCAGCAGGGCTAAGAAAAGCAAGTAGGCCTCAGTTGAGTATTCTCCAAAAAAACTGAGCTAGCCATGTTCAAAAAGGAAAAAGATATCAACCGGGCTCTTCATGTTTTTTTGAGCAAAGGAACTGGGTTCGTCATGTGCTTAAATAAAAGCGTAAGTGTGGGATGGATGGGCCACAGCCCCTGCACAGCCCACAGTTAATTGAGCTCCGTCTTTAAAACTAAAAAACAATTGGGCGAGCTGCTGGGTCCTTGGTGTTATCCACTCGTTGTGTAATTTTCTCGTTTATTGACTACATTGACAATGGAGTGGGACCTAGTTGTCAAACAATTAGGAGGAAGTTTTTTTGGCTTGTAATAACGAGGCACCTGCTTGCGTAATGCAATGACCCTGGTGGATCCCTACTGTTAGCTTCTCCGCGTACGGTCATCTCCTAATTCCTCTCGGTTGTTGACCATGTTGACAATGCCAGATTGCGGCCGGCACCTCGAGCGAACCAAGGCGGAGAACGACGGCGAGGCCTTGGACAGGAACAACAGGAGCCGTGGAAGATGCGTAGTGTACTGGCAGGCGGAGGGGAGTACGAGTAGTAGTGGAGCTAGGTTCAGCCTATGTCCCAGGTAAGCAATGCAACTATAGTGAGCTACAGTGTCATTTCTGCTACAGTACGCTACAATTAACAAAGAACAAATCCACCACGCCAGTGTCAAGATCATCAATATATGATACTCCATGTTTGCGCTATGCAGCAAGACAAGAAGTTGCGTGTTGTTGTGCTCCTTTGGGACTGGTGGACGTCGAGGAACAAAGCCAATGCAGGTCAAGTACAGAAGACGACATCAGAAATCAGTTCTTTCATCACAAAACACTTGACTGATTTCACTTCGGTGAACATTCAGAAAACGCCCCAGCCGCAACAACCCCAGGTTTGGATCCCTCCAGCTACAAACTTGATCGAGATCAATATGGATGTTGCTTTTCATGTGGAGTCCGAGACTGGTGTGTGGCCTTTCATTGCGAGAGACGAAACTGGCGATTTCTTGGTGGCTGTTGCTGGCAAGATGAACCATGTAAGATCTGCACTGCAAGCGGAAGTGATCACTTGTATGCGAGCTATTGAAGGGGCAGCTGACCTGGCTGCGCAACGTATTAGTTTTCAATTGGACTGACTGACAATGATCTCTGCCCTTGAAGGGCAGGGCTATGACGCTGTGGAGCTGGGAGCTCTCTTAAGAGAAGCAAGAAGCATGTGCCATGCCTCTTTTGTTTTCTCTGAATTCATGTTTTGTCCCCGGAACTGTAATTGTGTGGCGCATGTTTTGGCCCAGTTTGCTATTGGAGCTGATGAGCCCCTCCATGTGTGGGCGAATGTTGCCCCAGATTTTGTTTCTGTCTTGGTGAATGCTGATATGGCTTCCCAAGTTTAAGTGGAATATAATTTGTTCCCTCTCAAAAAATATCGAC
The DNA here is from genome assembly GCF_018294505.1 of Triticum aestivum. Classification (NCBI taxonomy): domain Eukaryota; kingdom Viridiplantae; phylum Streptophyta; class Magnoliopsida; order Poales; family Poaceae; genus Triticum; species Triticum aestivum. The sequence goes on from NC_057813.1 coordinate 497,835,135, forward strand.
CACGCCCCAGGCCAAGGCCATGGCTGTGTGGGGCCTAGAACCGCCTTTGAGTACGAGGGCAACAACATGTAACTCAAGATTACAAACGGTACAAAAAGCCCAAGGATTAATTGTTCATCAAATTTAGACAAAACCCAGATTGAACATGGCAATAACATCTAACCTAACCACTTTTTTCGCAGCCACAAACAAATGGATCGGTCTGATCCATAAAAATCAACATCCTGTGCAAAAAATCTATTGGAGGATGACTACGTTGTGGTAAATAGAAGCCGAGCATGTTCAGAAGCCCATTTGTCCACCCAAAACTTCTTTTTTTGCTGTTCAACATGTTCGTCCATGAGAAATCTCTTGTTGAAAAACTTGAGCCTCATGGACAATAGTAACCTTGCATGCTTCTGTTTGCCTCATTGGATGCATATCTTTCCATCGTTATTATCCTCAAACGAATGTCATGAGAACTGAGAAAATACTAGGGCTTATTATGCCACTGATTGGTTATATGTTTTTCTCCATGTGTTAGTGCCTAAGTAGACATGAAGATTGAAAACAGTTAAGGTCTGAAAAAAGAGCATGTCGAAAGAGAGACAACTGAACGGTTAATTCTAGTACAATACATATGGGCTTTCAATGTGCATGAAATCATCACCTTTATATATAAATTCTCCAGACATCGAAAGCATCGCAGCAAGCCAATAATTATGTTCAGATCATAACTAAACATTCTGATATATATGATCTTGACAGAATCCAGCAGCATTGATAGTCTATCCATGGGCAAACTCTTCATTGAGCATATAACATAATATTAGTACCCAAAGTGTACTCCAAGATGATATAAAACTTATGCGCACAAATGAAAAATGAAGCTTAAGATTACAAATGTGTAGATGATAATATACGATACCTAAAAAAGTGAGGAGCCAAACACCAACTTGTTGTGATCATTAAATGGATCACGAATTACACCCAAGGTCTCCAGTTTGGGTGCAAAGACGACAGTTATGTGCAAAGGTTTATAAAAATAATGAAGGAGCAACCTTTGAAGTGAAGGGGCATCTTCGATGATGAGTTGTTGTCCTTCAAAACAAATTCCAATGCTTTTAAGGCGAGACGACTTTATTTGGAGACAACTAATAGGGATTTCTATTCCCAAAACAATCAGCAAGCGCTCCAGAGTAGGGCAACTGGAGTGGATGATGCTGTGCAGTGAGGCCTCCGACAGATAAAACACCACAAGTGAAGGTTTTTTACCAGTGGGAGTCGAAGCATTTGTACCAGATCGTCAGGTAGATGGCACCGGGCGAAGGTGGCGATGTGGAGAGATGAGGAAAACCATGAGATGGACAATAGAGGTGTGGGCACTAATTCTCGGTGTTCGGTTCGTGGTATGAAACTTTTGTGTTAATGGTAGAACTCAAACTGTTGGAGTTTTTCAAATTCAAGGGATGTCATCCAAGCGTCCACCGTGCAGGGTATGGACAGCAGGTAGCGTGTCGGGATGCAGATGCGTCAAATGGGGCCCTGCTGGTGAGAGGAGATAATGGCTCTGACGAGATCAAATTCAGGAAGCACAGATATCTGACGACAGTCGAGATTGAGGGGTGCGGTGCTCCATAGAGGGCGCCACCGAGTTGAGAGGACTTGCGTGCGGCAGCAATCCTTGGTTTTGAGAAGCGAGATGATCTTCCCAAGGATGTCGTCCGGGAGATCGCTGATGCGGTCAATCGGAGATTCTACGGGTTCCTCGGATTCGGCTGAGGGTGGGGCTCACCGGTTCTCCCCGTGCTGCCGGGTGTGGGATCTACAACCGGCATCGCCTCTGGCGGAAGCCTCATCTTCTCGGCGCTAGGACCAGCCAACTCCGTTTTCCTTGTGTACATCGTGTCAAGCTCACGGGTTTGAGCAGAGTAGCCAAAGACGAGCCTAGTGGCAGTGCGAGTGGGGAAGGAGGGCTGGGGTTTTCTGTAGGAGTGGAAGAAGCGGAGCAGGCGTTTTCTGTACGAGTGAGGAAGAAGGTGAGCGGGGGTTTTCTGTACGAGTGAGGAAGATAGGGTGCAGGGGGAAATGAGGGGCGATGGAAGCGGAAGAGTCCAGCGAGCTGCAGTATAAGTGGAAGCGAGGAGGAAGGAGGCTTTTTCTGGGATCGCCCCCTCTTTAAGAAATATAGGCTTTTCCTCGCAAAAAAAAACAAATGGGTTTTAAGATGGATAGGCTTTTGTATCAGCCTAGTCGGCTGCCCATCTTTCATACTGGAGGACCTAAACACTAGAGGCAGCCCATTAGAGACACTCTCCAGCTTATTGCGCATTCGAAAGAAAAAAGAGATGACTCTATCTTAATTATGGCTCCTCATCTGTAACATTTTTCAACTTAAAAAAAGTTATTGCTCCTTTTCGGGTCGGCTTGGCATCCACCAAATTAGAGGATGGTGTACTACATGTAGACACTCACACTGGTCGTAGCGCGGCAAAATGAGGGGTCAAATAACATGCCCACAATATACATAGATTGTAAAGGTTGACACACTAACATTCAAACTAAGCTTCACAAGATAAGGTATGCATACTAGCAAACATTCACGAGCACTTAAGTTCAGCATGTTTACGCATCTAAATGATTCACAAGACTATAACCAAGACAAAGCTGTGAGAATGTGTAGAAATAAAGAAAAAACGATCGATGCTTCTCTGAGCAAAGGGCCTCCCTACTCACACATTAATTTCCTGGGCATGCTTCTTTCTGCTCAATGTTGCGTGCACTTTGAGCATGTTGGCTCATCTTGCAATTTATGCTGACACATTGCAGCAAACAGAGGAGGCAATAGAGATCACTCAACATCAGGCCATTTCGTGCAGTTCCACTGAAATCATCTTCATTGTCGTGAATGTGAAAAGATAGGAAATTGCTGTACTTAAACAGTATCGCAAAGCAGTAGCACATATCAATAGCTTAGCATGACAAAACACGATCACCTAGACGAAGGGGGTACTGACCTGCATGAGGAAGAATATGCATAACTTTATAGGTGGTTAGTTGATTTCCACCTTGGGATCTCTTATGATAGCACAGGGGAAATTCTATCCAATCGATGAGCGCAATTCCTTCCGTGTGGCTGTAGAAAATTTGTACGACTAACCCCAATATATTTTTTGTGCAGTTCCACCAAAATAATGCACCGCCGTTTGCACGACCCCTACTCGCCGGCCAGGCCAGACTCGGACCCTTTTCTCTTGCGTTGACGGCACAGCAGCAGTGCTTGTTTGCTCCTCCACACATGACAAGCTCCTTCCACACTGCAAACATAAGTCAGTGTACGAATAAGCTTATTTCATCTTGTGTTAGTCATTCAACTCCCTATGTTTACTTTTAGTCTGCATAAGATTTGGTCAAAGTCAAGCTTTGTAAAGTTTGACTAACTTTGTAGAAAAAATGTCAACATCTACAATACTAAAGTTATATGTTATGAAAATTAATTTCATCATACATCTAATAGTATTTGATTCCATAGTATGAATGTTGATATATTTTCCTACAAAGCTAGTCAAACTTAACAAAGTTTTACTTTCACCAAATCTTATATGCAAACTAAAAAGAAACGGAGGGAGTACCTACTTACGAATGTAGAAATACCTGGAGCACTGTGAGGTCAGCTGACAGCAGGTTCCACTAAAATCGACATTCGCAACGGCTTCTTTCTCTGCCAGGATGGCGCAGCTACGCGCGTGTAGACGACGGATGGCGCAATCGCAGGCACTGAAGGTGTTGTACGACACGGCGGCGTCGAGAGCAGCGACAATGCCCATGCTGCCATGCTCATCGACAAGCCGGCGTGGAGCAATTCGGCACTCTTCCATGAGTTGTATTGGAGCGACCATCTGCGGAACCACGCGCTGACTTAGTGCGGCAACTGCCTCCGACGTGCTAGGTGAGGTATGTGGAGCAGCGAGCTGCCTCGCTCGTAACTATCGGGCTCGGCGGTCCACCCAGATTGCTATTATGTCGGAGAACTACTCCTCCTGCTCGTTAGATGCCGCCAAAAGAGTGGAGAAAATGGTGGAAGGAGGAGGTTGGTCGGCCTCCTACTCCTGAACGAACGTGTGTGGCCGGAGTGGGTTTCTCGCATTCCACGCGGGTTTCTCTATCTCTACTCTTATAAAAAAACAGAGTTGGTGATGATGGTGTGCCTGCCATCCTGCAATATAAGCCTTCCCTCGTTCCAACATTTGCAAATTTTGAAAAAGGATACCCACACCCACTCAACATTTGCAAATAAGGCCTTCCCTCATTCATCCTTTTCTCCCACAAGATAAACTACTCATACAAATGCATCTTGATGTTCTATGCAACACATGGGCATCTTGCTAGTAAATGTAGGTTTTTGAATGCGGTGAGGAGGCGGGTACCACTGGGAGTGCAGTGGGCGGCACCCTCGTCCGGCGCCCCGCTTCAAATGGCGGACGCAGTGAGAGGTTGCGTCCGCCCTTACCCCCTTGACCATGGACCTTGACCGTGTACATCCGGCTTTGAGGAAAACATTATCATTGACGGTGTACGTCACCTTGTGTCCAGATCTGAGATGCCACGTGTACCAGATGAATGACTCCAAGTTCGACCACCGTGATGCTAGGTGCGAGCCGAGGAACACTGTTGGAGAGACCTCCTACAGAGAGAGTACTTGCTCTAAATGATGTGTCGCTGCAAGAGCCGCCTATATTAATTAACCATGCTCTAAAAAGGTGGAGCAGCTTTGGCTATAGTATACTATTGTACTAGGTTAATAGGTGACCTTGTGCTTGGCTCTTCTCCTCTTCCAGAAGTCGAACAATAATGATGGTACTACAATAGTACTTCTAGAAATCTAACACCAAATGAACTGCTGCATGTCCACCGCTTGTAAGAAAAAGTTTCTCCTCGTGCAGTGAGCCACCGCGCATGCGTTGGCAAGGGAGAAGGCGTAGGCTAGTCATAGTGGGAAGTAACTTAGACTAGTAACATGTATAAGTTACTAGTTTATGTTACTACCTTCATAGTGGAGAGTAACATGTGTGTGGTAGTATCATGCAAGCTGTCATTTATTAAGATATATACTCATTTTGCCTTGGGATGCATTATGTTAAAGTAACATATTATGTTACTCCAAACACCTCTCTCCTCATTAATTACATGCCACATAAGCAAACTTTTCTTGGGATATGTTATATTACTCGTTATGTTACTAGTACTAGAGGTGGAATAGTGGTAGAGTCGTTTATATTTTCTCTGCATACAGTACCAGTTAGTCGTGCTTCAAAACTGAACAGCACGCCATTAAAAAAATATAGTCAAGAAATAATGCGGCACTTCGGGCCAACGCGGCAAGATCGCATTTTGCATGAGAAATGACACACCATGTTTCCTTGACATGTGTTCCCGTTCCAACATGTCATTGAGATGACGGCGAGTCCTTTTGTACAATTTCTGAATGAACGTCTATGTAGGCCAGGGCGCCTCTTCATGTACCGTGGTAGCTGTCCACCGCCTCTTCGCCTTTCCCTCTCGATTTGGAACTGCTATCGCACGCTCTTCCTCCCTCCTCCATTCGCCTTCACCCTTCCTTCTGCCATTGTTCGATCATCTTCTCCATGGAGGGAACAAGCCAGAAACGACCCCGTTATTCTTGCCCCGATCTGAAAGATGACGTGGTGGAGGAACTCATTGATCGGTGTGACGTCATCACCTTGGCTAGCATGCCAGGTTCGTTCAAGACCATTCTCGACTCAACTAATAACTTCATTACAAGGAACCCAAGGGTCCAGGAGTGGTTTGATCTCCCTTATCTTCTTTGCTATAAGCCTGTTCGCATGGGCGCGGACGACGGAAGCCTCGCCTTGTGCAAGTTGATGCCGCTTGATAATGATACATGTGATGTTAAGATGCCATTCCTTAAGGGTAAGGCCTGGGATGGCGCAAATGGAGATTGGGTTGTTTATATTGGGTACAACTGCGAGTGCGAACTTGTGAATGTTACACTCGTCAGCGGATTCCACTTCCAAAAATCTCAGAGTGCGCTGAGGTTGAGCACACAGATGATCTATGTGAGTTCAAATACGATCATGGTGACTGTCATCTACGGAAGATAGCAATTTGTCGAGTTCCCAACCGCTCTTGGGATTACAAGAACTATGAAGTTGTGGCTATCTTCGACAAGCTTGTTGTTGTCGTTACTGCTTCCACGAGTCATCCATGGATATTGCTCAAAAATCAATTTTTGTACATGGATGAGTACTGTGATGCAATTGCATACAAGCGTCTTGTGTTTGCTGCCACCACTCATGGCACTGTTTTTGCATGGCATCCTCGTGGTTGCGGTACGTTTGTCTTCCACCATAATTATAATTGTTTCATCTACATGCATGCGGGTTAGCAAGTTTCCCTTTACTAATTAACCTTCTTGTGTTTCCAAGGTCCTGTGAACATTCCACCACCTATACTTGAAAGATTTTATAACCAAGGGGAAGATGATGATGGTGATGATCACGAGCATGAGGATGAGTAGAAGCTATATACCTAGTGGCGCCTGACAACTAATTCCGATGGATCACCTCTTCTTGTCTATATACAGTGCACTGAGATTGTTACTACTGAGGGAGCATGTGTTGTCTCACATGGTCTCCCTCTCTGGACCTATTCCAACACCTGTTGCAGGGTATTCAGAATGGATACTAGTGTGCTAGCACCAACACCTTCTCCCTGGTTCAGTATTGATAGTCTTGGAGAAAACTCGCTCTTCCTTGGACAAAACTATCCAATGATGGTGAAAGGCGATCCAGCTACTGTTGACACAACGTTACTACCATTTATGAGAAGCAATTGTATCCATACCTCGGACATTGCAGTTGTTCCCTACCTTGGTCTTGATATATGCTGCTTCAGCCTGGATGATCAGTCCTGCGTTGCTCTCGATATTGACAATAGTTGGCCCTTCCAAGAGCACCTATGGTTCAAAGTAAGCGTTTCCAATGCCGAGGATTGGTTGAGTTGAAGTTCATTTTATTGCTTGTTATTTGTGTGATGAAAACTATAGTATTTGTAGAATGTTTTGTTGGAAATAATCTATAATCCAACATGTATCCTCGTTGTCGTTGTGTGTTGATGACTTGTTGTATGTAATGAATGGCACATTTGCAAATGCATGTCATAAACTCAATTTGTGAATGGTTTTCGAGTCACTTCTTGGAGTGTGAGTATCGTAGTAGTATAGCCAGCATCCGGTTAGTATATGAAGTTGCCACATCACATAGAACCAACCTAATATTAGAATATGCTAGCCCTCGGCCGGTGCGCCGCTTCAAATGGAGGACGAAGTGAGAGGTCGCGTCCGCCCTTACCCCCTTGACCGTGGACCTTGACCGTGTATGTCCGGCTTTGATGACAACATTATCCTTGACGGTGTACGTCACCTTGTGTCCAGATCTGAGATGCCACGTGTACCAGATGAATGACTCCAAGTTCAACCATCGTGATGCTAGGTGCGAGCCAAGGAACTCTGTTGGAGACCCCCCCCCCATAATTTTCCTACATTGGTCATTTGATTCATAGGATAGAATGCTATAGGATTTTTTTCCAATGTAATCATGTTTTAACTGGCAATCTAGCAACCACTCCAACTTTTTTTCACTCCCTTTGTTCCTACGAAGAGAGTACTTGCTCTAAATGATGTGCCGCTGCAAGAGCTGCCTATATTAATTAACCATGCTCTAAAAAGGTGGACCAGCTTTGGCTATAGTATACTACTCCCTCTGTCCCATAATATAAGAAAGCTTTTCTAGCTAAAACAGTTTAAAAACGTTCTTATATTATGGGACGGAGGGAGTATTGTACTAGGTTAGTGGGTAACCTTGCACTTGGCTCTTCTCCTCTTCCGGAAGTTGAACAATAATGACGGTACTACAATAGTACATCTAGCAATCTGACACCAAATGAACTGTTGCACGTCCACCACTTGTAAGCAAAAGTTTCTACTCGTGCTGCAAGCCACCGCGCACGCGTTGGCGAGGGAGAAGGCATAGTAAGCAAGCTTCTCGTCGAGTTGACGATACACATCAAAGTTATTTAGCACTCTCTTCAAAAAGGGCCGACCATGTCCATGGCTACCATCCTGTGCTCCGTCATTGAGTATGTGCACGATTCACGTTCCATCGAGGAGAAAAAATATTGCGTAGTACTAGGTGCCATTGAAGTGCATGACTCACTTACGCACTGCATATCTCCATTTTCCTGCATGACAGGTCCACCTTGATGCTAGATGTCCCGCGTGTCGGCAAAAGGATGAACAAAGCTCACGTCTTAGACAAAAGAGTGGAAGAACATAGATTCTCGACGACCGAGAAAGGAGCAACAAACCTCGCAGTGAAGCGTCTGCGCTCATAATATTTTATATTATTCAGTGATATAAAATCAACCAAATCTCTCCACTATCCTATACCATTATAGTATGAGAATAACTTTGAATGTAAGCCATTGATTCACTTTATCCAATGGTCATAGTTGGAAAATCCAAACAAAACCAAGAATTGGATCAACTCTTTTAGCACTCAGATTGTTGCCGCCTGCCCACCTAGCCCACCTATACATCTGCTCACGTGTGATGACCACATGAGCTATCCACTCAGATTGTATGTTAAAAAACATGCAAACACCGCCGATTATACTATGAGTAGGTGGCCATGCGCTTGGCTCTTCGCCTCTTCCGGAATACGAACAATATGAAGATGGTAGTACTACATTATATATGTACTTCTGGCAATCTGACACCGAATGACTGATGCACGTCCACCACTTGTACTATAAATCCCACTATAATTGTAAGCAGAAGCTTCTCCTCGTGTTGCGAGCAACCGCGCGCGCGTGGGCGAGGGAGAGGGCGTAGCAAGCAAGCTTCTCGTTGTTCTGCAAGTTGACAGGACACATCAAAGTTACTTATTTAGTCCATGGCTACCACCCCATGCTCCATCTACATACATGTTCACATGCCATCGAGGAGAAAAATTATTGCGTAGTATGTGTCATGGAAGTGCACGACTCACGCACATCTTATCTCCATTTTCTTGCATGACATGTGCACCTTGATCCTGCGTGTTTGCAAAAGGATGGACAATGCTCACGTAAAAAAAGAGTGGAAGAACATAGATTCCCGATGACCGAGAAGGAGCAAGGAACCTCACGGTGGAGCGTCTGCACTCATAATATTTTATATTATTCAGCGATATAAAATCAACCAAATCTCTCGTCTAGTTGGTTCGCATGTTTTCCCCTATTTTTTGACGCCTGCCCACATGTAGAACCGCCTCACGATGGCCAATTCCTCTCCAAACACCTAGGGAGGCGGTTGAACCGAACAAGTCTAACTTGTTTTTAGTGGGTACATTGACGTGGCATCAAAAGGGTGTGATAGCTGACTCTGGCAAAAATAATTGACTACCACGTTGGCATACATGAGCATGGGACCCACTAGTCAGCGTGCTGGACGGAGGAAGGAATTCAAGACAAAATGGAGCGCGGTAGAAGGGTGTGAATCGATTGGCTCACGTGTGGTGACCACTGGAGCAATCCACTCAGATTGTATTACGTTAAAAAATTCGTGCAAACACGACCGGTTATATAGTGAGTAGGTGACCGTGCGCTTGGCTCTTCACCTCTTATGGAAGTCGAATAATGATGATGGTACTAAAGTATACTCCTACTTCTGGCAATCTGACATCGAACGAACTGTTGCACATCCACCGCCTGTATTAAGCACACTATCATAAAGCAAAAGCTTCTCCTTGTCCTGCGAGCCACCGCATGTGCATGAGCGAGGGAGAGGTCGTACTAGTAGTAAGCAAAGCTTCTCCTCGTTTATTTCAAAAAAAAAAACTTCTCCTCGTTTGCGAGTTGATGGGACACATCAAAAGTACTCCCTCCATTCAGAATTACTCGTCCAAGAAATAAATGTATCTAGATGTATTTTAGTTGTACATACATCCATTTTTATCCATTTTGGTGACAAGTAATTCCGAACGGAGGGAGTAGTGTATTAGTCTCCAAAAAGGGCTGACCATGTCCATGGCTACCATCCCGTGCTCCGTCATTCTGTGCTTGCACGATTCACGTTCCATTGAGAAAACAATGTAGCATACGTGCAATCGAATAGAATAACTTAATTTATAAAAAAACGTGCCACCGCATCATGATCGAACTTTGATTCGTCCACGCGTGGTTCCCATGAACAACTACTACACTCGCTGAGGGAGTCCTGGATTAGGGGGTGTCCGGATAGCCGGACTACCATCATCCGCCGAACTATCATCGGCCGGACTATCATCATCGACCGGACTCCAAGACTATGAAGATACAAGATTGAAGACTTCGTCCCGTATCCGGATGGGACTTTCCTTGGCGTGGAAGGCAAGCTTGGCGATACGGATACGTAGATCTCCTACCATTGTAACCGACTCTATGTAACCCTAGCCCTCTCCGGTGTCTATATAAACCGGATGGCTCTAGTCCGTAGGACACAACAACAACCATTACAATCATACCATAGGCTAGCTTCTAGGGTTTAGCCTCCTTGATCTCGTGGTAGATCCACTCTTGTAAACATCCACAATATCAATATCAATCAAGCAGGACGTAGGGTTTTACCTCCATCAAGAGGGCCCGAACCTGGGTAAAACATCGTGTCCCTTGTCTCCTGTTACCATCCGCCTAGACGCACAGTTCGGGACCCCCTACCCGAGATCCGCCGGTTTTGACACCGACATTGGTGCTTTCATTGAGAGTTCCTCTGTGTCGTCACCGATAGGCTTGATGGCCTCTTCAATCGACAACGACGCAGTCCTGGGTGAGACTTTTCTCCCCAGATAGATCTTCGTATTCGGCGGCTTCGCACTGCGGGCCAACTCACTTGGCCATCTGGAGAATATCGAAAGCTACGCCCCTGGCCGTCAGGTCAGGTTTGGAAGCCTAAACTTCACTGCCGATATCCGCGGGGACTTGATCTTCGATGGATCTAAGCCACAGCCAAGCATGCCGCGCTGCCATGACGGGCACGACCTAACTCTGCCGCCGGACAGCACCTTGGAGGCCGCACACGAATCCGCTCCGACCCATAGTCCGGAGCCGATCGCACGGATCAAGGACGGATGGCTGGACACCGCCTCGGGAGCTGCAACTTCCACGACGATGGAGCCGAACACTTACCTTGTCCTGCATGAAGCCCATGACTCCGAGGTGCCGGACCCCCTGCCGGACTCCGAACCTCCTGCGCCCTTGCCAGTCGAATCCGATTGGGCGCCGATCATGGAATTCACCGCTGCGGACACCTTTCAGCACTCACCCTTCGGCGATATCTTAAGTTCGCTGAAGCATCTCTCACTATCCGGAGAGCCCTGGCCGAACTACGGCCAGGATGGTCGGGACGCGGACAATGAAGAAATTCAGAGCCCACCCACCACCCACTTCATAGCCACCGTCGACGATCTAACTGACGTGCTAAACTACGACTCCGAAGACATCAACGGTATGGACGACGATGCCGGAGACAATCAAGAACCAGCGCCTACAGGGCACTGGAAGGCCACCTCGTCACATGACATACATATGGTGGACACCCCAAAGGGAAGCGATAACAAGGAACAACGGGACGCGGCAGAGGATAATCCTGCCGATAAACAAACGGCGACGTAGACGCCGCCCTAAGTCCCGCCTCGATCAAAGCAGCATTCCTAATGACCCAGCGATAGAGCAGGGCAAACCAGCGGACGATGAACATACAACCAAGCAACCATCCGAACAGGACGAACCAGATAATCAACCCCTTTACGGAGCAACTAACAGTCCGGACACAACACCGGAGCATAAGAACCTTCACAAAAGACTTGTCGCCACTGCAAGAAGTTTGAAGAAGGAAAAATGGAAGATCAAAACAGCGGAAGACATACTCAGAATGAAGTGGAGCAAAGTACTCAAGACCGCAGACAAATATGGCAATGGCCATCAAACAAAGAGCTACCCGAAGCGCAAGTTGCTGCCAGAATTTGACAAGGAAGCCATAGAGCCCTCACAGTCAAAAAATAAAGAGGCCGCCTAGTCGGATAGACGGCCAGATGACAGGCCAAAAGCGACAAGCGGCGCCGCACACAAGCCGACTTATGATCCTGGGAAAACGGACGGCCCAACTAGGTCCATCTACGGGCCAAAAAAGAGGGCCCCAGGAAGTAACACAACACGACAAGTGTTCGAAGACAGCGGCACACCCAAATACAGGGGCGCCGCACACCCGCTATGTTTTACCGATGAGGTGCTGGATCATGAATTTCCAGCAGGGTTCAAACCCATAAAAATAGAGGCATATGACGGCAAAACAGACCCCGGAGTCTGGATCGAAGATTACATACTACACATACACATGGCTAGAGGAGATGATCTCCACGCCATAAAATACCTACCCCTCAAGCTCAAAGGGCCAGCTCGGCATTGGCTCAAAAGCCTCCCAGAAAACACTGTTGGAAGTTGGGAAGAGCTTGAGGACGCGTTTAGAGCAAATTTTCAAGGGACTTATGTCCGCCCTCCGGATGCAGACAATCTGAATCATATAACCCAACAGCCCGGAGAGTCAGCGCAAATTCTGGAACAGGTTCCTTACCAAAAAGAACCAAATAGTCGACTGTCCGGACGCGGAAGCCTTAGCAGCTTTTAAACATAACGTCCGAGACGAATGGCTCGCCAGACACCTCGGCCAAGAGAAGCCAAGAACAATGGCCGCGCTAACAAGCCTCATGACGCACTTTTGCGCAGGAGAAGACAGCTGGCTAGCAAGATGCAGCACCAGCGACCCGAGTACATCCGAGATCAGAGATGGAAACGGAAAATCACGGCGCAGGAAAGATCAGCGCCGGAATAAAGAAAAAAGCCCAAAGGGCACGGCGGTCAACGCCGGATTCAAAAGCTCGCGGCCAAACAATAAAACACTGCCTCTTAAGGACAACAGCGACGAGCTATAAAATTTAAACAAAATTTTAGATCGGATATGTCAAATCCACAGTACCTCCGGAAGGCCTGCAAATCATACCAACCGAAATTGTTGGGTTTTTAAACAGTCCGGCACACTCAATGCCGGACACAAGGGGCTCGATGCGCCAAGAGAGGACGATGACGAACCCCACCAGCAGAGCACCAGAAGTCAAAAGACTTTCCCACAAGAAGTCAAAACAGTAAACTCGCTTCATGTGATAGTACAGAAAACCAACACGGCACTCGCTAAGACAAGTGTCGCACGGTCCACCCCAGCGGAACACCTGGATTGGATGTCAAAACCAATCCCTTTCGACCATCTGGATTAGTCCAGAAGTATCCGGAACGCAGGATAGACTGCCCTGATATTGGATCCCATAATAGACGGACTGCAATTCACGCAGGTTTTGATGGACGGCGGTAGTTACTCAAACCTGCTATATCCGGACACAATCCGCAAGTTGGGATAGACCCTACTACAATTCGGCATAGCCGCACTTCCTTCAAAGGAGTGGCGTCAGGCCCTTACGCCAGGTGCACAGGTTCATTATTACTAGAAGTTGTGTTCGGGTCACCTGACAACTTCCGACGAGAAAAGCTAACCTTTCTTGTCGCCCCATTTAAAAGTAGCTATCAAGCATCACTGGGACGGGAAGCTTTCGTCCGCTTCAATTTAATACCACATTACGCGTTTCTTACGCTTAAAATGCCCGGTCCATGTGGCATCATTTCATTAAAAGGTCGCTTGAGACCCCGGACACGGCTGGACGAGTCCGGAATAAATAAGCTAGGGGCTACCTAGCCGCACACCCCTTCACAAGGGTTTGTACATATAAGCCATAATGAGCTGGAATAGGCTCAACTTTATTAATCTATATTTCAATTTTTTATGCACTTTCTCGCACGATTTCTTTTCAAACTAAGTTCCTCTCTTTTTATAGATGAACAGCGTGCACACCCGTCCAGGATACGGCACAACGGAGACACAGGCACAGACGTGCAGTAGGGACCCGTTGCAAGGACTCTTTTCAGACTAAGACCCTACATAAACCTTTCTTACTGTCTCTTGTTGCTATAATCCCCTGGTTTCTCATTATAACCAGAGTGGAGACTGGCGTTTTGGCATCGGCCGTGCTAGAAGAACTTGCCCGTACCTGGACACAAGGGGCTTAGGGCATTGTTTTGCCCGCTATTGTAAAGACCGAACACCTTCGGGAGTGTTCGGCGTCTCGAGTTAGGCCTTATATGCATCAGCTCCGAATCATGTCTTTGGTCAAATGTTGGGTTTGCCCGGCTCCTGTGTTTTGCTGCCTTACGTTCCGTATCACCGGCTAACGCGGCACCAGGAGAACTACTGCGATTGTGCCCCAGTTCGGCTGGGCGAGCACCTCAGTAGAGAAAGCCGAAAACTGACTATCATGATACAGCGAGAGACTGGTCAACCACTCGATCGACCATGGGAATGTTTAGAATTCCTCCGCTTTGACGAAGGGCCGTTTCCCGGTCAGGCACATACGCGCCCCAAATTCGGAGAGCGCGGTGCCCCCAGGGGCTATGTCGTAGCCCCACCCACGAACTCCATGGCTAAGTGAAAGTGATAAAGCATTATAGTCTGGTTGCCTCATTTGCTACGCTACCACCTCCTTTACAGGACCGAGACATCGGATTAAGTGTGAAAACACGCTATTTTTTGCGAACACCCCCGCACCTTGTGCGTGGGGGCTGAAGCCGACGACTGCCATCTTTCAGGTTATACACACGTATACATGAACGGCCGCATAGGAGATATTCTATTACTTGAACGCACAAGTATAAAAGGCGCTTACATCATAAATATTGTTTTACATCATAAAAACGTTCATTCGAACGTAACATTTTTTGAGCACTACGACTCTATTACACGAGCACCACGCAGCACTTCGCCAAAATAGTGCTCGGCGGGTAACCGGTTATCGTCTGAACCCGGGGTCGCAACAGCGGTGGCATCCATCTCTGTCCAATGTGTCTTCACACGGGCGAGTGCCATCCGCGCACCCTCTATGCAGGCCGACCGCTTCATCGCCTTGATATGCGGCACCGCCCCAAGAAATTGCTGCAATAAGCCAAAGTAACTCTTCGGCTCGGGCCTATCCGGCCAGACATGGGTCACTATATCCGTCATAGCAAGCCCGGACAACCTATTTAGCTCAGCCCACTCGGCCAAACGTTCGGTCAGCGGAAGTGAACACTCCGGACTATGGAATTGAGACCAAAACAGCTCTTCTGTCTTGTGATCCTTCTGGCTTCGAAAATGCACAACGGCATCCGCCGCACTCGCTGCTAAGTCCATATAAGGGTCCTCTGGACCCCACAGTTGGCCCAGCTGAGCATACTTTGGATCCGTAAACCTTCGGCGCAGCAGAAAAGGCTTGCCAGCTACAATATCTCCAGCCTGGCGCAGCTCTTCCTTTATAGCCTGCATTGCAGAGCGGGCATCCTTGGCTTCGGCGGTGGCCTTCCCCAGGTCTTCTTGTCCTGCTAGGCGCTCCTTCCCAAGAGCCTCATTACGGTCGGTAGCATCTTTTAACTTCACAGCCATTTCGGCCATCTCTTCCCTGCTCCGGCAGTGTGCGACCCTTTCGGTCGCTAACTCCTCGGCCGCCCTCGAGGCCGCTGCATTACTCCTTCTGGCCTGCTCCTTGGCTTGAGCAAGTTCGGTCCGAAGGCTCTCCACAGCAGCGGCACTATATGCATTTCACACACATGTTGTAAGGAGCTGGCTTCGGCTCCCTTACCAAGTGACCGCACAGAAACACTTACCTTGCGACTCATCAAGTCGCCTGTTGACCAGCGTGATGTCCGCATCCGCAACAGCGAGTTGCCGCTTTAGTTCAGCAACTCCATCAGTCCGGCTAGCCCCCGGACGACCCGCCACCTGCATCGGCATGGCGGAAATTTAAACCTGCGATTTTGATCCTCGGCACGCTGTCGATTTTGATAACCTACCGAGTCTCAGGGGCTACTATCTATATAGGGCGCATTCTATATGCAAAACTGTTAAAAGGTGTGTCATTTTTACGTACCTCAAACCCCGCCAGCAAACTCCTGACGGCATTATGCAACCCGCCTTCGGCGGACGAAATCCTTTCAATCACCATGCTCATCAATGCGTGGTGATCTTCTAAGATAGACGCCTTCTCAATCAGATCCTTCAGCCGTACACCAGTCGGCGCCAAACTATCCGGCTTTGCCAAACCAGGGGGCTCCCTCCGTGATGACACTTCAGGCTCGTCCGCCTATCCGACGGCGCCCCGGACGGAGGTGTTTCGCTCTCCATCATCTCCGGACGAAGGTCCCCCGAAGACGAGCTCATTTGCGAAGGACGGAGATCCGAACTACAAGCTAAAAACTTTAGTTATCCTCGGAAGCACAAATAGGGATGTCCCTTATTATAAAACTCCTTTCTTTCTACTTACGGCTCGTTGGAGGGCTGATTCTTTAAGGGAGATTGTGCGACCGGGGCCTCCCCGGACGCAGGACCCTCTGGCGAAGATTTCTTCCCCCATTTAGGGGCTTTGGCCCCCGGGTCCTCGGAGGCAATCCTCTTCTCCCCTTGGAGGGAGGGATTCTCAATCCCTCCTCTTTCAAGAGCCACCTTAGGCGAGGCAGTAGCTTTCCTGCTTTCCCCTTCGCCTTCCTCTGGAGGCGCAACCTCAAGCATCCGGACCAGCATGAAATCCGGCGCGGTCTTGGGGAGGGGGGGCCGGACACCATATCAATTTTGCTTCCGCTATCCACTCCTGTTTAGAAGGAAGTTGGTCACAAGGCGAATCGTCGAAAGGCAAACAAACGGTATGTCCGGACTTGGAACTACTTACTTGAGTATCCAGGCGATTGCAGCTTAGGCCAGCATCCTCGGTCAATTCCGGACGCGCCCTTGCGATCCGAAGAATAATTTGTACATCTCCAGGGGTGTCATACCCATGAAGTGTTGAAGAATCCGTGGGCCCTCCGGATTGAACTCCCACAGCCGGAGAGGGCGGCGTTTGCAGGGCGGGAGACGCCTAATCAGCATAACCTGCATTACCACCACCATATCAACCTCCCTTGTTTGGAGATCTCGAATCCGTCCCTGCAGTAGGGGCACGTCCTTTGACGGCCCCCAGTTGAGCCCTTGGTTGATCCACGACATCAATCGTCGTGGAGGTCCCGGGCGGAATAAGGGCGGCGGCTTTTGTCTGCGGCCCCTCGGAACGGTAATATAGAACCACTCTTGCTTCCACGGGCCGAGCTCCTCTTGGAAGGAGCCAGCGGGCCACGGGGCATCGGCCCTCCTACTTATGGCCGCCCCGCCGCACTCCGCTTGATGCCCCCCGATCATCTTCGATGCCACATTGGAGGTCTTCAGCCACAGGCCGAAGTGAGGGGTGACGCGGAGGAAGGCTTCGCAGACGACAATAAATGCGGAAATATGGAGGATGGACTCCGGAGCCAAATCGTGGAATTCCAACCCATAGTAAAACATGAGCCCTCTCACAAAAGAATCCATCGGGAAGCCTAAACCCCGACGGAGGTGGGATACAAAAACGACATACTCGCCGGGCTCGGGGGTGGGGATGGCCTGCCCTTCGGCAGGCAACCTGTGCGAAATCTCATAAGCCAGGTACTTGGCCTCCCGCAGCTTTAGCACGTCCTCCTCCGTGACGGAGGAGGGCATCCACCGGCCCTGGAGGTCGGAACCGGACATCGTTGAAGGTCCGAAGCGTTCGAATCTGGAGCTCTAGGTGCTGGAACTTGGAGCGGGGAGAGGATTCGATGGAGGATTGAAGAAAAGAAACGAACCTTGGTCCCGTTATAAAGAGGGAGAATACCGAGAGCCGTCTCCATGACCGTTTGGGACTCGCCTTTGATAGAGGGGGCGTGGCGACGGGCGCGGTTGGGTTACCCACGTCCATATTGATGAGAATCCAAGATTAAGGGGGAACACAATCTCTGCTTCGACAAGACGTGCCAAGGAAACCGCTTCGCTAAATGCGCTGAGGTTTGTAGGAGTTAGCCATCGCGTGATCCCGACCTCCACACATAAGGAAGGCAATCAATAAATAAATCATGCTCCAACTTCATCACATAACAGTTCACCATACGTGCATGCTATGGGAATCACAAACTTTAACACAAGTATTCTTAAAATTCACAATTACTCAACTAGCATGTATCTAATATCACCATCCTCATATCTCAAAACAATCATCAAGCATCAAGCTTCTCATAGTATTCAACACACTTTATATGAATGTTTTTATTATACCCATCTTGGATGCCCATCATATTAGGACTAATTTTACAACCAAAGAAAATTACCATGCTGTTCTAAAATACTCTCAAAATAATATAAGTGAAGCATGAGAGGTCAATAATTTTTATAAAATAAAACCACCGTCGTGGTCAAAAAAGATATAAGTGAAGCACTAGAGCAATATTGTCTAGCTCAAAAGATATAAGTGAAGCACATAGAGTATGCTAATAAATTCTAATTCATGCGTGTCTCTCCCAAAAGGTGTGTACAACAGGGATGATTGTGGTAAACTAAAAATCAAAGACTCAAATCATACAAGACCCTCCAAGCAAAACACATATCATGTGGTGAATAAAAATGTAGCCTCAAGTAAAGTTACCGATAGACGAAGACGAAAGAGGGGATCCTTCCAGGGCATCCCCAAACTTAGGCTTTTGGTTGTCCTTGAATTAACTTGGGGTGCCTTGGGAATCCCCAAGATTAGGCTCTTGCCACTCCTTATTCCAAAATCCATCAAATCTTTACCCAAAAACTTGAAAACTTCACAACACAAACTTCAGCAGAAAATCTCATGAGCTCCGTTAGTATAAGAAAATAAACCACCACTTTAAGGTACTGTAGTGAACTCATTATTTATTTATATTGGTGTTAAACCTACTGTGTTCCAACTTCTTTATCATTCATACCCCCCAATACTACTCATAGATTCATCAAAACAAGCAAACAACACACGAAAAACAGAATCTGTCAAAAACAGAATGGTCTTTAGCAATCTGTAACTTTCGAATACTTATGTAACTCTAAAAATTGTTAAATAAATTGGTGGACGTGAGGAATTTGTATATTAATCATCTGAAAAAAGAATCAACCTAAAAGCACTCTCCATTAAAAACTGACAGCTATTCTTGTGAGCGCAAAAGTTTCTGTTTTTTACAGCAAGATCACAAAGACTTCACCCAAGTCTTCGCAAAGGTTCTACTTGGCACAAACACTAATTAAAACATAAAACCACATCTGAACAGAAGCTAGATGAATTATTTATTATTATACAGGAGCAAAAGATAAAGAACAAAAATAAAATTGGGTTGCCTCCCAACAAGCGCTATCGTTTAACGCTCGTAGCTAGGCATAAAAACAAGAATAGATCTAGGTATTGCCATCTTTGGTAGGCAATCCATAAGTGGCTCTCATAATAGATTCATAAGGCAATTTAATTTTCTTCCTAGGGAAGTGTTCCATGCCTTTCCTTAATGGAAATTGGAATCTAATATTTCCTTCTTTCCTGTCAATAATTGAACCAATCGTTCTAACGAAAGGTCTCCCAAGAATAATAGGACATGTAGGATTGCAATCTATATCAAGAACAATGAAATCTACAGACACATAATTCCTATTTGCAATAATAAGAACATCATTGATCCTTCCCATAGGTTTCTTAATGGTGGAATCCGCAAGATGCAAATTTTAAGAACAATCATCAAATTCACGGAAACCTAGCACATCACACAAAGTTTTTGGAATCGTGGAAACACTAGCACCCAAATCACACAAAGCATAACATTCATAATCTTTAATCTTAATTTCAATAGTAGGATCCCACTCATCATAAAGTTTTTTGGGGATAGAAACTTCTAGTTCAAGCTTTTCTTCATAAGATTGCATCAAAGCGTCAATGATATGTTTAGTAAAAGCTTTATTTTGATTGTAAGCATGAGGAGAATTTAGCACGGATTGCAACAAGGAAATACAATCTATTAAAGAGAAATTATCATAATTAAATCCCTTGAAATCCAAAATAGTGGGTTCATTGCTATGTATAGTTTTGACCTCTTCAATCCCACTTTTATCAAATTTTGCTTCTAGATCTAGAAACTCGGAATCATTGGGACGCCTTTTAACTAAAGTTGACTCATCTCCAATCCCATCTTTATCAAGATTCATATTGGAAAAAAAAGATTTAATATGAGTCACATCAATAACTCTTAGATCTACATCATTATTATCCGGTTTAGCGGCCATCTTATTGACTAAGGTGGCTTGTTTATCCGAAATTTGGCCTACTTAATTTTCAAGATGAGCAAACTGAGATTTCAAACCATAAAATTCCTTAGACATATCATCGAGCTCTTTATTCATGTACTCCATAAAACTTTTTGCTCTTTAAGCTCGTTTCTGAAGAAATTATTATGCTCAAATTGCAAAGTCATAAAGCTTCTAACATTGTTTTCAATTTCATCCAACCTCCTAAGGTGAGGATTAATGCTTTTTGGCAGAGCCATCAAAGCAAATAGGCACACTAACACACAAGAACACAAGAAGCAAATGAAAAGAAACAAACGGAAGAGGGGCAAAGAAAAGGCAAAGGTTTTCAAAAATCGTTTTAGAAATGGGGGAGAGGAAAATAAGAGGCGAATTGCAAATAATGTAATGCGAGGGAGAAGAGTTTATGATGGCAACGGCGCCAGAAATCCTTCTTGCTACCTCTTGAGCACGCGTTGGTTTTTCCTTTGAAGAGGAAAGGGTGATGCAACAAAGTAGCGTAAGTATTTCCCTTAGTTTTGAGAACCAAGGTATCAATCCAGTAAGAGACGACACACAAGTCACCTAGTACTTGCACAAATAATCAACAACCTTGCAACCAACGCGATAAAGGGGTTGTCAATCCCTTCATGGTCACTCGCAAAAGTGAGATCTGATAGAGATAATAAAGTAAATATTTTGGTATTTTTGTTGTATAGATTGGACAGTAAAGATTGCAAAATAGTAAACGAGATGCAATGTAAATAAAAGAGATGTAATATAATAGGAAAGAGAACCGGGGGCCATACGTTTCACTAGTGGCTTCTCTCAAGATAGCATGTATTACGGTGGGTGAACAAATTACTGCCGAGTAATTGATAGAATAGCGCATAATTATGAAGACATCTAAGGCAATGATCATGAATATAGGCATCACGTCCGTGTCAAGTAGATCGAAACTGTTCAGCATCTACTAATATTACTCCACACATCGACCGCTATCCAGCATGCATCTAGAGTATTAAGTTCATAAGAACGGAGTAATGCATTAAGCAAGATGACATGATGTAGAGTGATAAACTCAAGCAATATGATATAAACCCCATATTTTTATCCTCGATGGCAACAATACAATACGTGCCTTGCTGCCCCTACTATCACTGGGAAAGGACACCGCAAGATTGAACACAAAGCTAAGCACTTCTCCCATTGCAAGAAAGATCAATCCAGTAGGGCAAACTAAACCGATAATTCCAAGAGACTTGCAAAGATATCAAATCATGCATATAAGAATTCAGAGAAGAACCAAATAATATTCATAGATAATCAAGTTCATAAGCCACAATTCATCGGATCTCGGAAAACACACCGCAAAAGAGTTTACATCAAATAGATCTGCAAGAACATCGAGGAGAACTTTATATTAAGAATCAAAGAGAGAAAAGAAGCCATCTAGCTAATAACTATGGACCCGAAGGTCTGTGGTAAACTACTCACGCTTCATCGGAGAGGCAATGGTGTTGATGTAGAAGCCCTCCATGATCGATTCACCCGCCGGCAGATCACCAGAAAAGGTCCCAAGATGGGATTTCACGGGTACAGAAGGTTGCGGCGGTGGGAAAGTGGTTTCATGGCTCTCCCTGGTGTTTCTAGGGTATAAGAGTATATATAGGCGAAAGAAGTACGTTGGTGGAGCTACGAGGGGCCCACGAGGATGGGGGGCGTGCCTACCCCTCTAGGCGCGCCCTCCTGCCTTGTGGCCTCCTCGTGGAGTCCCAGACTTCAACTCCAAGTCTACTAGATTGCTTTCGGTCCAAGAAAGATCATCACGAAGGTTTCATTCCGTTTGGACTCTATTTGGTATTCCTTTTATGTAAAACTCTGAAATAGGCAAAAAACATAAACTGGCATTGGGCCTTCGGTTAATAGGTTAGTCCCAAAAATAATATAAAAGAGCATATTAAAGCCCATTAAACATCCAAAACTGATAATATAATAGCATGGAACAATCAAAAATTATAGATACGTTGGAGACGTATCACCAACCCATGCTATCACCATATTTCTTGGCCTCCGTGCAACACCTAGCTCTAGTAATCCACTAGCCCATATTGCTTCTCGCTCCTCATCTCTCTCAAAGTGCGGCGGGCTGGCGATTTTGCCGTCTATTGGGGTCGGTTAACTCGTCACATCTTAGCGACATGCCAAGAGCATTCTAAAAAATTAATGTACTCCATTGTTATGCCAAGAAGAGGAAGGCTTTGACCGACGGACCAAACACGACATGCATGTTGTGCCGTGAGTGGGTCCAGTTTCTCGTTTTGAACTTGTTTGGTGTAGTAGTAACACTTGGTTTTGACTATTGATATTAGATTTTATATAGGGCCTAATGTATTCTTCGTGGTTGCCTTTGACTATTGATAAGATTTTATGTAATTTGCAAATTATATCATTCGAAGATCCTTTCACGTTCCATTAAAAAAAACTTTCACATACGAATTTGATGGTATGCTTTGAGCAACTTGCATGTCCTATATTGCTCCTGCTTGGATACTCTAACTTAGCCAGAGGTTAGACTAACTCATGACTAACCCTGAACTAACTCAAGTCAAAGAGGTGTTTGGATAACAGGGTTAGATTGACAATAAATGCACTTGATGGAGAGAGAAAAGTGATTTTTCAATGGGCCCCATGAGAACTAGCTCCAATTAGCACCACTTACCTAGCGGGATAGAGATCCAATTAGCACCTCTTGGGTGGGATAGTTTTTTTTGTGGGTTTCGTGCAACCTGCTCCAATTTCTCTACTCTTATCTATACTACTATATAGTGTAGAAGTATTGAAAGTTTGAATCCAAGCAATAGAACGCAATTTCTACTGTTGATTGGACCCATCTGACAGCCCATGATGCTTGGATTCGTGGCTATAGTATAAAGCACATTTCTCTACGTTGTTCTAGAAACAACCGTGAATCAGCATCGACCTCTTTCTATATTTAAAAAGAACGCATTAGCCCCTCACATCCCTCTTCCTATTATCAGCCGATAGACACGAACATCCATGTGTTGCAAGCAATTGTAATCGCATCCATGGCCAGTTTTGTTACCTAGCATGAGGCTGCCATTGATGAGTAGGAAGCAAAATGTAGTATGTAGTATATAAGAGGAGAACTTGTGCAGTTCGGTCTACCGTACATAATTCAGTCAAGCATGCGGTTACATGTGCGCAAACATGCGAAGCATGTGAAACTATAACTAGTAAAAAACAGAGTTGGTGATGATGGTGTGCCTGTCATTCTGCAATATAGGTCGTCCGATTTATATCAGACGGATAGGAAGGAAACAATGACAATTTTCCAAAAAGATACCCACACCCCTCTTCACATTTGCAAATAAGGCCTTCCCTCGTTCATCCATTTCTCCCCATAAGATAAACTACTCATACAAATGCATCTTGATGTTCCGTGCAACGCATGGGCATCTTGTTAGTAACCCTCATGTCATTACAAGGAATACGTCAACTTGTGACCATCACTATTGGTCACTGAATGGTCATTGTTTTCCATTTGTGACCTTTTTTGACCAAAAATAGATGGTCAAAAGCTGGCTACCGTAAACTGAAATTAGCGACCTTCATTGTGATAAGGTCATTGAAGGCAACAACCAAAACAAAAGGTCGTTGATCCTATGACCTTCTGTTTTGGTCGCTAGCTGTCTGCCCAGGCCAAGTCGGATCCGACGTGGCAAAATTGTGACCAATTGAATTGGTCATTGGTAAGATTCAGCCCGGTCCAATTCGGTGTTCTACATGGGCCAAGCCCAACAAATACTATATTTCTATTATTATTTTTCCTATGAATTCTATTGGGCTACATGGGCCAAGCCCAATATTTTGGCTTTTTTATTTCTGGGCTTTGTCCTTTTACACTCTATTGATTTCCTATTTATTTTTGGAAAATATATTTTGGAGCTGGTCCAACTAGTCATGTTAATCTCATATATTGATCGCACACATCAGAAAGTTACTGACTCATATTATTTCATAAGTGTGTTGCATTGGTCAGGTTCCCATCTCACATTCATAATCAAATATTCCAAACAAGAGAACATGTGAAATTCGTCAAATAACACTAGATTAGTGTATTACAATTTCTATAGACTATTACAAACTAGGTACACCAGCTATTACAATATTACACTCAAATAGAACAGACAACTCTTTGTTGCATAGCACTTAATGGCTCCATGCTTTTTCTTCACGTCTTCACACTTCCAACTTTCTTAGGCCTGGAGCTCCTGTAAAAGAGGAACCAAGTAAAGAAGTTACACGCAACTATATTTGCTACAAATCAAATATCAACTCGATATTTATGTACACCATACAGAAATTGTTTCCAGTTAATACAAGTTCATTTAATACTCAACTCCTTTATTTGTGTCCATTTAGTGCAAGTTCATTTAATGATGCAAGCAAACAATGGTATTAATCAAGCCGGAATTGATAATTACAAGCTACAATAGCTCAAAGTGGCAGTAGCTAAAATGAAAGCATTGTTGAAAGACAAACAACAAGAATCATCAGTAATGGATTGAACTCGAGGCTCTATCTTCATATTAGGTAACAGAAAATTTGCAAGAAAGAACATGCTTCCACCTTGTTTCAACGGAACTTTTAAACTTAATAGTAATGTGTGTTCTTATCCATGGCATTATCAGTTTTAACCAAACCAGAGAAAGTAAAGGAGCTAATAGTCCAAATTTAGGTCATGTTATCATATCAGGTATTGCATAAGGACATCTAGGGACATATATAAAGCATGAGATTAATATAAGTTCTTCCATGATCAGAAAAGACCATGAAACAGACATTCTAAAACCAACTAAAATCAAATATAAGTTCTTCCATTATATTTACCTACCTAACTTGTACAGCGGTACATACCAAAATACAACATTAACTTGTTCAGGAGTGCATACCACATGGAGTGGAGAGCATATACCACATGGTTCATTGCAAGCACAGCAAACAAGCACATCAATATTGGGCATGAGAATGGGAAGGCAGTGTAAGTAAGTAATCATACTTGATGGGCTCCCTCCTTTGCAGATGAGCGCACCGCAGCAGGCGTCGGGCACCATGAGCTACAGGTCCCCTTGAACACTTAGCAAGTGCATGAAACAAACTCATGTTACTAGCTACAGTATAAACTTATGCACGCATCAATTTGAAGCCATCCATCATACACCATCAAAAAAGGCTAGAGAGGATTCGGGGAAACAAAAGCAAACCTCTCTCTTTTGGCACTCCTTGTAGTCGTCGAACTGCTTCTAGCACTTGCTCTTGTCCTGGTTGGTCTCCAGACCTGGGGACACAACACGTCATCAGTGATCCACCACAGACGCACAAAATTTAGTTGCCCACTCAACTGGAAAGTGAATAAGATCGACACATCACTTACAAATAAACACTAGAGTATGATAAAAGAACATCACTGGTTGTAAGGTACTGATAAAAGAGCTAGCCTAGAACAGAGCAGTGGAGCGTGACAAATTACAGAAGAAAATAGCAAAATCCTGGGCTATAAGCTAACAATCTAGCCATCCAGTGCAAGGGAGCAAGATTTTGCCAGGGGAATTTGGCACATTTCTTGCATCCGGTCAGCCCTCCATGATCCCGCAATGGGGCCAAGAATAGGAGCACAGTACTACGACTAGTTCATAGGAGCTATGGTAGAGCAGATCACTGATGATATAAATTACAGAGGAAAATAGAGCATCTTGTTCGGTGATTAGTACAACTAGACCACTTTAGTTTAGCATGACAGAAAAGACTAATCTTAACACACTCGTAGCAGTCGAACACTAGCAACTAGTGAGCACTGAAGAAACAGGACAAGGAAACAACATACCCTGATGGTGTCGGCGTAGTTCCATCCGACCTCCTTGGAGAGCTGGCCGAGGAGGCAGTGCTTGTGCCTAGGTTGCAGCCTTAGAACCCTGCAAAAACCACAAGCCATGTCAACATCAAACACACATACAAGACGCACACTGAGATCTAAACGACAGTCGGACACCGACGTACTTGAGCGCGTCGGGGATGACCATGCGCTTGGTCCTGTCGTACGGCAGCGGCACGCCCTCGTACGCCTTGAGCTTGGCGAGCACGGCCTCTCCCCTCGCGGTCTTGTGCGGAATCATACTGCAGAGCGCCACCAAAACACAGCATCATCAGAACACACAAACCCAAATGGATACGAAGACGTACAGAGAGAGGCGCTGTAGTGTATGTGCTTTTGAAACATGCTTAACAAGTTCCCCTTTTACATCAGTTTCCAAACGAAGCAAGCTGCATGATGTGGAAGTGCGGCAGG
The DNA here is from genome assembly GCF_018294505.1 of Triticum aestivum. Lineage (NCBI taxonomy): Eukaryota > Viridiplantae > Streptophyta > Magnoliopsida > Poales > Poaceae > Triticum > Triticum aestivum. The sequence goes on from NC_057813.1 coordinate 497,861,834, forward strand.
ACAATGGAACCGTCGATCAAGCGGTGGTTTACATTGCGGTGGCATTTGTTTCAAAAAAAACATTGCAGTGGCATTTGGAAAAGCACATGTTCGCTTTTATATATGCCCTGGGACTGGGATGTATCAGTTAGGTTGAAATCGTGTTTTGTTGATGAGAATGTCAGAAAAAGCATACTGAAATAACCAAATATTACCTGCAAACTAGGTCCCCCCCCCCACTAAGTCGATCAAAGAACATATCACTAGTACTCCAAGGTCATAGTTTATATAATCAAATTAAACTCATCCATCAGATATGATGGGCAGCAGCACCATGAGTAAGCATAGCATTGCATTGTAAACTGAAAGTGTGCGAATCCGAGCTGTCTAGTTGAGTTGAACAGGTAGGCCAGATTCGATCGCTTGTGTGGGGTTGGTTTGCGTGCCAGCACCAGCAACACAATGCTAGGCTACCCCACAATCCTCCATGTCCCAAGTGTAAGTAAGACTAAATAAAGCTAACATGGAATGGCACAATACAAAACTAAAGCAGAACAACTACTGGAAAAACACACCAACCAACACAACGCAAGGCTCGCTAATACTTATCACTGAAGAAGAAAAAGAGATGAAAACTACGGGGCTTGCGCGAGGTGGTGAAGGGAATGCGTCGAAATTGTTGGTGCCACCTGGCAGGAATTCGCCAGAACCGAAACCAATCTGCCAAACTAAAGTAGTAATGCTAGCAGCAAAATAAGCGCGGAAATGGAGGAGGAGGAGCAGAGAAATCCATTACCCTCCTAGTCGACGGGGAGGGAAACCTGCCAGAACTGGGCGAGCAAGGGGCCGTCTTCGAGTGAGTCTCGTGCCGCCGCCGCAGGACCCTGCACCATGAAGCGGAAGCAGAATCAAAAGGGGAGGAATAAGGCGGCCGACGGTTACCGGGAGCATGGGCGGCCGGGCGGGGAGAGGAGAGGTGAGGAGCGGCCGCCACCCACCTGGGAATCGAGCGCGGCAATGGTGATGTACCCACGGATGGTGCGCCAAAGGATCTTGGCCGGGGCGCGGAAGTGGATGGGGCCGTGGGAGGGCTTGGTGTTCATCCTCTTGCAGAGGAAGCGAAGGTATTTCATATTCTGGTGGACGAGGCCGCCGGACATGCAAATCTCCTCGAAGCGGACCACCACCAGGCGCTGCCCATTGAGCAGCTCCTTGGTGATGATCGACGCTAGGTGGCCGAGCATGTGGTGGTGGGCGTCCCAGTGGTGGCGACGGCCCAATGGCTTAGCCAGATGCCGCCACCGAGGACGATGAGGGTGAGGACCAGGACCCCCATGCGCGGTCGATGGTGGCGCCCATGTCAACGACGACCTCCGTCTCAAGCTAGTGGAGGGGTGGGTGGCGGAAAGGGGAGGGATCCGGGGTGGGGAGGGGAGAGGAGGGTGGCGGCGGCGACGATCTAAGGTGGGGAGGGGACGGGTGGGTGATGGCGAGGGGAGGGATCTGGATCGGGAGCGCTAGGGTTCGCTGCGCGGGGAGAGAGGCGAGTGGTGTGCGGTGGTTTTTTTAGGCGTAGCTCGCGGTGGGTGGGTGAGAGGGTGAGGTGCGGGCCGTTGGATCGAGGAGCATCTGATGGTGATTTATCCACGATCCGCGTGAGAGGCCCCTCGACCAATCAGAATGCAGTATACATGTATGATATTTTGACCATTTAAATTGGTCATAATCAACTAAAAGTTAGGTGCTAAATCATGTTAGCTATTTTATTATGACCTTGAAAATTGAAAAAAAAACTTCTCATTGTGTCAGCAAATTTGACTATAGTTTTCAGGAATAATCATAAATTCAAATAAGACAAATATTTTTTAAAGAGTTACGAGAAATTAGTTCTTTTAAATCATTTTCTCATTTTCGAGTGTCCAAAATGAGTTATTTTGTGAAGGACCTATCATATATTTGTTACAAATTTGGACCAAATTAATTTTCTAAAATATCAGGCCATATTTAATGCACAATTGACCAAATGGTTGGGTGTCAAAAGATTCGATCCACCTCTGGTGAAAAAGACAAATTTCCTCCGATTTAGTAGGAAGCGGGTCAAATTTGAACTGCAAATGCCTCATAGTTTGCACTTTATTTTTTCCAAAAATAATGTATAGGTACATAAGTATCTATTTAATCATATAAAAACAAAAAATTCCAAGATTCAAGCACTAGCGAGGAACGGTCATGCCTGCCGTTTTGACCGCATTTTCAAACGGGCATAAAAAATTCATACAAAATCAAAAAATTAGAAAACCTTCGCATTGTGTCATTATATGTGGCCATGTTACCAGAAAAAATAATAAAATTGTAATACATCAATTATTTTTAAAAAGTGTTCTTAGAAATGAGCTATCATGTGTGAAGATTCATGGTTTTCAACACAAATGCTCAATCTTATGGCCCCATTCATAGCATAGTTTATCCAAATGATCTCATATTGTTTACAAAGGTGCATCTTGGAATGAAAAACGATGTTGGCTAAGGAAGTTTCTATTTTCTTTGGACGAAAAATTCATTTTTCATTTTTCGAGTGCCCAAATGAGTTTTTTTGTGAAAGACCTACAATATATTTGTTGCAAAATTGGACCAAATCAAAATTTTAAAATATTAGGACATATTTAATGCACAATTGACCAAATGGTTGGGTGTTAAAAGATTCGATCCACCTCTCATAAAAAAGACAAATTTCCACCGATTCAGTAGGAAGCGGGTCAAATTTGAACTGCACCTACCTCATAGTTTGCTCTTTATTTTTTGCAAAAATCATTTGCAGGTACATAAGTATCTATTTAATCATAGAAACACCAAAAAAATTGCAAGATTCAAGCAGCGAGGAACAGCCATGCCCGCTGTTTTGACTGCATTTTGAAACATGCATAAAAAATTCAAACAAAATCGAAAAATTGGAAAACCTTTGCATTGTGTCATTACATGTGACCAAGTTACCAGGAAAAATAATAAACTTGTAATACGACAATTCTGTTAAAAAGGGTTCTCAGCAATGAGCTATCATGTGTGAAGATTCATGGCTTTCAAGCCAAATGATCAATCTTATGGCCACATTCATGGCATAGTCTGTTCAAGTGATCTCATATTGTTCACAAGGGTGCATCTTGGAATGGCAAACAATGTTGCCTCAGGGAGTTTTCATTTTCTTTGGATGAAAAATCAATTTTCCATTTTCCGTGTGCCCAAAATGAGTTTTTTTGTGAAGGACCTACCATATATTTGTTGCAAAATTGGACCATATAAATTTTCTAAAATACTAGGACATATTTAATGCACAATTGACAAAATGGTTGGGTGTCAAAAGTATTGATCCACCTCTGGTGAAAAAGACAAATTTTCGCCGGTTCAGTAGGAACTGGGTCAAATTCGAACTGTAGCTGCCACATAGTTTGCTCTTTATTTTTTCCAAAAATCATTTCTAGGTACATAAGTATCTATTTAATTAGAGAAAGACCAAAAAAATTCCAAGATTAAACCCCTAGCTAGGAACGGTCATTCCTGTCGTTTTGACCGCATTTTGGAACGGGCATAAAAAATTCCAAAAAATCAAAAAATTGGAAAACCTTCACATTGTGTTATTAAAAGTGACCAAGTTACCAGGAAAAATAATAAACTTGTAATACAACAATTTTGTTAAAAAGGGTTCTCAGAAATGAGCTATCATGTGTGAAGATTCATGGCTTTCAAGCCAAATGATCAATCTTATGGCCATATTCATGGCATAGTATGTTCAAGTGATCTCATATTGTTCACAAGGGTGCATCTTGGAATGGCAAACAATGTTGCCTCAGGGAGTTTTCATTTTCTTTGGATGAAAAATCAATTTTCCATTTTCCGAGTGCCCAAAATGAGTTTTCCTTGTGTAGAACCTACCATATATTTGTTGCAAAATTGGACCAAATCAATTTTGTAAAATACTAGGACATATTTAATGCACAATTGACAAAATGGTTGGGTGTCAAAAGTTTTGATCCATCTCTGGTGAAAAAGACAAATTTCCGTCGGTTCAGTAGGAACTGGGTCAAATTTGAACTGCAGCTGCCTCATAGTTTGCTCTTTTATTTTTTCCAAAAATCATTTCTAGGTACATAAGTATTTATTTAGTCAGAAATATATGGTTTACTGGAGATATGTCGAGGTTTGGACGGTTCTCGCATGCCCGTCGCGTGGTCACCGCGTGATCATGGCGTTACCTTGCGTTTTGGGTGTCCTAGGCATGTCTAGTGGGTTGGTCACTCCCCAGGTTGGTTCTATGAAGAAACTGACAACAGAAGAATCTCATGACGAGACCAAACTATGCCCAAACATGAATTAGTAGCCAAGTGTTTGATTAGCGGTACAGGAAATGCACATGGCCAATGGGCGTGAGTTTTGGCTAAGGATGATCACCTACTAAGAAGACTGTCTTCACAAATTTTCAGATCAAAAGGAGTAGCCTAGGTGGTACTTTCTTTGCAAAGTACCGCACTGGACAGGAATATGAATGTTGAAGCTGGGCTCAAAATAATGAATGGATTGAGCTAAAATTTTGTGGAGGATGGTTATTTGGGCACAGGAAAGAACTGTAGAAAATTAATACAATTTGGACATGCCAAAGTGGTACTTTCTTCACAATGATGTTCTCTGGACAGAATCTTGGGAAATTTAGCGAGAGAAATTGGATAAATTAAATGAGCTCAAATTTGGTGTACGTAAGTTACATAGGCATATAGAATATGTGGCAAAAATTCAACTCATTAGGATATGCATAGGTAGTACTTCTTTCACAAAGGTTCTAGGTGGACAAAAACTTTGGAAATTTGCCGAGGAAGATTTACTGGGCAAATGGAGCTGAATTTTGTCATGAGGCAATGATTTGGGTTGGAAAGAGTGTCCAGAAATTTTAAGGGCAATCAAGAATATATAAATAGCACTTCCTTCACAATGCTCTTCTCTGGACAGAAACTTCAGAAAATTAGTGAGAGAAATTGGCTAAATGAAATGAGCTCAAATTTGGTGTAGGTAAGTTACGTAGGCACATAGAATATGTGGCAAAAAATCAACTCATTAGGATATGCATAGCTAGTACTTCTTTCACAAAGGTTCTAGGTGGACAAAAACTTTGGAAATTTACCGAGGAAGACTTACTAGGCAAATGGAGCTGAATTTTGTCATGAGGCAATGATTTGGATAGGAAAGAGTGCCCAAATGTTTGAGGGCAATTAAAAATATATAAATAGCACTTACTTCACAAAGTGTTGTTCTGAACAAAATAGGAAAATGAATATTGTTGAATTATTTTGAACTAGGCAAGGAAGGGTTTTTTACATATTTGACGAAGATATGACCCAAAGAATTATGAGATTTTTTTAGGAATTTTGGGAATGACAGAAATATAGGTTGCTTCGTAACCCAGGGCAAAAATTGACATGTGGATATGAAACATAGGCAAAACTGATGAGGTGGCGCCTAGTCATATTAATCCACCACAATTTACAAGGTTATGACCATCTATATTGGTCGTGATAAGCTAGAAATAAGGCAGCGGACCAGTGTTGTCTGCTTTATGACCATTTCATGTAAGGAAATTACGACCTTTCTGACCAAAATGGTCATTATAGTTCAGGGTTTGGAGCCCCCCGAACAGCTTTTGACCAATTGGTCTCAAATGGTCGTAGATTTATGACCAATTCTTCCAGGGTCACTGACAGAAGGTCACAAGTTGACATATATCTTGTAGTGTGTTTCGATACTTTAGGCCTATTTGAGCCCCAACTAGCTCAAACTAACTCTAACCCATGGATCCAAACAGGGCCAAAGTTAGTCTCGGAAAATGCATTAAGCCCTATATACATGGACAGACGGAGTACATGATACTAGCAAACGCTGACCATTAGTAGTAGTTCATTGGTTGGTTTTGATATTTGATTTTGTTGTTGTGCTGCTACCATCCAATATTCGTGTGTGGTTTTTTCTAGAATAAAAAAAGAGGTAGTACTTACTGTGGGAAACATGAAGTGATGGTTGCTTCTCCCGAGCAACTTGTTACTCTGGAAATATTGGAGTAGCAGCGGATTCAACAAAGAGAGAAATGATGATTGCTTCGTATGAGCAACTTATTGTGGCGAATGTGGGGCTATGTGATTTGACTGCTCACTAGTCATTATTACTGCGGTGCAACGACCGGGGTGAATCTTCAGGTGGATCTGGATGAAGGATATCCCACATGTCGGCGAAACAAAGTTAATTGTTTCTGGCATTGCTATCAATCCTTTAGGATTTGTTTATATGTACGCATAATTTTCTAGCATGAGGCTGGTCATAGCGGGGAGTAACTTAGACTAGTAACATGCATAGTGGATTAGTCTATGTAACTACCTTCATACTGGGTAGTAAACATATGGATGGTAACATGTAAGTCTTCATTAATTGAGATATAGACTCATTTTACCTTGGGGTGTGTTATGTTACAGTACAATATTATGTTACCACAAGCATATCTTTCCTCATTAACTCCATGCCACATAAGCATTTTTTTTCTTGGGATGTGATATGTTACTACTTAAGTTACTCCCACTATGGCTAGCCTAATGAAATTGTATTGTGATGCTATGAGGGTTTCAATTTAGGATTCATGTGTCCTCTTTCTTCAAGATTGTCTCATTACAACATTCCATCATCAAATACAAATGAAACAACCATGGCTGCTAATTCATATCAATGGTTCACAGATCAGAGCCAATATTCACATCACAACTAAAGACAAAGTTGTGAGAAGGTATACAGATAAGGAAAAATATATAATTGATCGATGTTGTTCGTAGGCATGGCTCCATTTCCTGGGCACAGTGTTCATTGGTTGGCAGCTAGTTTCACCCAGCTCTGTAGCCAAAAAATAGGTGTATGGAGCAACACCACAATCCGACCTTTTTGTGCAGCTCCACTAAAATCGAGTTGATCATCCTTGTTTGCAAAGATATTCAGTCAGTGTGATTACAATAATAGTGGAACCAGATGATGAAACATAACACACACAAATAGAAGCCGATCACCTCTGCGATCTCTCTTTAGGACTAACTACTTGTTGGAGAAGATTAGGCACGGAGTTGGATGAAGAGGATAGCAAAGCCAATCTCCCTTCCTGCAGTCCCACAGAAATGTGAAAACGTTGCCCGTGACATTTTGGCGGAACTGCACAAAACACTCTTAAGAAAAAAAGTGATTTGTGCATTTCACCAAAAGGTCGCAATAGCAACAAAGTGAAATGGATAGCCCTATTTGCAAAAGGATGTAGAAAGGAAACAATTACTGCCCAATAACACGAGTTGAAGACACATACGCCGACAAAAAAGAAGCATACTCCATGTAATAAGGGAAAGATAGCAGCATGGTGGTTTTATCAAAAACGGTTTGAGGACGAGATTGCAAGATGGAAAGTACGCCGGCCGAGAGATGTTTTAAGAAAACAACTAAAGAAGATCCACATGCAGCAACATGGGAAGATGGGCAGTGGAGCAGGGCCGGAGGAAACTGTACCTGAGGGTCGTCGGGATGTAACTAAAAGGGCGCCAGTGGCCGGGATCTGCCTATACTGCGGCAGAGAGAAAGTGGTGAATGCCCTACCGCGCCGAAGCTTGGTCAGAGAGAATGGCGGGTGCCGCAGATCGGGACGTGCTGCCTCGACACCGTTGAACAGAGAAGAGATGCACATCCTCCCTTTCCGCCGGTGGACGGGAGGCGTCCGGATCAGTGACCAACGGAGAGAGAGAGAGAGAGAGAGAGAGAGAGAGAGAGCCACCGCCACCTTGTGTGAGATAGTGTGACGAGAGACAAACCCTAGCAGATAGCCTCCATTATATATAGTGGAGCGGATTTTTCTTTTTTCCAGACGATAATTGTTTTATATTTTTTACGTGCCATTGAGGAATATAACTTTATTAAATACTAACACGACAAGTCAAACTTTGTTCTGTCTACACGTGGTACATGACCCTGCTTTGAGTAAACAACTTCTACACGCATCAAATGAACTCCAACGTGTACCGGCGCGGGTGTGGCCGGGAACAAGATGTGAGTACGTGTGTCATGCGTGCACCTCTTCTTTAGGTGCAGGTACGTACGTGGGTGGGTGTGAGAGAGATGGTCTGTGCGAAACAGAGGCAATGTGTCGATGATATCTCAATCAAAAACGTAACATATGCAATGTGTGTGAAACAGAGTCATGGATATATCATATATAGAGGGAGCGATCCACGAGAAGAAAGTGGAGGGATCATCGGCGTGAGATATCGATAGAATCGATAACAGGGATGATGTGTGTGGGTGCGCGATCGATAAAGAGTGCCATCAAATTTGTGTTTGTCCACGTCAAAGATACAGGGCGGCTAGCCTGCTGGAATGTGAGAGGGCAGAGGTGAAGTTTTTCTCTGTGGGATGGATACCCTAGCTACAATGTTCGACTATAGGTGGGGGCGGGGGAAGGGGGGAGGGGCTGAGACCTAACTATAGAGAGGTAGATCGACTAGTGTATGTGTGGAGAAGGGGAGAGACCTAGCTATGTATCGAGGAAGATCGATCGGCATCCATGCATATGTGTAGCATAGGAATAAGGTTGGGAGAAAGACAGAGGTAGAGTTTCGGAGGGTTGGTGGTGGAGTTTCTTCTCACAAATGGTGTGAGAGGCCTGCTAGACAAACGGAGGGTATGAGTGCAATATCAATAAGAGAGGGGATGTATGTATGTATATGCACGTGCGTGTGAGAGATGGGTCGGGAGGTATGCAAGGATGATGAGGGGGGACGATATGGTTGTGGTAACAGGACGTAACTACACAGGAAGATCAATCGTCGTGTGTCCGAGAAAGGGAGAGACATAACTAGTGAGGTAAGTCGATCGGTGCGTGGGAAAAAAGAATTATAGTCGACCTAGCTAGCTATATGTAGGGATATTGGTACGTATACATGCATTCATGTGTTAGAAGCAAATAAGGTCCAAAGAGACGGACATGTGGAGAGGGGTGCAGCTAGGAGGTGGTGCGAGAGACCTACTATGTCGAGGGGGAAGGAGTGTGTGAGTATGAGATCGATGAAAAGAGGGGCGGGAGTGTGCACCTGCGTGGAACCGTATTGGACATAGGGGGCATCGGCGGTGAGAAGAAAAGAGGGGAAGTGTGTGTTTGTGGTAGGCACACATGGGTACAGAGGTATATCGACCGGTGTGTGCTGGAAAGAAGGATTCAGGCGGCCTACACACACCATGGGTGAATGACCTAAAGAGAAATTAATGTGCGCGATGGAGGGGACGCTGTGGGAGGGTGAGAGGGGGGCGGGCGTGTGCATCTGCATGATATAAAGTTAGCGCTAGCTAGCTACAAAGAGAAGAGGATCGTGAAGGTGTAATAGACGAACAGAGATCATAATTCATTATAAAAAAGTGGATTCAGAGATTTGAAGAAGATATCATTGTGTTTTAAACCGACGTATGCATGAATATATATAATGGTGATACCCATGGTGTGGTTATTAAAATGTTATACTACATATAATATATAGAACATTGATTATAATTTGGGGTAATGTGTGGCTTTTGCAGCTCAGGGCTAAATACTTGTCATAATGTAGGGGGCGGGGCACTATACCTTGTGTGATAAACATGGTGTACGTATAGAACATGGTTTAGATCATGAGTATCTAGTTAGTACATCAAATGTACTATTATTTGGAATCAACATTAAGTGTGTTCAAAAATGTGAATTCAAGTTCATATCTATCTCTATAGTAATCATGTGGTGTGTTGTTAAGATAATACGCGAATGATGGTTTAAGTTGGCAACAATCATGATTGTAGATTCTTATTCAAATAGAGAAACGAATTCAAATCTAGTTCGAATTGCAGCGGTAATATGGACATTCAGAATGCACTAAAATGTTGGTATGAGTAGGTTACATGCATTATACAGACAGCGAAAAAGTTTAATTGGACATAACATGGATCCATACATAGCTTTGAATAGCATTTGTACAGTAAAACAAGACAAGACTCTCTCTTTGTGTGATGTGAATAGCTTTGTTTTTTTTTCGTTTTTTCGTTGAGGGAAGTGCGAATTGATTTGGTACGTACAATATTACATGTTAGGCTTTTCCCTAAAATTCAACCCACGCCTTGTTATATCCCGAAAATTCAGATATTGTGCTCCCAAGACGCGCACCTTCACAACCCGCGCCTTCACAACCCGCGCCTTGCTATCCCGAAATTACAATGTGCGAGAAAACTCCCTCCAGCTGCCAAATCCTGACACATGAAATCCCCCTTATAATCCTGAGCCAAAAGGGCCGCTAGTTCAAATCGATAGGGGTACTTTTGTAACACACCCTACAATTTGGACAAGCGCGTCCCTAAGTCATGGTTCCCCCCTCCCATCACCTCCTTTTCACCATTCGAAATCCCAGGGCCGCCATAACCTCTCTGCTCCAGTCGCGAAACCCCACCCACCTCCGTCCGCCACCTCATCGCTACCCAGCCAGAGCCTCTTCCCCGACGATGTCGTCCACCGCAATAGCTCAAAGTCCCTCATCCACCTCCCCGGAGGAGGATCCGTTGTCCCGCCGGTTCAGCCGCCCCGTCCTCCACCTCCAAGGAGCTGCTCTGATGATCGCCTCGTCTATGGCAACTGCTCCATCCCCACAACGCCACCTAACCTGCTCCACCGGAACCGTAACATCCTCACCGACTCCTCAGACAAAGCCGAGACCTACTCGGTGCCACCAAAGAGGTTGTGCACTCATCGCATCACACCTTCTCCTTAACTTGACCTCTCCGCGCCGATGGTGCTCTATCCCGCACCCCCATGGCGTGGCTACCTCGAAGCCGGCGCCATGGGCGACATCTCCACGGTGGCTCTCCCCCAGCGCGAGGCCTCGGCGGCAGCGGCCATACCAGCCGAATCTGTTACTGCTCCTCTGGCTCTCGCTCGCTCGCGCTGCTTCTACTGCTCTGGCCCTCGCTCGTGTTGTTGTTGCTGCTCCAGCCCCCGCTCGCTCGCTCTGATGCTCTGCTCTCCCGCTCGCTCGCTCTGATGCTCTGCTCACCCCCTCGCTCGTGCTGCTGCTCTGCTCTTGCTCTCGCTCGTGCTGTTGATGCTGGTACATGGGCTACTGCAGCTACACGAGTTGTTGCTCTGGCCCTAGTTCATGTTGCTCCTCCAGGCGCTGCTGCTTCGGCTGCTATCTGCTACCATGTTCCCCATCGATCGCCTGCCAATTTAGATCACTGTTTCTCTACTGCTAGTGCTCGAGCGGCCTAAACTACATGCACTACCAAAAAAAGACACATCCATGACATTTTGGACCGAACGAATTTTTTTCTGTCATACTTATGATACTTCTATGATGATAATTGTGAAAAAACCCGGTATCATCATAGATGTGGTGGGCTCCTACTTCTACGACAAAAAATCATGACAGAAAATGGGCTTTTCATCCTGGGAGGGCCTGAGACGCAGCTGCATGAAATTCTTTGGGACGTCCATGACAGAAAAAACTGAACCCGAGTGATGCACATTTCTCTCATACACGTACGTGTGTGTGTGCGAGGCGTTGGGCTCTAACTGAACCCGAGCAAGGCATTGGGCTCTAACTGAACCCGAGCGATTGCACTAGCTACGTTACTGAACCTGAGCGATCGACCCCTTGCTGTTAACTGAACCCAAGTGATTCCTTCACTACTGCTGCTAACTAAAGCTGATCAAACCCTGCTTCCTCCTTCCCTTGATGAACAGTGAGTGTTGTTGGGGGGGTGGATGAACAGTTCCTGGTGGGGGTGGATGAACAGGACCCCGTGGTGTTTCCTTTGGATGAATAGGTCCCCGATCAAGCCTGTTGGGGATGGATGAACAGGACCCCATGGAGGGCTGGATGAACAGGACGACCCCGTGGAGGGTTGGTTGAACAGGAGTCGGTGGAGCGCTGGATGAACAGTAGCCAGTGGAGGGGTGGTTGAACAGGACCCCATGGAGAGGGTTGGTTGAACAGTAGCCGGTGGAGGAGCACACGGTGGACGCTGGATGAACAAGAGCCCGTGGATGAACAGTCACAGGTGGAGGCTGCAGGAGGTTGACGGTGGTTGAACAGTAGCCCATGGTTGCTTCATGTGTCCAACTTACTGCTGGAAAGGAGAGGGGTTTTGTGATTTGACGGCTCATTGGGCACTACTGTGGCGCTTCGATCGGGGTAGTCTACCGTCACTCTACTACAGAGTAATTTAGTGCATGGCTGGTGGACCCCGATGTTGGCTGTCCTACACGTCGGCGAAAGTGATTAATTTAGTGCATGGCTGGAGGAGGATCCGCATGGTAGAGCGTGTCCATGTTGGAACACGCGGTACTCTATGCTAGCGCCAAATAAAATTTTCTACCGCGCACCCAAGATCATGCTGCTGGAAATAGATTACGAGATTGGATTACCGCTAGACGCGCAGTCACCGCAGTGGAAGTAGAGTTGGTGATGCGTGTAGTCGATCTCTCAGCCCGTCTCCTCCTCTTGTTGCCGATCTCCCGCGAACAGTGAAGAACCGCGAACGGTAATCTCCCATGGTCGGCACCTCGCGGTTCCCTCGAATGGTTCGTCCAAGCGCCGTAGATGCGATGCCTCCAAGGTATCCACACGTGCGGGGTGCAGCGGCGGGTGGCAGACCGCTAGGTCCGATCGCATGTCATGGGCGTTGGGAGTGGCGACGGCTATCGAGGGTGGAAAAGGATTAACCCTAAGTCGTGGGCCCACTCCCCTTTATATAAACCTCCGAGGTGGGCTCAACACTTGGGCCTAGTAGGAGTCTGTGTCCATTTCCACTCGGATCCAATCTGAATGGGCTGCAGCCCCTTAAGTGTGCGACCCTACAGGTTAACGTACACATGGACACGACCAGAGTCGATAGTTGGTAGCGGCTCCTAGCAGAACATGCAAACTCCCATGTTTTTCGTAAAGTCGTTTGACGAACCTCGACAATGTGTCATATGCATCATTCCTTTTGCCTCACGATATTTGTTGTCAAGCTCAAGGCGAGTACTTGTCAACCTTGTGATAGCTCGACCTCTACTCTTGAAACCATGATACAGATTCACGAACAGGGTTAACACTTAACCCAAGTCACATGGCCATGCTTTCTGAATCTGATCACTCAAGAGGGCCCAGAGAATATCTCTCCAAATAGGAGGGGCAAATCCCATCTTGGTCAACCATGTCTCGCAGCATTTTTCACGACTCACCTGAAAGCTACCTTTATAACTACCCAGTTACGGAGTAGCGTTTGATAGACCCTAAGTGAGTTGATCCTCATCCCGAGAACATGCGAGGACCTCAGGTCTAGGACATGGCATAGACATTGTACTTGAGACTAACATATGACTATATCTCGCTGCATCTCAAAGTGGCCTGTCCAACTCGGTGATTTCCATCCCCGAGCCCATACTATCAGTTTAGCATCTCCATGCACATCACCTGTGAAACATAGTCATCAACCAAGTCGTATACTAGTCAAGGATATGTGTCTGGATAACCTTATCAACTAGGGACCATTAGAACAATCATCATACAATACATAGTTCCTCAAACAAGTCACATACTTATTGATACATATCATTGATGATGTTCAAGGACAATACAAAGGACTCATGAATACATATGGAAATATCATCATCACATGATTACCTCTAGGGCATATCTCCAACAGTCTCCCACTTGCACTAGAGTCAATCATTTAGGCATCGTATGCCCATGGAGCTCATGTGCGCCTCATGCTTCGGCCGTGGGAGAGGCTTCATCAATGGATCAGCAACATTTGCATCCGTATGCACCTTGCATATGTTTACATCACCTCTTTCGACAATGTCGCGAATAAGGTTAAAACGCCTGAGTATGTGTTGGGTTTTATGATGGTTCTATGGTTCCTTGACTTGTGCAATGGCACTACTATTATCACAATGGAGGTCCAATGGCTTAGACGCACCCTCAACCACACCAAGATCAGAAATCAAATTCTTCACCCAAACACCTTATTTTGCAGCTTCAGAAGCCGCAATGTACTCGGCCTCTATTGTAGAATCAGCTACCGTATCTTGCTTGGAGCTCTTCCAGCTCACTGCTCCTCCGTTCAGAATGAACACAAACCCAGATTGCGATTGACTATCATCCCTACCAGTTTGGAAACTAGCATCGGTGTAACTCTTTACAACAAGCTCATCCTCACCTCCATAAACCAGGAACATATCCTTAGTCCTTCTCAAGTACTTAAGGATATTCTTAACCGATGTCCAGTGACTCTCACCTGGATTAGCCTGGTATCTGCCCAGCATGCTAAGAGCAAAGCTAACATCGGGACGAGTACATACCATAGCATACATGAAGGACCCAACAGTCGAAGCATACGGAATCCCATCCATGCATCTTCGCTCATCAAGAGTCGAAGGACTCTGAGTCTTGCTAAGACTAATGCCATGTGATCTGGGCAAGAAACCCTTCTTGGCATCTTGCATGTTGAACCACTTCAACACCTTGTCAATATACATACTCTGGCTTAAACCAATAAGCCTTCTCGATCTATCTCTATAGATCATTATTCCCAAAATATAAGCTGCTTCTCCCAAGTCCTTCATTGAAAAACTATTTTTCAATGAGTCCTTGACAGATTCAAGCATTTGAATATCATTTCCAATCAGTAATATGTCATCCACATATAATATCAGAAATGCAACTGAGCTCCCACTGACCTTCTTGAATACACAATGATCACAGTAGTTCTTGATGAAGCCAAACTCTTTGACCCCTTCATTGAAACGAATGTTCCAATTCCGAGATGCTTGCCTTAATCCATAAATGGATCTCTGAAGCTTGCATACCATGCTAGACTTCTTTGGATCGACAAAACCCTCGAGCTGTGTCATATACACATCCTTGGTTAAATTTCCATTAAGGAAAGCCGTTTTGACATCCATCTGCCATATCTCATAGTCAAAATATGTCGCTATAGCAAGAATGATCCGAATTGATTTAGGCATCGCTACCGGTGAATAAGTCTCATCGTAGTCAACTCCTTGAACTTGTCAATAACCTTTAGAGACAAGTTGAGCCTTATGGACTGTGACATTTCCGTCCATATCAGTTTTATTATTAAAGATACACTTGCACTCAATGGCTCGAACGCCATCTAGTAGATCAACCAAGTTCCAAACTTGATTGTCATCCATGGACTTTAATTTGGATCTCATGGCCTCAAGCCATAACTCGGAATCAGGGATCTCCATTGCTTCCGCATATGTAGTCGGCTCATTATTCTCCAAGAGGAACACATTGCAGTCATGCAAATTGCATAACCTTTTTGACCTCCTCGGAACCGGTGTCGACTCCACCACGGGTTCCCTGACTAATTCCGTTGTGACAGAATCACCTACCGGAATGTCCCCGTGTGGTTCTCGAATTTCTTCGAGTCAGACCATCCTCCCACTGGACTTTCGATTGAGAAACTCTTTCTCAAGGAAAACTCCATGTCGAGCGACAAACACTTTGCCCTCTTCACGGTTGTAGAAGTAATATCCCAAGGTTTCCCTTGGATATCCCACGAATATGCACTTGTCCGATTTGGGTGTGAGCTTGTCCAACTGGAGTTGCTTGACATACGCTTCACATCCCCAAACTTTTAGAAAAGACAAACTGTGACTCTTCGCAGTCCATATCTCATATGGTGTCTTATCTACGGACTTAGATGGTACCATGTTTAGTGTGAAAGCTGTAGTTTCTAGAGCGTATCCCCAAAATGACAAGGGTAAATCCGACTGACTCATCATTGATCGGACCATGTCTAACAGAGTACGATTCCTCCATTCTGACATGCCATTTCTATGCGGCGTACCCGGGGGGAGTCAGTTGTGGGACTATTCCACGACTCTTCAGATGATCATCAAACTCCTGGCTCATATACTCACCGCCACGATCAGATCGTAGAAGTTTGATTTTCTTTCCGAGTTGATTTTCCACTTTGTTCTGAAACTCCTTGAACTTTTCAAAAGTTTCTGACTTGTGCCTCATCAAGTAGACATATCCATATCTACTCAAGTTGTCGGTAAAAGTCACGAAGTATTGAAAACCACCTCTGGTTGTCGTGCTCATTGGTCCACATACATCACTATGTATAAATTCCAACAACTCAGACGCCCTCTCGCAACTCTTTGCAAAAGGAGTCTTAGTCATCTTACCGAGTGGCAAGACTTGCATGTCTCGAATGATTCAAAATCAAACAAAGTTAGAATTCCATCATCATGGAGCTTCTTCATGCGCTTTTGACTATTGTGTCCTAGTCCACCATGCCAGATGTAAGTCGAATTTATCTAATTAGGCTTGCGCCTCTTGACATTTATGTTATAGACTGATTCACCTTCAAGATCTAGGATAAATAACCCATTCACAATGGGTGCAAAGCCATGAAACATATTATTCAAGTAAATAGAACAACCATTGTCCTTAATACTGAATTCATAACCTTGTCTCATCAAACATGAGGCAGAAATAATGTTTCGACTCAAAGCAGGAACATAATAACAATTATCAAGTTCCATTACACATCCTGAAGGTAAATTAAGTTGCATAGTGTCGACGGCCAATGCAGCAACTCTTGCTTTATTCCCGACTCATATGTCAACTTCTCATCTTATGATATTCCTAGTTCTGCTTAACCCCTGCATCGAGTTGCATATGTAAACAACCGATCCGGTATCATATACCCAAGAGCTACTAGAAACATCAACAAGATAAATGTCTATAACATATACAACAAGTGTACCTGAAGAAGAAGTCATACTTCCAATCTTCTTGCCCTCCACTTGCTGCAGTTCCTTTTCTAGTGTCCGGGTTCCTTGCAATGAAAGCAAATACTCCCCGAGGTCGTCCCTGACTTAGGCGCAGCGGCGTCAGTTGGAGTTGCCTCCTTCGCTTTGCCCTTTGCTTTAGCCTTTTTCTTGGACCAGCTCTTCTTGAACTTAGACGAGTTCTGCACCATCAACACTTGACGATGCGTACCTTTCTTGATATCCTGCTCTGCCACTTTGAGCATCCCATGCAATTCAGTGAGTTTCTTTTCCATCCCATTCATATGGTACACTACTAGGAAAAGGCCTACTAATGGCGCACTGGTTTTGCCTACTAATGGCGCACTACCGGTGCGCCATTAGTAGCACGCCACTAGAATTTTTTACTAATGGCGCACCACTGGTGCGTATACTAATGGCGCACCAAGCAGTGCGCCATTAGTATGCCTCCCGGGGGGCATATGTAACCATGTGCTTTGTCATACTAATGGCGCACTCTGCCTTGATGCGCCATTAGTATCCTTTGGCATACTAATGGCGCACTCTGCCTTGATGCGCCATTAGTATGAATATTTGGTTTTTTTTGCTTTTTTGATTTTTGCACAGGTTACAAAATATATTATTGGACAGAATATAGACAGCAGCACACAGCAACAGCAGATTCATCGAATACAATAGAAGATTAGTCTCCGGATACAATTCATCATATTAGTCTCCGAATTCAAAAGACCGAACAAAGATAAAACAGCGGATTCTAAGTTGAATGACTGTCCAAACCAAAGAGACATACGAATTCATTAAAGTTTAATTACAACATGAGCCAATCAATGTTTCAGAACTACACATCACTACTTTCGACTCAACTCGTCGGACAGGAGCGTGGATGAAGCCGTCGTCTGTCGTGATGGTCATGAAATCGCGGTCGTTGTCACCCTGCATTTGTAGCGTTCCATCTATCTCATTGTTGGACGATTGATATCTGAGGTAGAACTGCCCCGAGGTATGAAGGACATCTTGATGGATGATGTCCGCAAACTCTGACTGGATGTGAAAGAATTCTTGTCTGAGGTCCGCGTCTTGGGTTGCCGACAACCTCGCGGCCCAATCTTTGAGACTATCTAGTAGCAGAAGTTGATGATGGTCCCTTACGATCGCCCGCATGTGATGGAGGGCATAGTAGGCATCCTTTTGACCGCCAGGCGGCTGCTTGACGCAGCAGAAATTCGTATTGTGTGAGAAGGTGTGCTTGCCGTACTTACGAACTGCCCTGGTGAAGGTGCCTCCAGATTTGGCGTAGCCGGGGAGAACATCATCAAGAACTTTCTTGAAATTTGTGTAGTCTATCTTGGAGTTACAGTTCGGGTCGAAATACGTGGCCATGGAATATTTCGAGCTTAAGAGGATGAGTGTGCAATGTGTGTCACTGCACAGAACACGGAATGCTAGAAAAAAAAAGAACGATCGAAATCTAAGAAATCATACGTTACGGGGCGGTTAAGGGATGACTTACTCGGGAAAGTAAGCCACAAGGAAGTTATCCTTATCTGGGTTTGCCAGAATGACGCCTTCGAGGTGTGAACTCGCAACTTGGCGGTCCCCAGCGCTGCTCAAGTGCTTGGCACGCATGTAGAAGGGGTCGACTATCACGATGTCCGGGGTCTTGTCTCTAATGATCCGCATCTCCATACTCAGCAAAAACAGCCGAACGAAGGTGTAGTGCAGCGGATGAAGGTTAAACATAGCAAAGATGTCATCAAACCGCAGGACGATCGTACCCCCGATGTCGCCATCCACAAAGCCCTTGCCCTTTGGCACCTTGGCCACAAAAACCGGGTATGCCACATCATTCTCTCTGAGACGTCGCTTCTCCAAAGAAAGAACATTGTCGTGCAGACTCCGCATAGCACCGGTTGCAGCATTCAGCATATTTTGCGGTAGCATCGCCCTACCCGCCACATGCACCCTCCTCGAGATATCCTTAGGTGAAGGCGGCCCGTCCTGAGCACGGATCGAACTCGGTGCCGGCTGGCTCGCACCGGCGCCCTTGTTAGTCTTTCACTTCCGTCCCTTCTTCTTGATCTCCTGTAATGGGACTGAGTTCTGCTCACAGACCGCCTTCTTGAGCGTGTTGGGGCTGATAATATTTCGCACCTCAGCTATCTGAGGCTCGGTGAAGGCGGGA
The DNA here is from genome assembly GCF_018294505.1 of Triticum aestivum. Classification (NCBI taxonomy): domain Eukaryota; kingdom Viridiplantae; phylum Streptophyta; class Magnoliopsida; order Poales; family Poaceae; genus Triticum; species Triticum aestivum. Next base: position 497,880,880 of record NC_057813.1, read on the forward strand.
GCTGGAGGCGTGTCCTGAGAACTGAACGCCAGACGACGCCTGTTGCAATTGGATTTCTCCGTCGTACCAGCTAGATCGCGGTCGTCTTGGTTGGGTTCTTGAGAAAGAGGCGCGCAGAACTCGTCAATATACCCATGTTCGGCAAAGTACTTATCAACTTTGGTAAATGTACCGTCGTCATTGTCGTCGTCGTCCGGATCCTGTGCCATAGGGCTGTCCGGATCCTGTGCCATAGGGATGTCCGGCAGGTCCGGTAGCGTTGCGGCGTTCTTGCCATGGCTTGGCGCCGGCACGACTGGCGGTCTTGTCTGTGGGGTGGTGTCCCCCGTCCCCAAACGAATCTGGCTCTTTGGCCAAAGTAGGGGCCAGTTTACGCAGGCGCTGAGGGTCATCTCATCTTCTCCATCAGCCCCAGCGGGTCGAATCGGAGGTAACAACTCGTCGCAGCCTGGCAGCACCCGAACCACTTCAACCCTATACATTGTGGGTGCCATCGGATTACCGTGGAACATGCGGTTGCCCGGTTGAACGATTCTGCCCTTGGCGACATCGACCAACTCGACGCCCACGAAGTGCAGAAGAGTGCAAGGAACATCGGCGGCGCCCTACGAAAACATGTACATGGCGTCAGGGATGCCCAGTCAAAGGCAAGGAGATGAAGTCATCGGCCGAGAGGCTTAGTTACCGTGATGCCATCAAGCTCGGCTAATGTCGAGGCACCGCCAACGGCGGGCGTGCAACTGACGGAGGGGGCGCTTGCTGGCGAGGTGCCGGCCGGCGTACACCCGGGTGCATTAAGCTCCAATGCCCGTGCCGGCGCCGGAGACACGAATACCGCCTCCGCTGGAGACACCAATGGCGCTGCCTGCGCGCTGTGCGAGTTGCTGGCCGTGAAGCTGGGAACCGGGGGAGGCCCCTGTTGGCCGCCCGCAATCCACATCGTCAGCCCATGAATCAACGTAGGCACCATGGCGTTGAGCTTCGTTCCCAGTTGTTGTTCCACTTGCTCTTGGACAAGCTCCGGAATCCGCGCCACTTGTGCCTTGAGTTCTTCAACCTCACGCGTCTGGCTTTCTGAGCTGGTCTTTTTCTCCTTCCGCACACCAGCGGTATAGTATGACCCCCATTTTGTGGACAAGCCTTTGCCGGCCACACGACCAGCTGACGTCGGCTTAGTGAGCTTATCCTTGTTTTTCATTACGTTCAACGCCCTATTTAAAGGGGTGTCGAAAGGGGAGCTCTGAGACGACCCCGCGCTACTGCTTTCAGTGTCCTGCGAAAGGAACGTGAACCATTTAGAAATATTGGGGATTAATTAGAGTGCAACCATATGGAGCTAATTACGCGGGGGTGTATTCCTTACCAGAACAAGCTCAAGCGCCCTAGTCTTCGGATCCGTGGTAAGCTCCTTTGTTATCGGGTCCTCCTTGTACCGGGCCCTGACATAGTTCCTGGTCTGCTTGTTACCGCTGTATTTCTCAAAGCGGGGCGGTAGGCCTTGCTCGGCACGCTCCGCGTCCTCCTTGTCCCATATAGGCTCCGCCACTCTGTAACCGCCGGGATCGAGTTTGTGTTCCCCTAAGTTAAACTCCTGCATTTCTTTCCCCCACTGACTTGATTCGGAGGTTGCACTGCTCTTGCACTTGATCTTGAACTCCTTGTACTCATCTTCGCTCATCAAAGGATATTTCGCCTTGATCTTCTCATAACTATCACCTTTATCAATCATTCTCTTCACCGCGCTTCTCCAAGTAGACAGGGTTGTGCTCATCTTCGTGAGGGCGGCACTGTTCACTTTATTCCCTGAGAGGCGTGTGTTTTCAAATTCGGCGGGGAACTTGTATCGTTCGTGCAGCTTCGTGAAGAGGAGGTTGCGCAAATTCCCTCGGTCCTTATGCCTAAGGTTCTCGGTGTTGATCGAGACGGTGCTCCGGAGAATGCACCCGAGCTGAACCGAGTACCCCTTGACTATATGTTTGGGCTCCATTGGATTCCCGTCGGAGTCCACTTTAGTGAATTCCTCCTTGAGGGTGCGGAGCGCATTCGGGCGCCGGTCCTTCCTTTGCTTCTTCGGTTGGCTGCCATCTGTGTGTGCGCCGCCATCATCAATGGTGGCATCCTCGGCGGCACCATCAGTGGTGTCATCCCCGACGCCACTAGGGGTTGTGTAATCAGGATCAGTGTCTTCCGCGGCGTCCTCATAGCGGTGAGGTTGTTCCTCCATCTCCTGGGACAGCTCCCAGAATTGCTTGCCGCCCGAACCACCGGCCTCATTGTTGTGGGCCATGTTTTGCTCTAAATAGGAAAAAAGTTTGGTCAAAAAGTTGGTTACTGTCAAGGAACAAGATCATGGTCTCATCATTTAGGGTTTGTCGACACCGAGGCACCCTAAAAGCCTAAGCTTTCATCATTTAGGGTTTGTCGACGCAGAGGCACCCTAAAAGCCTAAGCATACATCATTTAGGTTCTCATCGACACCGAGGCATCCGGGGCAGCCAAGTTAAGTTTTCATCATTTAGGATTTATCGATGCCGAGGCACCCTAGGTTGGGCCTAATCACTTGGCACTAATCACTTGGCTCTATTGCCACCTATGTTGGGTTTATCATCTAGGGTTTATCGATGCTAAGGAGAATTCTAAGTTGGGCCTAATCACTTGGCTCTATTGCCACCTATGGTTTAATGCAGCAAGAATAAAGGGGCAGTTGATCCTACTTAATTAAGTACTAAGATACCCCGGCCCATGCATTAGTCACAAGTACCCCATATGTCCTATTTTTAGCAAAGTCATGCTAAAATTCACGGAAAATTTCAGCATGACCTTTGCTGAAAATAGGACATATGGATTACCCGAATTTGCCGGAACGGAAGTTAATCAACATTCCGGCAAACTCAAGGGCCTCTCGGGGTACCTGCAAATTCATCACGACACGATGGTCGGAGACAAAACCAGCAAACTAGCACCACAATGTGCCTCTACTTTCATATGGATGAAAAGGCCACAGACCATATGGTCCTCTGCTTTCATATGGACAAAAATCAGCTCAACTTATGTGAGCTTCCATTCCAGATCTAATAGCAGCAAGTTGTTTACTTGTAGCTGAACTTATGTGAGCTGCCTTCAAGAAAAGAAATCTGCAGTGGCACATCTGCTCTCTGGATACATTGGCAATAAACAAAAAAACACCTAGTACCATCCATCTGCTATGGCCGTATCATGCAGTTTAACTAAGCACTAACAGGTAATTATATAACAGAAAACTTGGCGCGTACGTGTCACTTAGCTTGGGCAAGCAACATACCTCGTCCTCTTGGTTAGTCCAAACAAGCTGTATGCTAAGCCTCAACTCACCACCTGCACATTTTACAGCACCCATGAAATGAAAAACTAAACATAATTGTCAACCAACAAAACCAAAACACAAACAGGACTTCAAATTTTCACGATCAGGAAGAAAAACAGGGTTTTCAACTACTATATTCAGTTTCATGGCATCAGTTGAACAGTTGAAAAAGAACAAGCTTCATTTAAATATCTTGCTGCTAACAAACATAACTAATGTCAGTACTCAAAAAATAGAGTGACCACACAGGGAACAAACAAACTATTCACTTTTTATTTCTTCAGAATTGGACCAAACAGAGAACAACTCCTTGGAAGCAACATAGGCAAATTGATCTGATCCTGAGACTCTTAGCTCCTGTACTCACCACCTGTATACCTCTTTGATATTAGTACCAAAGATGGATCAAAAGTTATATTGCAACCATCAAAGTAAGTCTGAAGCATGCCGTAAACTATTCACACTAGATAGAGCGGCAACCAAAACTTTGATCGATCGATCTTTTGTAAAAAAAAAGGAATTTGTCCCGATTTGTTTGTTGCAGTTTGAGATTCAACAAAGAAACTCCAAGAACATCCAACTGTTTTGTTTAAGTTACTAATGATAGCTGGGTATGTACATACATCTTGGGTGGTGCTCTGCTGGTGGAAAAACAGAGTAAGAATGAGATAGTACTCCTGCCTGTAAGCCGGCTTCAGCCTATCGAATCACCCAAAGCACCAGCAGCAACATGAGCAGCAACACATATACTTAACTAATAAAGAACATTTCCTTACCTAAGCTCTGCTCATTGTCCAAAATAATCCTAATTTACTCTCAAATGTACAACCCTGCATCTCAAAGTGCAGCTTCCTGCCACCCATCATCAGAACTAAAAATGGCATTTACTTTAACTTTGTGGCAGTAGAAATCTGGCCCCTGCAACCTGCTTCAGCATACTAGTTAGTAGAAAAATCCTAATTTGTGATGTTACCTGCTACTTGTTGTGTATCTTAAATCATATTTTGTTTCCAGATGTTCTCCTTGATTGTTACAGAAACTTCAGCATGTATATCTTGAGAAACATGCAGTAACAGTCATGCTCTGCTGGTAAGAGAAAGCAGAGGGTGCTACTCCAATAACCACAGAAATGGGCAAAAATGACAGTTTGATTCCTTTCAATAATCAAAGGCATCAAATGCTTGCTAAGATACTACCTTAGCTTGGTTGCAGTTTGGAATAAAATAATTATGATTACTGACCTCTACTGTTTGGTTCTGAACTTAAACCTGTTAGTTAATCCAAAAACCTCACAACGCAATAGTTACTTACTAATATTGGCTGCAATCATCATAGCAAAATATTAAGTCTGAGCCCTGCACACTGATTAAATTGTTCCCTCGGAAAACTTAAAAGGCAACCTAAAAGGGCCACCTATCTGAATGGCGTAAAGAAGAAGTTGAGAATCAAATTGTTCCCTGAGTTCTGAAGCCTTTTTACTGAAAATCGAACCGAAATGTTTCCTTAATTCAGAGTACCGTTACTGTATCGGAACTTTAGTAGTGCACATGATAAAGTACTTAACCCGTCCCAAAAAGCTATGAATGAAATCATTCACTCTATCTATCATCCTGGGATGGAAGGCGTGAACCACGCTGGCGGCCAGCTCCGGTGCCCTTAGAGGCATTATCACAAACACCTATCAAGCACAATCCTCTAAAATCACGCAGCAAGCAAGAAATAACTATCATTATATTCCCACAGTACCGAATCTACATCAAGTACTCATCCACTAAAAAAATCAGGAAAAAAAATTGAACGGAGGATGCAAGAGGAAGGAGGGAGGGGGGATGAGGGAAGAGGGAGGAAGGATGAAGGAGTGGCGGCTACCTGCCTACGGACTGGTCGCCGGCGTAGCTCCGGGCGGCAGCGTTGCTGGGCAGGAGCGCCTGCTCCAGGGAGGGGGCCACCGCTGGTGGGAGCGGCTGCTTGATGGGGGGAGGCGCTGCCGGGGTCCTATACCGGAGGCGGGGCAACATAGGGTTTGGCCGGCTGAGCGCGCTGCGGCGGTGGGCCGGCAGTAATGGCGGCGGCTAGGAACCCTAGCTGTCGTGCTCGGGAGGGAGGTTGAGGCAGGCGGGGCCGCGGGGGGAGGGGGACGGCGAGGGCGCGGGCGCGGGCGGAGGGGGGACGGTGAGGGAGGTGGCGCTCGTCTCGAGGAGGGGGCGTTGGAAGCGAGCACAGCCGGGGACGGCGAGCACGGGGGAAGTGGTGGTCGGTGGTGGTCAGGCGCGGGTGAGATGAGGCAGGGGAGGGATTGGGGATTTTAGTGTGGGGGGAGGCTTAGCAATGGCGCACCACCCAGGGGTGCGCCATAAGTACATCCATAGCAATGGCGCACCACCGAGGGGTGCGCCATAAGTAATTTAATCTAGCCCGACTTGTCAGGTTATATACCACCTAACCCTATCTACAACAGAACCCACCCACTAGCCCGAGTGGTCAGTACGCAGCACACACACCAGGAGGTCCTGGGTTCGATTCCCAGGCTCCCCAATATTTTTTTTATGCATTTTAAATCCTGTTTGATATTTATTTGTGTTTAAATATGTTCAAACTTGTTTAAATCATAACAATAATATTTTTTTATAAAAACAGTAATAATTTTTTTTTAAATATATTCAAATTTGTTACTTGAAAATAGCATCGGCGGCGGCGGTGGAGCGGGGGAGGGTGCGGGGGGTGCCCGTTGGCGGTGGTGGAGCGGGGGAGGGTGCGGGGGGCCAGGTGCTCGTCGGCGGCGGTGGAGCGGGGGAGGGTTGCGGTGGGTCGTCGGTGGCGGTGGAGCTAGCGGGGGAGGGTGCGGGTGGGATCAAGATCGAGATGGAGGGGGAATCGAGATCGAGATGGAGGGGGATCGAGATCAAGTGTCCTCATGAATTCGAAAAGTGCCCATGAAAAATTTAAAAATATTCATGATATCAAAAAGTGCCCATGAAATACAATCAAGAAATGAAGACTACGATTTAAATACAATCGATCTTAGCTAGCTATCTGTTCATAATCTTCTTGCCTTCTTTTTCGCAAATGGAGTTCTTCTGTGGAACAGACGTCCTTTAGGTAGGGTGGTCCTGCTTCTTGTTGTGGTGTCTGCTGCTACTTCATCGTCATCGTCATGTTCAATCTTCGGGTCGCCATACTTGTCGAAGTCTTGCTCATTGGCTACTCCATCCATTCTGATGATCTTCCTTTTGCCTCTCCTCACGACAACATGACTGGGCTTTGACGGGTCGGTAATGAAGAAGCATTGGTCCACTTGGGAAGCCAGTACCCATGGCTCATTTTTCGCGGTGATGTTTGCGCCTGTGGTCTTGGATTTGGCTTCGGGTATAACCATGGTGGTGAAATACCGGTCTTCTTTTAGGACGCTCTTGGCCCATCTGACACGGAACATCGGGACCTTCTCTCCAGCGTAGCTCAGCTCCCAGATCTCCTCGATCCTTCCGTAGTATCTGTCCTTGTCATTGCCGGTGTAGGATTCCATCGTTACCCCGGAGTTCTGATAACCATCGCTCTTCATGTCCTTGTTCTTGGTGTGGAATGTGTAGCCGTTGATATCGTACGCCTCATAGGTCATCAGGTTGTGCTCGGCGCCCTGTGGCAAGGCGAATATGAGTTGTTCTTCCGCGGAAGAATCCTCATGTAAAGGGTACGACAGAAGCTTCTACTTGAACCAACGCGTGAAACATGAGTTGTGCTCTTTGATTATATCTCCATTCGTCCTCTGTTGGCCTCGGTCATTGTACGTCTTCTCAATAAAGGTTTTGTGCTCTACCACCCAAGGATCGACCACGTCTATGTGTTGTAGCGCGACTAGGTTTGCTCTTTCAAAGTCGGCGAGTCGACCCTCAAAGTCGACATGCATTTCGCGGCGACCCTCACGGTGACCCCATCCAGCGAGCCTGCCGAGGTGCCTGTTGACGGGCAAACCAACGGGGTTCTCGATGCCTAGATAATTCGTGCAGTAGGAGATGCACTCTTCGGTCAGAAAGCCCCTGGCTATACTTCCCTCTGGACGTGACATGTTTCGAACGTATCCTTTGATGACACCATTCATCCTTTCGAACGGCATCATGCTGTGCAGGTACGTCGGCCCGAGTTGGATGATATCCTCCACGATATGGACCAGCAGATGCACCATAACGTCGAAGAATGCGGGCGGGAAGTACATCTCAAGCTCGCATAGTATCACCACGATCTCTTCCTGTAGCCTTCTGAGTTGCCTCACGCCAATGGACTTCCGAGAGATGACGTCGAAAAAGTTGCATAGGCCAAATAGCGTTTCACGGACGTGCACGTCCATGATCCCACGGATTGCAACTGGAAGTATCTGTGTCATCATCACGTGACAGTCATGAGACTTCATCCCGCTGAACTTCTGCTTCGCTGGGTCTAGGTATCTGCTTATCTTCCCCGCGTAACCGTAAGGAAGTTTTACTCCTAGGAGGCAGGTGAAAAACTGCTCGATCTCCTCCTGACTTAGAGTGAAGCATGCGGGAGGGTAGTCATTTACGGTCTTCTTGGCCTTTTTGCCTTTGCGACGACTTTCTGTGTCTTGCTTCGCCTCATCATTATCATCATCATTAGCGTGAAGCTCCTGCCTGATGCCCATTGATTTCAAGTCTGCCCTTGCTTTCGGCCCATCTTTGGTCCTCTCTGGCATGTTGAGCAGGGTACCAAGCAGACTCTCGCACACGTTCTTCGTGATATGCATGACATCAAGGCTGTGAGGCACATGGTGGATCTTCCAGTACGACAAGTCCCAGAAAACAGACCTTGTTTTCCATATCTTCAGCAGCGGCTCTGGCGCCTTTCGCTTCTTTCCCAGCTCTGGCGCCTTTTGCTTCTTTCCCGGCAGTGGGCAGTCTTTCTAATTTTTCAACAGCTCGTCTATTTCCTCGCCGCTCCTTGTACACGGGCGTTTTCGGGGTTCGGTTTCACCATCGAACAGATCCTTGCTTTTCCTCCACGGGTCATCGTCGCGAAGCCACCTTCGATGTCCCACGAACACGGTTTTCGAAGACCCGGGATCTCTATCTAGCTGGCGATACATTGTGTCATCCATGCACCTTACGCATCCAGAAAATCCGTGGACTACCTGCCCCGCGAGATATCCGTAACCGAGATAGTCGTGCACCATCGTGAGCAGTGCGGCTCTCACAGGGAAATATTCTTTCTATGCGGCGTCCCATGTATTGGCTGGCGTTTTCCACAGCGTGTCTAGCTCCTCCTTCAGCAGCCCCAGATACAGATTGATGTCGTTCCCTGGTTGTTTCGGCCCTTCAATTAGCATACTCATGTGAATGTACTTCCTCTTCATGCACAACCAGGGGGGAAGGTTGTACATCCACACAAACACAGGCCAGGTGCTATGTGTGCTTCTCTGGCTGCCAAACAGATTGACTCCATCGGTGCTCGCGCCCAGCATGATGTTCCTTGGATCCTTCCCAAATTCTGGGTATTTGAAGTTCAACGCTTGCCACTGGCTCGCATCCTTAGGGTGACTCAGCATCTTGTCTTTTTTATTTATCTCCGGATCATTTCCGTCATCTTCCCGCTTCTTCTCCTCCCTATCCATGTGCCAACGCAGGAGCTTTGCTACCTTAGGGTCCGCGAAATACCGCTGCAGACGAGGAGTGATCGGAAAGTACCACACCGATTTTTGAGGAGCTTTCTTCCTCTTCTTGTATCGAGTGACGCTGCACACCGGACATATGGTAGACTCCGCGTGATCGTCCCGATAAATGATGCAATTATTCATGCACACATGGTATTTCACGTGCAGTAAATCCAGAGGACACATGATTTTCTTCGCCTCCTCGAAACTGGTCGGGCACTTGTTCCCCTTGGGAAGACGTTCGTGCCAGAATGACATGTTCTCGTCGAAGCATGCGTCGGTCATTTTGTGTTTTACCTTCATCTCCAGAGCCATGAGTGTTACTTTAAGGCGGGTATCCTCGGGCCTGCATCCTTCATACAATGGAGTAACCGCGTCTATCTCCAGTTGATCCAGCTTGGCTTTCTCTTGGGTGGCAGCTCTTGCATTATCCGTCTGCTTGAGAAGCAGCTCTTGAATATGAGGGTCCTGCACCCAGCCTCCATCGTCGTCTGCTCTGGCATCTTCATCTTCATGATCATGCCCTTCGTCTTGATCTTCCTCATCATCATGTACGACATCTTCTACATGATGACTGTGTACAGCATCACCGCCGTGATCATGTCCTGGAGATTCTTCGTCTTCTCGCCCGCCCTCGTCGCGGTGGTACTTGTCTTGTTGCCCTTCCACATTTCTTGCCCGCCCCCCATGGACGACTTCATAGTCATCTTCATCACCTTGCCACTGATAGCCATCCATGAAACCATGCAAGAGCAGGTGGTCCCGCACCTGCCCGGAATCCGGGTCCGCAATAAGGCTCTTCAGCTTGCATCTTCGACACGGACATCTTATCTCCGTCTCGTTCTTTTGAAGCATCTCGGCCTTCGCAAAGCTCAAAAACCTATTCACGATGCCTTCGGTCATCGTGCGGACCATGGTGGCCTGCGGGGTAGAGCAAAACGATATTTTAGAACCAAGAAAAAATTTGGCATGACCTTCCCTAAAAATAGGACCAAAAAGAATGCATAGTGCCAAAATTCTCGCCGAAACGGAAATGAATCAACATTCCGGCAAAATATTGACAACTATCGCATTTCAAATACTGGTACCTGCAAACACAAACATATATGCAACACCACAAACATACATAGATCTAGCTAGGCCACAAAAAGTGCATGTGCACGTTGTTGGAGCGAGCTAGGGAGAAAAAAAAGTAGATCTACATCATGAAGATAGCTTTCCCCTTACTTACCTATGAAAAAAGGTAATTTCACCACTTAATTTTGATGAATCTATGGTGGAAATGAGGTGAGGAGGAGGAGGCAGCCGAAATCTTGGAGAAGGAGGTGGAGGGAATGAAGTGGGGAAAGTGAGTGGGTAGGTATGTGGCTGTCCAAAATATCTTGTTGGGGTCCCAAGTTACTAATGGCACACCACCAGCAAATGCGTCATTACTAACCCAGGTTACTAATGGCGCACCCGCAGGTGGTGCGCCATTAGTAGTTTTGCAGAAAAGTAAAAAAAATTATATACTAATGGCGCACTGTGGAAAAGTGCGCCATTAGTAGTTTAAACTTGTAATGGCGCACTGTGACACGGTGCGCCATTAGTAGTTTTGCAAACAAGTAAAAAAAATATACTAATGGCGCACTGCCTGCCAGGTGCGCCATTACTAGTTAGAACTAGTAATGGCGCACTTCGACATGATGCGCCATTAGTATGTATGGAAAAATGGAAAAAAAATTAGTACTAGTGGCGCACCGAGTGTACGGTGCACCATTAGTGTCTTCCACACTAATGGTGCATCAACAACCGGTGCGCCATTAGTATATAGTAGTGGCGCACTGCTTACCTGGTGCGCTATTAGTATCAATCCTATCTATAGCCCTTTTCCTAGTAGTGGTAGTTCGAGATGAAGGACCCATAGCTATCCGGAAGAGAACCCAGAATTGTATCTGCGGAAAACTCATCCCGAAGTGGGAAGCCCAACCGATCCAAAGCTTCCATGTATTCGATCATCTTGATCACATGTGGGCTCAGTGGATCACCCTCTTTCAGCTTACAATCCATCAAGGATCGCCAGACATTGAACCTTTCGGTCCTAGCCTGCATTTGAAACATGATCTTTAGGTTCTCGATCATATCAAAAGCCTCAATATATTCGAACTGCAGCTGCAGATCGGGCTCCATAGAAGCCAGCATGAGACAGCTGATCTCGTTTGATTCATCAACGAGTTTCTGGTAGGCATTTCTGGTTGTGGCATTAGTATTGTCGGAAGGTTCCTCTGGAAGCGAATTCTCTAGAACTTGTTCCTTTTTCTCATGCCTAAGAACAATTCTCAGGTTTCTATACCAGGTGGTAAAGTTTTTCCATTCAATTTATCTTTTTCCAGGATTGATTTCAACACAAAAGGGGTAACTTGAGCAGGTGGTGCCATTTATCTGCAACAGAAATATGCAAAACACTAAGACATTTATTCATGAAGAGTAATTCATATTAAACATTTTGATAAGACCATTACTCCCACTAAAATCAACATCCCTCGGTTGATACTTAGTGATTCAAGATCCAAGATCAACATGTCAACTAGTGAGCTTTAGCATCACCGCTAGAAGACAAGATCACTCGGTAAGCAACTCTTGCTAATCGTATCTCCATACAACTCTTGTTGTTGGGGACATCTCATGCTTCGCCAAGTCCTATGCCTCGTGGCCCAAAACTGTTTAGATATCCATGACAAGTTGACCAATGCTTTGCGTGTAAGTGTCCGACACAAACCCATCACTTCAAGGAGATCTAGTGGCACCCTAATTTTATTGACCCACCACTAAATATACTTGACATGTGAAGGTGCAGCAATTGGGGAGGCATTTATACTTGACATTCCTTGAGGATCACCCTACTCAAAACATCTACCATGCAAAAGAAGGGTGCATAAAAGGGATAAACTTTCACAGGCAGTTTATATATGTGTGATATGGTATAGCCCCTTTACACAGTGCATGGCGATCTCCATCTCCACGTGCGCGGTCTGCCCATGGTGATCTCCATATCCATGAATGGTTGTCCTCATGGTGATCTCCATCTCCACGCCATGGTGTCAACCGCCAAGTGTTACATAAGATACTATGCTATTACAAACTAATAGCTACTGAAAATAAATTACATTACATGGCTTCTCATGTTGACACGTAGGTCATTAATACAATAATGGGACAACCATATGGCTCCTGCTGGTTGCTGCACTCATGAAACAATAGTACAAGAGCAACATTCATGGGCTATACCAGATCACAAGCATTCCCTGCAAATAACGAGTCAGACGTTCTACCGCCGAAGATAAAACCTTCCGACACTCTATCTTCCAAGCGGATTTTGGCCTAGCTAGAAGTGCCGAAATCTCATTCTGAATTTCGCCGCTAATCCAACTTTTTGTTAGCTTCAGTTTGACAGGTCGTGGAGCAAAAACGGAGTTCGTATGCAAAAGTTACAGCCGTTTTACCGATACCGCTCCAAAAGATTTCAGCACTACGGAAATCACATTTCCATAGTGTTGATCTATGTTCCGATTCGATCAATCTCATTGATCTTCACGTGCTGCATCCAGATTTACGTTCCACTATCTACCCCGATGGCGGATACCGACCGGTAGGGGTAACTCGTGTCACGACCTCTGCATCACGATCACGGAAACAAGATCACGAAATCAACCTTCAACACTAACGTGCGCGGCCGATCTCATCGACCCACACCTAAACCGATCTACATATCTCATATGCATATCATCGAATCTATCACCACACAGCGACGACTCTGATACCACTGTTGGATCACGCGGTACGCTACGCTAGCGCAAATTAAAACTTTCTACCGCGCACCCAAGAATATGCTGGTGGAAATAGATTACGAGATGGGATTTACCACTAGACGCGCAGTCATCGCAGTGGAAGTAGAGTTGGTGATGCATGTAGTCGATCTCTTGGCATGTCTCCTTCTCTTGTTGCCGATCTCCCACAAACAGTGAAGAACCGCGAACGGTGATCTCCCGCGATCGGCACCTCGCGATTCCCTCGAACGGTTCATCCAACCACCGCAGATGCGATGGCTCCAAGGTATCCACACGTGCGGGGTGCAGTGGCGGGCGGCGGACTGCTAGGTCCGGTCGCACGTCATGGGCATGGGGAGAGGCGACGGCTATCGAGGGTGGAAAAGGATTAACCCTAAGTGGTGTGCCCACTCCCCTTTATGTAGACCTCCGAGGTGGGCTCAACACTTGAGCCCACTAGGAGTCTGCGTCCATTTCCACTCGGATCCAATCCGAATGGGCTGCAGCCCCTTAAGTGTCCGACCCTACAGGTTCACGTACACATGGACACGACCAGAGTCGATAGTTGGTAGCGGCTCCTAGCAGAACGTGCCAACTCCCATGTGTGTGTAAAGTCGTTTGACGAACCTCGGCAATGTGTCATATGCATCATTCCTTTTGCCTCACGATATTTGTTGTCAAGCTCAAGGCGAGTACTTGTCACCCTTGTGATAGCTCGACCTCTCTTCTCGAAACCGTGATACAGATGCATGAACTGGGTTAATACTTAACCCAAGTCACATGGCCATGCTTTCTGAATCTGATCACTCAAGAGGGCCCAGAGAATATCTCTCCAAATAGGAGGGGCAAATCCCATCTTGGTCAACCATGTCTCGCGGCATGTTTCATGACTCACCCAAAAGTTACCTTTATAACTACCCAGTTACGGAGTAGCATTTGATAGACCCTAAGTGAGTCGATCCTCATTCCGAGAACATGCAAGGACCTCAGGTCTAGGACATGGCGTAGACATTGTACTTGAGACTAACATATGACTATATCTCGCAGCGTCTCAAAGTGGGTCTGTCCAACTCGGTGATTTCCATCCCCGAGCCCATACGATTGGTTTAGCATCTCCATGCACATGACCTGTGAAACATAGTCATCAACCGAGTCGTATACTAGTCAAGGATATGTGTCCGCATAACCTTATCAACTAGGGACCATTAGAACAATCACTACAAGAAATATGTCAACTAGTGACCTTCTGTCAGTGACCTTAGAAGAATTGGTCATAGATCTATGACCATTTCAGAACAATTGGTCAAAAGTTGTTCGGGGGGCTCCAAACCCTAAACTATAACGACCATTTTAGTTAGAAAGGTCGTAATTTCCTTACACGAAATGGTCATAAAGCGGATAGCACTGGTCCGCTGCCTTATTTCTAGCTGATCATGACCAATATAGATGGTCATAACCTTGTAAATTGTGGTGGGTTGCTATGACTAGGCGCTACCTCATCAGTTTTGCCTATGTGTCATGTCCATGTGGCGATTTTTTCCCTAGGTTGTGAAGCAACCTATATTTCTGTCATTCCCAAAATTCCCAAAAAAATCTCATAAATTCTTTGGGTCATATCTTCATCAAATATGTAAAAAACCTTCCTTGCCTAGTTCAAAAATAATTCAAAAATATTCATTTTCCTATTCTATTTAGAAAAACACTTTGTGAAGGAAGGACCACTTTGGCATGTCCAAATGGTATCCATTTTCTACAGTGCTTTCCTATGCCCAAATAACCATCCTCCACCAAATGCCAGCTCAATCCATTCATTATTTTGAGCCCAGCTTCAACATTCGTATTTATGTCCAGTGTGGTACTTTGCAAAGCAAGTACCACCTAGGGTCCTCCTTTTGAGATGAAAATTTGTGAAGACAGTCTTCTTAGTAACTAAACATCCTCAGCCAAAGCTCACGCACATTAGCCATGTGCATTTCCCATACCGCTAATCAAACACTTGGCTGCTTATTCATGTTTGAGCATCGATCGGTCTCCTCGTGAGAATCTTATGTTGTGATTTTCTTCCTAGCACCTACCTGGGGAGTGACCAACCCACTAGACATGCCTAGGCCGCCCAGAACACATGGAAACGCCACGGTCACGCGGTGACCACGCGGTGGGCATGCTAGTTTACGCGCTCTAGACTTGGAGCCCTCGGCCACCTTCCAAACCTCGACGTATCGCCACCAAACCATGTATTTATGATTAAATAGGTACTTATGTAACTAGAAATGATTTTTGGAAAAAATAAATAGCAAACTATGAGGCAGCTGCAGTTCAAATTTGACCCGCTACCTTCTGAATCGGCTGGAATTTGTCTTTTTCACCAGGGGTGGATCAAAACTTTTGACACCCAACCATTTTGTCAATTGTTCATTATATATGGCCTAGTATTTTATAAAATTGATTAGGTCCAATTTTAAAACAAATATATGGTAGGTCCTTCACAAAAAAACTCATTTTGGGCACTCGGAAAAATGGAAAATGAATTTCTCATGCAAAGAAAATGAAAACTTCCTTAGGCAACATTCTTTGTCATTCCAAGATGCACCCTTGTGCACGATATGAGGTCATTTGAAATAACTATGCCATGAATGTGGCCATAAGATTGATCATTTGGCTTGATAGCCATGAATCTTCACGCATGATAGCTCATTTCTAAGAACACTTTTTTAAAATAATTGTCGTATTACAAGTTTATTATTTTTGCTGGGAACTTGGCCACATATAATGACACAATGAGAAGGTTTTCCAATTTTTTGATTTTTTTGAATTTTTTATGCCCGTTTCAAAATGCGGTCAAAACGGCGGGAATGACCATTCCTAGCTAATGGTTGAATCTTGGAATTTTTTTGGTGTTTCTCTGATTAAATAGATACCTATGTACCTAGAAATTATTTTTGGAAAAAAATAAAGAGCAAACTATAAGGCAGTTGCAGTTCAAATTTGACCCGCTTCCTACTGAATCGGCGGCAATTTGTCTTTTTCACCAGAGGTGGATCAAAACTTTTGACACCCAACCATTTAGTCAATTGTGCATTATATATGTCCTAGTATTTTATAAAATTGATTTGGTACAATTTTGCAACAAATATATGGTAGGTCCTTCACAAAAAACTCATTTTGGGCACTCGGAAAAATGGAAAATGAATTTTTCGTGCAAAGAAAATGAAAACTTCCTTAGGCAACATTGTTTGTCATTCCAAGATTCACCCTTGTGCACGATATGAGGTCATTTGAACAAACTATGCCATGAATGTGGCCATAAGATTGATCATTTGGCTTGATAGCCATGAATCTTCACGCATGATAGCTCATTTCTGAGAACACTTTTTTAAAAGAATTGTCGTATTACAAGTTTATTATTTTTTTGGGAAACATATGATGACACAATGCGAAGGTTTTCCAATTCTTTGATTTTTTTTGAATTTTTTATGCCCGTTTCAAAATGCGGTCGAAACAGCGGGAATGACCGTTCCTAGCTAGTTGTTGAATCTTGGATTTTTTGTGTTTCTATGATTAAATAGATACCTATGTACCTAGAAATGATTTTTGGAAAAAATAAAGAGCAAACTATACGGCAGCTACAGTTCAAATTTGACCCGCTTCCTACTGAATCGGCGGCAATTTGTCTTTTTCTCCAGAGGTGGATCAAAACTTTTTACACCCAACCATTTAGTAAATTGTGCATTAAATATGTCCTAGTATTTTAGAAAATTGATTTGGTGCAATTTTGCAACAATTATTTGGTAGGTACTTCACAAAAAAAAACTCATTTCGGGCACTCGAAAAATGGAAAATGAATTTTCCATGCAAAGAAAATGAAAACTCCCTTAGGAAACATTGTTTGGAATTCCAAGATTTACCCTTGTGCACAATATGAGATCATTTGAACAAACTATGCCATGAATGTGGCCATAAGATTGATCATTTGGCTTGAAAGCCATGAATCTTCACGCATGATAGCTCATTTCTGAGAACACTTTTTTAAAATAATTGTTGTATTACAAGTTTATAATTTTTGCCAGTAACTTGGCCACATATGATGAAACAATGCGAAGGTTTTCCAATTTTTTGATTTTTTTTGAATTTTTTATGCCCGTTTCAAAATGCGGTCAAAACAGCGGGAATGACCGTTCCTAGCTAGTGGTTGAATCTTGGAATTTTTTTGGTGTTTCTCTTATTAAATAGAT
Organism: Triticum aestivum; assembly: GCF_018294505.1. Classification (NCBI taxonomy): domain Eukaryota; kingdom Viridiplantae; phylum Streptophyta; class Magnoliopsida; order Poales; family Poaceae; genus Triticum; species Triticum aestivum. Next base: position 497,897,917 of record NC_057813.1, read on the forward strand.
ACTTTTGTACCTAAAAATTATTTTTTGAAAAAATAAAGAGCAAACTATGAGGCAGTTGTAGTTCAAATTTGACCCGCTTCCACCTGAACCGGCAAAAATTTGTCTTTTTCACGAGAGGTGGATGAAAACTTTTGACATCCAAACATTTGGTCAATTGTGCATTAAATATGGCCTACTATTTTATAAAATTGATTTGGTGCAATTTTGCAACAATTATTTGGTAGGTTCTTCACAAAAAAACATTTTTGCCACTCAAAAAATGATTAAAAATAGCTAGAAATATGAAAAATGCATACAAATTGGTCCTAATCCATAAAATGTGGTCTAACTCTAGTGAAAGTTTGTGTGGTGCCCTTTTGCAAAATATTTTTGATAGCTACTTCATAAAATCCCTCTATTTTTAGTATTTGAAAACTATTTTACATTAGTGATTTTCTGAACCAATCATAACTCTGTCCACGGATCGATGACATGGCATCCATCCATCCATCCATCCATCTCTCCATCCCACATCCATCCATCCATCTATCTATAGAAAGAAAAAAAAGAAAAGGAGATACCCCCCACCCGTATCCCAAACCTAGCTCAGATCGACCCCTCCCCCCGTCGCCCCCTTCCTCCCTCATCCCCATCTCCTCGCTGCCGCCCCCTTCCCGATCTAGATTCCTCCTCCGCCGCCCCTCCCTTCCACCACCCAATCTCTTTCGGTCAGATCCCATCGCACCCCTCCTCCCTCGTCCCCATCCCCTCGCGCCGTCGCCACCTACTCCCCGCCCCCGGCCCCCTGCCGATCCAGTCCTCTTCACACCGCCGACCTTGTCGTCCTCCTCACCCACCGCCGCCGACCTCATCCCTCCCGTCGCCGGCAACGGCACCCTCCTTCCCTCACGCTGCACCCAAACCTCCCTCCCACTCCCAACTTTTCTTCCTCCTCCGCCGCCTCTAGGGTTTCTCTCCCCGATCCCCAATCCCTAGCGCTCCACTCCTTCCTTGCTGCCGCCACCTCTGGCGCCCAATCCTAGCGACCTCAGGCGGGAATCGAAGACCCCTGTCCGGCGAGATCCGGCGCGTGCCCGAGCCCGAGCGATGAGGTGGTCCACATCGTGCACGGGGAAGCAGCGGGGGACCCGACGGTGGTCACCGTCAGCTGCCCGGACAACCCCGGACTGGGTTGCGACCTCTTCTGCCTCGTCGTCCTCTTTGGCCTCAACGTCCACAAGGGAGACATGAGCACCGACGGCCGCTGGTGCTACATCATGCTCTGGGTCAACGCCTCGCGCCGGGGCTGGGCCGTGGACTAGGACGTCCTCAAGGAGCGGCTGGTGGAGCTTCGTCCGCACCGCGCTGGAGCAGACCTGCCTCAGCACCGCCCTCATGCCCCACCCCTCAGGTTGGTTCATGTCCTACTACTTTCCTTTGCTCGCCTTGCCGAGCTCCCTGCTCCTGTTTCCTTGCCACCTTGCAATGTCCAAGCTCGGTACATGCTGCGCTGGCGAGCATGCTCTGTCTGCTCGAGGTGACTAGCAAAGCCGTAACTGCATACTGGTGTCCATGCTAGCCCAGCCCGTTAGGCAGGTGTCCACGAATTCAGATGCGCCTGCTAACTGAAAATTCAGTCTAAAACAGAGGAGCCTCATCGGAGAGATGCAGCACCTTCTGGTCAAGGTCGACCAGGCGCTGAATGTCGGTGGGGCAGGGCCTTCCACCTTAGTTGCTGCTCATCACCATTGAGCTCTTCTCAGCCATGCTCTGCTCTGCTCTGCTACATGGAGATAAGCTCTCCCTGCCTCCTGGTATAGTTTGTTAGTGATCCAGGTGCTCTTGTGTATATTATTAGCTCTAGTCTAGTTCCACCTCAGCTGCTGCTCATCACCATTGATCTCAGCTCAGCACAGCCCAGCCCAGCCATGCTCTGGTTTACTCTGCTAGATGGAGATAAGCTCCTCCTACCTCCTAGTATAGTTAGTTTAGTCAGTGATCCGGTTGGTCCTCTTGTATATTATGAACCCTAGTCCTGCTAGGTACTGCTACTGCTTGAATCATCGTAGCTGCTAGTTCTCACTCAGTATGTTTCATTGTCAATTCTACTGGCTGCAGCAACGATCTCTGGCGATGATCGAGCTTCTAATCTCATGTGTAATATATATCTACCTGCTACCAGTGAACTAAGCTATGGTGTGCTTGATCCCTCCCCTTGGCATGATGAGGATGATGATGATAAAATGAAGTTGGTTTTACTGAAAGTACCTTTCATCTGTGGTTGATAGGCCAGGAACTGCAATCCTGGAGCGAGTTGGTCTGGTTGCCATCTTCATTTCAACCTGACATAGCAAACAACACCAAAAACAAAAGGGAAGCCTTTATGCAGAGTTGCAGGCTGATGATAATAAAACCAAGCAAGCAAAAAATTTGATGTTTGCTAAAACTAACTGACATCAGTGGTCAGGCTGCTGGAGCATATCTTGCCTCTGCTTAACATATCTAAAATCTTGCCTCTGCTTAACATATCTAAAATCTAGTCAAATTCCTCAACAACATATTTTTTTACAACAACAATGCATTCAAAAATCTGACCTATCTATATACATACTTTGTGGAAGAAATAGGATATATATGTGCTTCTGTTGCTTCTATATTATATATATACATGTATGTTTAGTTATTCGACATGCTTCAACATTTTTCTGTTTGATTTGGTGCAGGAGTACGCCTGAGCTGACTAGGAGGACACCCTCGTCCACCCCGGCCACCGCACAAGGTCGTCCTTCTATTTCTTTCGCTATTTGTTCATGTGCTACTTGTGTTTCAGTTCCATTGGCTCCTATTGCAAACAAGTCTATACATTAGACTAGCCCAAGTGTTGTGAGTGTTGGGTGTCCTAGATACAAAAATATACCAGGTGCAAGTGGGTGCTTGTGTTGTGCATAGTAGCAGATCTGTTTATGTGAGCTATACATGGCCTATTTCTTACTAATGATATGAACACTATCTCATGATCGACCAAGTCCCTACTCTATTTCTTCTTCTTTTGCATCATGTATGTATGTATGTGTCTGACGACGAAGTGGTTTCTTCAGAATTGATCGACTCTGGCAAAGTTGTTCTGAACATTTCTTGAAACAGGGCGAGGCCGGTGATGTCCGTGCGGTGATGTCCCTGGGGTGGCGCCAATGTGCCCGGCGCTTGCTCTGGTCACTGCAGTGGTGCTTCGGCGGCTTCCAGACCCTCTCCTCTATGTGGTGATGGTCACACCACAGCCGTGGTGTGGCTGAGCCTCTACTACGGCTACAACCTTCCTCTGGTGAGCTCCTCCCCGTTCCTTCTTCTTTGATGTAGCTCCTGCATGGCCTTGGCCATGATTTGGGTTGGATGTGGGGCTCTGCTAGTTGCTGCTAGATGCTGTAACCAATCATCAACTCCTACTGGAGCTCTCTGGTGATAAATTCATGCGGTTCTAGGGTCTGTTAGTAGCTGCCCATGTGTACTTGCTTTATATATGTGCTCCTGTGATGCTCTAGTGCTATGGGGTTGCTCTGGATTTGCTAAGTTGGTTAGGAGCAGTGCTTAATCTGTTGTTTGCTCCTATGTGGCTCTGTTGGACTCATGCTCTGCTCCTACACCAGCAGCTTGATTGGTTCTATATACACTAGTAGCAGTAGCTCATGTACATGTAATTGGACTCCCAGGGTGCTGTTCTTGTAAATTCTTCGATGTCTTGCTCTTTTTGCTGGTGCTACTACACATGTTAGATTGTTAGATGTACTTGTTTCCATCTCAAATTACTTATCTTCTTGAACATATGCCTGATGCTTGGTGCATGTAGGATGTGCTCCGTGTGGATATCTATGCATTTGTTAAGATTTTTGTAGCACATGCTATGGCCTCAAAGATTGTTTATTTTATTTTCGTTCATACATGAGCACCGTTTTTTATTGCCGTCAAGGGGTGAATTGATTTGATCGTTAATATGTGGTTGGATGTGATGTTTTGCAGGTTGAATGCGCTAAGGTGTTGGAGACGTGCATGTACTTGTTGAGCGTTTTATCTATAGAGTGCTATACTGTGATTGGTGTAATATTGTATGGTTATATTGTGATTGGTGGAATGTAAAAAACTTGATTGGTATATCGGTGATTTGGTTGTTATTTGAATATATTTTAAATGTGTTCTCTGATTGGTATATCGTTGAGTTACAAGTTGTGAAAAATTAAAACCTAAACCGAAAACCCAGTTGACTACAATAATTTGAATATTGAATGTAACAAAAAAAGAAAACCCGAAAATCGAAATTATATAGAATATGAAAAGGCCGTATCTTAGAAAGCAAAAAAAGGTTGAATCAATGGCCCAAGCCCACGTAGCTAGCGAAAATTAACAGAAAAAATATATTAAAAAGGCTGAATTAATGGGCTCGGACCATCTAAAGCACCGAAATGGACCAGGCTGATTCTTGTGCCACATCAGCTTGCCACGTTGGATGCCTACGTGGCCTGGGGAGGTTGCTAGTGACCAAAACAAAACAGTAGGCATATTTTGGTCGTAAACGTCTACGACCTTCTCACAGAGAAGGTCGTTAATTTCAGTTTACGACCGCCAGCTTTTGACCATCTGTTTTTGGTCACAAAAAGGTCACAAATGGAAAATAATGACCATTCAGTGACCAATAGTCAAGGTCACAAGTTGACATATTTCTTGTAGTGAATCATCATACAATACATAGTTCCTCAAACAAGTCACATACTTATTGATACCTATCATTGATGATGTTCAAGGACAATACAAAGGACTCATGAATACATATGGAAATATCATCATCACATGATTGCCTCTAGGGCATATCTCCAATAGTCCACTGTTTTTCTGAAGAAAAAAATGATTACAGCAAGCGTTTCCACTCTTACGACGGAGGAGTGCGAAACACGCAGCCACTTGAACATACACAATGCTCCTACTACTAGGCGTGTGCAGTGGTTCATACGTCATTACTACATAATCTTATTGCTAGTGTAGTAAGATATGATGATAACAAATGATGTTGTGCGCATGTCAACTATATGAACAGTAATGTAGTAACATAGTACCGATTTTTCGACTGTCCGGTCGAGAACGAATGGTGAGATCAATGTTAATAGAACTAGGTCTACAACGCACGGAGAGTATGGTGCTACAGTTCTCCATGAAACATGAACCATATGAAGCATGAATCAATGTTAGGCAGGGTGTATGAAGGGTGCACGGGATGGGATCAAAAGTTCCCTTCTTGACCCACTTTTGGGTGTTTGGTAGAGTGCATGAAGGGTGCATGAGTCCACACTAGTAGGTTAACACAAATACATGAAGAGGGAACAACTATATTGAGATGAGAATGCAACCAAACACACCCGCACGCTTTGTGCTACAGTGACTGATCTGCACCGTCTGAGTTTGATCAAACGGTCATGTTGCGCCGAGACATGGACATGCCCATGCAGAGGGCGCCTAAACACTACCGAAGTCCCTCTGCTTCTCGAGGCGCATGACGTTGGTGATGTAGGGTGCAACCGCCCGCAGAGCCCGCTCTCTGTCAATGGGAGTCAGCTCGTCAAAGACGGCGTCCAATGGCATGAATGGATTCCGGTGACGGAGCCCTGAGAGGATTCACCCGGTAACGGCAACAGCAGCCCACAACCCCTCCTTGTCAAGCTCTTCCCCCACCATCGCGTAGAGATGACTCAGCTCCTCGGTGATATAGGTGAAGAAGGAGACCAGGTCATGAAGCTGCAGCTCATTGAAGTCGAAGGGGTGGTCGAATGGGTTTAGCCCAACGGCCGGCATGGTCGCGCTGGCACGATGGTAGGCATCGCGCAGCCACAACACGTGCTTGACAACTTGGTCCACCAAGTGGCTGAGGCGATCCTGGACCTCGTCACGATCGGCCCGCTCGCGCTCCAGCCGGCTCCCCTGACGGCCTATCGTATCTCCCGCTTTCTGCAGCAATACCGCCGACGCCTCGAGCATCTTTGTGGTGGACGCCTGCCGCTTTTGAAGCTCCGTGAACTCCCGCACATAACAGAGGAGCGTGTCACTCCTCTCCTCCTTGAGCTCACGGAGCACCACGTCCTTGGCCCTGAGCTCCGCATCCTTGGTCTGGAGCTCCTATGTCAGGCACCTCACCTCGGACTCCGTGATCTGCTGCGCCACCATGGCACCAGGTAGAAGCAATGGGGAAAGGAAGCAAAGGGGGCGAAATGGCTGAAAGGCAATGCAATCTACGGCAAGGCGGAGGGAGACAGTTGAGGAGCGGGGAATCTTTTGGTTTTCACCATGGGAAAACACCAGTCGACGACTTCTCACATCAGGGAGCAATGTGTTTTACAGGCGGAGTCTTGTGACTAATTGCTGCCATGCCTGCTCCCGTCAATCAAAAAATAAAAATCCTGCCGCGCCTACTCCCGTCAATCAAAAATATAAAACTCCTGCTGCACCCAAACACCAGAGCAACGACGCGGTGGATGTTTAAATTTACCTGCCGGCAAGGAGATAAAAAAAGGGGTGAAAAACAAATGTGGTAGCGGCCTAGCTAATCGGTTGCACTAGCCCAACTAGCTAGCCACCATGCTTCACTGATGTGACGACTCATTTACTTTCTTCGGTGCTACGGCTAAGGAGGACCCAGAAAACACGCGGTAGGGCATCCCACGTCTTGGCAAGGAAGAATATATGTGTGCACCACCTGGGAGGACCCTGAAACTGCGCGGTAGGGTGTGCCACGTCTCGGCATGGAGGAAAATGTGCATGTAAAAATATACTGTATTAGACGTAGTACATATGGTTCGACCTCAGGACCCAGCCAGTCGGTCGAAAACACCCCACTAGCCACACAACTTCATCATGCTAATGTGGCACGGAGGATAGGTGTGGTTAGCTTTGTCTCGACCAGCCACAACGTCTCTTGTTCTAGGCGATTCTTCTATTTTCCAACTTTTTTTAGTTATAATAACACCATGACAAGCTAGTGCCGCTCTTCATGTGTGCTCATGCAAAGGTTATATGATGGAGAGGAGAGAGAGATCGCAGACCTGGGACCCACCAGTAAGTGAGTCAACGGTCATGCACGTGTTGACGAGGCACTCCCTCTACTCTACCCAACGTAATACTGTATAAAATCAAGTTATGGGACAAAGCCAACAACCGTTGTTGTTTCAGGCTATCGACTTACGCTTTATAGTCCAGGTTACCAGTTTTAATCTCGTCTTTCATATTTGTTAGTTTTAGGTCCAAATTTGATTAATGACAAGTGGGACCCCTGTGTGTTCTTCCGATATTTCAGTGTAGGATGGTTTTTTTGAACAAACACTTTGCGTGGTTAGACAAGTAACGGCACGAGTTACACGTATTTTGCAAGTTTACAAACAAAAATTACGGCGGCATAGAATATCACATCCACCCGCAGCTTAGATGCTATGGTGATACGAGTTTTTACATCGTTGGAAGTGAGATCCAATGGCTTGGGAGTAGTCTTTGTAATTATGCGCAATTTCCAAACTCTCCAAAGGTTTTTTTGCAAATAAAACATTCACGCCTCGTGTGTGCCGCTGCATCTTTGATCCAACGGCTCCCCGTTTCTCACATTAGGTGCTCCTCATAGATTAATTAGCTGCTACGGTGATACGAGCATCTAGGTCGTATGATCAGTGATTAGATGCAACTACATAGTACTTGTAATTTCTACGCAATTCCCAAACTCTCTCAGCCGTATATTGCAAAAATATTCAAACCTCCTACTGTGGGCTGTTAGATCTCCGTGAACTCATATCACCATAGAACCTATGGTGCGGGAGCACCTCATATTCTCCCGGGCGAGAAAACATAAGGTGCTCTCGCAGCTTGCATGCTATGGTGATATGAGCTTCGAGTTCGTTTGCTCTGAGATCCAATGGCATCTGAGCAGTCTTTGTGCTTGTAAGCAGTGGCCGAACTCTTTGGGGGCTTTTCTGCAAAAAAAACATTTGAACCACCCAGGAGTTGTTGGGTCACAAATCCAACGGCTGCGAAGAGCTTGTATCACCAAAGCATCTAAGATGTGGTAGCACATGATATTCTAACATACAGGAGAATATGATGTCCTCCTTCATCTTAGATGCTACGGTGATACGAGCTTCGAGGTTGTTGGATATGGGATCCAAGGACATCTGAGTAGTTTTTGTACAAATTGTGTGCAATTCTCAAACTCATCAAGGTTTCCTGTAAAAATATTAAGACATCCTGTGAGCTGCTATATCTCAGATCTACAAGCTCCAAGCAACTCGTATCGGCATATAGCATCTAAGGTATGGGGGCACATGATATTCTCCCAGGGAGGAGGGGGTGCACAACCAACCGATGTTTGGGAGGGTGGGGACAAATATAATCTAAACAATCCTAAACAGAGCTTCACAATTTTATCTAAGGTCGAGGGGGCCGACAATCTACATAGCTCCACCTAAACAAAACATTTGCATGTACTATAGTACTAGACTTAATATTCATGTTTCAGTTCCTATTCATTTTAAATATTGAATTGAGGACCATGCATGTCTTACATATTACTCCCTTCGTTCCTAAATATTAGTCTTTTTAGAGATTTCAAATGGACTGGCACATACAGATGTATATAGACATATTTTAGAGTGTATATTCACTCATTTTGCTACGTATGTAGTCACTTGTTGAAATCTCTAAGAGACTAATATTTAGGAACAGAAGGAGTATTTTTGAATTCGTGTCATACATGCATGATTTGGAAAAATAGATGCACTACACTTATTGGATTGTTGTTGTGTTCGTGGGTGTGTGTGTGTGTGTGTGTGTGATCATATGCTTGATACATACAAAGTTTTCTCACCACCATATTGTTCATATTTTAAATTTGAATTTGCAATGAAAAACTTACTAGGGATACCATGAAATATGAAATCCACGTTGAGATCACTATATCACAAACTCACTCTAATTCAAGAATTCGTCATAAATCAATTACCACATTGAGATTACTATTTGCAAGGAAAATACTGGCATTGTAATACACATAGACTGGTTCAGAAATTTAAAAAATTCCTTTCGTATTCTCGAATGGTAGGACCCAACGGCGTACCATCCAGACCTTGGCTCGTGTTGATCCTAAAAAAATCGGGCTCGTGTCCTTCTGGTGGCGTGCGTGGTACGCACATTAGGCAACCCCAACCAGTCAAGCCTCCGCGTTTCGAGTCGAAATATCTGGCGGCCAGAATTCCAGCCCTAGGAAATTCACCTCATGTCACCGGTCCATAATGACTACCGATGAAGAATGGAGGGATGCTTTAGTAACTATACAACGTTACCTACCATGCCAAGCACGGTTCATTTCCCTTGGTCGCCGCTCCCCAAGGTCACCCGTCAACTACATTGCCTAGTACAACTACTACACCAGGATGAGCACAGAATTGAGCCCGTTTGTTCGTGCCTAGTACTTGAGTTAATATATCAGGCAATGCACTAGTACAGAGGGATTATCCTTTTACTCTGCATATATAACTTGTCTGAAGTCTAACTAAGCAAAATGTTTGACCAGATCCTTTCTTAAGAAATACAACAGGACAGATGTATGGCTTGAAAATTTTAGAAAATCCAAAAGTGACCAAAAATTCATGAAACTGAGCATGGTCACATGATATGGCACAAATATTCCTTTGTAATTTTTTTTCTTCAATTTGAGACAAGCTGCTTATGACAAGTTGCACAAACAAAGAGACAAGGTATTAAGACCTGTCACGTTAAGGCGAACGCTTTCACTATTTAAACCATGGGCATTTACGTGCCGCCACGAGTCCCGCTTCTCATCGGCAGGTGTCGTCTGAGCAAGCATGTGAGTCGACGGGAGGCGTGCGAGCAGACCGTTGCGCAGGCTCACCGGGAGGCGAGCCCTTTGACCAGGCGCCGCCGACCACCTTCGTCCCAACTGCTCCCACTTTTAATGTCGCCGGTGCCGCAGTTTAAAATTAACCCCACACTACTTGGTATCACTACAATCTTCACTCTTCCTCTCCGATTCTCCTATCGTCTACCTCCAACCAGCCTGACCTAAATGTACGCCATGCTGCATCACGATGGTCTGCCCTAATCTTCCAGTTTCCTGAGGAAGACACCCAACCGGAATCTCAAGAACATAAGGCGCTTTGGGACGAGCTTGAACCGGCCTTGTGGGAATATGTCGCGCGTGTCCCCGCTCCCGTTCCGGCTCCCGTCGCCCCGACTGCGCCAGCGCCCATCCCCGTGGCATTGATGGGCTGGGAGCCACACATTGTCGCCGAGCTTAATGCCACGGGGTTCCACGAGGTCCCCGGCGACTTCCACGCACCCATGCACCTGCCAACGCATGCGCATGCGCATGCACTAATGCGCACACTCGTGTCAGTGCCCGTGCACCTACCAGCGCATGCGCCTGCGTGTGCACTGACATGCGCGCACGTGTCGGTGCCTGTGCAGACGAATGTCTCCTCTGCGCCTTTGCCAGCGCTTGTCCCTGCGCGGGTGCCAGTGCCCCCCTCAGCGGCATGGATGGCCGTCGTCGACCGCTTCTTTGCACCAATGCTAGTCGCCTCCTCCCGCCAGTTGACTCGCTCCTGGAGACCAAAGTCCAGAATATTGTGGCCTTCCTTGAAGCTAGGGACAACGTCTAGGAGTACGCCAACAACGGCGCAAGACGCTGCCGGCGCCGTCGGTCAGTGGCCGGACGACACACAGAGCACGGCAGAGGAGCTGCTTCCCACCGCAAGACCCCTCCGCCGCCGCCGCGTAATCTAAATTTGCCATGAAATACGTTCGGATTGCCATGCTTAAAATCGGAACGTTTATCATTTCCATTTATTTTAGATCGATCGTCGTATGAATGTAAAGTCGGAGTCAGACCGAATGAAATCTATGGTTTGATCGATTGAATGTTCTGCTAGAGCCATATCAAATTAAATATAAAACGTCATCAAGCCACATGTATTCCTTCTCATCCAACGACCTAGACTGCTTCACTGTCAAGCGCTCAACACGTTTAGTGTGCAGTTAATTTCATGCCAAAGATAGTGCTAATCATACAATAACACGCAAATAATATCCTGCATAATATCCGCATGCACCTAATATACTTCCAAATTAACGTGCACTGCACGTACACATTGACTAGTGGTACTAGTACGTGAAACTGGTACCGTAACTTGTGAACGCGTCCAGATATGGTCAACGACAACATCTCCCACGAGTTCTTCGTGTTTGCCCGTGCGTCTAAACACGGAAGGGGAGGAGAGAGAGAGCACACATGGAACCCACCAGTAAGTGAAGGCAAATAGTACGTGCTAACGAGCTGGTCCCACTAATGTACTAAAAGTAATATTACATGTTATCCATTAAATAGGTTGTGGTAATATAAAAACAGTATATGAACAAAGTGGGCCACAACAAACATTGTTGTTCTACGTATGTTGCCTATTGACGTGCGGCTTGAAGGCCCTGGTCGCATGTTCGATCCTCGTCCTTTATTTTTTTAATTTGTATATGGGTCCAAATTTGTTTCATGATAGGTGGGCCCCTCGGTGTGTAGTTTGTAGCACTTTAATTTGTGGGTCGAAATTTGTTCCATTACAAGTGGACTATTGATGTGTAGTTTTGTAGCTTATTTGTAACAATTAAAGAGAACAACAGAGTTTTTTGCAATAATACCATGGTGCAACGTTGAAGGCGAGAAAGGACATGCGAGAGAGCGATGGCTGAGCCAGAGGGAAATCAACTAGGGGAGGTGCGGGGGTTGCAACGGTGTTTGGAGTAGTTGTGGGCTGAATGCTATGAAAATATAATCTAAACCCACCGGAATAAATGCCTACACAAATTAATCCAAGGTAGGAGTCCCCCTCGCAATGTAAATAGCTCCGGCTTTGCGAGGGATGGAGAGGTAGCTTCAATGTGTGGAAGATACGGCGTGAGAAAGTGAGGTCAATCGAGAGACATATAGATAGAGAGACAAAGTGAGTGTGGTCCGACATTCATTGAAAAGATATATATGCTCTGGAGAGATATTGTCTGATTGATCTTTTGGGAAGGGTGAGGGCTGTAAGATAGAGCTTAAAGAGATAATCCATTCATAGACATGTAGATATATTTTGTGCGTGGGAGGAACTAAGGTTTGGATTCAATTGTTGTGCCATACTAGGTTTGGAAAAGTTGACATTGACTCGATTGTTGTGCTATTTTGTAGGTCATATGTTTGAATCCATCCAAAAGTTTTCTCACTACCATGGTGTTCATCATATACATATGAATTTGTATTAAAAAGTAGCGTGAATACAGTGAAATGCGAAATCCGCGTTAGAATTGGAGATTGCTATGTGACATACACTCTAATTCAAATAACTAATTATGTAGCACACACTCTAATCCATGTTAGCGTGGATATCATTTTGATTTTTTTCAAATAACTCCTCATTAATTAATTTATAGTATTTCATTTCGAATGACTAATTATTTGCGAGGACACGAGCATGGTAATACATACAGATTCGTTTGCAAATGAAAGAAGATTCGTTTGCATTCTCAAATGTAGGCGCACCAGGCAGACCAGGGTCGTGTCGTGGTGGTCGCGTGTGTTGGACGGACGCTTAGCACCCAGCCACCCACCCCCTGCCTCCACCCCCCTCCCCCCCCCCCCCAAAAAAGGATGACAACAAAATAAGTTCGTGCTTCCATGTTTCAGATTGAAATATCTGGCGGCCCCAATTCCAGCCCTGCAAAATCTCCCTTCTCCACCGTCCCCCTCCGCGCCTAGATTGCTCAAATCCCTAATTCGCCGTCAACCCAAGCAAAGTTCGAATCACCCCTCGTCTCATCTCTTTCTCCACCTCTATGTCGGACGACGACGACGAAGACGACGGTCGTGCTTCACCACCGCACCGGAGCTACCTCATCTATGCCCTCGTCCACCGCACCGGGTGGTCCACCAACAACGTCGGCCGCCGCAACCGACGTACCTCACAGACACCGACTTCCACCGCATCAGGTGCGCTTCACCAACGCCGTCTCCCACCTCACCGGGGCTAGTTCACCAAGCACATCGTCGCACCTCCGCCCCCCGAGGCTGTTGGGGCTTCACTAACGGTCTCGTCCACTGCATCATAGCGCTCCGCTGCCACTCAAGATATGCATCCTTGCATGGCCAGACAATGCCAGCGCATCACCCTCAACGGCTCTGAAGTGACCCGCTCTATCTAGGCGAGCATGCCCAAACACCGCCCGAACTAGGTATCCACACATCACTCCCTTGTGCACTGTTTCGACGATGTTTGGATATCCTTTCACTGCTCTCTTATCTTACACGCCTATGCAACTCTGACTTTAACTCTTATCTCTTCTGGAGATATCATCTGAAACAAGCAAACCCATTTTTTAGCGAAGCATGACGGCGCTACGGGACCTGGTACACATCCTGCACACCCGTATAACCTTGTAAGTATGTGTCCTTCGGTAGAACAGCAAGATTGATTCTTCTTATTTGATCAACCATTCGTCGTGTCGAAAATGCAGAGGGGGGTGCAAGGAGCACAAGGCCTACACATCCAAGCAAGTGGTAACATGGACTTGTACATGGAACATCCCAAGCGCAAGCAGAGCTGCGGTGAGCCTGTACAACGAGCTAGCGTAAATCCCTATATTTCATTTAATTCGTACTGGCATGCGTGTATGATTTGTGTGCAGTGGCTGATCCACAAATTCGAGTTACTAGGGGTGAACATTTAACTTAAAAAATATGAAGGCACTTGCACTCCGGAAATCAACATAACTTGAGAAATGTGAAGCTACATGCACTTTGAAAACTAGCTAATGATCCAAAGTAGTTCAGATTATAAAACACTAAATGATGCAAGCACCAAAAAACACAAAATGCAACATGGTGTACAAGGACTACAAACATGGTTTGTACCTACTTGAATTATTCGTTCTCTGGCTGAATATATGAAGTGTAATTACACCTATAACACAATGCGCAAACTGCATATCAATATATCTATCCTGCACAAGTATGCCAATAGTTTCAAACAACAGATTAGAAAAGTATTTATGCTACGTTGTCATGATACGGGGACTTTCTGGTAGATGGCCTCGATGTTTCCTCAAGCCATGTAAATGTACTATAATTTGCTTGTCATTAATGCCTGCAAATCTCTGTGTCTCTCTCAACATAGTAGATCATCATTAGACACTAAATACTTCAATGGGAGCTTGCAAAATGCTAGCATTAGACCCTCATTAGACACTATATGATCATCATCAGGAGCATGTAAAATGTTTGCATCAAATCCTTCATTGACAGTCTGTTCATTAGACACTTGAGGCTCAAGAACAACATGAGCTTGTATCTTTGCACCGGAAACTTGATTAGATACATCAGATTCAGACAGTTCAGTATTGATTGGGGGAGTTATAAAATAAGCAGAAATTGGTTTCATTTTCTCATAGATTCCCGACATACAAGCAGTTTTACAACACCGTCAGGTTTAACTATTGGCCAGAAATTAAATAATTGAATTAGATATAATCAGAGATGTGATGTACCTGCTTGTTGTGCGTGCTACTCTTGCAAGTTGCGGCTGTCCGTTTGTGCACGCTCGATGCCATGCCCGTGCTACCACTGCTGCTCCCATGCAGGTTACACCCAGGATTGGATCTTCATCTTCTTGTCCTTCTGTTCGCTTGAAGCCCGGCAACCGCCCTCCAACGAGGGCGCGAGGAAGTGCTGTGTCGGTCTGTCTAGCGGCGGCTAGGTTAGGAGCAAACTAGACTGGAGGCTGGAGCGAACTAATTGGGATTTTTCCTGCTGTCGATTGATATGGGAGGCGCTTGTTTGGGCCACGAGCCTGCTATTGGGCCTGCCTTACACTTATGTTATTGGCCCATCCAAATTGAAACATTTTTATTCATTTTTTACATTGCCTGCTCGTGCGTTGGGACAAACAAAACTAGCCTGGGCCAACCTGGACGACTCAAACTAGGTGCACACTTTCCAGCCACCCGAGGCGGCCGCCCATACTAGCCCCTATGGTGGCGTTGCCCCCTTTTTGGTGTATGATTGGGGTAGTAAAAATATTCCATTGGCGCTTTTGATTTACCCATAGAATGGTTGAATTGCTTGTTTCTATGAACTGAGTTCGCCAATAATGTGAAGGATGCCAGTCTTTTCATCCTATTGTAGATTGCCTAGATCTCGATATGCCAAATGTAATCGCATGAAATATACAGTAAAACCCAGTGTGATGTGTGTGGCTACAACTAGTCTGACTACACGTCCTCATATAACATATCAAGGATGCACCCTCTTACCAGATTAACCATTCGACTTACCAATGCAGTGTGGGAAGAAAGAAGTATTGGGACTGCGTATCCAAGCAATTGATGCCATGGACTCCTTCGTAGAACCCTGTAAGCGAAAAAGAAGTTGCAGTGTGCGTGTACAAATAGTTAGCGTAAGTTCAGTTACCTACTTCTCGGAATTTTAGTTAGCCACTTATTGCAAAATTGTTCAATTATGTTGTTTGGCTTAATTTAGTTTGCTACTGATTACATAATGCCATAGCCTATTAATCCTATTATAGATTGCGCCTATCTACGTGTTTGATACTTACTATTAAGAATTACCTGTTTGCCTGAACTTAAATAGTTACTTGTTTGTTTACCTGTTTTGCTGCTACAACAAAAGGTTACAATGATGTTAATAACTACTTTTCAACATCCAATTGAAATTTTTTAATTCCTTGTTTGTTTAACTGGTTTGCTGTTATAACTCCCAGTTGAGATGTTTTTCTAACTTCAACTTTTATGAATCCAATCGGAACTTTAATGGCAAAACAGGTTAGCGCAAGATCAAAGAGCGAGGTTCCCGTGGACGTTGTATCATCCCACAGCAGTGGCACTGGCCCAATCATGCATTATGAATTGCCAACTGTTGATGCTCTAGAGGCTAAACTAGTGGTAGAAAGAGATTCTGCTTCTGCACTTAGAGATGAAGTTGACATGTTGAGGAAGCAAACAGCACACTCACAAGCAGTACTCAAGACAACCATTAAATATTTGGTGGATTTCAAAACGAAGCAACCTGAGACTGACCGCATTGTTAAGGTCCTGAAGGAAAAAAGGAAATTAAATTCCCATTTGGTAAATGATAGGTGAAATGTTCTTTCCATCGTTGAATAACCTTTGTGTTGTTTCTTCATGTAATCAGTCAAACCATTTGTTTTAGAGATTAGTAATAATTGTTTTTTGTTTTTTGGTTTGTACTTTTATTTAAGCACAAGTCTGTATTAATTGATAAGACTTGGAGACATTTCATTTTGATTGTTGTGCTAGATGTACAAATATGCCAATCGGGCTGAGTGTGCATTCAGCAATAATAGTTGTATAGATGGACCATAAGTGGCACGCATCGGAAAGGGCCAAGATGTTGTAGTAGCTTGGCTAAAAAAGGATGTTGTTCTAGCAAAAAAAGTACAGCGGCCTGGCTTATGTATGTTAGTTGATATTATTGATCCATATACTCTATACGTGTTTATATGTCTGTTAGTTATGTACATTCTTGGTTGATTGACTCGGTATTTGAATCTTGATACATCGCTTGTATACATATCTAAATGGGAGTACACATTATGCTGCGTGTGACATTTGATTTGGACATAAAGTGTTCCAAATATTTGAATTCACCTTAAACTGAATTCTAGCTTCTGAATTTGAGTATCGGCATTTGTAAATCATATTCATATATGACAGTGGAATACATCTTTGTCGTGCTTTTGAAGATATATAAAAACACATAGAATGATTTATAAAGATTCGTATAGGAATACAAAATGTATTCGAATTTAGTTTCCAGGGTAAACGTGGATGCTTATTGTCCCAAAATTGGAAAGAAGCGGCAAAATTTCCACTCCCACGTCGGCTGCCCGAAGCTAAGTGTTTGGGAGATGGAAATTACTGTCTACCCATTACATGGACAATCCATCGGCCTGATTTCAACTGCTCTCAATAGGGGTAGGTTAGTAACTTCAATTAGACATGACATGACCGCCTCTGAGCCCATTCCGACATGGTGGGTGCCAAACATGGGCAGCAAAACACATTTGATTCAAGCTCATCCGAATGACCTTTGTTTCTCCCTCCATTTCCCCATTCATACACGGTGGGCGGCGAAACAAACTTGAATTGACCGAAATTGATGTAGGCAAATATTTTCAATAGGGACAGGTTTGTAACTTCACTCAGATGTGACACAACCGCCCTACCTATCAGCCATGTTCATACACCGTGGCCGCCAACCATGGGCGCCAACCACCCTCTCCTTGCCTGAAATCGCTATGGGCAAATATTGGCGAGATGCGAGATTACCGTCCTATCCCCAACTGACAAGACGTCCAAATTTTAAACGAGGGCTAAGTTTGTAACTTTCCCATATTTCAGACAGGCGCATCCCAAAAACATTGTTCCCCGTACCTCTCCCTCCATTTTCCCATTCATACACCGCCCGCGCTAGAACACCATCCCCACACCAGCATCCTTCGTTCGCCACCCCATCCATCGCCGCCGTCCTCCACCCCATCCATCGCCACCGTCCTCCACCATGTCGGAGCGCTTACCAAGACCATGTCGTCCACTGCTAGAGATGGACGTTTCTCATCCACGGCGATGGACCAAGAGCCTTGCATCATGTCCTCTCGCTTCATCGGCATCGTCGTCCTCTTTGCCGGGGCCGCTCACACGACCTTCTCTCCGCAACGGGACTTATCCCCCGATGCACCCGTTTACCGTCGCAGAACTGCTTCAATGCCACTGACAGCCATCGCACCCCCGATGCCTACACGGCACTGCAAGAGAGGTGGTACTTCGTATCTCCTCAACTTTTTGATCTCAACCAGAAAATAGATTGTAACTTGGTTACTCTACTTTCTTTTCAGCTCTTAGAATTTGGTTCTTAGTTCGAAGCAAACAATGGATGCTAAATATCATTTCTTCGGTTTGCAGCTCCAAATCTGCAATGGCACGGTCATAATACGGTTTGATTGATCATGCTTAGGGTTTAATTGATCATGTTGGTTCCGTGGTGGTTTCTTTAATAGAAATCGGAGGGGAAACCCTCTTTTGTTAAAAAAATATGCTTAGGGTTTCTGCCTTTTATGATCACTATATGATCAGAATACGTGCTTCGTGTCATAATAGCACTGCTCCACCCATCAAGCTAAACAAGCTTAGCTATTCAAATACGAATCTGATATTATTAAAATAGAGTCATTTAATTGGTCAGCTAAATGTTCCTAATTTAGTTTCGAAAATGCATGTTCGCCGCTCGGGTGTGTATCTCTATAGGGTGCCCATGGTGGGCCGCGGCCCACCCTGGGATTTTGGGTCGTCCCAGGCCCCGATTCCCCTCTATTCTACTGCGCGCTTCCGATCTCTACTCGCCCCCAACCGCCTGCCTCGCCGGCGACTTGCCGTCCCCGGACGACATGACTCTAGGAGGATATGTCGGACTAACAGGAGGTCAGGAGCCGCTCGCCCAACAACGTCACCGCTGCCCGGGCGCACCGCCGTGCCTACCTTCCCAGTCTATTCAGGGCTCAGGCGTGTAGCACCCACTAAGCCAACCCGATTTATCCTGAGATACGTCCTCAACACTCAGCAGCCACTCCTCATCACCCATTTTCTAATTGATTCATTACTCATTAGGCAGGACTGTCATTAGGGTTTGTTGTGTGCTGAGTGCTACCTACACTTAATGGTTCAGATGTATTTCCGTAATCTTTAGTACCTGTAAAGTTCACACGGTTTCAAAATTCTGGCCCTAGAAACATACACTAGTCATTTTGGATTGTTGGTCGTAGTGACATTGACCCAGATTACTACAGCAAGCCAAGTTTGTTGACAATTTTACTTGTATTTCTTACTCATTCGATATAATATCCAATTATTCATGTTGATTAGTTGCAAACAATAAGTGCTAGACAAACTTCTTGATTCAGATTTTGGACGGTCTCTTACTGCAGTTACAATTCTGCATACTTGTCCTAGTAAGCTCACAAGTAAATGATTGATTCACTACATCTATGCTTGCCTTGTCATATTTGTTGTCAATATTCTTTTAGGGTGGACCACCCTGTTTCAAACTACTGGAACCATAGACATTAGTGAATAGTATTTCTCCGTGTGATCTCTTCCATCAAGTGTGGGCAACGAACACTGCATTGTATAGAAAGAAAGTGTCATTTCCAGCTTTTACATAGGCTTCAATCTTTTACATGGAATACAATCTGCCTACTTGCTTTGTTTCGCACTACCAACACTCCACCATTGAAGCTTAACATTATGCCACACATAATTCCTTAGTTTATTTTTTCAGATACAAATTTGATATGATTCTAATGTTCCTACTTCAGTTTTGAAATGTGTGTCTACCTGTTATAGAGACATAAGGGGTTTGTATTTCTGTGTGTGGTCTGCTCAACATGGTTGAGGGGTGAACTTTGCATATGCAGGGGTTTATAGGGAGACACTCTTCGAGTTGAATCTGCAATGCATTCCATAGATAATCTTACTACTTTTTATGTTTTCATGAATCTCAGATTCTGAACCGCATCATAATGATTATGAGCTTGCACGCATGAAAAGAATAAAGCAGAACAATGCCATGGTTGTCAAACTTGGCATTAAGGGCTAAAATCAAGTCTGGATGCAATGCAATGCAAACGCTCTCCACCTACAGATTCATCCTCAGAATATGATCCGAACAGTGATTCTGAGCTAGAGGGAGACCGAAGTCAATGTAGCTCCCTAGTGCAGGAGTTAGAGGCAGACGCCCTATCTTATTCACCCATCAAGGTGCTTTCTCTAACTTTCCAAGGTTATATTGGTCGCACATATCTTGAAACTAGTGCTTTGCATTGCTTCTACTTTGTTGCACTGCCATTATCATAGTTTACACATCGTGTATGTGAATACGCCCTGCCTATCCATTTTCAGTACATATTCCCATCTGTCATCATACCATATTTATCCATTCAAATGTTGTTCTTATGTATCAGACGTTCAAAAGGAAGAGGGTGATTGCTGATCGTGGAGGAGCACAAGCAAAGTATTTCGAAAAGGTAGTGGCACCTGATAAATCAAATAGCCCATTAGGTGTAATTGCAATATCACCTGACCCACAAAACCCTCAACTCTAGCAGACTCTAGCCCTACTACACTAGTCATTTCTGATGCCCCAACTCAGGAGACCCCAACTGCAGCAAACAATATGATGATGCCAGTTGACATAGCACCAGCTCTACGATGCAAAAATCCCCATTCCAACAAAGAGTACACCAAATCTAGTTGCCAAATCCCATTTCAAACCAGAGAGAGCCCCAATTGCAGCAAATAGGACCCCTGTTACATTTCTTCCCAGTTTAGAAGACAAATCTTATATTGTTGTCAGGAACTTTGTGCGCATCTTTCCTTCATGGAAATATTATACCGCAGACACAGAACAATTTCAGTCTTCCTCCGCAACTTACCCATAAGTAATGTACTAATGTTATTCATGGTAATTACTGCATATGTTTCTGCTGACAGAAGACACAAGATTTCATTCTTTTAAATAGGCAAGGACCAATCTGGATTGTGAAGACGAGCACGGGTTGGTTGCGCTTTTCAAGCACTCGTTGATGAAGTATCGTTCCTACCTGAGGCAAACGCACTTCGATGGCAAGCCTCTAAACGAAATTTCTGTAAAGTCTCCGGTGCTACATTTTCCGACGGTGACTGGAATAATCTTATTACACATTGGTCTTGTCTGTAGCGTAAGGTAATGTCTATGATATCACATCACAATTTGAACTACATTTCTGCATTTGCCTTAACGTCTAACTTGTACGAAAACTATTAGCAGAAGAACATTCATTCTCAAGGGACCAAAGAATCTCGCAACTATACTACACACTGCATTGCTCTTGTGAGTACCTCTTGCCCTGTATGACATACTTACTTTCATAGTTGTTTGATTATGTAGCATCACTGCACATGTTAACCTTGTTATCGTCCATTTGGTGGACATTATAAGATCCGTATGAACTCTTAAATAAATTTAGAATCAACCCAATGCTTTCGAAGAGGTTTAGCTCTACAGTCCTCTTGCAAGGATTGAACGTCATCTATCACTGTACTTACATTAACAGCTACTCCCTCCGTCCCATAATATAAGAACGTTTTCTACAGTACACCAGTGTTCAAAACACACTTGTATTATGGAAGAGGGATTAGTTCATTGTGTAGCATTCTGCATCTTATCTCCCTCGCCCACCATTTACTAAAAAAATCAGATCTATATTGAATCTTACCAAAAAGTAGAATACACAGACAATGCCAGTACAGAAGTGTAGCCCATTTCTCTTGTCAGTACATTTTGTCCTGTAACGCTTGTACTTCCAGGGATTGGCAATTGATTATGTAGCATGAATCTGCATCTTATCTTCATTATCCTCTATCCCTTCCAGTATTATCATATCTATAATTACTCTCTACAAAATGTAGAGTACAGGCAATGCTTATGAAGAAGATTATGTGCTAAAATTCTTGAGTTATCCTTCCCTTGACATGGAGAAGGGCATTATAAAGCCGATATTAACTGTTAATGTAAGTCAGTCCTTCTAAAGCCTTTATCCTCAACTGATGTTTAATTTCATACTCCCTATCGTTTATTGCTGTTTAGTTTGTTGTTTCTATCAAAATGCATGTTCGCAAGAACCGTAAGTTCTAAGTTTTACTTGTAAAACCAAATTCCTTATTCATACCATGCACATTACTCAATACTCCCTATATGTATGCTTGTTTTTGTGGATCCGTAATCCAGTGTGTGGTGAAACAGCCCACGTTTGCACATTGACATCTCTTGTTTTATATTACTGATGTGGTTGATGATATGAAAAACATGACATGCACATTAACCAAAATAGATACAATGATTGTCTTTGCCCTTCATCTATGCTTGTTATGTTGACATGGTAAACCAGTAGTGTGGTGAAGCTCCCCACATTATGAACAATGCCAAATTATGCTATTGATATTTTGAACTTACTCTTTATTTTCTAATTTGAAATTGAATGGAATTGACAACACAGTTATCATCTTTGTTTATACACGTGCAAAACATGTCATCTCTCTGCTTGTTTCAGGGTGATATGCCTGATGGCATGCACAAGTCTGCTGAAGGCTGTGAGACAAACCCAACATATATTGCAGCAAAGAAGGCAAAACATCTTGAGATAGCGAGACAACCCCAAAGTCTCTTGATGCAGTGTTCAAGTTACTTGAGACTAGCAGTCAAACAAGCTCACAGAATTCGCTGTCTGATTCAGTTCGACTTCTTCAGTCCCAAGTTCTAGCAGAAAGGCATTCTGCAACTCAACTTTGACTAGAAGTCCTATCTCTAAGAAAGATTGCGGAGAACACCAATGAGAACCTCATTGCTAAACAGCTACACCTGGAAGCTATGACCGACATGCTAGGGCGGTCTCACAGCCTTGCTCATCAGCTTGTGTAGCAGTTCCCACGCAAGGCTAACCTTTCTTGAATTGTCTTGGAAGTGGTCACGATTCAGTATTATTTTGTTACGCTGCAATGGTGCCCAGTTTTTGTAATCCGCTTCTTCGTTGTGCTTTATGATCACTGGTGGCGAACTTCGATGCCCAGTGGATGCAATATACCATAAATCCTTTATTGTATAGTGTATGTTTATTCTTAGTTACTATGCCATAATTTCTTTATTGTATAGAGTAGGTTTGTTCTTAATTCCTACTAGTTACTGCCATCATTCGCTATCTGGAAAAAAAATCTGATGTAGTCGACCGGGCCGAAACATTCGCCTCTAACGGGCCTGGTTTTTAGCGGGCCACAATTGGGCTGGCCTGCATCTTTCTTGGGCCCGAATGATTAGGGCCTTCACACTTTGCGCCAGGCCCACAACTTACTCCGGCCTATATTCGACCCAAATTTTAGTTGGGCCTTTTGTGGACCCAACGCTTAGTTTGGCCCGGGTAGCGTTGGGCCATTAACAGGCTGAATATTCTACTGGCCTATTACGGCCCAGATGAAACCATGGACCTTTAGCAGGCCGAAATGCATGTTGGGCCTCAATTTTCACTAGTCGTCGATGGGCCTTCAGCAGGCTGAAATGTAGACCGGGCCTTTTTGGGCCCAGTTATATGATGGGCCGTTACTAGGCCGAAACATATCTCAGGCCTTAGTTGGCCCACTTATATCATGGTCCTTTAAAAGGCCGAAAGCTTAGTACAAGCATCAACGGGCTGAAGTATATGACAGGCCTTTAACAGGCCCAAAGTCACGTTGGGTTAACTTTTTCCACCTTTATCATGGGTCGTTAGTGGGCCGGATGTCGTGTCGGTCCATATATGGCCCATGGGCAGCATGGGACATTCCCAGGCCAAAGGAACATCAGGCTTAAATGGGCCCATGTCTACATCAGGCCTCTAACAGGCCGAAACTCACTCAGCTGTAATTGGGCTCAAATATTTGGCGAACAATTAACGGGCCAGATCTGGCTTCGGGCCGTAAATGGACCTTTATTAAATAGGTCGTTATTGGGATGGCCCACTAGTACCTGAGTAAGTACAATGGGCCCTTGACTGGGCCGACCTTTTTAACCTATATGGGACTCTGTTGGGCCCTGCCACGCATCGACGTATCATAGGCATGTCTCCTCCAATGGACGGGTGACATCTGGCCCACTAACGAGCTGACACGTGTTTCCTCCGGCCAATCAGAATTTTACACATGGAAATTTCCCATTGGTCCGGGCTGTTAACGGGTTATCAGGTCGAAAACTGGACTCGATAGCTTAACGGCGTTCCGTTACGGTGGATGCCACGTGTCGGTCACCCTTGACGAAAGCACTTCTGTGACGCACGATTTATCGTCATGGAAGTGGACACTTCCATGATGATAATTTTGGTAATGTCATGGAACACTTCTACGATAGCACATGTATGACTATCTTGATTTTGTCATAAAATAATCATGGATGTACATGCATGACAGGAAAACGCGACCTACTGTGACAAACACGTATCATCACGGAAGTGTATTTTTTTGTAGTGATGTGAAGTGCCTCTCTGCTACCAGTAGGTTCAGTTTCGACAGTAACATTTAGATTCCACAGTAAATTTCAGTTTCGACAGTTAAGTCCAGAGTCAACAGTTTTTACCTCATCTGTTGTAGTCAGGTGTTTTTTGCTGATGTAAATTATACAACTATCACTTTTTGGTAATGTATTTTGAATCGTCTATTTTAGATACTATTAGAATCCCACTTGAGATTAACGATGTCTACCTTGTACTGCTTCAGCCTCGACGTCTTATGGCTCGCCGCAGTTGCTCCAACAATGGAACCATCCATCACAAGAGAGCAGTGCCCTGGACACCGTCTACAGATTCCTCAGATCTTCCTTCACACCTCCGGCAGCCACCTCTGCCTCAACTTCTTCGGCGACCAACCCAATGATGCCAAGGTCGACACGACTATGACAAAGAGGTTATGCACTTGTCACATCACTTATTACTCTACATTCATGTCCATCCAGTAGGGCTATTTTGGTTCAAAGGAAAAACAGAAGGAAAAACATGGCAATAGGAAATTTTCCTATGGCACTCTACTATTCAATTATGCATGCATTTTGTTGAAAGGATGGAGCAAAACATCCACCTGGACCTAATTTTCAAAATACTATGCATCAAAACAAGACCAAGTGCATTAGTGGCAGAATAACATTCTAGTTGTACACGCCTTCATATGGTTTCACTTTAATTTCGCCATGTTTCTTTGCATTCCTCTGCTCTTCCAATTCCGGTGAACCAAACACCCAAGTTGACAGAAATCCTATGTTTACAAATGCTCTATTTCCCACGTGCATTTCTATCCTATTCCGGTGTTTTTCCTATCCCTGCGTTTTTAGAATCCTGCAAGCCAAAGGAGCCCTTACACAATTACTTCAGTTACATGTAGGTGTCGAAGAAAACTTTGTGTGGTTTGTCCTGCTCCTGCCGCGACGTCGACCACCTCACCTAAGGTGCTCCATCGACATAAGCATCCACCAAACCAGACATCACGACTCCTGACCGTCTTTTGCCACATCAAATCTCCTTCGCTGCCGCCAGCACCCACCACAACGGCATCACCATCATCGACTTAGCAGATGAACCTAAGGAGTACACGGGTCCACAAGAGAGGTCGCACTCTTTTGTTTCTGCTTATATTATGCATTGCTTAATATTACCTACTACTTTATCATCTTGTTCACATCTTAGACTCCAAGTCAGGTTCAAATTAATGTTCAAACTTGGGTTTTAAAATTAGTTGTGGGGCACATATCGGGGCAGCAATTTATAGTATCTCTGTCTATTATTTGGCACATATCGAGCTTGCAATGAATAGTATATTTGCCTATGTTGTTCATCTTGGGTGGGAAATAAATAGTAAAGCAATCATCATCTGTCTTTTTATTGAATTAAAATTATCATCAGCCTGCTATCATTATTTTTGGATCCATCCACTGGTTGTTACCATCACTCTAGATTTCTGCATGCTCTCCTTACATAATCTCACTATATTTTTTCGTATGCATGACAGATATTTTACACAATCATGCTGAACATGTAGAGAAAAAGAGAAGAGTTTTGCGCGGCAATACAATGTCATGCAGACATCGCTCCATGGTGGGCTCAATGGAAAACCCTCCCCCCTCCCCAGATTTTGATCCAGAGGAAGATATCTGTTCTAAGGCGGTTTTAGACGCAGTTGACCACTCCTATTTACCCCCCAAGGTGTTTGCTCTAACTTGGCATGATGATGTTAGTCATATCATGCATATGTTGCCTTGCAGTGCCTACTTCAACATCATATATGTTATCTGCTTAGTTTACACATGTTCTGTAATGCCACCTGTTTAGTTTCTATACATATATGGGAATTATGCAGTCTCATCTCTTTTAGCCAGCCATAATATATGTGAAATATGCAATGCCATCCTGTTTAACCAGGCATCATATATTTGAATGATATCTTTCTCATCCTTTCTTCATTACATTTCCATTTGTAGATAATGTTTGTACATTAAACTACTCTTCCTGTGAATCGGCCATTTGAGTGGGTGATGGAAAAATCTGGAGTGAAAAGAAGGTCCTCAGAGCAGACAGTGCTACATGTCAAAGCAAATCTCTTGCTGGTTCCTGATAGCTCCTCAGAGATGGATTTAGAGACAGATGACCAGTCCTATTCCCGCACCGAGGTGTATGCTCTAACCTGGCATGGTTATACTGCTCATATCATGCATATGGTGTCTTACATTGCATAGTTTAGACATCATATCCACAATATTCAACACCATGTTCTTAGTTCAGACATCATACATGCAAATGCCCTCTTCTTAGCATATAAATCACATATGTGAATTAAATCATGCAATCTTGATTACTTAGATAACATGTATGTGAATTATGTCATGCGAACCTGTTTACTAAGGACATCATATAATTATCTCATGTCATCCTGTTTAGTTAGTCATCATATCTTTGAATTATGTCATGCTATGCTGTCCAGTTTAGATAGACATCATATATGTGAAATTATGTCATGCTATCCTTTTTAGTTAAATAATATACATGTCAACTATTTCATGCCCTCTTTTTTCCACACTATCTATTGCATCTGTCCCTCATACAATGGCTGTACATTCAACTATGTTTCCTGTTTATCAGTTATTTGAATTGGAGCAGGTAATGGCAGTATCTAGCGGAGTAAAAACACGGTCTTCAAATAAAACAGTGCTACCTCTTGGTGGAGATAGCACCCCGGTTGTACATGCACGAGAACCAGCCCTACCACACATAACCCAAACTCTCGCAGATTGTACCCCTATTGCGATGGACAGAGAACCAGCTTCACCCAATCTAACCCCAGCCCCAGCAGATAGTAACCCAGTTCCTGTTGACACATCACCATCTCCAAAACAGAGCTCACAAACAAGAGCAGTTAGTAAGGCAGCTCCAGTGCCCAAAGCGCCAGTACTACCATGGTGAACCCCAACTCCACCAGTTAGTACACCTATTCCTGTGGAGGAAGCACAACCAGCCATTCGTAGTTTAGCATCTATCGCATTTGATGTTGTTGAATCCTATGTGCGTATCTTCCCATCATGGAAATATTATACTGAAGATGAAGGAAAATGCCAGTTGCAGTTGTTTGTCCAGGAGTTATGTGTAAGTAATGTTATTCATGGCAATTACTTTGCTTTTTCCCATACATTCTACCTCCATGATGGTTATAATACAGCAAATTTTCCCATTTATCTCTATAGAGAATGACCGATTCGGAAACACGAGATGGGGTAACCTGTGCTAATACCTCTGCTATCTTCAAGAATGCTTGGTGGCAGTATCAGGATTACCTAAAGAAAACATACTTTAGTGGCAAGAAACTCATCAAATTCCCTTACGTTCTCCTAAGACACATTTATTAGATGATGACCGGGAACGGCTTGTTCTGTACTGGTCCCGAACCAAGAATGTGGTAAGGTCTATGAGCTCATTTTTTATTTTTAAGTACTATATGCCTGCATCTTACTATACTCTATTCATGTAGAACAAGTGCTTAAACTTGAAGAATAATTGTTCTCATTTAAGATTCCATTGATATCCTACATACTACTTTGCTCTTGTATCACTGTGTTTACTCATACAAAGTTATTTTTAAATTGAAGGATCCAATGGAAACTCTAATGGCACAATAGGTATGCTTACGCATGTTTCTTTAATAGGTTTTCTCTTATAAATAGCTCTATTTATTTCAATTTCAATTGCGTATACAGTTGACTTCTCATATCATGCACATTATCGCATCACAACAAAGCCAATAGTCTTGTTGTACATGTAGACCCGTGGTACCCATCTGAAATCTTGTTGTGCCGTGCAGTTTCCCAAGCTTTGTATTCTTTTAGTGCTGCTTTGTCTTGAACTGATATGATTTGAACAGTGTCTCTATTTTGATTTGACAACACAATGCAGTGACCATAGGACATATATATATATGTTTGTTTGATGCTTTTATTATGTACTACTTGGAAATAGAAGACTTGGTAGTTTAATCATGTCTGCCTTACTAATGAACTGGTTCACTGAAATGAGTTTCATATACTAGTACATGCTAAACCTGTTACGTGTCTGCTTGTTTCTTCTTTTAGAATGCTGACAGAATATTGGGGAAGAGTGCCTTATTAAGCAATGGTAAAGGAAGTAATGCAGATAAGGTTCAGGATAGTGATACATCCTTGTTGGTCTCCAACAAAGCTGATAAAACAGCTAAGGAAAACTATCTTGAAGACAGTGAGACAACCCCAAAGTCATGTCTTTGTTTAGTGTTCGAGTTACTAGCCACTACCGCTGGCACAAGCTATTCAAACTCACTGTCTGAATTAGTTCGGTTTCTTGAGTCTCAAGTACAAGCTAAAAGACATCGATCAGCGGTGCTGAGATAAGAAGCCGAAGGACTGCGGATGTCCCTGGAGCATTCGGATGCATACTTTCTCGTGCAACAGCAAGCGTATGAGGATTTTAGTGCCAAACGGGACAAAGATAATAAGCTTGCTAAGCTTATTGCCAGCATGGTGGATACCCAGGACAACGTTTCTTGAGCTCTTCTGAAGTTGTTTCAGTTATGGACTTGTTTTGCTGCCACGTTTATTTGCTGCTGGGCAATTTAGACGGCAAGTGTATGTAATATGCTGCTTTGTTCCCTATATTTGCACTGGTGGCAAACTTTGATGCCCTGTGGATGTAATATGTGTAATATCCGTAATAGCCTAGCGTTAGTTGCTTTCTTATTTATTTCCTTATTGTCTTGTTTAGTTGTTTTCTTGTAGTCACTGCAGTTCTTTTTCCGTGTTTTTCTGGTGGCCTATTTTTATAACTAGGCCATAATAATCATGGCAACACACGGACTATTGTAACCATGGTCCTGCTACCTTTTCTAGTGACCATGGCCCTCCCAGGGTTGTATGATCCATGGGCCTTCTACGGGCCGGATGATCAATGGGCCTTCTACGGGCCATAAGATCCATGGGCCTTCTACGGGCCGTAGGATCCATGGGCCTTCTACAGGTCGTCTAATCTATGGGCCTTGTATAGGTCGTATCATTGTTTCACCAAACATGGGCCATACTATTCGTGGACCAATATCGGTCCGCAAAATGGGTCGTAAATGGGCTAGAGTGGAAATCGTATGTTTTATGGCCTGACCATAACGGGCCGTTAATAGGTCATATTTGATGATGCTATGAAAACGGCCCAACGGATTAACGGGCCACAAACGGGCCAACTGTAACCACGGGCTGAATTTGGCCCACAAGCAGAAAAGGCCAGTAATGGGTCGTAAGTAACCGAATGCTGGAAATGAGCCCAAGAATAAATGGGCCCTAAGAAGGCCGAAAGGTAACACAGGCTGGAAACGACCCAATGGAATAATGGGCCGTTAATGGGTATAAAGCGATACACTATTCATTACGGGCCGGTTTCACCACGGGTCGTTAATGGGCCAAGAGTTACAAAGGGACTCATATGGGCCGAAAGACGTCATGGGCAATACATGGGCCGGAAGTTACAGCGGGCTGGAATCATATTGGATGGCCCAGATGACGCTACTGGGCCACATTCCGGTAGGCCGTAACGGGTCGTGAGTTAGCGGGTTGAAAATAGGCTATATGCAAACACGTTGTTAACAAGCTTTCTATGGGCCAGCCCGCTACCTTTTGACCAAGTCAAATGGGCCGGCCTTTTCAGCAGAATGGGCCTCTGTTGGGTTGTGCCACGTGTCGACGTATCATAGGCGCCTCTGGTCAAATGAGTGGATGACATCTGTCCCAACGATGAGCGGACACGTGGTTCCTCCGGCCAATGAGAAATTTACACATGGAAAATCCCCATTGGTCGTAGCTGTTAGAGGGTTATCGGATCCAAAACCGTACTCAATAGCTTAACGGCGACCTGTTACGGTGGATGCCACTAAGGATGGCAATGGGTCGGGTTTAGATCGGGTTGAACAATATCAAATCCATATCCATATCCATTCAGACAGTCTTTGCCCGCCCATGAAAAAATCCATGGATGAAAAATTATGTCCATGTACAAACCCGATGGATATACATACCCACTGGATATCCATTGGGTCCTCTCAAGACATATAAATAAGACATATAAAATTGTTAACATAAGGAGGTAAGCTATTCCATTCTTCACCTCGTGGCAAGCTAAGCATCACTTATAGTAAATCAAAGTCCACTAACAACCTACTATCATTTAGTATTTTTTTGAAAGATGAGAATGATGAGGAGATAAAAATAAGGGAACGGGGCGCTGGAGTACGTTACGGTGGGGATTGAATGTCAACTAATAAAAGTTACGACGAGGATTGCCCAATTTCTGTTGCATGCTTTAGATAACAAAGTGTTATATTGCAGTGGAACATGTGACATTGGGGTAGGGATAGCAGATTTTTTCCATTAAGTAATACTATCATGTCGGGTTTGGGTATACCCATGGGTACAAGATTATATCCATGCCCTATTCGCAAGTAATCGGGTTGGGTTTGGGCATCGCCCGTGGGCACAAAAGCATATCCAAACCCTATCCATTCGGGTCGGATATCCATGGGTATCCATGTCCATGGGTAAAATTGCCATCCTTAGATGCCACGTGTCGGTCACCCTTGACGAAAGCACTTCCATGCCGTGCGATTTATCGTCATGGAAGTGAACACTTCCATGATGATAATTTTGGTAATGTCATGGAACACTTCTACGACAGCACAGGTATGACTATCTTGATTCTGTCATAAAATCATCATAGATGTACATGCATGACAAAAATCGTGACCTACTGTGACAAACACGTATCATCACGGAAGTGTATTTTTTTTGTAGTGCTTGCTCACAAAGACCTAGGGCAATTTTAGGAAGGCCATCATTGAATATACAAGCCAAGTTCTATAATGAAAATTTCCCACTACTATATGAAAGTGACAACATAAGAGACTCTCTATCATGAAGATCATGGTGCTACTTTGAAGCACAAGTGTGGAAAAAGGATAGTAGCATTGCCCCTTCTCTATTTTTCTCTCATTTTTTTGTTTTTTTTGGCACTCTCATTTTTTTAGCCTTTTTTATTTTTTATTTTTATTTTTGTCCGGAGTCTCATTCCGACGTGTGGGGGAATCATAGTCTCCATCATCCTTTCCTCACTAGGACAATGCTCTAATAATGATGATCATCACACTTTTATTTACTTACAACTCAAGAATTACAACTTGATACTTAGAACAAAATATGACTCTATATGAATGCCTCCAGCGGTGTACTGAGATGTGCAATGAATCAAGAGTGACATGTATAAATATTATGAACGGTGGCTTTGCCACAAATACTATGTCAACTACATGATCATGCAAAGAAATATGATAATGATGAAGCGTGTCAAAATAAACGGAATGGTGGAAGTTGCATGGAAATATATCTCAGAATGGCTATGGAAATGCCATAATAGGTAGGTATGTTGGTTGTTTTGAGGAAGGTATAAGGTCGGTGTAAGGTACCAGCGAAGGTTGCATGGTACTAGAGAGGCTAGCAATGGTGGAAGGGTGAGAGTGCGTATAATCCATGGACTCAACATTAGTCATAAAGAACTCTCATACTTATTGCAAAAATCTATTAGTCATCGAAACAAAGTACTACGTGCATGCTCCTAGGGGGATAGATTGGTAGGAAAAGACCATCGCTCGTCCCCGATCGCCACTCATAAGGAAGACAATCAATAAATAAATCATACTCCGACTTCGTTACATAACGGTTCACCATACGTGCATGCTACGGGAATCACAAACTTTAACACAAGTATTTCTACAATCCATAATTACTCACTAGCATGACTCTAATATCATCATCCTCATATCTCAAAACAATCATAAGGAATCAACCTTCTCATAGTATTCAATGCACTTAATATGAAAGTTTTTATTATATCCCTCTTGGATGCCCATCATATTAGGACTAAATTCATAACCTAAGCATGAGAGTTCATAAATTTCTTCAAAATAGAACCACCTTCGTGCTCTAAAAAGATGTAAGTGAAGCACTAGAGCAAATAACAAACTACTCCAAAAGATATAAGTGAAGCACAATGAGTAGTTGAATAATTATGCAACTATGTTAAGAATCCTTCTCATAAATAAAATTTTAGATATTAAGTACTTTATTCAAATAGCAAGCAAAAAAATGACATTGCAACGATAGCACATATCATGTGAAGAAGCAAAAACTTAGGCTCAACCAAAACTGACCAATAGTTGTTGAAGAAGAAAGGTGAGATGCCAACCGGGGCATCCCCAAGCTTAGATACTTGAGACTTCTTGAAATATTAACTTGGGATGCATTGGGCATCCCCAAGCTTGAGCTTTTGTGTCTCCTTAATTCCTTTCATATCACAATTTCTCTAAATCTTAAAAGCCTCATCCACACAAAATTCAACAAGAACTCGTGAGATAAATTAGTATAAATCCATGCAAAACCTTATCATTCTCTACTATAGAAAATCACTAAAATTATAATTTGATATTGCCTACTAAATGCCTCTGCATATTTAACACTCGTATCCTCAAATAGAATCATTAAACAAGCAAACATATGCAAACAATGCAAACATAACATCAGTCTGTCTAAACAGGATAGTTTGTAAAGAATGCAGG
This sequence comes from Triticum aestivum, assembly GCF_018294505.1. NCBI lineage: Eukaryota > Viridiplantae > Streptophyta > Magnoliopsida > Poales > Poaceae > Triticum > Triticum aestivum. Next base: position 497,930,767 of record NC_057813.1, read on the forward strand.
AGGAATCATACTTCTTTAACGCCAAAAATTCTGAAAAATTACCACACTGTAGATAATTTGTTTTTACTCATTGTGTAAAAATTTCAAGATTTTATCATGTTCGGACTATTCACTAATATTTGAAACATAACAACAAACTTTCTGTTTTCAAAACAGCAACATATAGACTTGCAAAATAAGCATGGTAAAGGCTATACTTGAAATTTTTATTGAAATAAAAGATGAAAAAAATTACTCTAAATAATAGCAAGCAAATACTAATAAAATTAAATGACGCTCCAAGCAAAACACATACCATGTGGTGAAGAAAAATATAGCCTCAAGTAAATTTACCGATGGATTGAAGACGAAAGAGGGGATGCCATCCGGGGCATCCCCAAGCTTAGGTGCTTGGGTATTCCTTTAATATTACCTTGGGGGCCTTGGGAATCACCAAGCTTAGGCTCTTTCCACTCCTTATTTTGTAGTACATTGAAACTTCACCCAAAACTTGAAAACTTCACAACACAAAACTCAACAGAAAATCTTATGAGCTCCGTTAGTATAAGAAAATAAATCACCACTTAGGTACTGTTGTGAACTCATTCTAAATTTATATTGGTGTTATATCTACTATATTCCAACTTCTCCATGGTTCATACCCTCTGATACTACTCATAGATTCATCAAAATAAGCAAACAACACATGAAAAACAGAATATGTTTAAAACAGAACAGTCTGCAGTAATCAGGAAACTTCGTATACTTCTGTAACTTCAAAAAAATTGAAAAATTAGGACAATATAGGCAATTTGTATATCAATCCTGTGTAAAAAATCAAGATCAAAAGCATGTTCCAGTGAATTTTCAAAATTCCTGGACTGCGAACAAAAGTTTCTGTTTTTGCACAGAATCAAGTTAACTATCACCATAGACCATCCCAAAGGTCTTACTTGGCACTTTATTGAAACAAAAGATATAAAACATGATTAACACAGTAGCTTCATCATGTGAACACACAAAAATAGTAGGTAATGGTGTTGGGTTGTCTTCCAACAAGCGCTTTTCTTTAATGCCTTTCTAGCTAGGCATGATGATTTCAATGATGCTCTCTTAAAAGTAAATAATTGAAACGCAAAGAGAGCATCATGAAACATATGTGGCAAGCACATTTAAGTCTAACCCACTTCCTATGCATAGGGATTTTGTGAGCAAACAACTGATGGGAACAAGAATCAACTAGCATAGGAAGGCAAAACAGGCATGACTTCAAAACTTTGAACACATAGAGAGGAAACTTGATATTATTGCAATATGTAAAATCATATATTCCTCTCTCATAGTAATTTCCAGTAGAATCATGAATGAATTAAACAATATAGCTATCACATAAAGCATTATTCTCATGATGCACAAGCACATAAATTTTACTACTCTCCACATAAGCAAAATTCCTCTCATTCGGAATAGTGGGAGCAAACTCAAAAAAATAACTATCATGTGAGGCATAATCCAATTGAAAATTAAAATCAAGATGACAAGTTTCATGGTTATCATTATTCTTTATAGCATACATGTCATCACAATAATCATCATAGATGCAACTTTGTTCTCATAATCAATTGGAACCTCTTCTGAAATAGTGGATTCATCACTAAATAAAGTCATGACCTCTCCAAATCCACTTTTATCATTATTGTAAGATTCAACACCCTCCAAAATAGTGGGATCATTACTTCCTAAAGTTGACACTATTCCAAACCCAGTTTCATCAATTTAACCATCATAAACAGGAGGCATGCTATCATCATAATAAATTTGCTCATCAAAACTTGGGGGACAAAAAATATCATCTTCATCAAACATAGCATGCCCAAGCTTGTGGCTTTGCATATCATTAGCATCATGGATATTCAAAGAATTCATACTAATAATATTGCAATCATGCTCATCATTCATATATTTAGTGCCAAACATTTTATAGACTTCTTCTTCTAATACTTGAGCATAATTTTCCTTTCCATCATTTTCATGAAAGACATTAAAAAGATGAAGCATATGAGGCAACCTCAATTCCAATTTTTTCTCGTTTTCTTTTATAAACTAAACTAGTGATAAAACAAGAAAAGATTCAACTACAAGATCTAAAGATGTACATTCAAGCACTAACCTCCCCGGCAACGGCGCCAGAAAAGAGCTTGATGTCTACTACGCAACCTTCTTCTTGTAGACTCGTGTTGGGCCTCCAAGCGTAGAGTTTTGTAGGACAGTAGCAAATTTTCCTCAAGTAGATGACCTAAGTCTTATCAATCCGTGAGAGGCGTAGGATGAAGATGGTCTCTCTCAAGCAACCCTGCAACCAAATAACAAAGAGTCTCTTGTGTCCCCAACACACCCAATACAATGGTAAATTGGATAGGTGCACTAGTTCAGCAAAGATATGGTGATACAAGTGCAATATGGATGGTAGATATAAGTTTTTGTAATCTGAAAATATAAAAACAGCAAGGTAGCAAGTAACAAAAAGTGAGAAAAAATGGTATTGCAATGCTTGAAAACAAGGCCTAGGGTTCATACTTTCACTAGTGCAAGTTCTCTCAACAATGATAACATAATCAGATCATATGACAATCCCTCAACGTGCAACAAAGAGTCACTCCAAAGTCACTAATAGCGGAGAAAGAGATTATTGTAGTGTACGAAACCACCTCAAAGTTATCTTTTTGATCAATCTATTGGGCTATTCCTATAAGTGCCACAAACAGCCCTAGAGTTCGTACTAAAATAACACCTTAAGATACACATCAACCAAAACCCTAATGTCACCTAGGCACTCCATTGTCACCACGAGTACCTTCGAGTTTAATTATACGATATGCATCACACAATCTCATATCCATCTATTCAAACCAACACAAAGAACTTCAAAGAGTGCCCCAAAATTTCCACCGGAGAGTTGAGACGAAAATGTGTGCCAACCCCTATGCATAAGTTCACAATGTCATGGAACCTGCAAGTTGATCACCAAAACATACATCAAGTGGTTCGCGTGAATATCCCATTGTCACCACACATATTCATATGCAAGACATACATCAAGTGTTCTCAAATCCTTAAAGACTCAATCCGATAAGATAACTTCAAAGGGAAAACTAAATTCATCACAAGAAGGTAGAGGGGGAGAAACACCATATGATCCGACTATAGTAACAAGGCTCGCGGTACATCAAGATTGTGCCAAATCAAGAACACGAGAGAGAGAGAGAGAAAGAGAGAGAGAGAGAGAGAGAGAGAGAGAGAGAGAGAGATCAAACACATAGCTACTGGTACATACCCTCAGCCCGGAGGGTGAACTACTCCCTCCTCGTCATGGAGACCCAGGATGATGAAGATGGCCACCGGTGATGGTTTCCTCCTCCGGCAGGGTGCCGGAACAGGCTCCCGGTTGGTTTTTCATGGCCACAGAGGCTTGCAGCGGTGGAACTCCCGATCTAGGTTCATTTCTTGGGGTTTTGGTATTTATAGGAATGTTTGGCGTTGGTTTCACGTCAGGGGCGTCCACGAGTCAGCGGCAAGGAAGGGGGCACGCCCTAGGGGAGTGGGGGCACCCTCCATTGTTATCTTTGACTCGGGACCCTTCTGGCCCAACTCTTTTGCTTCTGGGGCTTCTTCTGGTCCATAAAAAATCACCGTTAATTTTTAGTTCATTTGGACTCTGTTTGATATTCCTTTTCTGTAAAACTCAAAAACAAGGAAAAAATAGAAACTAGTACTCGGATCTAGGTTAATAGGTCAGTCCCAAAAATAATATAAAATAGCATATAAATGCATATAAAACATCCAAGATGGATAATATAATAGATTGAAACAATAAAAAAATTATAGATACATTGGAGATGTATCAGTACAACAGTCGCCTTCTTTCCTCTCCTTCTTTTAATTAACATTATTTCAATTTTTGAAGATGTATGTTCGTTTGTCATCCAGAAAATGATTTCAAAAAGCTTGACCCCGAATCTGCGCGCAGTGAAGGTCTTGGCACTAGAATCAATCGGCCCCAACCTGGACCAAGTTGACAGTTTCCTAAGATGTTTTTCGTGCCTGGAGAAGTTATATATCAAGGTGATGCTCCTTTCCTATTAAATGTTAATCATAAGGGAGTTTAATTTTTGGTACCTTTTCCCAAATTTACAGTGACAATGTACTATGATTTCTGAAGGAATTACCAAAGATTTCAGTACATACATGTTTTCCCCCCATATTGGCTGCTTGATTCATATGGTTACAATCCATAATCATTTCTCCTTTGGATTTATCTGTACTAGTTTTCATATGGAAATTTCCATCCACTCCAACCTCTTGAGAAGAAGCCTACATTTTTCTAGATTGTAATCAAATGCCCATGTTAATCATGTAGGATCAAAGATGGCACGTCACTCTATTAGTGTATTTTAGAAATCATGCAAACCAAATTGCCCTATAGTAGTGTTCAAAACTGCATGTGGGCACTGATACTTTCTCTTCTTTTGCAGATAAGATTAGGCCCGGTGGTGGATAATGTGATACAATATAACAATCATATCGAATACCACTACAAGAAATATGTCAAGTAGTGACCTTCTTTCAGTGACCCTAGAAGAATTGGTCATAGATCTATGACCATTTGAGACCAATTGGTCAAAAGCTGTTCGGGGGGCTCCAAACCCTAAACCATTGCGACCATTTTGGTCAGAAAAGTCGTAATTTCCTTACACGAAATGGTCATAAAGCAAACAGTGCTGGTCTGCTGCCTTATTTCTAGTTGTTAACGACCAATATAGATGGTCATAGCCTTGTAGATTGTGGTGGGTTGTGATGACTAGGCGCCATCTCATCAGTTTTGCCTATGTGTCATGTCCATGTGTCAATTTTTGCCCTAGGTTGTGAAGCAACCTATATTTCTGTTATTCCAAAAATTCCCCAAAAAATCTCATAAATTGTTTGGATCATATCTTCATCAAATATGTCAAAAACCTTCCATGCCTAGTTCAAAAATAACTCAACAATATTCATTTTCCTATTCTGTTCAGAGCAGCACTTTGTGAAGAAAGTACCATTTTGGCATGTCCAAATGGTATCCATTTTCTATAGTGCTTTCCTCTACCCAAATAACCATCCTCCATTCATTATTTTGAGCCCAGCTTCAACATTCGTATTTATGTCCAGTGTGGTACTTTGCAAAGCAAGTACCACCTAGGCTCCTCCATTTGAGCTGAAAATTTGTGAAGATGGTCTTCTTAGTAACTGATCATCCTTAGCCAAAACTCACACCCATTAGCCATGTGCATTTCCCGTACCGCTAATCAAACACTTGGCTGCTTATTCATGTTTGAGCATCGATCGGTCTCCTCGTGAGAATCTTATGTTGTGATTTTCTTCCTAGCACCTACCTAGGGAGTGCCCAACCCACTAGACATGCCTAGGCCGCCCAGAACACATGGCAACGCCACGGTCACGCGATGACCACGCGGCAAGCATGCGAGTTTACGCGCTCTAGAGTTGGGGCCCTCGCCCACCGTCCAAACCTCGACATATCGCCACCAAACCATGTATTTATGATTAAATAGGTACTTATGTAACTAGAAATGATTTTTGGAAAAAATAAATGGCAAACTATGAGGCAACTGCAGTTCAAATTTGACCCGCTTCCTGCTAAATCGGCGGGAATTTGTCTTTTTCACCATAGGTGGATCAAAACTTTTGACACCCAACCATTTTGTCAATTGTGCATTAAATATGGCCTAGTATTTTATAAAATTGATTTGGTCCAATTTTGCAACAAATATATGGTAGGTCCTTCAAAAAAACTCATTTCAAGCACTCGGAAAATGGAAAATGAATTTTTCGTGCAAAGAAAATGAAAACTTCCGTAGGCAACATTGTTTTCCATTCCAATATGCACCCTTGTGCACAATATTAGATTATTTGAACAAACTATGCCATGAATGTGGCCATAAGATTGATCATTTGGCTTGAAAGCCATGAATCTTCTTGCATGATAGCTCATTTTTTAGAACACTTTTTTAAAATAATTTCTGTATTACAAGTTTATTATTTTCCCTAGAAACTTGGTCACATATAATGACACAATCCGAAGGTTTTCCAATTTTTTGATTTTTTTGAATTTTTTATGCCCGTTTCAAAATGCGGTCAAAACGACGGGCTTGACCGTTCCTAGCTAGTGGTTGAATCTTGGAAAGATTTTGGTGTTTCTATGATAAAATAGATACTTATGTACCTATAAATGATTTTTGGAAAAAATAAATAGCAAACTATGAGGCAGCTGCAGTTCAAATTTGACCCGCTTCCTACTAAATCCGTGGGAATTTGTCTTTTTCATCAGAGGTGGATCAAAACTTTTTACACCCAACCATTTTGTAAATTGTGCATTAAACATGGCCTAGTATTTTATAAAATTGATTTGGTCCATTTTTGCAACAATTATTTGGTAGTTCCTTCACAAAAAAATCTCATTTCGGGCACTCAAAAATGGGAAAATGAATTTTCCGTGCAAAGAAAATGAAAAGTCCCTTAGGCAACATTGTTTGAAATTCCAAGATGCACCATTATGCACAATATGAGATCATTTGAACAAACTATGCCATGAATGTGACCATAAAATTGATCATTTGGCATGAAAGCCATGAATCTTGACGCATCATAACTTATTTCTGAGAACACTTTTTAAAAAAAATTGCTGTATTACAAGTTTATTATTTTTCCTGAAAACTTGGTCACATATGATGGCACAATGCGAAGGTTTTCCAATTTTTTGATGTTTTTCTGAATTTTTATGCCCGTTTCAAAATGCGGTCAAAACGGCGGGCTTTACCGTTCCTAGATAGTGGTTGAATCTTGGAATTTTTTTGTGTTTCTCTGATTAAATAGATACTTATGTACCTAGAAATGATTTCTGGAAAAAATAAAGACCAAATTATGAGGCAGCTACAGTTCAAATTTGACCCGCTTCCTACTAAATCGGCGGGAATTTGTCTTTTCATCAGAGGTGGATCAAAACTTTTGACACCCAACCATTTTTTGAATTATGCATTAAATATGGTCTAGTATTTTATAAAATTGATTTGGTCCAATTTTGCAATAAATATATGGAAGGTCCTTCACAAAAAAACCTCATTTCGGGCACTCGAAAAATGGTAAATGAATTTTTCGTTCAAAGAAAATGAAAACTCCCTTAGGCAACATTGTTTGGAATTCCAAGATGCATCATTGTGGATAATATGAGATCATTTGAACAAACTATGCCATGAATGTGGACATAAGATTGATCATTTGGCTTGAAAGTCATGAATCTTCACACTTGATAGCTCGTTTCTGAGAACATTTTTTTAAAATAATTGCCATATTACAAGTTCATAGTTTTTACTGGTAACTTGGCCACATATAATGAAACAATGCGAAGGTTTTCAAATTTTTTGATTTTTTTGAATTTTTTATGCCCGTTTCAAAATGCGGTCAAAATGGCGGGAATAACCGTTCCTATCTAGTGGTTGAATCTTGATTTTTTTTGGTGTTTCTCTGATTAAATAGATAGTTATGTACCTATAAATGATTTTTGGAAAAAATAAAGAGCAAACTATGAGGCAGCTGCAGTTCAGATTTGACCCGCTTCCTATTGAATCGGCAGGAATTTGTCTTTTTCACCAGAGGTGAGTAAAAGCTTTTGACACCCAACTGTTTGCTCAATTATACATTAAATATAGACTAATATTTTAGAAAAATGATTTTGTGCCATTTTGTAAAAATGTATGGTAGTTCCTTCACAAAAAAACACATTTTGGTCACTCAGAGAATGAAAAATGGTTCTTTTGAGCAAAGAAAATGAAAACCTCCCAAATCAACATTGTTTGTCATGCCTAAATACACGCATGTACAAAATACTGGTTTATTTGAACTAACTATAAGAGGTTAAATGTTTGCCTGAATAAGAGGGTACAAACTATAAAAGAGAAAAAAATACTTAATTCTGATTGGTGGAACCAGTTGTGGCATGGATTAGTGACATGGCAAACATCTGTCCATCGATCCATCCATCCATCCATCCGTCCGTCCGTCCATCCACCCCTCCGCTCTCTCTCTCTCGCGCGCGCTGTCACACAGCTAACCCTAGCGATCCACCTCTCCCCTCCCCTCCCCTCGCGCAGCCGCCACCCACCTCTTCCTGTCTCGATTCCCACCCACGCCGCTGCCGCCGCTGCCGCCGGCCTATGCCCTCCCCCCACACCGCCGCCCCTCCTCACCTTCTCTCCCCGGTCGAGTAGCAGCAGGTGAGGCGGAGGCGGCAGCCAGATCCGCCGCGTTGCTTCTGGATCCGCGCCCTCTCCACCACCGATTCATCTCCAATCTGGATCCGCCGCGTTGCCACCGACACCCAACCCCACCCCATGAACCCCTTCTGCGAGATTGCCGTGGAGGAGGCACTGCGGTTCCGCGAGGCCGGCGCCGCCTCCGAGGTCGTCGCAGCCATCGTCGGTCCCGCGCAGGCCGCCGACACGCTCCGCACTGCGCTTGCCATGGGCGCCGACCGCGCCGTCCACGTCCTCCACGACCCCGACCCCGACCCCGCCGCCCGCTCCTCCCGCTCGCTGTTGCCGAGATTCTCCGCGCCCTCGCGCTCCAGGACACCCCCGACCTCCTCATCCTCGGCAAGCAGGTTCTCAGATCGGCCTCGATTCAGTCAGTTTTTTGCCTCGTCTTTCATGGTGTCTGACTTGCTCTGCTTCCTGCCTGCCGGCCCGTCGTCCTCCTCCACGCCCCCACCCGCGGGCCTCCGCCGCGTCCACATCTGGAGCTCCTCGACCCCATCCCGTCCGCGGCGGTGACCAGCTGCAGCCTCTCTCTCTCTCTCTCTGCTCGGCTGGGCGGCAGTGAAGTGGGCAGGCGATCCACTCATCCTGATTTCTCTTCTCGGTGGTACGAAAGCCCCAACACTCTATGCTTCTTTCCTCTCCGAGTTGCTTCAGGCCATCCAGGTGGTGGCGGCCTGGCCTGACTGCTCCGATAGAAGCTCGTTTTCTTTCTGAATAGTTTAGGAATCCCTCAGGCCTTGCACTTTTCATTTAGCTAGCATATCATGTGAACTTGAATCAAGTTGAATTAGGGATACTTTGCCTTATTAGTGTGATGTCTCTCTTCTCTGATTGTGCACCACGCTGGAAATCTTGTGCTTGTTGGATGCAATTGCAGTTGTAATTACAAACCAGGAATACTGAATTTCATTGCCACATGTAGTTTACTTCTAGCTTAGGGGACAGATAGATTGGGTCACATCTTATATAGGGTTGATTCATTAGGACAGGGTATCTTCTTCATCTGCGCTGGACATGGTCCATGCCTTGATGTGTATTGTATTTTTCACAAGATAGGGTCAAATCTTAGATAGGGTTGATTCATTTGATACTACTTAGGTTTGTCATGTCCATGTAGCTCCAGATGACTGACTGACTAGTACTCGCGCGTGCCGGCGAAGCAGATCCTTCTTGTTTTTAAGAGTTGTCCTTGGATTACACACACTACTTGCCTGTACTACTATTTTCCTAGTAGTATTGTATAAAACTCTGTCACCACTCAATTTGGATAACAGTTGGGATTCCTCAGGAAGGAAGTATAATGGGGAAAAAACTAATCAGGGTTCCCCACTCAATCAAGGAGCTAGGTGCATCTGAAAATGTTATTCCTGAGGAAAAGCACTACTAGCCCTGTTTATATATATAGAGAGAGAAAAAAGATTTATGTTTTACTTCTCTTTGGTCCTAGGATCTGTGAGTCGTGAGTAGAATTAAAAGCATTTGTGCCTGCATTCTCTTTGGTCCTAAGATACCATGTCTTCATTGTACGCACAATTTATTTCATCTAACTGGTGTCTGTAGTTTGATTTTCTTGAGTGTCTCATTATCTGATTAAACCCATTGAGTTTGTATCTTATGATGCTATTTGACACCATGTTACAACTTGATAACTACCTTTTGTTCTGTGTATCTTGTGTTCTAACACTTGTTTACTTTGATCTTGCAGTTTCATCCATCGGTAAGGACAAGACACACATAAACATCCTGGTCATTGGCCATGTCGACCACCACTGGCCATCTGATCTACAAGCCATCCGGGAAGTCGATGGCGGCGGCGCTGGAGTTCCTGGGGGCGCAGCGCTCGACACGCCCGGAGCTGCCGAAGTGGTACGCCACGCTCGTCGAAGAAGCTTTGCTTCTGTTCTTACACATAGCCGTAATCTGTTGGTAGATTGGTTAGCAGGTGTTTATTTTGTGCTGATGCATGTGATTCTCATCCCTAAACTCAAGGGGTTTCTCTATGTGTTACTACTCCCTCCGTCCGAAAATACTTGTCATCAAAATGGACAAAAAGGGATGTATGTAGAACTAAAATACATCTAGATACATCCCCTTTTATTCATTTTGATGACAAGTATTTACGGACGGAGGGAGTACCTCCGTCCCAAATTATAAGATGTTTTGTTAGGCTACTTTAGCCTACCAAAACATTTTATAATTTGGAACAGAGGAAGTAGCTTATTATTAGTAGCTGTAAATTTGCGTGTAGATCTAGTTTCAAACTCTTATGCGCTGATGCAAGTTGTTTTTGGCTGTAATTTAAAGGAGTTGCTCATGCCGGTAGCCTTGACATGTAGGATATCTATAGTTTCTGTTGCTCATGCTCATCCGCAAGCTTTTGGATTTATTGTTAGTCAGATTTCTGTTTTACTTCTGTTTGGTTCTGTGGGTCGTGAGCAGAATTAAAAGCATTTGCACGTGCATTCTCTGTTATATGTATCCAGCCATACCATCTTTTCGTTCTACGCACAGTTTATTGCATCTAACTAGTACCTGCATCTTGATTTGCTTGAATTTCTCATTATCTGATTTAACCCGTCGAGTTTGTATCTATAAGTTTATTTGATATGTTAAGCTTGACAACTACCCTTAGTTCTGTGTTTCTTGTCTCCTAACACTTGTTTACTTTGATCTTGCGGTTTCAGCCATGGGCAAGGGACAAGACTTGCATCGACATCGTGGTCATTGGCGATGTCGACCACCACTGGCCATCTGATCTACAAGCTTGGAGGTATTGACAAGCGTGTGATCGAGAGGTTTTAGAAGGAAGCCACTGAGATGAACAAGAGGTCATTCAAGTATGCGTGGGTGCTCGACCAGCTGAAGGCTGACCGTGAGAGGGGTATCAACATTGATATTGCCCTGTGGAAGTTCGAGACCACCAAGTACTACTGCACTGTCATCGATGCCCCTGGACACCTTGATTTCATCAAGACTCCACCACTGGCTGTTTCTCCTAGGATGGTTGGACCTGTCAGCACACCCTCCTTGCTTTCACTCTTAGAGTGAAGCAACAGGGTATACTAGCTATTCAACTTTGGATGCTAATTCTTATGAGTGACCATATGACCTGTGTACCTAATTTGCTATCCATTTGATTCACAATTACTTCAGCCAATGTCAATGCTCATTAGTGCATAAACACCCTGTGAACATTATCTCATTCTTAGGCCTCGAGTGATATTTCTTCAGGCTAGTGCATTAATAATATGTGTTGCTCACTTTGTTTCTTATATCCTATAATTCAGAAAAGTATGTACTAATTTGTATATACTTGATGGGAATGTTTAGAACCACTTAGTAAATGTACAGGCTCATTGGTACTACTGAATAGCCTTGTAATTTATGTTGCTTCTGGAGGTGTGGAGTCCTAGTATTGGTTCCTGGTTCTATTCATGTTGCTTCTGTGGTGTGGAGTCGTGTCCTGACCGAGGATTTGGTGCGTGTTTCGTCTTTGCAGGAACAACTTAAGGAAGGAGTACAGGGAGAAGCACCCTGACGTCAGGCATGTCTTCGTGGTAAGCGCCTTGGTCCCGTTCCGCCACCTGTCCGCCTCTGTCTTGTGTTGTTTGTTCGAATTGTTACTGCGATGAGTTTCCTTGTGAATTCCGTGTCCTGATCTGGTTTGGGTTTAGTTCTCTGGCTTGTTCAAACCGAGAGGACTGTGTTCTCAGATTGTTGCTAGAATTGCAACTGCTCATTTTGTATTAAGCTAGGATAAACATCTTTTTTAAAACATGGGTTGAAGCAGATTGTACTTGCCTACTGAGAATATGAAAACAAGATATTATGTTTGCTAATATGAAGATAGCATTGTGTTTAATCTAGTACTGATGATTGTTTTCATTCTCATATAAATTTGTTAATGATGGCGATTTTGTACTAGCATATAAACTTGTTTTTGTTGTCACTTGATACATACTTAGCTTGTACTTGAAGTTGTGGGTTAATGCTGGTAATTTTGTTCTACTTGTATGCATTGGTACCCCCATCATCGAGCGCACGGATGCAATAGTGGCAAGAAGATCATGGTCGTGTGCATCATCAAGCACACCATGGCGAGCATCCACCTCCTCACAGTGGCAAGAAGAGCAGGTGCCTAGTTTGTAATCGCTGTCGAAGGAGCTCCATGCTGAAGAACATAACACTTGTAGAGCTTGTAAAGTACCATGTTATTGAACTTGTGGAGCATGTAACTATGACTTCCACTATTGTATGTTAGAGTTATTTGTACAACTTGCTACACTTGCTGAAGAACATAACACTTGTAGAGCTTGCAAAGTGTATGTTAGAGTTATTTGTACAACAGCAACTCTATATTGACAGTAGCAACACTGGCTGGTATTTGAAGTATTTTGTGTGTTTTCTGTGCCAATTTAAATATTGTGTATTTATTTACGTTAAGTTGGAAAATGAAGAATGTGACCCTGACAAAAAAAGAAAAAAATGAAACTGTTAAGACAAAAAGGCCATGGGCCAAAAATAAAAAGGCTGCAATGAAGGCCATGGGCCAAAAATAAAAAGGCTGCAATGTTGGGCTTGGTCCATTAAGCTAACAAAAAAATCATAGGAAAAATATAAATGGGCTGAATTAATGGGCTCGGCCCATATAAACACCGAATTGGACCGAGCTGATTCTTGTGCCACATCAGATTGCCACGTCGGATGCCTACGTGGCCTGGGGCGGCTGCTAGTGACCAAAACGAAACAGTAGGCATATTTTGGTCATAAACGTCTATGACCTTCTCACAGAGAAGGTCGTGAATGTCAGTTTACGATGACAAGCTTTTGACCTTCAGTTTTTGGTCACAAAAAGGTCGCAAATGAAAAAAAATGACCTTTCAGTGACCAATAATCAAGGTCACAAGTTGACATATTTCTTGTAGTGTACCTTGATCTACATCTCTCAGAAATTACTTTGAACTCCTATCGAGGGACCTTACCGGAGATTATATTCATCAGCTTCTTTGTTGTTAGAGCAAGGGTGCTAAAGGTAATGAAGTTTGGCCTACATTTATTTAGCAAAAATAAATGGTTTGTTGATCAGCGTCGACAGCTGCAATGGAATGGAAAAGGCTCTAAAGAAGCAGAATTTCATTTTGAACAGTTGACGGAGTAATCAGAAGTCATTATGTCAAGCCCATACATGACATGTCAATGGCTGACCCCTTTGCAGAAATGATGAGGTTTCGAAACAAGCATTACAAGTGGTAATATCAGTTTGAACCTCTCTTATGTCCATGTTCAGCTGATCAGCGCGGGCGTCTGTAGCTGCATGATCTGAATTTCATTTCTAATATTTGTTTGAACCTTGTAATATTTGAATTTCAGCCATATAACTCTGGAATTTGGACCTTGTAATATTTCGGGTTTATGTGTTACAATCGTTGAAATGGCATCGTATGAGACTCGTATATTGCTAGTACTATTTTGACCTTAGTATGCAATAGACTTAGATTTTATTTACCATTCTTAAATGTGTTTCCCCTATCGTTCTCATCGCAAACGATCTATATAGCGGACTCGACAACGATCTTCGACATTATTGCACATAGTTCGTTTCTTCAACTGTGTGCCCTGTGGAGCGCAAAATTATCGCACTCGAGTGTCGATCATTACCCTTCTATATAACTTTGACTTTATCACCCATGGATAAACTTATTGTCGAACGTGCTGCTCTAAGTCATTCCACACACTTTGCTTTTGCAAAGCTTTTTGCCAATAAACTCCCACGATTTGCCCCCCCCTTCTAGCGGACGCGTGGCCAAACTAACCGGGCAGGAAGCATGCGCGGTTACATGCGGTAACCTACGCGGTTATGCAGGAACAGGCTCACCAACGATACATTTGGCACCTCTTCAAGCCCACGCGGGGTCAAACGAAACGCGTGTGGGGTGCTCAAGAGTGCACTGGATCTCCGCTAGGAATGTGGTCAAAAGATGTGTCGATTACAGGCCAGCCAACCCCCTTTTATTACAACAATCATTTAACCCTTGTGTCCCCTCAACCTTTTGATCGTGCCCAAGTATTGTAAGAAGCACACCCATGACGACAAATTCTTAGAGGGTATCCTGCACGACTCCAATGGCCATCTAAGGGGCTATCGACGACGAGCTGCAGTTCACCTTGCATGTCGTAGTGGACACCCACAGAAGGTCCATGGAGCTCTCGATGGTATACACCAACAACCCGATCTGGGTGGAGAAGTCCATCCACACCATGAAGATGTTGCTTGTTGTGGAGAACTACAAGGTGGTCGGGTTCGACCTCGAGTACACCTGCGCTCGTGCCGGGTCTCGTCACAAGGTCGCCATCACCCAGATGTGTGTGTGCAGTCATGTCCTCGTCTATCACTACTACCTGGCCACAAGGCCTTGCGAGCGTTTCACCAGGTTTGTCAACAACACCCACGACATGTTCGCTACGGTGGACATCACCATTGATGTAAAGGTGCCCAAGAATTTGGGCATCGCTTGACAGATTCTTGTCCACATCCAGGGCCAATACAAGATCTGGGGCAGTAAGATGCATGAGAAGGACTCACTGGTTTGCCTCGCCGAGGCCATCGACCCCTACTACAAAGACATGAAGGATTCCTTCAACAAGTGCAAGCGTGTCTGGCACTCGGCCTGGATGGAGAAACTCGACATAGCTCACGTCGTGTATGCGACCAAGGAGGCGTACATGAGCTATAAGATGTACAGGCGGATCATTGACATGAGAAAGTGCCTCCTTCCCCAAAACGGCTAGGGATCCAGCCGGAAGCAAAGCAATGGCAAGCACGTCGTCACAACAAGAGTAGATGATTAGGTGATCGTTTCTCCTAGTTCGGTATGCATGTAATTGTTTACTTTGGTGTGTGCAAATATTATGTGTGTAGACACTTATGTAATTGAAAGTTTAATCTGGTTATGCAATCATGTTCTTATAAGTATATATGTTGTTCTTCTGTAGACACAGAGTATATGTTGTGCGAACAAAGCAAATCACATGGCGCACCGACTAAACTAGACAAGCCATCGACGATGATTTCATCAATCGCTGACAATTCTATACCAGCAAGCGTTTACCCACAACACACACGACTTGTTAGCAGGAATCGCCTGCGTTGTTATCTATCTTCTCATACATTTCTTATTACTGACCTGTTTGCTAGTATCACACACATCTTGTTATATTAATCCGTTTCTGTTGTCTTGCCACATCACAAATAGTTCATCCAAGTGAGTTGTATGCCGTCTATCGCACACACCTTGATCTGGCTGACTGTTTCTGTTGTGTTTTCTAATCACAAACAGTTCATCCGAGTGAACTGTATGCCATATATCGCACACACCTTGATCTGGTTGACCCTTTTTTTGGTTATGCTCTTCGCAAACAATTCATTCAAGTGAACTATATGCCACGTATCGCACACGCAACTCTAATCTGAATCGTGTTCAATATCTCGGCCATCGCAAATAGTTTGTATCATTTTTGATGGTTTTCTTACACCATCGTTTGCGATTAATGCATCGCACATAGTTTTGTCGAATGGTCTCTGATTGTATTGTCGCGTTTGGATCATCCTGCGGTAGTGTATGAGGCTAATTCAACCAAACTTGTATATTATGGCGTGACAAATTATTATTCCAACCGAACACAATCCTTATTATATGACACCCTGTTGGCTCAAATCTCATGCAAATGATTATCCTTGTAGGATAGTAATTAAAATCATGTCTAATTATGTCGTTCCAAAGATTGGATAGTTTTTTTTTCATAGATTGTGTTTCTAGTTTTCATAAGTTAAGACCAATCACAATATTCGTTCTCGTTGTTTTCTGTGATACATCCAAGCAACCCTTTGGGCCACATAATGTTCACATTTTTACAATGTTTAGCAAGTGATCCCGCAAAAGCCTTTGTATAGTAGGATTAGGGTTGTTCAATTTCTACGGATAGGGTTGCAATGCCTCCATTGTGAAGTCTAAACATGGGTTCAAACTTCACTCTTTCGGTAATCTAATTCGCAAATCCTCTATCTCTTGTACACTCTTCACCAACATGACTAATACTTGTGTCCTTAGTTTTTTGGACTATTTAGAGGTGTTAGTTCTAAATTTCTTATGCTCTCGCACCCTGTTGGACTTCAAAATAGGTGACATATATATCATGCATTTTTTTCATAATCACATGTTTTTGTAAATGTTGTGACCTAAAGATGGACTCATTGTCGTTACCTCTTATTTGAATATATTTAGTATCATTAAATATCATGGTAGAATTTTTCAAATCTTAAACTCTAACAAATATCTTAATCATAGTGTAGTTTATTAGTAGGTAAGCATATCTATATAAACTTTTAGTGTATGATAAATGTTCTTACAAAACAGGGTCTAGTAATAATTGGACAAATGTGCATGCTCTGTACCTGTATTTAGAGTAATCATTATCGTATAATCAAGTAAAATAAAAATATTATTAATTCCAATTTTTAGTGTATACGGTCTGGTTTCCCGTAAAAAAAGAAAAACGATCTGGTTTTTGATATGCTCGTGTAATTCACTTGGTTTGACCTGGTGTATGGTGTATACGAGAGCTAATGTTATTTTCTTAAATGAAGAGGGCGTACTCGGGTGATGGCTCGTCAAAGGAGTATCAGGGTTTTTCGGGTAATAAAGCTGAGACGAGGAACTCTAGTACTACCGCAGAGAAGGGTGCAGAGGTCACCTCCCCAATCAAACCACGCGAGCAGTACAAGCGTAAGGGGGGGCCGAACACTAATCAGCAGGTTTACAGGAGGGTGGAAACACCACTTCTGATGAATGAACCATTTGCGGCTAATGGTGAAGGTGTAGTCCTTGGGTCCTCTGGGAAAGATCCGAGTCAGGAAAAGGATGGAGAGGAGCCACGGGTACCGAAGAAAAAGAAACCTATGCCGGTGAATTCCGGTAGCACGGCAGAGGCTGCGATGCAGCCCTACCACTCGCAATGAGTTGTCTAAGCTGGAACTGTCGGGGGCTTGGGAACCCATCGACAGTTCGAGAGCTTCGCAATGTAGTGAAGCAGGAAGTGCCCTGTCTCCTATTTGTTATGGAGACAAAAATCTCTGCAAAAGAGTCGAAGCGTTGCAAAATCAGTTAGGCTTTGCGGGGTGTTTTGCTGTGGATAGCAAAGGATTGAGTGGAGGTATTGGTCTGTTTTGGTCGGATGACATTATAGTCGAGCTAAAGAATTACAGTTCGGCCCATATCGATGTGGAAGTGCGGAAGGTGGAAAGAAGATCAGAAAAGTGGAGGTTCACCGGTTTCTGCGGTGCACCAAAGGTGGAGGATCACTATCAGAGTTGGCAGTTTCTCCGGACTTTGCTCGCGGTACAACATTCAGCATGGATATGTATCGGCGATTTCAATGAAACTCTGTATGGTTCGGAGCATTTCTCGCGAGCAGCTCGACCTGAATGGCAAATGCGGGCGTTTCAAGAAGTGACTGAAGAATGTATGTGGCAGGATCTTGGATGGTCAGGAATAGAATACACATGGGATAATGGACAGTCAGGACTTGCAAATGTGAAGGCTCAGATTGATAGGGCTTTTGCTAATCCGAAGCTGCTTAATATGTTTGCTTATGCTCACATTAGGCACATCAGCACAACAGAGTCTGACCATTGTTTTGTTAAAGTGGACTTACATGAACATGCGTCCGAGGGGCGTTCTAGAGCAAACAAACAGTTTCGTTATGAGGACATGTGGCAGTGTCATGCCGACTACGATCAAGTTGTAAAAGAAAATTGGCAAAAGGGGTCCGGTCGACAGGGACTTGGAGGTATTCTTCAAGCACTTTCTGTGATGCAATCAACTTTGACTGAATGGGGTGCTGCT
Source organism: Triticum aestivum (assembly GCF_018294505.1). Taxonomy (NCBI): domain Eukaryota; kingdom Viridiplantae; phylum Streptophyta; class Magnoliopsida; order Poales; family Poaceae; genus Triticum; species Triticum aestivum. The sequence continues at coordinate 497,949,014 of NC_057813.1, forward strand.
GAGTTTGGGTGTCTGGCACGTAAAATCCGTAAGCTGCGGTCGAGGCTTGATAGATTGCGTGGCCAATCTATAGGGCGAGGGCCCTCTGTTGAGGAGTTATCAGTTGCAAAACAGCTCAGAGAGGTCCTGCGCCAGGAGGAGATTTTTTTGAAACAACGATCGAGAGTGTTGTGGTTGAGGCAGGGAGACCGAAACACGAAATACTTCTAGCTACAAGCGGCTCAACGGAAGAGAATGAACAAAATTGACAATATTGTGCGAGAGGATGGCACCATATGTCGGACGAAGGAGGAAAATTGTACGATGGTACAAGAGTTCTTTCAAGACCTATATACTTCCCAAGGGCACCGACCTATGGATGAGCTGACAAATTTAGTCCCTCAGCGGGTGACGGCGGATATGAATGAAATTCTTGATAGGCCATACACAGCGGAGGAGGTGAGAGTGGCGCTATTTCAGATGGCACCATCGAAGGCCCCAGGGGTGGATGGTTTTACGGCGGGTTTTTTCCAACGGCATTGGAGTTTGATCAAGGATGATATTATTCAGGCTATGTTGGACTTTCTTCATGGGGGCGAGTTACCAGCGGGAATGAATGACACAACTATCACGCTCATTCCTAAGGTGACACATCCCCAGCGCATTAATCAATATAGACCGATCTCTCTCTATCCTGTACTTTACAAAATTGCAGCCAAGTGTATAGCAAACAGATTGAGGATCTTTTTGGATGATACCATAGGAGGAGAACAAAGTGCATTCGTACCAGGTCATCTGATTACGGATAACATCCTTATTGCCTATGAGAGTGTTCATGCAATGAGGAAGAGGAGGAAAGGAAAAAATAGTGTGTGCACAGTGAAACTAGATATGATGAAAGCATATGACCGTGTTGAATGGCACTACATCGAAACAATGATGGCATGTCTGGGTTTCAGCACGTCCTTTATTTGTCTTATCCTCAAGTGTGTTTCTTCGGTCAGGTTTGCTGTCCATGTGAATGGGGAGCTTTTACCATTCTTTTCCCCTTCGAGGGGTTAAGGCAAGGGGACCCGGCATCGCTTTATCTGTTCCTGTTATGTGCGAAGGGTTTTACCACTTTGCTCAATAACTTTGGCAGACCGTACGTGGACAAAGGTATAAGGGTGAGTCTGAACTCACCTTGGATCAATCACTTGCTTTTTGCGGACGACAGTCTAATATTCATGCAAGCAAAACAACAGAGTGCGCGGCGCTTGAATGATATTCTCAGAATTTACAGAGATTGCTCGGGTCAGTGTGTGAACAGAGAAAAGAGTTCCATTTTCTTCAGTCCAAACACCTCTGACATAGATCGCCAAGCAATGAAGAATTTGATGGGCATCGCTGTAGAAGCATTTAATGAGAGATATCTTGGTCTTCCGACAGCAGTTGGCCGCATTACAAGTGGGACGTTTGATCATTTAGGGGAACGAATCAAAAGTAAATTAAATGGCGGATCAGAGAGACTTGTTTCCTGTGCTGTGAGGTAAGTTCGTTTGAAGTCAGTCATACAGGCTATACCCAGCTTCTCAATGAGCTGTTTTAAACTGACGAAGAAGGTTTGCAAGGGGTTTTCATCTAGTATGGCAAAATATTGGTGGAGTAGTTCTCTCGACCGGCGCTCGCTGCACTGGGTCGATTGGCAAACACTCGCATCACCGAAGGTACAAGGAGGGATGGGTTTTCGGAATCTTGAGATGTTTAACTTAGCTATGCTAGGCAAGCATGGATGGAGAATGATCACAAACCCAGAATCTCTCTGTTGTCGTGTGTTGAAGGGGAAGTATTTCCCTCTCAGGGATTTCATGCACGCTACTGTACCAAAGAACGCCTCGGCTACCTGGCATGCTATTATAGCAGGAAGGGAGGCGCTTAAAGTGGGTTTGATCAGGCGTATTGGGGGTGGCTCTTCGGTGTCAATCTGGAATGATAATTGGATCCAAGGGAAGCTCTCCATGAAGCCATCAATGCAGGTTGAAAGTGATACATTACACACAGTCTCCGATCTCATTGACAGTGACTCTTGGTTATGGAAGGTGGATATTGTCAGGAGGAATTTTATCGCTCCCGATGCTGATGCTATCTTGAACATACCATTGCGGCAAGGGGGAGGAGAGGACTTCTGGGCATGGGCGTGGGAGAAGATGGGTATCTACACTGTAAAATCTGCGTATCGGGCTCTTATGACTCGCAACGAGCACTTAGCTCTAGAGGAAGGGACGACGACGGGTACTTCAAAGACTGAAAAACAGTTATGGACAAGGTTGTGGAAGCTAAAAGTGGTGCCTAAACTGCGTGTGTTCTGGTGGCGAGTTCTACGGGGAATCCTTCCTGTTGAGCGTACATTACAGCACAGACACATAGTCACCACATCTAGATGTAAAGTCTACCTAGCTGCAGACGAGGATTTGATGCATGCGCTGGTTAAGTGCACTCATGCAAAGAGGTTCTGGGGGGAAGCGAGAGAGTGGCTGCAAGTGAAACTTCCTGCTCTCCACCCAGAAACATGGATGAAAGATATTCTTTGTGACTCAAGGTTTCAAGAAACTGATAGGGCAAAAATTGTTTCTGTCATGTGGGTGATTTGGACCTCCAGAAATAATATTACACATGATAAGGAAAGTTCAAACCCAGTCCAGTTTCTGAGAATGATCAAGAAGGCTTTGGCGGTGCTAGAACTTCCTATGGAGCACACCAAAGTCCTGACTGGATACGGATGGAGACCACCTGAGGGTGATGGGATCAAGATTAACACTGATGCAGGTATCTCTACTGAGGAGAGGAAAGGGGGTGCAGGAGGGATCGCTCGGTCTTCGACTGGCTTTCTTGCTGCCTGGAGCAAGCCATATCCCGGAGTGGCAGATCCATTGGTAGCAGAAGCTTTGGCTCTGCGTGATGGGGTTCGTTTTGCTCGTCTCCGAGGATTCATGCGAGTGGTTATGGAGGTTGACTGCAAGGAGGTGGTCGATCTGTGGGCTTCTCACACTTTCTCGCGCTCGACGGTAGCACCAGTTCTATTGGAGATAGAAGGACTAGCTTTATCTTTTTAGTCTTTTGCTATTCAATTTGTATCAAGAAATGCCAATGCTCCAGCCCATCTTTGTGCCAAGTTTGCTTGCACATTAGGGGTTTCGAGCTGTTGGATGGACTCCCCTCCTAGCTTTCTCATGACTAGCGTTATGGCTGATCATGCAGGAGCTAGAGATGATTGAATAAAGTTCTCATTTCCCCGCAAAAAAATATGAAAAGTTGCGTCCTAGTTAAAGGTAGGAATCTAATTATGACATACATGATGCCCGTCAAAGATGCTAGTATCCTACTTAAATTCAAATGCAGATTGGATTGGCTTGTTCCGAGATGGTATATGCTACTAGTATGTGACATGGACTTGTGCTCCTCCAAATTGTGGCTATTTTTTATGTATTTCGTAATATTTTGGACATCCTCACTATTCAAAGAGAGTTGATCATTGTACGCTCGCTTTTAGAGATTCCAAGAGCGCGCGAGCTCGTCCGCTCTTCCTCCTGTCTCTGGCTGCTGGAACCCTAGCCGCTGCCAGGAGAGCCCAATCTTCCAGCGCCGTCCTTCTGCGGCTTCCCTCCGCCGGTGACCTCGGTCGTCGGTGGTGAGGAGGGTCGCTAGATCCTCGTGTGTGGATCGTTTTTACTCCCTCGTAGTCTAGATTTTTAGTTGTTCATCGTCTTTGTTTCGGTGACGACGATGGTAGCGCTGAATAAAGATTCTTCGGATCCTTCTTTGACAAGGCCATCGGTCCTATGGTTGGGGATGAATTTGGAAACCAGTCTGTTCAAGCAAGGATGGTGTGGCGGCGACGGCATCCTCGTGGTGGACCTGTGTCCTCGGGCTCCGCCGTTGCGACGGCGTTTGCTCCAGCTTCGGCGCGGAGCTTGGGAGGTAATCCAGGAGCGGATGCAGATTGTGGTATGCATCGACGACATCTAGAAGACGGAACATGTGCTGGGTTCGTGGTTCATGGATGGCAGGTATGGTTTCCTTCCGCGACGTCTTAGTCGCGACGGGGTGCTAGATCTAGAGTTCAATAGCGTGTCCAGGGTGTTGCCCCGGTCTGATTCGTTCAACGGTAAGGGCTTCACTTTTGGTGAGCCACTTTGAAGGTCCGCAAAGCTGCATATCAGGATGGAGCCGCGTCGAGCTCGGGTGAGGAGGTGATCCATCATTCTTTTCTTCGGTGGCTGCTGCCGTGGTGCCGGAGGCAGGTGATGGGCGTTGGTTTCAAGCTCAGAGATGTTATGTTATCTTTTCAGTTTTGTCATGTCGGTCTTTACGTGACTTGTACTTTAATCTTTATGATATGAATAGGACACGTATTACCATGCAAAATGCTCGCTTTCATCTCCACCTTCTTCCCGCGACCCTTCTCCCCCAACTCCTGCATTAACTCAGTCAAATCAAATCTTATCAAAGCCAGAACTAAATTAGAACTTTCCTTGCCTCACCCTCCCTATACCCCAAACCAAATCAAATATTATCAAACCCCATCTAAATCAAAACATTCATTGTCTTCCCTACACATAGTCAAATCAAAAACAGATCTTACCAAAATCTTGAATATGATGGGTGTCATATTTATGTCAAACACGTTTGGTGTCTAGCCACTTAGACTAGCCATAGTGGAAGTAACTTCAGCAGTAACTTCAAGTCCAACTCAGCAAATTTGTCTATGTGGCAGTGAGTTAATGAAGAGAGAGGTAATAGCTAGTTACTGTAACATCACATGTCCCAATGCAATATGAGTCTATAACCTAATAAATGAAGCTTTGCATTACACCACACCTATGTTAGAGCATGGTTAATAGTATAGCCAGCTGCTGGCTATAAGCCAGTGCCATGTCATCTACAGTCCATCTTATAGCCAATGTGTACAATAGTAGATTAAAAGAGTGTACTACTTTTTTATTATGTGACCCACCTTTCATTCTCACAAATTGCCTTGGAGCATGTGCTAGAGCTGACTCTTCACGAATAGCCCGCTTACATTTTCTTTCCTCTTTTCTTTCCTCCAACTAAGCAGAAATATACTGGTTTATTTCTTATAGCCCGCTGACTCAGCTCTATTGTACTTGCTCTTAGTACCCACTATGAAGGTAGTAATATAGTCTAGGGATATGTGTATGTTACCCTCCACTGTGGCTAGTCTTGGATATGGATGCCTCTGTTGCAATAAATGGGTAAATTAGCTAGTAACGTACAATATTATACTCACTTTGTTCCTTTATACTCACTCCGTTCCTTATAGGTTTTCTAATAAAATTGCATATTGTAAAGTGCATTTTTTTAATTCCTCATAATTCTCATGTTAGCCCTCCAGAAAATGGTAAGTATCTCTTTCTTGATTGTGTGTATCTCTCATTGTAGAAAAAGAAGGAAAGTATCTGTCTATCAATTACATGTATCTCTTACTTTCCTGGATTAACTGATTACTTACCACTAATCAACAAATTTGCCAAGGGTACTTTTGTCCTAACATGTCTATAATTATGTCTCTTGGTTACCGTGACGAAAATAATAAACCTCACGTAAAGGAACAGAGGGAGTATACGGTGTATTTGTTTTTTCATATAATTCCACAACATGAGGTGCATTTCTTCTAATTCCTCACAATTCCGGTTTTAGCCCTCTAGAAAAAGAAAAGTATATCTCTCCTTATTGACTGTGTCTCTCCATATAGAGAAAAAAAGTAAAGTATCTCTCTCCCGGTTATGTATATCTATTTCTTTCCTAGCCTAAAAGATTTTACTTGTTGCTAATTAACGGATTAGCCAAGGGTAGTTTCATTCTAAATTATCTATAATTATATGCCTTGGTCACGGGGCCGAAAATAATACACGTTATATAAAGAAATGGAGAAAGTACTAGTAGTAGTAATTACTAGTGCAATTAAGTATTCGAGGCCCTCCTCTAGGGGCATGGCGGTCGTCTTTCTTCCTCAGCCTAGATGTTACCATAAATGCGTAGTAGTATGGTGCAACTTGTTACTATCATATAGGTTTTGAAATCTCCTAACTGCTTAGATGAATCGACGTCTCGTACAAATGATGTAGCTCATTAACATAATACTTAAACTTCACTCTAAATCTACCATATACTTTGATAAAGAACTTGGAGTACAGAGTGAAGTTTAAGTTTTCTCAAGATACTCCAATTCATTGTTTTAAAAGCAATTATGCCATTTGAATCCCCGCAACGTTGTAATATGTTTTCTGCTTAAACCAAGGATTTATTCGGATGGCAGGTATTTTCCTAGGGTCATTTTTTGGTTGATTTGAATCTATGAGTACTTATGCGGACATCGATTTGGATAATGAAGTTTGGGTCCTCAACAAGAGCACATACTTTTTTCGGCGAGAATGTGTACTTATGTAAAGACACAATGGACATTCTAAGATGCACCCTAATTTCGTATCTTAAGATATAGTAGAAATTTTTTGGGTGTATCTAGCGTTTATCTAAATGAGACTTAACCAAATCACACCTAACTCCTATTGCACCACTTGATTTTCATAAAGATTCATGCAGGTTTATTATTATTATTATTTTGTTTTTTGTTTTATTACTCGAATGATGTTTAGAAGTTAGATACGAGTTTGTTATTTCTCATCTAGATGAGATTTGGCAAATCCGAAAATTTTAATACATGACATGTCGGTTTTCTTTTCATGTGCATTTCAATCAGGTTTAGTTACTTGATCATCATTCTTCTAGTCCCTAAAATTTATAATTATTATAATCAAATGTGACCCTAAAACCACATAATAAAATATGAAGTTGTGCGAACTAAGGATACCTCAGATGGGTAGCTTATTTATGGTGGAACCAATCCACGGCTCAAGTTTTAGACTTGGCCTCACATTCTTTTTAGATTTATTTCAGTCTTTCCGATTATGTTCATTTCGTGTGAGGAGGCATTCCTGTCGACTACGAAGGTGTTTATGGTGACTACATTAATCTTAAGATGTTATGCCGACTTACAATCTAAGAGTGCTGATAGAAATAGCGTGTGCATGTCTTTATAGGGATAAGTTTATGTGCGTGTACATAGGCATCTGCGTTTGTACCATGTTAGAAAAGAATATGAAAGTTGTTTGGTTGCACTGCACCACGGAAAAAGGAGATAGTCGTTTCAACATATTGATTTGCTATATGCCATGTTTGTGAATAAATTCGATTTGGACTAATCCAAAAAGTTTATTCGGTAAATATTTTCATATTCAAATCTAACGAGTTCTGTACGAAACATGTTGAATATTTTTTTTCTTGAAATTCAAATAAAAGAGATCTAAGGTGTATTGCTTTTTTTTTGACGCAAGTGCTCATATACACGCCATGCACTCACCCCTATGAAAGCGCACACACACATCCTACACCTCCGAAAAACTAACCCAAAATAACATCTTGAAATTTACGAAGTCACCGTAGGCACTATATCTGGACGCTCAGCTCGAGCTTTTGGGCTCGGCCCGAGTTTGCGTCGGCTCGGAGCAAGTCAGGCTCGGCCCGCAACACAAAAAGGCCGAGCCGAGCTGCACAATCTAGCTCGTTTCACCTCAAGCCGAGACAGGCTCGACTCAGGCTGACTCGCGAGCCCAAAGCTCGCACGGCAGAGCAGCCCAGCGCAGCCTTTAGCAAGTTAGCAAGCAGCCCAGCACGCTGTCTCACGCAGCCCATAGCCAGCACGCTGCCTTGGCCCAGTGATGCACATCTCTACGCCCGCACGGTACGAGAAAGAGAGAGAGAGACGCTGTAGCAGCCTCCTAGGGTTTCCTCGCCACCGCCAGCAGCATGCCGGACGCCGAGTCGCCGATGCCGGCTCGCCGCTCGTCCGCCCTTCCTCCTTCACCTCGTCGACCACTTGCTCGCTCCCCTCATCATCGCGGCCGTGCTTTGGACCTTCTTCACGGTGCCCGCGTACGTCCACGAGGAGCGCCGTCGACGTCTTCCTCGCTTGCTGTCGGCGACCTCGCCGCCCGTCTTCTTCTCGGCGCACGCATGTGTCCACGAGGAGCGTCGTGCAACAACCCAGCTTCATCAGAGCGCTGCCACCATCTTCCTCCCCTCCCGTCGGTGACCACCCATGTGGAGGCCCACATGGCAGTGACTTGAGCACGCAGGCTTGGCGAGCCTGCCAAGCTGCACCGAGCTAGGGCAAAGCCCGGGCCGAGCTCCGTTTTGAGGCTCGTCGGAGCATTGAGCTCGGCTTGACTCGGCCCAAGGAACGGCGAGCTTTGGGTAGGCTCGGCCCGAGCCGGCTCGAGTTGGCTCGCGTCCAGGTATAGTGGGCACCTCGACGTAGACGAGAGCGTCTCCTCTCATTGAATGCGCCTCGCCGGAAATCCTGAAATAAATGCGAGCATCAGGATTTGAATCCTGATGGGCTAGGATACCACAATCCCTCTAACCATCCAATCACATGTTGATTCGCAAGGTGTATTGTTGTTACGAATAATATCTCTATCTTGTACGAGGAAGCTCAAGTTACGCTATTTTCTCTTTGTTTAAGTAGTACTGGAAGATACTTTTCTGTTTCAGAAAATCCTTACTCTTTTGCAAAAAGGAAAAAAGCAACGACTCACTAGTCCTTAGTCCGATTTTTCTTGTTCCTCTTCCTCCTTCCTTTATAAGGACCGGGGGACCGGGTGCCTCCCTATTTCTCCTTCAGCTCTCCTTTGTTCGCCTTCCTCCATCTTCAACCCAAAAACAATGGCCGTCTCCCGCCTCAACCCCGTAGCCTCGCCTTACCTTCCGATGACACTCGCTTCCACGTGGTGCTACCCCTCTCCTTTCTCCTACCCGCCGTCTCCGCCCCCACTCCCGCCGGCGCACGGGTGGCCTTTTGCCTACGGCGGCGACTGGTGCCACACAGTGGGGATGCCCTCGTTCCCGCTGCAGACAGCATATGGGTACCCCGCTCCATTGATGGTGTATTGCTGCACGGCGCCGCCACCGCCACCGCAATCGGCGACCCGTTGTCGAATCACGGAGATCATCGAGGATGGAGGCGAGGTAGCCTCGAAGGAAGAGGTAAGGTACGAGCGTTCCCCGCGCTCCGTCCTCACTCCTTGGAGCAGAGAGCCGCCCACTTCGCCCCTGCTACCGCGAGCGCCGCTTCTGCGTCCCCCGCCGCGTACGTCTTCCGCGGGACCGCGCCGCCTCCAGTGGCCACGCCTCGCCTTCAACCCCAAAGAGAACAACACGTCCCTGATGATTCGCAATATTCCCAATAAATTTATGTATGTAATACTAGTTGTTTGCCCTCTTTGTTTGATCGATCTCATGTCACCTAGCTAGTTCATGCTCGATATTTTTGGGTCTTCTGCTTAAAGATTGACTTCATGTGGGACATTGCAGGAAGAGGAGATTCATGGCCATCCTCGACCAGCACTGCGCCGAGGAGAACGCCAAGCTCGGCCGCGACGGCGAAGGGGTCAGGTCCGAGTACGACTTCCTCTACGTCCCCGTCGACTTCCGGTATGATTGCTAGCGGTTTCCCCTCCCGAGAGTTACTTTCCATACAATTAATGCTACCTTTTCCTACTCTTTGAATCCAATCCGTGTGCACCGTTTTGATGAGGTTTATTGTCCTTTGCACAGGACGAGGTTCAACAAGGGCTACGCCTTCGTGAACATGACAACGGCGGCGGCGGCGCGGCGGCTCCACGCGCACCTCAACGGCCACCGCTGGGAGGCCGCGGGCTCCAAGAAGGTGTGCGACGTCGTGCACGCGCGCCTGGAGGTACGCGCCTAGTTACTGCTCGCTCTGGCTCGTCGGTTCAATCTCCCCGTCGCGTGCTGCGCGCTAATTAATGTCCGCCATCATCATGTAATTGGATTGGGATTCGTAATTCGTATCGCATGCAGGGGCTGGACGGGCTCGTGGCGCACTTCTCGGCGTCGTGGTTCCCCTGCGGCGGCCGCAAGGATTTCCTGCCGGTGCGCTTCGAGCCGCCGCGCGACGGCGTACGTTGGACGGCGGAGCACGTGGTCGGCCACCTCCAGCCTCCCCGCTCCTGCTGATGGAAGCGCTCGTCGGCGGCCGCCGGCCAGCGGGCCTGGGTAAACTATCAGTCAATCTTTCTTGCATTCTATCCTCGTCCATGCCATGGATGGATAGAACGGGAGATAGATTATATCGCCTCATCATTCCATGTGTTCTACAAAGTGTCGTCCCTCCTGGTTTAGTCAGTCACTAGAATCTGGTAGAACTAGTAGTAGCAGAAGTGTCTAGTCCGTGTCCTAGAATCTCCTTGTTGTATGACATGCCGGTGCGCGGCACCTCTGAACTGATGGCCTCTCGCCAGGAAATTTTAATCTCTGTTGTTGTATTACGTGTGCAAATTTCCAGCGAATCAAAGAGGTCCTAAATGCATAGTATGCGTCTTCGTGTTATATGCAGGTCCCATGAGTTGATAATAATTTAAAATTGAAATGCTTATACAGAAGAAGAATCAATTATATCCGTGCCCCGTGCTTCAGAACCAAAATATTCAGTTGAGCAAGCATGCTAATCACCGTGACAGCCTCTTCTCAAATTTCTTGTTCAAGATTTATACTATGCATGATTGGTGTAGTTTTGGGGGAGAATACATTTCTGTCGGGTACATTTTATTTGGATGGAAACCATTTTTTTAAGCAATGCCTAGTTCGGCCCAAGATGCTGTTTAATTTTCGGCCAAAACTGGTCACAATTTTGAAATTTTGATAGAGCTGTTCAGTTTAATACTTTTGTTTTTCAAGAGAAGGCCTCATGGCACTTTTACTTAATCTCTGGTAAAGTTACATCCACAAGTACATGCGATAATAAGAAGCTGGGAGGCTTCGTCTTCCCATTCAATCCGATTTAGAGTCATGACAATATCTAGCAAGAAAGTGTGCCAAACAATTCGCTTCCCCAGGACAGTTCGAGTTCAAAATTTACTAATGCATGACTGGATATTAGTTTTGGGGAGAAAGCGCTTTTGTTGTTTTGGGGCTTTCTTTTATCTAGAATGGAAGCATGTTTGAGTGGTTTATTTTTTTTTGCCGAAACTAATCACCTTTCAAAAACTTTAATAGAGTTGTTCGGCCATGCACAAAGAATGTGTTTGTTTGCCTGCATCCAGCACAAACAGAGCTAGACAAAAATGTCTGGTGGGGCCAAAATACAAAAAATATCTGTAGTAAGCAACTGCCACTGAGGGAACAAATTTATAATATGTATACTCCAATTCAATCAACCACTAACTAACTGAGAGAAAATTGTAGTGCTATCACCAAAAAAAATCTCAACTATATCAAATCACACAACGGAACAACAAAAGCAAAACCACTTTGACTCATACTGAGCAGTGTCGATGTACAGGCAAAGCCTTCGGTGTTAGAAAATTCAGACAAACTCTGCGAGATGAAGCGGCCGGCCCGCCAGAGTTCTAAGTTGTTAAGATTTTAGAATTGTGGGAAAATGCTGGACACCCAATACGGATGCGGCTATCTCTTATATATAGAGGTACACAACGTATACAAAATACAAATACATGACATATACAGAAGCTACTTATACATCTTGTCTAACACTCTTCTGTAATCCTAACTGTGGCCTGAAATACATAGCAAGTTAAGATTGCGCCTACAACCTTCAAAGTGCGGTGGGGGAAGTGGCTTCATTAAGATGTCAGCAAGTTGATCTTTGGAGATGAACTTGATATGAAGAAACTTCTGTGCAACATGTTCCCTCACAAAGTGATAGTCAACTTCGATGTGCTTGGTACGAGCATGGAAAACTGGATTAGATGAAAGATACGTCGCACCAATATTATCACACCAAAGAACTGGTGGCTGCTCTTGAGAGACTCCCAACTCCCTCAACCTCAACAGAGTCTGTACCCAAATGAGCTCGGACGTGGTATTGGCAACCGCCTTGTACTCTGCTTCAGTGCTACTCCAAGATATTGTGTCCTGCTTGCGCGCACTCCAGGTGATCAAGTTGCGTCCAAAGAAGACAACATAGCCCCCTGTTGATCCCCGATCATCCGGACTCCTAGCCCAATCTGCATCAGAGAACGCCGAGAGAGCACTCGAGGAGGTAGATCGAAGATGCAAACCATAGGAGACAGTATGAGAGAGATAACACATTATACGCTTAACAACTGACCAGTGTGAAGTCCGAGGAGCATGAAGATGCTGGTACACACGGTTGACCGCATAGGAGATGTCTGGTCGTGTGATAGTCAAGTACTACAAGCCACCAACAATACTGCGATACTCTGTAGCATCATCTGAAGGAAGCAAGGCACCATCCAAGGTTGATAACCGTTCAATCGCAGACATAGGGTGGTAGCATGCTTGCATTGCAACATACCGGCACGTTGCAGCAAATCCAAGGAATACTTATGCTGAGTGAGAGTCAGATCAGCAGGAGACCGTGAAACCTCCAGACCAAGAAAATAATGGAGAGCACCCAGATCCTTGACAGCAGAATGACCACTCAGAGCAGACAGCAGACGATCAACGGCAATCACTGAAGAGTTGATAAGAATAATGTCATCAACATAAACCAGCAGGTACATAGTAACCTCAGGACGACATGACATGAACATAGACGTGGCAGTAGTGGACGGAACAAATCTAAGACGACGAAGAATCGAGCCGAGTTGGCATGCCATGCATGAGGAGCCTGCTTAAGTCCATAAAGCGCCTTAACAAGACGACACAAATGACGTGGACGAGCAAGATCAACAAAGCCTGGAGGTTGCCGCATATAAACTTCTTCCTCCAAGATCTCATGGAGAAAAGCATTCTGAACATCAAGCTGACGCAGAGACCACCCTTTGGTAACTGCCAAGGACAGAAGCATACAAATAGTGGTTGGTTTGAAAATTGGACTGAATGTTCCCTCTAACCGCGTCTACATCTCACGTGATATGGTGTTTGATGAGAATGTTTTTTCCTTTTTCCGCACTTCTGGTACGGGTGCGGCTATCTCTTATACCATGTTAAGATTTTAGAATTGTGGGAAACTGCTCGACGCCTAATACGGGTGCGACTATCTCTTATATATAGAGGTACACAACATATACAAAATACAAATACATGACATGTACAGAAGATACTTATACATCTTGTCTAACACAAGTAGTCGACAACAATAGAAACCCGCGACCACCAGCCAGTGGCTTATACTGGGTGCGCCCTTGATCCCCCCAGGCGCTAGAGTCATCGCCACCGGCCCAAACGCGGAGCTCCTCCGATCCTAACCTCCTCGCCTTCTCGTCGGCAACGGCCGGATGATGTCGAGGGCTCAAGGCAGTCTATCGCGGCACCATCGGCTTGGTTGAGTGAAGCATGGCACTGAGAAGCAGTCGAGTTGGTGCGTGAAGAGGGCTTGGTCGTTGGTGCAAAAAGAGATCCAGTAGTTTAGGGTTGTGTTTGAGCTAGGTGGATGGCACTTACAAAATCAAATACACAAATTTGTATGGGTGGTGGCCGGCGGCAAGGGATGGCTCGCCGGCTGGCGGACATCGACGACCACTGGCCAGTATTAAAGAGCCAAAGATGACCTTCTCAGGCGTGCCTTTTGTTCCTCCTCACGACCTTAGTGCATGCAGATCAGAGGCAATCTTCTAATTGGCACCGGCATCGAGGTAGTGTGGCAGCTTGGTTCATAGATGGATTAGGTCAGCAGGCGAGCAGCCGTGCCCGAGCGGCGAGTGCGGTTGGGGAAAAAAGAGTCAAGCAGCGAGCCCCTAGCAGGTTCGTGCACAGGCGTGATAATGCCAAAGGCTTGTGGCCTTCTACGTGTATGTGCATGGGCACATGGCCCATCTAAAAGCAGCAGTGCAGGGCGATTACTACCTAGTAAAAAAATGCACTTTGGTTGGGGGGGGGGGCGACGGCTGTCGGTGTCAAAACCGTCGAATCTCGGGTAGGGGGTCCCGGACTGTGCGTCTAAGACTAATGGTAAAAGGAGGCGGGGGACACGATGTTTACCCAGGTTCGAGCCCTCTCGATGGAGGTAATACCCTACTTCCTGCTTGATTGATCTTGATGATATGAGTATTACAAGAGTTGATCTACCACGAGATCGGAGAGGCTAAACCCTAGAAGCTAGCCTATGGTATGATTGTTGTTGTGTCCTACGGACTAAACCTCCGGTTTATATAGACACCGGAGGGGGCTAGGGTTACACAGGCTCGGTTTACAGAGAAGGAGATCTACATCCGAATCGCCAAGCTTGCCTTCCACGTCAAGGAGAGTCCCATCTGGACACGGGGCGCAGTCTTCTATCTTGTATCTTCATAGTCCAACAGTCTGGCCAAAGTATATAGTCCGGCTGTCCGGATACCCCCTTATCCAGGACTCCCTCAGTAGCCCCCGAACCAGGCTTCAATGACGATGAGTCCGATGCGCAAATTTCCTTCGGCATTGCAAGGCGGGTTCTTCTACCAATCTGGTGCACCGGTCACAGCGGATAGTGTCCGGCCTCCCAGTAAGGTTGTACTCCTCGGATTATGTGCTTCAATAATGGCCACCTCCACGTGTCGATCGAAGACGAGGGGCCGGGGCATTTTTACATTTGCCACCCTAATCCCGTAGGCGAGCCGTCTATTTGAGGAGACAGGGATCTTCAGGTCCAAACCACTCCATCTTCCCCCAAGCAAGCATTCCGCAGAGCGCGTTCAAAAGAGGCCATCCCATCATGACCGGTCGCCGCAGCCCTGCTCACCGCTCCCCTAGCTCGAAGCCAGGGAATTGGGAAAAGTGTTCCATCCCTCACAGCCGCCTAATAGAGCTGCAGACCAAGGGGTTCCTTCCGCCCGCATACATGGTCCCTGTCCGATCCGGACTAGCCACCTATAATGGCGGGGAGCAAGCAGAGAGATTCCCTAACCCATCTCGGGGGGAGCGGGTATGCCTCGTCCCATATCTGCTAAGATGCGTCGGGTTTCCAATCCACCCATTCCTCCGCGGGCTCCTGGAGGTCTCCAGTTGCATAATCTTACCCCCGCCTCCATACTGCACATTGCGGGCTACGTCGCCCTCTACGAGCTGTTCCTGGGCTGCGAAGCTCATTTCGAGCTATGGAAGAGGTCATTTTGCCTCGTCCCCCGCAACCAGGAGGGATCTATATATCAAGTGGGTGGAGTCAAAATATGGCGCATCGCCCAGACCGGATACCTGTCCGGTACTCCAAAGAAGGCGTCCAAAGACTGGCCCTCGGAGTGGTTTTATGTCGACGACGTTCCCCTTCCGGACCCAGTCCGGACGTGCCTTCCTGAGTTTACCAATACTCCGCTGAAGAAACGCCAAAGCTGGCGCCCTCTGAGCCCCCAGGAGGAAGAAAACAAGGATGTCTTCTATCTGATGAGCCGGATACAAACCCAGGCCAAACCAGGATTGACAATAATCAAAGTTATGTCAATATGTGTAATAAGGGGAGTGCAACCACTTCAATATAGGGGAAAACCCACGTGGCACTTCAATGAAGAAGACGACGCCTCCCGCTGCGGTCGCAAAGGTCCGAATTCTGCCACATCTTTGGCGAGGATACTGTCCGAATTGTACAAAGGAGAAGAAGAGGAGTTCCTCCGCATTAAACAGCGGGATGGATTTTCCATGTATAACCCCCGAAGCTGGGTAAGTTGTCATCTTTTACTCGATTCTATCCGTTCTTACCTTCTTTGTCACAATCATTTACCTCGCCGTTTCAAAATAGGAACTAAGGAAGGCCGTGAAAGAGTTCGACAGCCCCTCTCCGCAGCCAGAGGATCCCGGCCCGGCTCTTGACCCCGGACTTGAAGAAGATCCGGACATATCCGTGGAATTCATCGACGGGACTTTCTACCAGGCAAGCAGTGGCGACTCTTTAGTGGCCATCACCGCGGATTATCCCGGACTGCTCCCCGTGTCTCATGTAAGTAATGTCGGGGTTCCAACCTTCCGAAAGAATTCCTTCATTTTGCCGTACCTTATGCTCACATGCCGCACTTTTATAGAAACGTTAGTCGGGACGCCGTGCGGAACCCGCGGGGTCCTCTCAGCAAGATGCGCCTAGACAAGGTAGGCTTAAAAGGAAGGTGATTAGGAGCGAGACACAGACGCAAAGGTATTCATTAAACTTGCCCTGTGGTTTATTTGGTCTTTTTGTCGAGGCGTGACGGTTTTGATTATGCCCTGACAGGAAACGCTGGACTATACCCGAGGACCCTTCCGGGCACGCCTCCAGCAGCCGGATTCCTGGACCGGATTCACGGGAAGAGGCTGATGTGGGGACAATGCCAAACTGTCCTCCTGCGGAGGATATGGATATGCTTTCCGCCACAAATTCAGAAGTAGAGAGCGCCATGAATCACCGGCGCCGGCGGGCCGTACTCCGAGGTGGTATTTTTTCTGAAGAGGCGTTTAACGCCTTCAATTCCGGACATGCATATATCCGCGCTGCTCAAGATGGACTTGCCAGAGCAACGGACCAGTATGTGAAGGATATACAGGTAAGAGAAATTAATAAGTATGTGTAGTAGTAGCCCCTGAGACTTGAAATAGTTGGCACAACTGATTTAAGGATCATTGTATGTGTATGTTCTTGCAGAGAAGAATGCCCAGTTGTCTCAAGAGCTGGAGGAATGTAAGGCCCGAATGAAGGCCAATCCAGCCGGACAAGGAGAATCCAAGAAGGCTTCTTCTGGTAATAATTTCCTTCTACCAGTTTGTTTGTTCAGCATGGTTTATAAATCTAATGGAGAATTCGGCAGACAATCCCGGAGGAAATTTGAATAATGTGGGAGATAATGAGCTGCATCTGCGAAGTCAGCTAAAGGCGGGTGAATGCATGCTGAGGCAGTCTATTCAGGATAAGAATAAACTTCAAGATGCGAATCTCCGATTGAGCGTTGAATTGAAAGATGTTCGGGCTCAGCTCGCGGACTCCGTGAAGGAGAACCGGAGGCTTCGACGCGACATTTATAGTAAGTGCTTGAACGAACTGTAGGATAGTTCGGCGAAGAGGCGTATTGACAGAGTTATGTCTACAGGTATGGTGACGGGCCGTCCTGAAGAGGAGATGCCCGGCTCCGTGGGTGATATGCTGCATGAGCTTTCACAACTGCACGAACAAGCTTGACAGGTGATGCAGGGTATTGTCTAGGCCTTGTGGCGATCCGCTTCTCTGCCAGGAGGCATGAGCGATCTTGTGGAGATGCTCAAAGGAGCACGGCGACGCTTCCGATTATGGAAGGTATCGGCTTGCCGGCAAGGTGCGACAGAAGCTTGGGCCATGGTGAAGACGCGATACGCCAAGGCTGACCCGAACCATATGGCCGAAGTCGGACCGGTGGGGTCAGATGGACAAGAGATACCCGTTAGTGTGGTATATGAGCAAGTAGCGTTAGCTGCGAAGTATTCCCAACGGGATTGTAAGCTAGATAGCCTGTTGGATGGCATAGAGGAAGAGTACAGCCAGTCTAAATGACTATGTAATTTGAATGGGCTCATGTACTCCCTAGCCGGATTGAAAATCATTTGTCATGGCGGACCTTTTCGCTTCAGCCCCCGGATCCGATAGTCCGGGGTGTATCCGAATACCCACACAGTTATGAAAAACCGGGGCATGCGTGGAAACCAGGCGTAGGGGTCATAAGTGCTTGAACAGACAAGTACCCAACTAGTTATGTTATATTACATGGATAGTAAGAAACATCTTCCAGAGAGAATAGTTCCGTTAGGGGTTCCTTTCTCTGGGTGCGCATGCATCGATGTGCATGTCCGAACTGCGAACAGAAGCGCAGGAAACAAAACATCTGGGTATTTTCGTTGTAATGAACGAGAACATCTTTTGTTCACCGACCGAATATTCCCTTAAGAACGCTAGCTTTCGGCTTCACCCAGTCTGAGGTACACATCCGGCTCAACCGCAGTAACAATCGCAGAGGTGCTCCCCTTATGCCCTAGCCGAATTAACGGGAACGTAGGGCATAAATACAAGAGCCAGGCAACCCAGCATGGCCAAAACTTAAGTCATATCGATGCATATAATGGTGAAGAAAAGGCACATATGGAAAGAAAAATGCATATGTGGCTGGCAAGAAGCCATTAAAGTAGTTATATTTAGCTTCCGAATAGGAAGCCCCCAGGTATAGTGTGCACGCATAATGTGGCCGGAGTGCTCAGGGCATCCGTACAGTTTTAAGGCTGTATATTAAAAGGAAAAAGGGGCGAGAAAGGAGGAAAGAGGACATAATTGGAGAGGCGGAGTTAAGGAGACAAACACTGGGTTCGGCGCTAGGCGTAGAATCTCCAGAGTCTGGCTGCGTTCCATGGGTTCGGCTCGAGTCTGTTATCAGATGCACTGCGCAGACGGTACGCTCCTTCGGTAAGGACTTTATCAATGATGAAGGGACCCTCCCACTTGGGTTTGAGCTTGTCCTTCTTCTTCTTGGGGAGGCGTAGAATGAGTTCGCCAATATTATAAGTTTTGGCCCGTACTTCTCTGCTTTGATACCTTCGAGCCTGTTGCTGATAGAATGCGGAACGGGCTTTAGCGATATCACGCTCCTCTTCCAAAGCATCTAAGTTGTCCTGCCGGTCTAGCTCGGCTTCCTTCTCTTCATACATGCGCACACGAGGTGAGTCATGGATTATATCACAGGGCAGCACTGCTTCTGCGTCGTACACCATAAAAAATGGTGTGTATCCAGTGGTGCGATTCGGCGTTGTCCGCAGCCCCCAGAGTACGGAGTCGAGTTCCTCGACCCAATGCGTGTCTGATTCCTTCAAGGATCGCACTAGTCTGGGTTTAATGCTGCTCAAGATAAGACCATTTGCACGTTCAACTTGACCGTTTGTTTGAGGGTAATAGACAGAGGCGTAGTCGAGCTTAATGCCCATTTTGCCGCACCAGGTTTTCACCTCGTCGGCTGTAAAATTTGAGCCATTGCCAGTGATGATACTGTGGGGACACCGTAACGATGTACAACTTCTGATATGAAGTCTATCACTGGTCCGGATTCAGCCGTTTTAACTGGTTTGGCTTCTATCCATTTGGTGAACTTGTCCACCATGACCAATAATTATTTTTTCTTATGGCTTCCCCCTTTAAGGGGTCCCACCATATCCACCCCCCAGACCGTGAAGGGCCAAGTTATGGGGATTGTTTGGAGAGCGGTAGGGGGCATATGGCTCTGATTGGCAAATAGTTGACAACCAACGTAATGTTGGACAAGGTTCTGTGCATCCGCCTGGGCTGTCAGCCAGTAGAATCCTGTCCGAAAGGCCTTGCTTATGAGAGCTCGGGCTGCCGCGTGGTGCCCGTCTACTCCGGAATGGATTTCGGCTAACAGCTGCCGCCCTTCCTCTTCGGAGATGCATCGTTGGAGCACTCCGGTGACACTCTTCTTGTAGAGCTCTCCTTCATGGACTTTGTAGGCTTTAGAGCGTCGCACAATACAGTGTGCCTCATTTTGGTCCTCAGGGAGCTCTTGCCTATTAAGGTAGGCCAAGAAGGGCTCGGTCCACGGGGCGATGACAACCATTCTTTCGTGGGCCGAAGATGTTATTTTGGTGGCAGAGCCTCCGATTATGTCAGAAGGTTCAGAATCTGTGTTTGTGTTCGGAGCCGGACTAATAGTGCCGGACTCCCCTTCCCATGCCACTGACGGCTTGAACAGTCTTTCTAAGAAGACATTAGGTGGGACGGGGTCGTGTTTGGCGTCGATGCGGGCGAGGATATCGACCGCTTGGTTATTTTCTCTGACCACATGGTGGAATTCGAGCCCTTCGAACCGAGCTGACATTTTGAGGATGGCATTGCGATAGGCCGCCATTTTCGGGTCCTTGGCGTCAAAGTCTCCATTACCTGAGATATTGCGAGGTTTGAGTCCCCGCGCACTTCGAGGCGTTGAATGCCCATGGGGAATGCCATCCGAAGACCATGCAACAGAGCCTCGTATTCGGCTGCATTGTTGGAGTCTGTGTATAATATTTGGAGGACATATTGTACTGTATCTCCGATGGGGATGTCAGGACGACACCTGCTCCCAATCCGGCCAGCATTTTAGAGCCATTGAAATGCATGATCCAATTTGAGTACGTGCCATACTCTTTAGGGAGTTCGGCTTCTGTCCATTCGGCGACGAAGTCAGCCAGTACTTGCGACTTAATGGCCCGCCGTCGTTTGTATGTTATGTCGAATGGAAGGAGCTCAATAGCCCATTTAGCAATTCGGCCTGTTGCGTCACGGTTGTTTATTATGTCATTGAGTGGTACTTCGGAGGCCACCATGATCGAACACTCTTGAAATTAGTGTCGTAGTTTCCGGGATGCCATGAAGACCGCGTATGCTATCTTTTGATAGTGTGGGTACCGAGATTTGCATGGAGTGAGGAAAGTGGACACGTAATATACTGGCTTTTGGAGCGGGAACTTGTTTCCATCTGCCTCTCGTTCGACGACGAGCACAGTGCTCACAACTTGGTTTGTTGCGGCTATGTATAATAGCATGGGTTCGCCAATGTTTGGCGCGGTCAGGACTGGGTTTGCGGCCAATAGTGTCTTTATTTCTTCCAGTC
The DNA here is from genome assembly GCF_018294505.1 of Triticum aestivum. Classification (NCBI taxonomy): domain Eukaryota; kingdom Viridiplantae; phylum Streptophyta; class Magnoliopsida; order Poales; family Poaceae; genus Triticum; species Triticum aestivum. Next base: position 497,969,608 of record NC_057813.1, read on the forward strand.
CGGCCATGGCCGCGTCCGTCCACTCGAAGTGTTCGGTGCGTCGAAGAAGGCAATAGAGAGGTAATGCCTTTTCTCCTAAGCAGGAGATAAAGCGGCTTAAGGCAGCCACGCATCCAGTTAGTTTCTGGATCTGCTTGAGGTCTGTTGGTATAGCCAACTGTGACAGAGCTCGAATTTTTGCCGGATTTGCTTCAATTCCTCTATTGGAAACAATGAAGCCGAGCAATTTTCCGGAGGGTACTCTGAAGACACACTTTTTCGGGTTGAGCTTGATGTCGTATGTTCAGAGATTATCGAACATAAGCCTCAAATGATGTATTAAGGTTTCGATGTGCCTTGTTTTGATGACCACGTCGTCTACGTAGGCCTCTACTGTCTTGCCGATTTGTTTTTCCAGGCATGTCTGAATCATGCGTTGATAGGTTGCGTTGGCGTTTTTGAGCCCGAAGGGCATGGTGTTGAAACAGAAGGGGCCGTACAGAGTAATAAAGGCCGTTGCGGCCTGGTCGGACTCCGCCATCTTTATTTGATGGTATCCGGAGTATGCGTCGAGGAAACACAATGAGTCGTGTCCTGCGGTGGCGTCGATTATTTGATCAATGCGGGGGAGGGGGAAGGGATCCTTAGGGCAAGCTTTATTGAGGTCCTTGAAATTGACACACAAGCGCCAGGATTTGTCCTTTTTTGGTACCATTACCAAGTTTGATAGCCAATCCGGATGTTTGATGTCTCTGATGAATCCGGCTTCGAGTAGTTTGGCTAGCTCTTCTCCCATGGCTTGCCGCTTAGGCTCTGAGAAGCGCCTAAGAGTCTGCTTGACTGGCTTGTATCCTTTCAGTATGTTGAGGCTGTGTTCGGCTAGCCCGCGTGGGATGCCCGGCATGTCCGAAGGGTGCCAGGCGAAGATATCCTAGTTTTCACGCAGGAAATCACGCAGTGCGGCGTCTATTGCGGGGTTCAACTGTGTCCCAATTGAAGTTGTCTTTGTAGGGTCCGTTGGCTGGACCTAGAATTTGACTATCTCGTCCGTTGGTTTGAAGGAGGTGGATTTAGGTCGCTTGTCGAGTATCACGTCGTTTCGATCCATTGTTGCTCGCAGCGTTGTTAGCTCTTCGGCCGCGAGGGCTTCTGATAATGCCTCCAGGGCAAGGGTGGCAGTTTTGTTTTCGGCGCGGAGCGCGACGTCCGGATCACTAGCTAGAGTGATGATTCCATTGGGCCCGGGCATTTTGAGCTTCATGTACCCATAATGGGGTATAGCCTGGAAGCTTGTGAATGTGCCCGCCCCAAGAGGGCGTGGTATCCGCTGCTGAACGGGGCCACTTGGAATGTAATTTCTTCGGACCTGTAATTCTCCAGCGTGCCGAATACCACATCCAGTGTGATTTTTCCCGTGCATCGCGCCTCCCGACTAGGGATGATTCCTCTGAAAGTTGTGCTGCTTTGCTCAATGCATCTCCTGTCAATTTTCATCTTGATAAGGGTTTCCTCGTATATGAGGTTTAGCCCGCTTCCGCCGTCCATGAGCACTTTAGTGATCCTGAAGCCATCCACAATTGGGCTAAGGACCAAAGCGGCTGGTGCTCGGACTGTTCGGAATTGAGGCTCGTCACTGGCATTGTAAGTTATAGCCTTGTCGTTCCATGGATTTATTCTTGCCACATGGCAAACTTCTGCGAGGCTGCGCTGAGCTCACTTGCTCCTGTTATTTGAGGCGAAAGTCTCGAAGACTGTAAAGACCGTGTTGTTGTCTCCGGCGGGATGTTGCTCTGCTTTATGTTCTATGAGGAGATCCTCGCTGCTCTTTGCTACCTACCAGAGTATCCAACATGCTCTAAGTCTATGCGTTGGCGTAGTATCTAGTGTGCTGCGAATCTTGCAGGGCCCGTTTAGCCATTCTTCCAATACGGTTCTACGCCTTGCAGCGGGCTTTGGCTTTTTAGTAGTTGAATCGGGTGACTTACGAGAGCTTACCCTTTTAGCTCGGACAAAGGAATTGGTTAGAGCCGGATTGTCCCAGAAGTTTGTTTGGGTTTTTCAGGCGCTTTCCATCGCGCAGTATTTTTGCACTATGGCCGCTAAGTCAGCAAAGTGTATTATGTCGCGGCGACTTATGGCGTTGAGGATCCCTTTGTCCGTGCAATTTTTGCAAAAGAGGGAGATTGCATCTGCCTCGCGACAGTCCTTGACTCTATTTGTCACAAGGAGGAATCTGGCCCAGTAATGATGTACTGTTTCTTGGGGCGCTTGTCTGATATGTGAAAAATTTGATAAATCTGGGTGGGTGGGTGGATTTGAATCCGAATCCCGACCCGATCTGGGACCTAGGGGCAAAGAGGCTTCCGAGCTTAATGGCTCGGGTTCTGGGGCGCTGCCCGATCTCTTCGGCCTGCCACCCGATTCTGAGTCCGGGGCCTGGGTCATGTCCTCCCGTGAGCGGGTGTCCGGCTCAGAGAGCTCAGAAATTCGGACATAGTTCGTCCTCAAAGTAGAGGGAGAATTAGGGTGATGATCTTCCACTACCGCTATCTCATGGGTGGCCGCTGGAGAGTGAATCTCCCTTCGGTCAGGTTTAAGCCCGATCCGGCCATAGTCCGTAGCGACGCCCAGGGCGGCAATGCGATCCAAGAGCTCATTGAGAGAGAAGAGCTCCATTGGGCCCATCTATTCGGCAAGTTCCGAATCAACATGGAGGCTATTTTTAACGACCTGAGAAGTCATCATCGGCGCGATAGCCGATCGGGTGGCCATAACGAAGCCGCCCAGCCGGAGAGTTTGGCCTATAGCCAGGGCTCCCCCGGCGGTGATGTTGTCTTTAACAATGAGACGAGCCATCAAGCCTTATAGCGATGACACAGTGGAACTCTCAATGAAAGCACAAATGTCGGTGTCAAAACCGGCGGACTCGGGTAGGGGGTCCCGAACTGTGCGTCTAAGACTAATGGTAACAGGAGGCGGGGGACACGATGTTTACCCAGGTTCGGGCCCTCTCGATGGAGGTAATACCCTACTTCCTGCTTGATTGATCTTGATGATATGAGTATTACAAGAGTTAATCTACCACGAGATCGGAGAGGCTAAACCCTAGAAGCTAGCCTATGGTATGATTGTTGTTGTGTCCTACGGACTAAATCCTCCGGTTTATATAGACACCGGAGGGGGCTAGGGTTACACAGGGTTGGTTTACAGAGAAGGAGATCTACATCTGAATCACCAAGCTTGCCTTCCACGCCAAGGAGAGTCTCATCCGGACACGGGACGAAGTCTTCTGTCTTGTATCTTCATAGTCCAACAGTCCGACCAAAGTATATAGTCCGGCTGTCCGGATACCCCCTTATCCAGGACTCCCTCAACGGCCCCCTCAGCCTTCTATGTAGCTCCGCCGTTGACGCCCGCTACATGCAAGAAAAGCCCGTTTAGTTGCGCACACGAGAACCTGGCTCACACGCGCACATACATTTAAGCAACCTAGAGCTTGGCTCGCTTGGAATGCTCGAAATAGCCATTTCTAGCATGCCGGACCGAGTTGAATGCAAGGAGGGTGGGGAGGGGGGCATCTCTGTAAACTTAAAGGTGACCATGATCGTTCATGAGTAGTTTTTGAGTACTATGGGTCCCTTCACATCACACAAGGACCCTTAGTTGAAGCAAACAACCAAACTAGACAAACAATGATTTTGTTGCTATTTTTATAATTAAGAGTTTGTATCCACACGAATGTTGACCTAGAATTTTTGTTGTCGAAACATACACGACAACTTCTGCCTAAAGGAGGGAAGGGACATTCAACAATATTCATCTCTGTCACCATGGTCGTTCGTGAGTAGTTTTTTGGGTATTATGGGTCCCTTCACATCACACAAGGACCCTTAGTTGAAGCAAACAACCAAACTAGACAAACAATGATTTTGCTACTATTTTTATAATTAAGACACTACAAAAAAATACACTTCCGTGATGAGACGTGTTTGTCACAGTAGGTCGCATTTTTTGTCATGCATGTACATCCATGATGATTTTATGATAGAATCAAGATAGTCATACATGTGCTGTCGTAGAAGTGTTCCATGACATTACCAAAATTATCATCACGGAAGTGTCCACTTCCATGATGATAAATCGCGCGTCACAGAAGTGCTTTCATCAAGGGTGACCGACACATGGCATCCACCGTAACAGAACACCATTAAGCTATCGGGTCGGGTTTTGGATCCGATAACCCGTTAATAGCCCCGACCAATGGGGATTTTCCACGTGTAAAATCATCATTGGCTGGAGGAAACACGTGTCGGCTCACCGTTGGGACAGATGTCATCCGCTCATTGGACCGAAGGCTCCTATGATACGGCAACACATGACACGGCCCAACAGAGGCCCATTCCTGTGAAAAGGCCGACCCGTTTGACTTGGTCAAAAGGTGGCGGGCCGGCCCACAGAAAGCCTGTTAATGGCCTGTTCGCATATAGCCCATTTACAGCCCGCTAACCCAGGGCCCGTTACGCCCTATCCAAATTAGGCCCAGTAGCGTCATCTGGGCCATCCAATATGATTCCAGCCTGTTTTAGCTTCCGGCCCATGTGTGGCCCATGACTTCTTTCGGCCCATATGAGGCCCTTTGTATCTCTTGGCCCATTAACGGCCCGTGGTGAAACTGGCCCGTAATGAACAATGTATCATTTTATACCCATTAACGGCTCGTTATTCTATTGGGCCGTTTCTAGCCCAAGTTATCTTTCGGCCTTCTCAGGGCCCATTGATTCTTGGGCTCATTTGCAGCATTCGGTTACATACGGCCCATTACTGTCATTTTCTGCTTGTGGGCCAAATTCATCCCGTCGTTACAGTCGGCTCGTTTGCGGACCGTTAATACATTGGGCCGTTTCATGTCAAAAAACCCATTGGGCTATTTTCATAGAGTTATCAAGTACGGTCTATTAATGGCCCGTTATGGTCCACGAATTGTATGGCCCATGATTAGCGAAATGATGATACACCCCGTAGAAGGCCCATGGATCTACGGCCCGTATGAGGCCCATGGATCTACGGGGTAGAAGGCCCATGGGTCGTACGGCCGTAGAAGGCCCATGGACCCTACGGCCCGTAGAAGGCCCATGGACCCTAAGGCCCGTATAGAAGGCCAATGGATCCTACGGCCCGTATAAAAGGCCAATGGATCCTACGGCCGAAAGAAGGCCCATGGATCATACGGCCTGCAGGAGGCCCATGGTTACAATAGTCCATGTGTTGCCATGATTATTTTGGCCTAGTTACCAAAAATAGGCTATTGTGGCCACTAGAAAAACACAGAAAAAGAACTGCAGTGACTACAAGCAAACAACTAAACAAGACAATAAGGAAATAAATAAGCAAGAAATTAATGCTAGCCTATTACCTCTATTAAACATATTACATCCACTGGGCATCAAAGTTCGCCACCAGTGCAAATATAGGGAACAAAGCAACATATTACATACACTGGCCGTCAAAATTGGCCACCAGTGCAAATAAACGCGACAGCAAAACAAGAGCATAACTGAAACAACTTCAGAAGAGCTCAAGAAACGTTATCCTGGGTATCCACCATGCTGGCAATAAGCTTAGCAAGCTGATTAGCTTTGTCCTATTTGTCGCTAAAATCCTCCAGCACTTGCTGTTGCACTAGAAAGTATGCATCTGAATGCTCCAGGGACTTCTGCAGTCCTTCCGCTTCTTGTCGCAGCACAACTGATCGATGTCTTTCAGCTTGTAGTTGAGACTCAAGAAACCGAACTGATTCAGACAGTGAGTTTGAATAGCTTGTGCAAGCGGTAGTGGCCAGTAACTCAAACACTAAACCAAGACAAGACTTTGGGGTTGTCTCGCTGTCTTCAAGATAGTCTTCCTTAGCTGTTTTATCAGCTTTGCTGGAGACCAACAAGGATGTGTCACTATCCTGAACCTTATCTGCATTACTTCCTTTACCATTGCTTAATAAGGCACTCTTCCCCAATATTCTGTCAACATTCTAAAAGAAGAAACAAGCAGACACATAACAAGTTTAGCATGTACTAGTATATGAAACTCATTTCAGTGAACCAGTTCATTAGTAAGGTGGACAGAATTAAACTACCAAGTCTTCTATTGCCAAGTACTAGTACATAATAAAAGCATCAAACAAACATATATCTATGTCCTATGGTCACTCCATTGTCTTGCCAAATCAAAATAGAGACACGGTTCAAATCATATCAGTTCAAGACAAAGCAACAGTGAAAGAATACAAAGCGTGGGAAACTACACGGCACAACAAGATTTCAGATGGGTACCACGGGTCTACATGTACAACAACACTATTGGCTCTGTTGTGATGCTAGTAATGTGCATGATATGAAAGTCAACTGTATACACAATTGAAATTGATATCAAAAGAGCTATTGATAAGAGCAAACCTGTTAAAGAAACATGCGTGAACATACCTGTTGTGCCATTGGAGTTTCGATTGGATCCTTCAATTTAAAAATAAGTTTATATCAGTAAATAAAGTGATATAAGAGCAAAGCAATCATAGTTAAAAAAGGCGCGCCTAAGCGAGCGCTTAAGCACGCCTAGGCTCTAGGCATTGGCAAAACGCATTGTGCATAACTATGCTTAATCTGTGCATAACTGCGCATAAGCATGCGCTTTGATCAGTAAAGCCAAGGCGGTGGCAAAACATACAATTAACGCCTAGCGCTTTTTTGAACTATGATAGCAATGGAATCTTAAATTAGAACAGTTGTTCTTCAAGTTTAGGCACTTGTTCTACATGAACAGAGTACAGTAAGACGCAAGAATATAATACTTAAAAATAGAAAATGAGCTCATAGACCTTACCACATTCTTGGTTCGGTACTAGTATAGAACAAGGCGTTCCCAGTCATCGTCCAGTAAATGTGTCTCAGGAGAACGTAAGGGAATTTGATGAGTTTCTTTGCCGGTGAAGTACGTTTTCTTCAGGTAATTCCGATACTGCCACCAAGCATTCTTGAAGATAGCAGACGTATTAGCACAGGTTACCTCATCCAGAGTTTCCAAATTGGTCCTTCTCTATAGAGAAAAATGGGAACATTTGCTGTAGTATAACCATTATGGAGGTAGGATGTATGGGACGAAGCAAAGTAATTGCCATGAAAAACATTACTTACACATAACTCCTGGACAAACACCTGCAACTAGCATTTTCGTTCATCTTCAGTATAATATTTCCAAGATGGGAAGATACACACATATGATTTAACAACATCAAATGCGATAGATGCTAAACTATGACTAGCTGGTTGTGCTTCCTCCACAGGAATAGGCGTACTAACTGGTGGAGTTGGGGTTCGCCGTGATAGTACTGGCCCTTTGGGCACTGGAGCTTCCTTACTAACTGCTCTTGTTTGGGAGCTCTATGGTGGAGATGGTGATGTGTCAACAGGAACTGGGTTACTATCGGCTGGGGTTGGGGTTGGATTGGGTGAAGCTGGTTCTCTGTCCATCGCAGTAGGGGTACAATCTGTGAGAGTTTGAGTTATGTGTGGTAGGGCTGGTTCTTGTACATGTACAACTGGGGTGCTATCTCCTCCAAGAGGTAGCACTGTTTTATTTGAAGACCGTGTTTTTATTCCGCTAGATACTGGCATCACCCGCTCTAATTCAAATGGCTGATAAACAGGAAACATAGTTGAATGTACAGACATTGTATGGGAGACAGATGCAATAGATAGTGTGGAAAAAAGAGGGCATGAAATAGTTGACATGTATATTGTTTAACTAAAATGGACAGCATGACATAATTTCACATATATGATGTCTATCTAAACTGGATAGCATAGCATAACATAATTCAAAGATATGATGAATAACTAAACAGGATAGCATGACATAATTCACCTACATGTTATCTAAGTAATCAGGATCACATCATTTAATTCACGTATGTGATTTATATGCTAAACAGAGGGCATTCGATATGATGTCTGAACTAAGAACATGGTGTTGAATATTGTGTATATGATGTCTAAAGTATGCAATGCAAGACACCGTATGCATGATATGAGCAGTATAACCATGCCAAGTTAGAGCATACACCTCAGTGGGGTAATAGGACTGGTCATCTATCTCTGAATCCATCTATGAGGAGCTATCGGGACCCAACAAGAGATCTGCTTTGACAGGTAGCACTGTCTGCTCTCAAGGCCTTGTTTTCACTCCAGATTTGTCCATCTCCCACCCAAATGGCTGATTCACAGGAAGAGTAGTTTAATGTACAAACATTGTCGACAAATGGAAATGTAATGAAGAAAAGGATGGGCAAGATATCATTCAAATATATGATGCCTGGTTAAACAGGATGTCATTGCACATTTCACATATATTATGGCTGGCTAAAAGACATGCGACTGCATAATTCCCATATATGATATAGAAACTAAACAGGTGGCATTACAGAACACGTCTAAACTAAGCAGATGACATATATGATGTCAAAAGTAGGCACTGCAAGGCAACATATGCATGATATGACTAACATCATCACGCCAAGGTAGAGCAAACACCTTGGGGGGGGGGGGGTAAATAGGAGTGGTCAGCAGCGTCTGAATCCGCCTCAGAACAGATATCTTCCTCTAGATTACAATCTGGAGAGGGGTGGGGAGGGTTTGCCATTGAACCCACCATGGAGCGATGTCTGCATGACATTGTATTGCCATGCAAAACTCTTCTCTTTTTCTCTACATGTTCAGCATGACTGTGTACAATATCTGACATGCATAGGAAAAAAATATGGTGAGATTATGTAAGGAGAGCATGCAGAAATTTAGAGTGATGGTAACAACTAGTAGATGGATCCAAAAATAATGATAGCAGGCTGATGATTGCTTTAAATTAATAGAAAGACAGATGATGATTGCTTTACTATTTGTTTCCCACCCAAGATGAACAACATAGGCATACCCTAGGTGAACCAGATATTAGACAGATATACTATTCATTGCTGCCGCGATATGTGCCCGACAACTAATTTAGAACTCAAGTTTTAACATTAATTTGGACATGCCTTGGAGTCCAAGAGCTGAACAAGATGATAAAGTAGCAGGTAAGTTTAAGCAATGCATAACATAAGCAGAAACAGAAGAGTGCGACCTCTCTTGTGGACCCGTGTACTCCTCAGGTTCATTTGCTGAGTCAGTGATGGTGATGCCGTTACGGTGGGTGCCGACGGCAGGGAAGGAGATTTGAGGCAGCGAAAGACGGTCAGGAGTCATGATGTCTGGTTTGGTGGATGCTTCAATCGATGGAGCAGCTCAGGTGAGGTGGACGATGTCGCGGCAGGAGCAGGACAAACCACACAAAGTTCCCTTCGACACGTACCTGTAATTGAAGTAATTCTGTAAGAGCTCATTTGGCTTGCATGATTCTTAAAACGCAGGGATAGGAAAAACACCAGAATAGGATAGGAAAATGCACATGGTAAACAGAGCATTTGTAAACACAAGATTTCTGTCAACTTGGGTGTTTGGTTTACAGGAATTGGAAGAGCAGAGGAATGCAAAGAAACATGGCCAAAATAAAGTGAAACCATATGAAAGCGTGTATAGTTAGAATGTTATTCTGGCACTAATGCACTTGGTCTTGTTTTAATGCATAGGATTTTGAAAAGTAGGTCCAGGTGGATGTTTTGCTTTATTCCTTTCAACAAAATGCATGAATAATTGAATAGTAGAGTGCCATTGGAAAATTCCCTATTGCTATGTTTTTCTGTTGAACCAAAATAGCCCTAATGGATCGACATGAATGTATAGTAATAAGTGATGCAACAAGTGTACAACCTCTTTGCCGTAGCTGTGTCGACCTCAACATCATTGGGTTGGTCGCTGAAGCAGTTGAGGCAGAGGTGGCTGTCGGAGGTGTGGAGGAAGATCTGAGGAATGTGTAGACGGCGTCCAGGGCACTGCTTTGTTGTGATGGATCATTCTGTCGTTGGAGCAGCTTCGGTGAGCCGTAAGACGTCAAGGTTGAAGCAGCACAAGATAGACATCATCAATCTCAAGTGGGATTCTAATAGCATCTCCAATATATGATGTAAAATGGATGTAAAATTAACATCACCAAAAACCACCTGACTACAATAGATGAGGTAAAAACTGTTGAGTCTGAACTTAATTGTCGAAACTAAAATTTACTGTGGAATCTGAAGGCTACTGTCGAAACTGAACGCAATGGTAGCAGAGAGGCACTTGACATGTAGTTTAGGGAGGGCCTGCAGTTCATCTTCAACCTGCACCCCCCTGAGCGGCCAGCCACCACCGGCCGAACCGCCGGCCCCAGCGCCGCCTCGCCGCCCCGAAACAACTCGCCACCGCCGCCCCGGCCAGCCCTCTAGGCCCCCCTCCCCCACCCTAAACCCTAAGATAGATAGTGGGGTACCTCTCCGGCGAGCCCCCGTCCCTGCTGCGGGTGGTTCTTCCTTAACTCCAGCGAGCCCCCCAACCCCTGAAAATCGACTGATCCAAAAGTTGATTCAGTCGACTGAAGTGTGGCTTAATCGGAACAGAGCAGCAGCATGAGCGAGGGGGAGAGCAGCAGCAGCAGCTGGGCGAGCGAGCGAGCGAGCAAGAGCCAGAGCAGCAGCAGCAGATCCGGTTGGTATGGACGCCGCCACCGAAGGGGCCTCACACTGGGGAAGAGCCGCCATGGAGATGTCGCCTGCGGCGCCGGCTTCAAGGTAGCCGCTCCATGGGGGTGCGGGATGGAGCACCGTCGGCGCCGGGAGGTCGAGTTAAGGAGAAGGTGCGATGCGATGAGTGTACAACCTCTTTGGTGGCGCCGAGTAGGCCTCGGCTTCGTCTGAGGAGTCGGTGAGGATGCTGCGGTTCCGGTGGAGTAGGTTAAGGCGGCGCTATGGGGATGGAGCAGCCGCGATAGACGAGGCGATCGTCAGAGCAGCTCCTTGGAGCTGGAGGACGGGGCGGCTGAACCAGCGGGACGACGAGATGGACGACGGATCCTCATCCGGGGAGGTGGACGAGGGACGTCGAGCTGTTGCAATGGACGACATCGTCGGGAAGAGGCTCCAGCTGGGCAGAGGTGACGTGGCAGACGGAGGAGGGTGCGGTTTCGCGGCTGGAGTGGAGAGGTTATGGCGGCCTGGGATTTCGAATAGCGAAAAGGGGGAGATGGGAGGGGGTGAAGCATGATTTAGGGACGCGCTTGTCCAAAATGTAGGGTGTATTACAAAAGTACCCCCCCACCGATTTGAACTAGTGGCCCTTTCGGCTCGGGGTTAGAAGGGGGATTTGGCGTGTCGGGATTTGGCAGCTGGAGGGAGTTTTCGCGCGCGTTGTAGTTTCGGGATAGCAAGGCGCGGGTTGTGAAGGCGCCAGTTTTGAGAGCACGATATCTGAATTTTCGGGATATAACAAGACGCAGGTTGAATTTTAGGGACAAGCCTAACGTAACGTGTAGTAATATTGTACTTGTACGTACCAAATCAATTCGCACTTCCCTCAACCAAAAAGAAAACAAAAAAATAAATAAAACTATTCACACCACACAAAGAGAGAGTCTTGCCCCGTTTTACTATACAAATGCTATTCAAAGCTACTCCCTCCTTCCATCTATATAGTGCCTAATGCGTTTTTCGATGCTAACTTTGACCAAATATTAGAGCAATGATATATGACATGCAACTTACACAAAGCACACCGTTAAATTTGTCTGTGAAAGGTTCTTTCAATGATATAATTTTCACATTGTGCATGTCATGTACTATTAATCTTATCAATAGTCAAAGGAGGTCTTAACAATCTCATTACGCCCTATATAGATGGAAGGAGGGAGTATGAATCCATGTTATGTCCGATTAATTTTTCTCGCTTACTGTATAATGCATCACTACAGGAATCAGCTACTTTGCCGTCTGCCGGGGCGGACGGCAAAGGGAGGAACGGCGGACGGCAAAGGCCTTTGCCGTCTACCGCGGACGGCAACAGGCTCCGGCAAAGTAAGGATCGGCAAAGAGCTACTTTGCCATCTGCTTCCGGAGGCTGACGGCAAAGAAAGCTGACGGCAATAAATATGCTGTTAGTCCGTTAGATGGCTAACGACAGCCTTTGCCGTCAGCTGCTGACGGCAAACATTATCTGCCCTTTGTCGTCCGCGTGGTGACGTCAGCTGGACATCATTGCCCACCTATTCTTTGCCGCCCGCCACTATAGGCAAATGTGGTGACCCTTTGCCGTCTGCCACTGTAGGCAAACTGGCCAAATGGGTCAGCTCCCAGGGAGCACAGGTGGCCGCCACGTGTCTTCTTTGCCGTTCGCGGTGGACGGCAAAGGGTCCTTTGCCATCATCGGCAGACGGCAAAGATCATGCATTGCCTCTTTTTTCTGTTTTTTTAAATCCAACAATTTTCACAGCACATATATATGCCATATATATATATATATATATATATATATATATATTTCATAGGGCTATTTAACAGCAAACATATGACATATCCAGCACATAAGTTTCATCATACATACATATATAGTTCCATCCATTCATACATAGCAAGTTGCACATACACATAAGTTGCAACCATTAGGAAGTTGCACATACATATTACAATGCAAAGTTTCATCAAGATAGCAAGTTCCATCGTAGCAAGCTAGAAGAGAATGAAATAAAAAACGAGCACTCCATCATAGCAAGCACTCCATCATAGCAAGCTAGCTTTCGAGAAGTGAATGAAATCTGCAGAATTGCAAATAAGAAAGTTAGGAAAAGGTGACTAGAAGAAGAAGACTAGAAGAAGAAGCACTCCATCGTTTGTGAGGTAACTTAGCTGAAATGGATCGTTTATGAGCTAACTTAGGTAAAATCCATCATTTTAGAGCTAAGTAGGTAAGATGGGTCATTTTGGAGCTAACGTAGGTAAAATGGGTCATTTTAGAGCTAACATAGGTAAAATGGATCATTTTGGAGATAATCTAGGTAAAATGGGTCATTTTAAAGCTAACTAGGGTAAAATGGATCATTTATGAGCTAACTAAGGTAAAATGGGTCATTTTAGAGCTAACATAGGTAAAATGGATCATTTTGGAGATAATCTAGGTAAAATGGGTCATTTTAAAGCTAACTTGGGTAAAATGGATCATTTATGAGCTAACTAAGGTAAAATGGGTCATTTTAGAGCTAACTTAGGTAAAATGGATCGTTTATGAGCTAACTAAGCTAATTATGCCGTTTTTACATAAGTAAGCTAAGTACATGTCATTATTGAGCAAACCTAGTTAACTAAGCATATTACAACTAACTTAGGTCATTTTGGAGGAAACAAAGCTAAGTATAGTTCGTTTTAGAGCTAACTTAGGTAAAATGGCTGGTTTTGGAGGTCAGTAAGCTTATTAAGTCATTTTGGAGGAAAAGAAGCTAACTCTAGGTCATTAAGGTAAGCATATTGAAGGAAATAAAGCTAAGTCTAGGTCTTTATGCATTTGTTAAGCAAAAAACTAGAGAAACTTACGTGATCATGGAGGTGTAGGAGCGGGTTGGCTCGTGCCAGTAGCTAGAGAAGGATCGTGTGATGCTTGTCTGGAGTTACGCTGCACCAAAGATCATTTCCAATGTTTTGTTAGCATGATGACTCTCAAATGTTAAGACTAGCAAGTAACGTCCATTCAAATTAAACTCATCGTGGTCTCAGGAGCAATCTCTGGATCAATGGCTATGGAGCCACGGGCCCTCCCGCCACCAGATATCATCACCTGCTCTGGATCAATGGGACCCTGGCTAGGGTTAAAGTCCTCCCCTTTCCTCGCCTTACCCTTGACTTTCTTGTAAGAGGCAGTGTGGGCCATGGCATACAGGTCGTACCCCTCTAGCACCTTATCTGTCTTATTGTAGCATGCCTGAAAGAGAGAAACAAAGCAAATTAGTAATTAAAGGGCTCAAGCTAGCATGATGAATGAATTGCATGAATCATGAAGCAAACCACATACCCAGTTCCGCCCGAACTGATATAAGCTGGAGCTGCCTTGATGGTGTGGCACACCTTCAATTTGGGCACGTTTGTCCTTGGCCTCAGTCGGCTCCCCTTCCATCTTTCAACACCTGCCATGACAAAGAGTAAATGAAATTAGTACAACATAAAAAAAATACCGACATGAATAATAATATGTATATCACTTAAGTGTATCATCATCAAGTACAACATAAAAAAATTGAATACCTGACACTACTAATAATCTCGATCAGTATCATCAATAAATGCATAATCATCATCATCACTATAATCAATGACGGGCTCATAGGGTTCAGTGGCATCAACATGTGGCATCAACATTGGGTTCATTTTCCCATGCTATGCTCCGGATCCGACGCAAAATTTCGGCAGCACCTCCCCGCTGTTCTCCTGATACACGTCTCTGCAATAAACAGAGAGGATGTGTACCCGGAGAACAACAGGGGAGGCACTGACGAAATTTATGCGTCGGATCCGGAGCAAAGCATATGGGAAAACGAAGCCAATCTACACATACTCGGGCTGTCCATGGATAGCGTTGGACAATTTGAAAGAATCAAGGTTATAAATATGCAAATGCATGCATATTTATAACTATAACGCTTTCGAATGGGAGACACATATTGGTTACGCATACTGATGATTCAAGACACATATATAGGTAGCTATCAAGTTTCATCGGCACGAACACCGGAACAGAGAAAATAATTAAACGGGGAGGAGGACATGCATGTCATTTGTGCTCACCCACGAATGAAGGGGCAGAGCTCGTCAAACGCACGGCGAGGTCATCGAACACCAAACCTCACAGCAATGAAACAACTACACATTTAAATCAACCCGATCAACACAATTATATATGATGTTTTTCATAACAAAATAGAAAAATATATGACCTAACTCATAATTGACAAATATATGACCCCGTCGGCCTCTGGAAGGCCAAAGAGCACCTTTTCGGGAGGTTTCGGGGGTCGGGGTGTCGTGTCGGTGTCGGGGTCGGCGTGCTATTTCGGGGTCGGGGTGTCGTGTCGGGGTCCGGGTGTCGGGGTGTGGTGTTGTGGTCTGGGTGTCGGGATGTGGTGTCGGGGTTGGGGTGTCGGGGTCAGGGTGTCGGGGACGGGTGTCGGGGTGTGGTGTCGGGGTCGGGGTGTCGGGGTCAGGGGTCGGGGTGTTTCCTTCTATCCTTCTTCTTCTTTCCTTCTCTTCTTCTTCTTCTTTTTTCTTCTTCTTTCCTTTCTTCTTCTTCTTCTTCTTCTTCTTCTTCTTCTTCTTCTTCTTCTTCTTCTTCTTCTTCTTCTTCTTCTTCTTCTTCTTCTTCTTCTTCTTCTTCTTCTTCTTCTTCTATCCTTCTTCTTCTATCCTTCTTCTTCTTTCCTTTCTTCTTCTTCTTCTTCTTCTTCTTCTTTCCTTTCTTCTTCTATCATTTCTTCTTCTTCTTCTTATTTCATCTTTTTTCTACTTCTTTTACTTCTTTTCTTTTCTTATTTTCTTCTTCTTCTACTTCTTTTCTTCTTCTTTTTCATCTTTTTTCTACTTCTTTTCTTTTCTTCTTTTCTTCTTCTTCTACTTCTACTTCTTTTCTTCTTCTTCTTCTTCTTTTCTTCTACATATGATTTTTTCTAACACTAACACTAAATCTTCTTCTTTTCTAACACTAAATCTAACACTAACACTAACAATTAAATAGCAATTAAACAGCAAAAAAAAGAAAAAATAGAAAAAATACTCACCGGAGCCAGGGCGACGCTGGCGCCAGGGTGGTGGGCGGGTGGGGGGGCGGATGGGCTCCGGGGCAGTGGGACGGCCGGGCGGCCGGGCGGGGGCGGGGGCGGCGCCGGGCAGCGCGATGGTGGGGCGTCGGCATGTGGGGGAGGGGGCGGTGGCAGGGCGGCGCCGGCGGGGGGGCAGGGGCGGTGGCGGGGGTGGCGCCGGGCGGCGGTGGCGGGGCCGGCGCCGGGCGGCGGGGCACTGGGGCGTCGGCGGGTGGGGGAGGGGGCGGGGGCGGCGTAGGGCGGCAGCGGCGGGGGCGGCGCGGTGGGTGGACGATGTGGGCGTCTGGGAGGAGGGAGGGAGAACAGAGAGAGTAACGGGCGGGGGAGGGGGCTCGGTCGTTAGTTAGGTTAGTTAGGTTAGCCTTTGCCGTCCGCCCCTCCTTTGCCGTCCGCTTTTGTTCATCTTTGCCATCTGCTGCGGACGAGAAAGAGGGGGGACGTTAAGTTTTTTTGTTAGTGGGTGCCATCTTCCTCTTTGCCGCCAGCCAGCGGACGGCAAAGAAATGGCCGATGGCAAAGACCTTCTTTGCCGTCTGCCATTTGTTTGCCGTCTGCTTCTTGGTAGCTGATGGCAAAGACCTTCTTTGCCGTCCGCTAGCTGACGACAAAGAGATGGCTGACGGCAAATTCCCTGATTCCAGTAGTGCATGTAACCTACTCATACCAACATTTTAGTGCATTCCAAATGTCTATACTACCGCTGCAATTCGAACTAAATTTGAATTCGTTTCTCTATTTCAATAAGAATCTACAATCATGATTGTTGCCAACTTCAACCATCATTCATGTATTACCTTAATAACACACCACATGATTACTATAGAGATAGATATGAACTATGTGTACTACATGAACTCGAATTCTATTTTTTGAATACACTTGATGTTGATTCCAAATAATAGTACATTTGATGTACTAACTATATATTCATAATCTAAACCATGTTCCATACGTACACCGTGTTTATCACACAAAGTATAGTGCCCCGCCCCCTACATTATGAGAAGTATTTAGACCTGAGTTGCAAAAGCCACACATTAGCCCAAATTATAATCAATGTTCTACATTATGATATCTTCTTCAAGTATCTGTATCCACTTTTTTATAATGAATTATGATCTTTGTTTGTCTTTTACACCTTCACGATCCTCTTCTATTTGTAGCTAGCTAGCGCTAACTTTCTATCGTGCATGCGCCCGCCCCCCTTACACACCCTTAGTGTCCCCTCCATCGCGCATGTTCATTATTTCTCTTTAGGTCATCCACCAGCGGTGTGTGTAGGCCCCCGGCTCCTTCTTTCTGGCACACACCGGTCGATATACCTCTCTAGCCAAGTGTGCCTACAACAAACACATATATACTTCCCCTCTTCTCTTCTCACCGTCCATGCCCCCATCTGTCCAATACGATTCCACGCAGATGCACACTCCTGCCCCTCTTTTCATTAATCACATGCTCGCACACTCCTCCCCTCTCGACATGGTAGGCCTCTCGCACCACCTCCTAGCCACACCATCTCCCCCTGTCTGCCTCTCCGGACCTTATTTGCTTCTAACACATGTAGGCGTGTATATGAACTGATCTCCCTACATATAGCCAGGTTGACTATAATTCGTTTTCACCAAGCACCGATACACTTACCTCGCTAGTTATGTCTCTCCTTTTCTCGGACACACGACGGTTGATCTTCCTATGTAGTTACGCATGCTTACCACAACCATATCTTCTCCCCTCATCATCCTTGAATACCCCCCGACCCGTCTCTCACACGCACGTGCATAGACAGACAGACATCCCCCACCCTCTCTTATTGATATTGCACTCATACCCTCCATTTGTCTAGCAGGCCTTTCCCACCATTTGTGAGACACCACTCCACCACCAACCCTCCGACGCTCTACATTTGTCTTTTTCCCAACCTTATTCCTCTGTTACACATATCCATGGATGTCGATCGATCTCCCTCAATACATAGCTATGTCTCTCTCCTTCCCCACACATATACTAGTCGACCGGTCTCTTACCCCCCCCCCCCACACACACCGATAGTCGAACGTTGTAGGTAGGTATCCATGCCACGGAGAAGAACTGCAGCTCTGCCCTCTCAAATTCCAGTAGGCCAGCCGCCCTGTATCTTTGACGTGGGCAAACATAAATTTGATGGCACTCTTTATCGATCACGCAGCCACACACTTCATCCCTGTTTTCAATTCTATCGATATCTCACATCCATGACTCCGTTTCACACACATTGCATATGTTACGTTTTTCTGATTGAGATATCATCAACACATTGCCTCTGTTTCGCACAAACCATCTCTCTCACACCCACCCATGTACGTACCTGCACCTAAAGAAGAAGTGCACGCAGGACGCACGTACTCACGTCTCGTTCCCGGCCACACCCACGCGGGTACACGATGGAGTTCATTTCTGTACGAAAAGGCAGCCCACGTGATAATTTGACGTGTGCAGCGGTTGTTTACTCGAAGGAGGGTCCGGTACCACGCCTAGAATATAAAATGATTGCCATGGCAAAAATGGAAAAATGGGTTTGTCTCTCGTCACACCATCTCACACAAGGCCGCCGTGGCCTCTCTCTCTCAACGTTGGTCAGTGATCCAGCATCATCCCGTCCGCCGGCGGAAAGGGAGGATGTGCATTGTCTCTCCGTTCGACGGCATTGAGGCAGCTCGTCCCGATCTGCGGTACCCGCCATTCTGTCTGACCAAGCTCCGGCGTGGTAGGGCCTTCGCCACTTGCTCACTGCCGCAGTATGGACAGATCCCAGCCGCCGGCGCCCTCCTAGTAACATCCCGACGACCCTCAGGTACAGCTTCCTCCGGCCTTGCTCCACTGCCCATCTTCCCACGTTGCTGCATGTGGATCTTCTTTATTTGTTTGCTTAAATCATATCTCGACCGGCGTACTTTCCATATTGCAATCTCATCCTCAAACCATTTTTGATAAACCACCATGTGCTATCTTTCCCTTTTTACATTGAACATGCTTCTTTTTTGTCGGCGTATATGTCTTCAACTCGTGTTATTGGGCAGTAATTGTTTCCTTCCGACCTCCTTTTGCAAACAGGGCTATCCATTTTCACCTCGTTGCTATTGTGACCTTTTGGTGAACTGCACAAATCACTTTTCTGAAGAGTGTTTTGTGTAGTTCCACCAAAATGTCAAACGGGCAACATTTTTACATTTCTGTGGGACTGCGGAAAGGGAGATTGGTTTTGCTATCCTCCTTATCCAACTCCATGCCTAATCTTCTCCAACAAGAAGTTAGTCATAAAGAGAGATCGTAGAGGTGATCGGCTTCTATTTATGTGTGTTATGTTTCATCATCTAGTTCCACTATTATTGTAATCACACTGACTGGATATCTTTGCAAACAGGGATGGTCTGCCCGATTTTAGTGGAGCTGCACAAAATGATCGGATTGTGGTGTCCTTCATACACCTCTTTTTTGGCTACAGAGCTGGGTGAAACTAGCTGCCAAGCAATGAACACTGTGCCAAGGAAATGGAGCCATGCCTACGAACAGCATCGATCAATTATATTTTTTTCTTTATTTGTACACCTTCTCACAACTTTGTCTTCAGTTGTGATGTGAATATTGGCGCTGATCTGCGAACCATTGAGATGCATTAGCCATGGTAGTTTATTTGTATTTGATGGAATGTTGTAACGAGATAATCTCGAGGCAAGACACATGAATCCTAAGTTGAAACCTTTTTTTTCCTGCGGGAACCAAAGTTGAAACCTTCATAGCATCACAGTACAATTTCATCAAAATTATGCGTACATATAAACAAATCCTGAAGGATTGATAGCAATGCCAGAAACAATTCAACTTCGTTTCGCCGACATGTTGGACATCCTTCATCCGGCTCCACCTGCCATGCAGCAATATTGAGTGCACAACACAACTTCAGGGAAAGATTCACCCCTGGTCGTTGCGCCGCAGTAGTAATGACTAGTGAGCAGTCAAATCACAGAGCCCCACCTTCGCCATAGTAAGTTGCTCGGACGAAGCAACCATCATTTCTCTGTTCCTTGAATCCGCTGGTACTCCCATATTCCCACAGTAATAAGTTGCTCGGGCGAATCAACCATCACTATATCCGCTCACGTGTGATGACCACAGGAGCTATCCTTTCAGATTGCATATTAAAAAACTAAAGGTCGATAACTAATGCGGCAAACTTTCAAAAAAAAACTAATGCGGCACCTCGGGCCAACGCGGCCAGATCGCATTTTGCACGAGAAATTACACACCATGTTTCGTTGACATGTGGTCCCGTTCCAACATATCAGTGAGACGACGGCGAGTAGTAGGAGTATTTCCGAACCGACGTGTAGGCCGGGGCGCCCCTTCGTGAACCGTGGCAAACTGGCAACCGTCCACCGACTCTTCGCCTTTCCCTCTCGATTTGGAACTGCTGTCGCATGCTCTTCCTCTCCCTCCTCCATTTTCCTTCAGCCCTTCACCCTTTCTTCTGCCATTGTTCGATCGTCTTCTCCATGGAGGGAACAGGACGGAAACGACCCCGTTATTCTTGCCCCGATCTGAAAGATGACGTGGTGGAGGAACTCATTGATCGGTGCGACGTCATCACCTCGGCTAGCATGGCAGGTTCGTTCAAGCCCATTCTCGACTCAACTAATAACATCATTACAAGGAACCCAAGAGTCAAGGAGCGGTTTGATCTCCCCTATCTTCTTCGCCGTGACCCTGATGACTGGCGCCGTCACGACGGAGGCCTCGCCCTGTGCAAGTTGATGCCGCTTGATAATGATACGTATGATGTTAAGATGCCATCGCTTGAGGGCAAGGCTTGGGCAGGCGCAAATGGAGATTGGGTTGTTTACATTGGGTCCAACTGCGAGTGAGAATTTGTGAATGTGTACACTCGTGACCGGGTTCCACTTCCAAAAATCTCAGCAGACTGCCCAGAGGTTGAGCACACCGGTATTGTACGCACGTTCAAATACAATCATGGTGACTGTCTTCTACGGAAGATAGCAATTTGTCGAGTTCCCAACCGCTCTTGGAATTACAACAACTATGAAGTTGTTGCTATCTTCGACAAGCTTGTTGCCGTCCTTGGTGGTTTGACTCGATGGATATTGCTCAAAAATCAGTTTCTGTACACGGATGAGTACTGTGATGCAATTCAATACGAGGGCCTTGTGTTTGCTGCCACCACTCGTGGCACTGTTTTTGCATGGAATCATTATGATTTTGGTACGTTTGTCTTCCACCGTAATTATAATTGTTTCATCCACATGCATGCGGGTTAGCAAGTTTCCCTTTACTAATTAACCTTCTTCTTGTGTTTCCAAGGTCCTGTGAACATTCCACCACCTATACTTGAAAATTTTTATAACCAAGGGGGAGATGACGATGGTGATGATCACGAGCATGAGGACGAGCAGCGCCCATATACTCTTTGGTGCCTCGCAACTAATTCCGATGGATCACCTCTTCTTGTGTGTATACAGCCCACTGATGATGTTACTGCTAAGGAAGCAGGTGTAGTCTCCCATGGTCGCACTCTCCAGACCTATTCCAACACCCGTTGCATGGTATTCAGGATGGATACTAGTGTGCTAGCGCCAACACCTTCTCCCTGGTACAGAATTGATAGTCTTGGAAAAAACTCGCTCTTCCTTGGACAAAACTATCCGATGATGGTGAAAGGCGATCCAACTGCTGTTGACACAACGTTACTAGCACCATTTATGAGAAGCAACTGTGTCTATACCTCGGACATTAGGGTGGTTCCCTACCCTGGTACTGATATAGTAGGCCGCTTCAGCCTGGATGATCAGTCCTGCGTTGGTCTCGAGATCGACAATAGATGGCCCGTCCCAGAGAATCACTTGTGGTTCAAAGCAAGCGTTTCCAACGCCGAGGAATGGTTGAGTTGAAGTTCATTTCATTGCTTGTTATTTGTTGTGTGGTGAAAACTTTAGTATTTATAATGTATCCTCGTTGTCGATGTGGGTTGATGACCTGTTGTATGTAATAAAATGATATGCCTGTGATAAACTTACTAAATTTATGAATGGCTTTCGAGTTGCTTCTGTGAGTGAGTGGTGCGACGAGGCAAAAAAATATTTTCCGAATACATAATTGTACGTGCATTGCAACAGGTTATCGGATGAGGCCAATCAACAATAGTAGTACACTATTTGTACTAGCTTCACATGCTTCACGCGTCGTGCGGGTGTTTTTACTGTAGCCATATTGTACGTAACCAGCACCTCGAATCCTCGATACTAGTACTATATAGTAAGTAGTAGGAGTAGTAGGGTGGCATGGGCCAGAACAAGCATTCACGTCCAGGAGTACGGCACACGCCACCAGCACGACTTCCATCTGACACCATATTTCTTGGAGTCCGTGCTAGAGCAATCTCTTCAACCTCATCGTTTCTCTAACTCAGCCATCGCGCGGCGGGCGAGGTGGGGGTTTGCCGATAGTCGGTTTCCTCAACTGCGGTCCCACTTGTAAGGCCAACTCCAACGCTCTATCAATATATGGATGTACTCTTCTTCCCAATACAAAAACTTGCATCCATTCTACTCCCTCCGTTGCACAATACATGCCTTCTATTTGTTAAAATATATATGTATCTAGACATGTTTTAGTGTATAGGTACATCCATTTTTGGACAAATGGAAGTCAAGTATTTTGGAACGGAGGGAGTACACAATATTTTTTTAAGTTAGCACAACTAGTCTAATCCGAGAGCACAACCGAAGATTTGGTCGGGTTCTTCCTTCTTTTGCCGACACGTGGGACATCCAGCATCCAGGTCGTGTCATGAAAGAAAATAGAGTGGTAGTTGAAGCCACGAGATGTGCATCTTGGGTTAAACTGTAAATAGAATCTTACTACTCTTGAGTAACTCCAAAAGCGGCCACCGAAGATCTTTATTGGATTTGTTTTTCATCACCAGCACCTCGAGGTGAAAAATGTGCAGGTTCAGTGGGTCCTCTTGCATTTTCACTAACATGTGGGGCTGCATGTGAGCAAACAGACGATGGGCTCCGCGCGTCCGCTGGCTGGTTGAGAAGAGAGATAGAGGAGGGATGAGCATGGATTACAGGAAATTTGTTCTACGTAACCAGCACCTTGATATTTGCATGTGGTTGTTTCTAGAATAAAAAAAGGAGATACCCCTACTTATGTTACTCCCACTACGCCTAGCCTAAGGTTAGTAGGTGACCTTGCGCTTGGCTCTTTGCCTCTTCTGGAAGTCGATGGTTCTACACTAGTGCTTCTGGCAATCTGACACCAAATGAACTACTGCACGTCCACCACTTGTAAGCAAAAGTTTCTCCTCGTGCTGCGAGCCACCGCGCACGCGTTGGCGAGGGAGAAGGCGTAATCAAGCTTCTCGTTGTTCTGCGAGTTGAAGGGACACATCAAAGTTATTTACTAGTAGTACGTACTCTCTCCAAAAAAGGGCTGACCATGTCATTGCTACCATCCCATGCTCCGTCGTTGAGTACATGCACTATTCACGTGCCATCGAGGAGAAAAAATATTGCGTAGGTGCCATCGAAGTGCACGACTCACTTACGAGAAAGGGTTTTCTCCCGCTTTCCCCCCCGCACGACTCACTTACGCACTGTTTATCTGATTATCTCCATTTTCTTGCATGACATGTGCACCTTGATGCTAGATGTCTCGCGTGTTGGGAAAAGGATGAACAAAGCTCACATAAAGAAAAGAGTTGAAGAGCATAGATTCCCGATGACCGAGGAGGAGCAAGGAACCTCGCGGTGGAGCGTCTGCAAGGAACCTTGCGCGTTTTCCCCTGTTTTTTGCCGCCTGCCCACCTATAAACAACTAAAAGAACATGAACTTTTTGCTAACCACTAGAAACGGTACATCAGGATGCTAAGTTGAAGATGTTTTATACTCCCTCCGTTCCCAAATATAAGTCTTTTTAGATATTTCAATAAGAGACTACATACGAAACAAAATGAGTGAATCTACACTCTAAAATATGTCTGCATACATCTGTATGTTGTAGTCTATTTGAAATGGCTAGAAAGACTTATATTTAGGAACGGAGGGAGTAGTTTATATTGAATTATTGATAACCACGCAACAAGCCACGCATGTACAGGATGCATGCAACCACGCATGTACACAAGCCAATGCACTAACTCCATCCGATCCAACTCATGCACATACGCGCACGGCATGGAGCACACAACGCACATACACAAGACATGCATGCACACACGCTCGGCCGCAGAATGCAAGTGAATAACACATGCATGCGCACACACTCGACTGCATGGAGGCGTGCACCATCCGCGGCGACGTCCAGTTCGTCGTGCTACGGCGAAGTTCGAAAGCAACGGTGCATACGCATCTCTTGCAGCACCTCTTTGCCGTCGTTGCTCAACTACTAGTCGGAGACGAAGACGACCGCAGCCTCGGCCTTAGAGCTAGCACCGATGGAAAAACACGCACGCTGCACGCACGTGAGCACATACGGAGTGCCCACGACGTGGTGGTGGTGCATCCCCAGTCGCCTCTACTCCTTCTGCACACGTTGTCTATCAAGGCGGCTGCATGCTAATGATGATGTGGGTGAGATCTTCTAGGACCAGATGATGACGAGGAAAATTATGAGACACAAGGTGACGTACACCGTCAAGGTCCATGGTCAAGGGGGTGCTAGTAAGTGCTTAGATGTGCTTAGATCAAGGTCTACAATAGAGCTGAGTCAGCGGACTATAAGGGATAAACTATAGTATATTTCTTCTTAGTTGGAGGAAAGAGAAGAGGAGAGAGAAGCTAAGCGGGCTCTTCGTGAAGAGCCAGCTCTAGCACATGCTCCTAGGCACTTTGTGAGAATGAAAGGTGGGCCACAGAACAAAAAAGTAGTAGTATACTCTTTTGATCTACTATTGTACATGTTGACTATAAGATGGGCTGTAGATGACATGGCACTGGCTTATAGCCAGCAGCTGGCTATACTATTAATGCTCTTCAGATGAGGTGCTAAGTGCATTAAATGGCTTAGTAACTCAAGTCTTCAATGCATAGGTGCTTAGTTTATTGGTGCCACATCATATTTTATGCCTACGTGGCAGGCTTAGCAGCTATACATGGTGGAGCACTAGGAGAGGCCAAGGCTAGTCATAGTGGGGAGTAACTTGTACTGTAACATATTACTATGTTACTCTAAACATCTCTATAAACCGGAAAGGAGGGAGTAGTAACATAGACTAGTGTCATATGCAGAGTATGGGAGCACATGATATTTCCCCGTCTGGATCGATCCCAAGTTGGCTTCTCACCTTCTTGGCCTAGCAAAAACCCCTCCCCCCTCCTGCGCGCGCTTCCTGCCCGGCACCAGCTGAGCCCGCCGCTCCACATTGATGGCAAGTCAGGGCGACGCGACCTCTCACTGCTTCCGCCGTTGAAGTGGCACGCCGACCGAGGGCACCGCCCGCTGCACGCCCGACATTTCAGACTACACAGTGGATAGTAACTTTTAGAGCAAGTAATACAATTAGATGACATAAGCAGGCTATAAGGATTTAAATATAGTATTTGTGCTTAGTTGAAGGAGAGAGAAGAGAAGCGGATTGTAAACGTGTAGCCGGTTGTACTCCAACATACTTTGTGAGACAAAAGGTGGGGCCATTATTAATGATATTGTATTTATACTAAAGGGACTAACAGACGCATTAATTACTCTGTTTTTTGAGACAAACCTTGGTGGGGCTATTATTGACTTTTTTTGAGCTATTATTGACTTAGACGTGGGGTTTGGGGGCTAAAGGCCTACTATTATACTCGCACGACCGACCTGACATGCTCTACCCTAGCCGCCGCTGTATCATATGGTTTCACACCGTTCCAGATCTTAGCGCCGCCACGCAATTCTTCTCCAGCTCTCCTTCCGGCGTGCACCGTGAGAAGGCACATCAGTCCTCTGAACCCCGGCTTTCGTGATCCTGTACGGGAGAGGGGCGATCAGGTTTTTGGGGAGCACACTCCTCTGACTGCTACTAGCGATGACTTCCTCAATGACAGCCTTCTTCCCCGACCTCGGTAACCTCTTCATCAACGACATGAGTGACAACATCAACCACATCAGTTCTGCTCACGCTGTACAGTATGTGGTTTTGTCCTCCTGGTTTAGTTTGCAATTGTCGTCATGATCTATTTACTGCTGATTCGGATTAAATCTCATACTGAATTGCTCATATATTCAACAATCCAATCCAAAAACCTGATCACAGGCAATTTACTCCGAGTGGTTTTGCTGTGCTTTTGAAGCCGCCTACTTTTAACGGGGTGCAATATAAAAGATGGTGCACAAGAGCAGTATATTGGTTTCACATCATGTACTGCTATGACGCTACTAAGGGTAAGCCTGAGGGCGATCTTAATCCTACACACCAGGAAGCTTTTCAGAACATGGATACCCTCTTCAAAGCCGCCCTGCTGAGTGTTCTTGACGATTCCATTGTGGATTCATATATGTCGTTTGACAGCGGCAAAGACATGTTGGCTGCGCTCGAGGCCACGTTTGGGCCCTCGGGCGCTCGCAACGAGTTGTACATCATGGAGCAATTTTGTGACTACAAGATGACTGATACGTCTCCAACGTATCTATAATTTTTGATTACTCCATGCTACTTTGTCTACTGTTTTGGACTATATTGGGCTTTATTTTCCACTTTTATATTATTTTTGGGACTAACCTATTAACCGGAGGCCCAACCCAGAATTGCTGTTTTTTGCCTATTTCAGTATTTTGAAGAAACAGAATATCAAACGGAGTCCAAACGGAATAAAACCTTCGGGAACGTGATTTTCTCACCGAACGTGATCCAGGAGACTTGGACCCTGCTCCAAGGAATAGCCGTGGAGGTCACAAGGGTGGAGGGTGCGCCCCCCTGGGCGCACCCCCTGCCTCGTGGGCCCCTTGGAGCTCCACCGACGTACTCCTTCCTCCTATATATACCTACGTACCCCCGTCAGATTAGATACGAAGCCAAAAACCTAATTCCACCACCGCAACCTTCTGTATCCGCGAGATCCCATCATGGGGCCTGTTCTGGAGCTCCGCCGGAGAGGGCATCTACCACAGAGGGCTTCTACATCAACACCATAGCCTCTCCGATGAAGCGTGAGTAGTTTACTTCAGACCTTCGAGTCCATAGTTATTAGCTAGATGGCTACTTCTCTATTTTTGGATCTCAATACAATGTTCTCCCCCTCTCTTGTGGAGATCTATTCGATGTAATCTTCTTTTTGCGTGTGTTTGTTGAGACCGGTGAATTGTGGGTTTATGATCCAGCTTATCTATGAACAATATTTGATTCTTCTCTGAATTCTTTTATGTATGATTGAGTTATCTTTACAAGTCTCTTCGAATTATCCGTTTGGTTTGGCCAACTAGATTGGTAGTTCTTGCAATGGGAGAAGTGTTTAACTTTGGGTTCAATCTTGCGGTGTCCTTACTCAGTGACAGAAAGAGTTGCAAGGCACGTATTGTGTTGTTGCCATCGAGGATAACAAGATGGTTTTTTTATCATATTGCATGAATTTATCCCTCTACATCATGTCATCTTGCTTAAAGCGTTACTCTGTTTTACTTAATACTCTAGATGCATGCTGGATAGCGGTCGATGAGTGGAGTAATAGTAGTAGATGTAGAATCGTTTCGATCTACTTGTCTTGGACGTGATGCCTATATACATGATCATACCTAGATAATCTCATAATTATTCGCTTTTCTATCAATTGCTCAACAGTAATTTGTTCACCCACCTAGAATACTTATGCTCTTGAGAGAAGCCACTAGTGAAACCTATGGCCCCCGGGTCTATTCTCATCATATCAATCTCCATTACTTTAGTTACTTGCTTTGTTTTACTTTGCCTTTTACTTTTTTACTTTGCATCTATCTATCAAAAATACCAAAAATATTATCTCTATCAGATCTCACTCTCATAAGTGACCGTAAGGGGATTGACAACCCCTAAGCGTTGGTTGCGAGTTGCTATCATTTTGTGTAGGTACGAGGGACTTGTGTGTGATCTCCTACTGGATTGATACCTTGGTTCTCAAAAACTGAGGGAAATACTTACACTACTTTACTGCATCATCCTCTCCTCTTCGGGGAAATCCAACGCAGTGCTCAAGAGGTAGCAAGAAGAATTTCTGGCGCCGTTGCCGGGGAGTTCGCGCAAAAGTCAACCATTCCAAGTGCACATCACAATCCCTATCTCTCGCATTACATTATTTGCCTCTCATTTTCCTCTCTCCACTTCACCCTTGTCGTTTTATCCGCCCTCTCTTTCCCAATCTCCTCCTCTCTTTCTCTTTTGCCTTTTTTCTCATTTGCCTTTGCTTGTGTGTTGGATTACTTGTTGCCATGGCACAAGATAATACCAAATTGTGTGATTTCTCGAATACCAATAATAATGATTTCCTTAGTATTCCGATTGCTCCCCTTAATAATGATGAGTCTTGTGAAATCAATACCGCTTTGCTGAATCTCGTTATGAAAGATCAATTCGCCGGCCTTCCTAGTGAAGATGCCGCTACTCATCTAAACAATTTTCTTGATTTGTGTGATATGCAAAAGAAGAAAGATACGGATAACAATATTGTCAAATTGAAGTTATTTCCGTTTTCACTTAGAGATTGTGCTAAAATTTGGTTTTCGTCTTTGCCTAAAAATAGTATTGATTATTGGAACAAGTGCAAAGTTGCTTTTATCTCTAAATATTTTCCTCCCGCTAAGATCATCACTCTTAGGAATGATATCATGAATTTTAAACAACTTGATCATGAGCATGTTGCCCAATCTTGGGAAAGAATGAAATTGATGCTTCGCAATTGCCCTACTCATGGTTTGAATTTATGGATGATCATACAAAATTTTTATGCTGGATTAAATTTTGCTTCTAGAAATCTTTTAGACTCGGCCGCGGGAGGCACGTTTATGTAAATACGTTAGGAGATGCTACAAAATTGCTTGATAACATTATGG
Organism: Triticum aestivum; assembly: GCF_018294505.1. NCBI lineage: Eukaryota > Viridiplantae > Streptophyta > Magnoliopsida > Poales > Poaceae > Triticum > Triticum aestivum. The sequence goes on from NC_057813.1 coordinate 497,998,448, forward strand.
CTAATTATTCTCAATGCGTACCGAAAGAACTTCTAGTAAAAAAGTGCATGCTATAGAAGAAATCAATGTTTTGAGTGAAAAGATGGATGAACTTATGAAGATGTTTGCTACTAAAAATACTTCTCTTGATCCCAATGATATGCCTTTATCTACTTTGATTGAGAATAATAATGAATCTATGGATGTGAATTTTGTTGGAAGGAATAGTTTTGGAAATAACGCATATAGAGGGAATTTTAATCCTAGGCCTTATCCTAGTAATCCTTCTAATAATTATGGAAATTCCTACAACAACTCTTATGGAAATTTTAATAAGATGCCCTCTGAATTTGAGAGTAGTGTTAAAGAGTTTATGAATTCACAAAAGAATTTTAATGCCTTGCTTGAAGAAAAATTGCTTAAAGTTGATGATTTGGCTAGGAACGTTGATAGAATTTCTCTTGAAATTGATTCTTTAAAGCTTAGATCTATTCCTCCTAAGCATGATATCAATGAGTCTCTCAAAGCTATGAGAATTTCCATTGATGAGTGCAAGGAAAGAACCGCTAGGATGCGTGCTTCCAAAGATGCCTTTATTAAAGTGTGTTCTTCCGATTCCTATGAAAATCAAGATGAAGATCTAAAAGTTATTGATGTGTCCCCTATTAAATCCTTGTTTTGCAATATGAATCTTGATGAAACTGAATATGATCTTCCTTTACCTAGAAGGCGTCCTAAGAATTCTGAGTTTCTAGATCTTGATGATGAAATTGATGAAAGTGGGATTGAAAGAAATAAAAATCTTGATGTTGCTAAACCCACTATTTTGGATCTCAAGGAATTTAATTATGAAAATTGCTCTTTGATTGGTTGTATTTCCTTGTTGCAATCCGTGCTAGATTCTCCTCATGCTTATAGTCAAAATAAGGCCTTTACCGAACACATTGTTGATGCCTTGATGCAATCTTATGAAGAAAAACTTGAGTTGAAAGTTTCTATCCCTAGAAAACTCTATGATGAGTGGGAACCTACTATCAAAATTAAAATTAAAGATTATGAGTTTCATGCCTTGTGTGATTTGGGTGCTAGTGTCTCCACTATTCCCAAAACTTTGTGTGATTTGCTAGATTTCCGTGACTTTGAAGATTGCTCTCTAAATTTGCATCTTGCGGATTCCACTATTAAAAAGCCTATGGGAAGAATTAATGATGTTCTTATTGTTGCCAATAGGAATTATGTGCCCGTAGATTTTATCGTTCTTGATATAGATTGCAATCCTTCATGTCCTATTATTCTTGGTAGACCTTTCCTTAGAACGATTGGTGCGATTATTGATATGAAGGAAGGGAATATTAGATTCCAATTTCCCTTGAGAAAGGGTATGGAACACTTCCCTAGAAATAAAATAAGATTACCATATGAATCTATCATGAGAGCCACTTATGGATTGCCTACCAAAGATGGCAAAACTTAGATCTATCTTCGCTTTTATGCCTAGCTAGGGGCGTTAAACGATAGCGCTTGTTGGGAGGCAACCCAATTTTATTTTGTGTTCTTTGTTTTTGTTCCTGTTTAGTGTTAAATTTTGTTTCTACTTTCTGTTTAGATGTGGTTTTATGTTTTAATTAGTGTTTGTGCCAAGTAGAACCTATAGGATAAGCTATGATGATAGTTGATTTGATTCTGCTGAAAAACAGAAACTTTGCACTCACGAGAAAAAATTCAATAAATCACAGGAATGTGCTTTTGCATTGATTCTTTTTTCTGCTGTTCAAGAAACAAAATTTACAGTACGTCCTATTTTGTTTGAAATTTTTAGAGTTCCAGAAGTTTGCGTTAGTTACAGATTGCTACAGACTGTTCTGTTTTGGACAGATTCTGTTTTTCGTGTGTTGTTTGCTTATTTCAATGCATCTATGGCTAATAAATTAGTTAATAAACCATAAGGAAGTTGGAATACAGTAGGTTTAACACCAATATAAATAAAGAATGAGTTCATTACAGTACCTTGAAGTAGCCTTTTGTTTTCTTTCACTAACGGAGCTCACGAGATTTCTATTGAGTTTTGTGTTGTGAAGTTTTCAAGTTTTGGGTGAATTCTTTTGATGGATTATGGAACAAAGAGTGGCAAGATCCTAAGCTTGGGGATGCCCATGGCACTCCCAAGATAATCCAAGGACACCAAAAAGTCAAAGCTTGGGGATGCCCCGGAAGGCATCCCCTCTTTCGTCTACTTCCATCGGTAATTTACTTGGAGCTATATTTTTATTCACTACATGATAAGTGTTTTGCTTGGAGCGTGTTGTATTATTTGTGTCTTTGCTTGTTAGTTTACCAAAATCATCCTTGCTGTACACACCTTTTGAGAGAGCCATACATGATTTGAGAATTTGCTAGAATACTCTATGTGCTTCACTTATATCTTTTGAGCTTGATAGTTTTGCTCATAGTGCTTCACTTATATCTTTTGAGCGTAATAATTTTTGCTCTAGTGCTTCACTTAGATCTTTTAGAGCACGGTGGTGGATTTGTCTTAAAGAAACTATTGATCTCTCATGCTTCACTTAGATTATTTTGAGAGTCGTTAATAGCATGGTAATTTGCTTAAAGATAATATACTTGGTATTCAAGATTTGTGAAACTTTCTTTTGAGTGCGTTGAATACTAAGATAAGTTTGATGCTTGATAATTGTTTTGAGATATGGAGGTGATAATATTAAAGCAATGCTAGTAGGGGTAATTATGAATTTAAAGAATGCTTGTGTTGAAGTTTGTGATTCCCGTAGCATGCACGTATGGTGAACCGCTTGTGATGAAGTCGGAGCACAATTTTATTTATTGATTGTCTTCCTTATGAGTGGCAGTCGGGGACGAGCGATGGTCTTTCCCTACCAATCTATCCCCCTAGGAGTATGCGTTTTATGCTTTGGTTTTTGATGACTTCTATACTTTTGCAATAAGTGCATGAGTTCTTTTGATTAATGTTGAGTCCATGGATTATACGCACTCTCACCCTTCCGCCATTGCTAGCCTCTCTAATACCGCGCACTTTTCGCCGGTATCATACACCCACCATATACCTTCCTCAAAACAGCCACCATACCTACCTATCATGGCATTTCCATAGCCATTCCGAGATATATTGCCATGCAACTCTCCACCGTTCCGTTCATATGACACACATTACTTTTGTCATATTGCTTTTGCATGAACATGTAGTTGACATTGTATTTGTGGCAAAGCCACCATTCATAATTCTTTCATACATGTCACTCTTGATTCATTGCATATCCCGGTACACCGCCGGAGGCATTCATATAGAGTCATATTTTGTTCTAAGTATCGAGTTGTAATTGTTGAGTTGTAAGAAAAATAAAAGTGTGATGATCATCATTATTAGAGCATTGTCCCAGTGAGGAAAGGATGATGGAGACTATGATTCCCCCATAAGTCGGGATGAGACTCCGGACGAGAAAAAAAAGAGTGGCCAAAAAAAAGAGAAAAGGCCCAAATAAAAAAAGACTGGCCATAAAAAAAGGGAAGGCCAAATAAAAAGATAAAAAATGAGAGAAAAAGAGAGAAGGGACAATGCTACTATCCTTTTTCCACACTTTTGCTTCGAAATAAGCACCATGATCTTCATGATAGAGAGTCTCATATGTTGTCACTTTCATATACTAGTGGGAATTTTTCATTATAGAACTTGGCTTGTATATTCCAATGATGGGCTTCCTCAAAAGTGCCCTAGGTCTTCGTGAGCAAGCAAGTTGGATGCACACCCACTTAGTTTCTTTTGTTGAGCTTTCATATACTTATAGCTCTAGTGCATCCGTTGCATGGCAATCCCTACTCACTCACATTGATATCTATTGATGGGCATCTCCATAGCCCGTTGATACGCCTAGTTGATGTGAGACTATCTTCTCCTTTTTGTCTTCTCCACAACCACCATTCTATTCCACCTATAGTGCTATGTCCATGGCTCACGCTCGTGTATTGCGTGAAAGTTGAAAAAGTTTGAGATTACTAAAGTATGAAACAATTGCTTGGCTCGTCATCGGGGTTGTGCATGATTAAATACTTTGTGTGATGAAGATAGAGCATAGCCAGACTATATGATTTTGTAGGGATAACTTTCTTTAACCATGCTATTTTGAGAAGACATGATTGCTTTGATTAGTATGCTTGAAGTATTATTACTTTTATGTTAATATAAACTTTTGTCTTGAGTCTTTTGGATCTAAATATTCATGTCACAATTAAGAAGATTTACATTGAAATTATGCCAAAGTATCACTCCGCATCAAAAATTCTTTTTTATCATTTACCTAATCGAGGACGAGCAGGAATTAAGATTGGGGATGCTTGATACGTCTCCAACGTATCTATAATTTTTGATTACTCCATGCTACTTTGTCTACTGTTTTGGACTATATTGGGCTTTATTTTCCACTTTTATATTATTTTTGGGACTAAGCTATTAACCGGAGGCCCAGCCCAGAATTGCTCTTTTTTGCCTATTTCAGTATTTCAAAGAAACAGAATATCAAACGGAATAAAACCTTTGGGAACGTGATTTTCTAACCGAACGTGATCCAGGAGACTTGGACCCTGCTCCAAGGAACAGTCGTGGAGGTCACGAGGGTGGAGGGCGCCCCCTGGGCGTGCCCCCTGCCTCGTGGGCCCCTCGGAGCTCCACCGACGTACTCCTTCCTCCTATATATACCTACGTACCCCCGTCAGATCAGATACAGAGCCAAAAATCTAATTCCACCGCCGCAACCTTCTGTATCCGCGAGATCCCATCTTGGGGCCTGTTCCGGAGCTCCGCCGGAGAGGGCATCTACCACGGAGGGCTTCTACATCAACACCATAGCCTCTCCGATGAAGTGTGAGTAGTTTACTTCAGACCTTTGGGTCCATAGTTATTAGCTAGATGCTTCTTCTCTCTTTTTGGATCTCAATACAATGTTCTCCCCCTCTCTTGTGGAGATCTATTCGATTTAATGTTCTTTTTGCGGTGTGTTTGTTGAGACCGATGAATTGTGGGTTTATGATCCAGCTTATCTATGAACAATATTTGATTATTCTCTGAATTCTTTTATGTATGATTGAGTTATCTTTACAAGTCTCTTCGAATTATCCGTTTGGTTTGTCCAACTAAATTGGTAGTTCTTGCAATGGGAGAAGTGTTTAGCTTTGGGTTCAATGTTGCGGTGTCCTTACTCAATGACAGAAAGAGTTGCAAGGCACGTATTGTATTGTTGCCATCGAGGATAACAAGATGGGGTTTTTATCATATTGCATGAATTTATCCCTCTACATCATGTCATCTTGCTTAAAGCATTACTCTGTTTTACTTAATACTCTAGATGCATGCTGGATAGCGGTCGATGAGTGGAGTAATAGTAGTAGATGCAAAATCGTTTCTACTTGTCTTGGACGTGATGCCTATATACATGATCATACCTAGATAATATCATAATTATTCGCTTTTCTATCAATTGCTCAACAATAATTTGTTCACCCACCGTAGAATACTTATGCTCTTGAGAGAAGCCACTAGTGAAACCTATGGCCCCCGGGTCTATTCTCATCATATCCATCTCCATTACTTTATTTACTTGCTTTGTTTTACTTTGCCTTTTACTTTTTACTTTGCATCAATCTATCAAAAATACCAAAAATATTATCTCTATCAGATCTCACTCTCGTAAGTGACCGTGAAGGGATTGACAACCCCTAAGCGTTGGTTGCGAGTTGCTATCATTTTGTGTAGGTACGAGGGACTTGTGTGTGATCTCCTACTGGATTGATACCTTGGTTCTCAAAAACTGAGGGAAATACTTACACTACTTTACTGCATCATCCTCTCCTCTTCGGGGAAATCCAACGCAGATCACGGAGGAATGTGCTTTTGCATTGATTCTTTTTGCTGCTGTTCAAGAAACAAAATTTATAGTACGTCCTATTTTGGTTGAAATTTTTAGAGTTCCAGAAGTTTGCGTTAGTTACAGATTGCTACAGACTGTTCTGTTTTGGACAGATTCTATTTTTCGTGTGTTGTTTGCTTATTTCAATGCATCTATGGCTAATAAATTAGTTTATAAACCATAAGGAATTTGGAATACAGTAGGTTTAACACCAATATAAATAAAGAATGAGTTCATTACAGTACCTTGAAGTATTCTTTTGTTTTCTTTCACTAACGGAGCTCACGAGATTTCTATTGAGTTTTGTGTTGTGAAGTTTTCAAGTTTTGGGTGAATTCTTTTGATGGATTATGGAACAAAGATTGGCAAGATCCTAAGCTTGGGGATGCCCATGGCACCCCCAAGATAATCCAAGGACACCAAAAAGTCAAAGCTTGGGGATGCCCCGGAAGGCATCCCCTCTTTCGTCTACTTCCATCGGTAATTTACTTGGAGCTATATTTTTATTCACTACATGATAAGTGTTTTGCCTGGAGCGTCTTGTATTATTTGTGTCTTTGCTTGTTAGTTTACCAAAATCATCCTTGCTGTACACACCTTTTGAGAGAGCCATACATGATTGAGAATTTGCTAGAATACTCTATGTGCTTCACTTATATCTTTTGAGCTTGATAGTTTTGCTCATAGTGCTTCACTTATATCTTTTGAGCGTAATAATTTTTGCTCTAGTGCTTCACTTAGATCTTTTAGAGCACAGTGGTGGATTTGTTTTAAAGAAACTATTGATCTCTCATGCTTCACTTAGATTATTTTGAGAGTCATTAATAGCATGGTAATTTGCTTAAAGATAATATACTTGGTATTCAAGATTTGTGAAACTTTCTTTTGAGTGCGTTGAATACTAAGATAAGTTTGATGCTTGATAATTGTTTTGAGATATGGAGGTGATAATATTAAAGCAATGCTAGTAGGGGTAATTATGAATTTAAAGAATGCTTGTGTTGAAGTTTGTGATTCCCGTAGCATGCACGTATGGTGAACCGCTTGTGATGAAGTCGGAGCACAATTTTATTTATTGATTGTCTTCCTTACGAGTGGCAGTCGGGGACGAGCGATGGTCTTTTCCTACCAATCTATCCCCCTAGGAGTATGCGTTTTATGCTTTGGTTTTTGATAACTTCTAAATTTTTGCAATAAGTGCATGAGTTCTTTTGATTAATGATTGAGTCCATGGATTATACGCACTCTCACCCTTCCGCCATTGCTAGCCTCTCTAATACCGCGCACTTTTCGCTGGTATCATACACCTACCATATACCTTCCTCAAAACAGCCACCATACCTACCTATCATGGCATTTTCATAGCCATTCCGAGATATATTGCCATGCAACTCTCCACCGTTCCGTTCATATGACACACATTACTTTTTTCATATTGCTTTTGCATGAACATGTAGTTGACATTGTATTTGTGGCAAAGCCACCATTCATAATTCTCTCATACATGTCACTCTTGATTCATTGCATATCCCAGTACACCGCCGGAGGCATTCATATAGAGTCATATTTTGTTCTAAGTATCGAGTTGTAATTGTTGAGTTGTAAGAAAAATAAAAGTGTGATGATCATCATTATTAGAGCATTATCCCAGTGAGGAAAGGATGATGGAGACTATGATTCCCCCATAAGTCGGGATGAGACTCCGGACGAGAAAAAAAAGAGTGGCCAAATAAAAAAAGAGAAAAGGCCCAAATAAAAAAAGACTGGCCATAAAAAAAGGGAAGGCCAAATAAAAAAGATAAAAAAAATGAGAGAAAAAGAGAGAAGGGACAATGCTACTATCCTTTTTCCACACTTTTGCTTCGAAATAAGCACCATGATCTTCATGATAGAGAGTCTCATATGTTGTCACTTTCACATACTAGTGGGAATTTTTCATTATAGAACTTGGCTTGTATATTCCAATGATGGGTTTCCTCAAAAGTGCCCTAGGTCTTCATGAGCAAGCAAGTTGGATGCACACCCACTTAGTTTCTTTTGTTGAGCTTTCATATACTTATAGCTCTAGTGCATCCGTTGCATGGCAATCCCTACTCACTCACATTGATATCTATTGATGGGCATCTCCATAGCCCGTTGATACGCCTAGTTGATGTGAGACTATCTTCTCCTTTTTGTCTTCTCCACAACCACCATTCTATTCCACCTATAGTGCTATGTCCATGGCTCACGCTCGTGTATTGCGTGAAAGTTGAAAAAGTTTGAGATTACTAAAGTATGAAACAATTGCTTGGCTCGTCATCGGGGTTGTGCATGATTAAATACTTTATGTGATGAAGATAGAGCATAGCCAGACTATATGATTTTGTAGGGATAACTTTCTTTAACCATGCTATTTTGAGAAGACATGATTGCTTTGATTAGTATGCTTGAAGTATTATTACTTTTATGTTAATATAAACTTTTGTCTTGAATCTTTTGGATCTGAATATTCATGTCACTATTAAGAAGATTTACATTGAAATTATGCCAAAGTATCACTCCGCATCAAAAATTCTTTTTTATCATTTACCTAATCGAGGACGAGCAGGAATTAAGATTGGGGATGCTTGATACATCTCCAACGTATCTATAATTTTTGATTACTCCATGCTACTTTGTCTACTGTTTTGGACTATATTGGGCTTTATTTTCCACTTTTATATTATTTTTGGGACTAAGCTATTAACCGGAGGCCCAACCCAGAATTGCTGTTTTTTTTGCCTATTTCAGTATTTCAAAGAAACAGAATATCAAACGGAATAAAACCTTTGGGAACGTGATTTTCTAACCGAACGTGATCCAGGAGACTTGGACCCTGCTCCAAGGAACAGTCGTGGAGGTCACGAGGGTGGAGGGCGCCCCCCTGGGCATGCCCCCTGCCTCGTGGGCCCCTCGGAGCTCCACCGACGTACTCCTTCCTCCTATATATACCTACGTACCCCTGTCAGATCAGATACAGAGCCAAAAACCTAATTCCACCGCCGCAACCTTCTATATACGCCTAGTTGATGTGAGACTATCTTCTCCTTTTTGTCTTCTCCACAACCACCATTATATTCCACATATAGTGTTATGTCCATGGCTCACGCTCATGTATTGCGTGAAAGTTGAAAGAGTTTGAGATTATTAAAGTATGAAACGATTGCTTGGCTCGTCATTGGGGTTGTGCATGATTAAATACTTTGTGTGATGAAGATAGAGCATAGCTAGACTATATGATTTTGTAGGGATAACTTTCTTTAGCCATGTTATTTTGAGAAGACATGATTACCTTGTTTAGTATGCTTGAAGTATTACTATTTCTTATGTCTTTATGAACTTTTATTTTGTATTTTTTGGATCTGAACATTCATGCCACAATGAAAGAAAATTACATTATGAATTATGCTAGGTAGCATTCCACATCAAAAATTCTCTTTTTATCATTTACCTACTCGAGGACGAGCAGGAATTAAGCTTGGGGATGCTTGATACGTCTCCAACGTATCTATAATTTTTGATTGTTCCATGCTATTATATTACCCCTTTTGGATGTTTATGGGCTTTATTCTACACATTTATACCATTTTTGGGACTAACCTACTAACCGGAGGCCCAACCCATATTGCTGTTTTTTTTGCCTATTTTAGTATTTCGAAGAAAAGGAATATCAAACGGAGTCCAAACGGAATGAAACCTTCGGGAGCATTATTTTTGGAACAAATCTGATCCGGAGAGCCTGGCATGCAAGTCAAGAAAGCTCCGAGGGCCCCACGAGATAGGAGGGCGCGCCCCCCCTAGGGGGGCGCCCCCTGTCTCGTGGGCCCATGGGGCGTCCAGCGATGTACTTCTTCCTCCTATATATGTCCACGGACCCCGAAAACATCCAGGAGCACCATGAAACACAATTTCCACCGCCGTAACCTTCTATATCCGCGAGATCCCATCTTGGAGCCTTTGCCGGCACTCTGCCGGAGGGGGAATCGACCACGGAGGGCTTCTACATCAACACCATAGCCTCTCCGATGAGTTGTGAGTAGTTTACCACAGACCTACGGGTCCATAGTTATTAGCTAGATGGCTTCTTCTCTCTTTTTGGATCTCAATACAATGTTCTCCCCCTCTCTTGTGGAGATCTATTCGATGTAATCTCTTTTTGCGGTGTGTTTGTCGAGATCCGATGAATTGTGGGTTTATGATCAAGTTTATCTATGAATAATATTGGAATCTCCTCTTAATTATTTTATGTATGATTGAGTTATCTTTACAAGTCTCTTCGAATTATCAGTTTGGTTTGGCCTACTAGATTTATCTTTCTTGCCATGGGAGAAGTGCTTAGCTTTGGGTTCAATCTTGCGGTGATCTTACCCAGTGACAGAAAGGGTTACAAGACACGTATTGTATTGTTGCCATCGAGGATAACAAGATGGGGTTTATATCATATTGCATGAGTTTATCCCTCTACATCATGTCATCTTGCTTAATACGTTCCTCTGTTCTTATGAACTTAATACACAAGATGCATGCTGGATAGCGGTCGATGTGTGGAGTAATAGTAGTAGATGCAGGCAGGAGTCAGTCTCCTTGTTATGGATGCGATGCCTATATACATGATCATGCCTAGATAACGTCATAATTATTCGCTTTTCTATCAATTACTCGACAGTAATTTGTTCACCCACCGTAATACTTATGCTCTCGAGAGAAGCCTCTAGTGAAACCTATGGCCCCCGGGTCTATCTCTTATCATATTTGCTTTTAATCTACTTTTATTTGCATATTTACTTTTCTGCATCTATATCACAAAATGCCAAAAATATATTTATCTTATCATAATATCTCTATCAGATCTCACTTTCGTAAGTGACCGTGAAGGGATTGACAACCCCTTTATTGCGTTGGTTGCGAGTTCTCAGTTTGTTTGTGTAGGTGCGTGGGACTTTTGAGGAGCCTCCTACTAGATTGATACCTTGGTTCTCAAAACTGAGGGAAATACTTACGCTACACTTTGCTGCATCACCCTCTCCTCTTCGGGGAAAACCAACGCTAGCTCAAGACGTAGCACAACGCAAAAGAAGAGAGCGGTTCTTGGGAAAAAGCGAGTAGTTAGTGCAGCAGGCCTTATAAACATGAACATCTCGCTCTCCCGCTTCCGTCCCCCCACCCAATTCCCCCCGCTCCCCAATCTTCCTCACTCGTCCAGAAAACCCCGCTCATCTTCTTCCTCACTCGTACAGAAAACGCTTGCTCCTCTTCTTCCACTCCTACAGAAATCCCAAGTTCTCCTTCTTCCCCACTCGCACTGCCACTAGGCTCGTGTCTAGCTACTCTGCTCAAACCCGTGAGCTCGGCGCGACGCCCACAAGGAAAATGGAGTCGGCTGGCCCCAGCACCAAGAAGATGAGGCTCCCGCCAGCGGCGTCGCCGGTTGTAGATCCCGCACCCGGTAGCGCGGGGAGAAGCGGCGAGCCCCCCCCCACCCGGATCTCAGGAACCGATACAATCTCCAGTGGACCGGATCAACGATCTCCCAGGCGTCATCCTTGAGGAGATCATCTCGCTTCTCCCCACCAAGGATTGCTACCGCACACAAGGCCTCTCAACTCGGTGGTGCCCTCTATGGCGCACCGCGCCCCTCAATCTCGACTGTCGTAAGATATCTGGCCTTCCTGAATTTGATCTCATCAAAGCCATCGTCTCTTCTCACCAGCAGGGCCCCGTTCAATGCCTCTGCATTCCGACAAGCTACCTGTTGTCCATACCCGGCAAAGTGGACGCTTGGCTGACATCCCCTGAATTCGGAAAACTCCAGCAGTTTGAGTTCTACCATTACCATGAAAGTTTCATACCACGGACATACCAAGAATTCGTGCCCACACCACCGTTGTCCATCTCGCAGTTTTCCTCCTCTCTCCACACCGCCACCTTCGCCCGGTGCCATCTACCAGACGATCTGGTACAAATGCTTCGACTCCCACTTCTAAAAAAACATTCTCTTGTGGTGGTTTATCTGTCGGAGGCCTCACTGCACAGCATCATACACTCCAGTTGCCCTACCCTGCAGCGTTTGCTGATTGTTTTGGGAATAGAAATCGGTATCAGTTGTCTCCAAATAAAGTCGCCTCACCTTAAAAGCATTGGAATTTGTTTTAAAGGACATCAGCTCATCATCGAAGATGCCCCTTCCCTTGAAAGGTTGCTCCTTCATAATTGTTATACACCTTCAGAAATAACTGTCGTCTCTGCGCCCAAACTGGAGACTTGGGTGTAATTCATGACCCGTTTAATAATCACAAGGAGTTGGTGTTTGGCTCCTCACTTTTTCAGGTACTGTATATTATCATCTACACATTTGTAATCATATGCTGCATTTTTCATTTGTGCGCATAAGTTTTATATCATCTTGGAGTACACTTTGGGTACTAATATTATGTTATATGCTCAATGAAGAGTTTGTCCATTGATAGCCTATCAATGTTGCTGGATTCTGTCAAGACCATATATATATCAGAATGTATAGTTTTGATCTGGACATAATTATTGGCTTGTTCCGATGCTTTTGATCTTTGGAGAATTTATACATAGAGGTGATGATTTCATGCACATTGAAAGCCTGTATATATTGTACTAGAATTAACTGTTCAGCTATCATTCTTTCGACATACTCTTTTTTCAGACCTTAACTGTTTTCAATCTTCATGTCTACTTAGGAAGAACCACATGGAGAAAAATATATAACCAATCGTTGGCGTAATAAGCACAAGGATTTTCTCAGTTCTCATGAAATTCGTTTGAGGACAATAATGATGGGACGATATGCATCCAACCAGGCAAACAGAAGCTTTGTCACATTCTTCCCGCTGAACGCGAGGTTACTACTGTCCATGAGGCTTAATTTTTACAGCAAGAGATTTCTCAAGGACGAACAGGTTGAACAGCAAAAAAAGAAGTTTCAGGTGGACAAATGGGCTTCTAAACGTGCTCGGCTTATATTTACAATAAGTTGTAGACATCCTGAAATAAATTTTATTGCACAGGATGTTGATTTTATGGATCAGACCGATCCATTTGTTTGTGACTACAAAAAAGAGTGCTTGGGTTAGATGTTACTATCATGTTCAATCTGGTTTTGTCTAAAAATTTGATGAACAATTAATCCTTGGGGTTTTGTACCATTTGTATGCTTGACTTGCATGTTGTTGCCCTCGTACTCTCCTCCACCTGCCACTACACTGCTGCATCTTCCATGGCTGCTATTCGTTCCCGTCTGAGGCCTTGCCGTCGCTATCCGCCTTGGTTAGCTCGCTGTGCCCGCCGCCGTCTGGCGTTGTCAACATGGTCAACAACAAAGAGGAATCAGGAGATGACTGTACATGGAGAGGCTGACAGTAGAGACCCACCAGGGTCATTGCATTTCGCAACCAGGTGCCTCGTTATTATAAGCCAAAAAAAATACTTCCTCCTAATTGTTTGACAACTAGGTTCCACGCCATTGTCAATGTAGTCAATAAACGAGAAAATTATGCCATGAGCGGATAACACCAGGGACCCAGAAGCTCACCCAGTTGTTTTTCAGTTTCAGAGACGGAGCTCAACTGCGCGTTGTGCGGGGGCTGTGGCCCGTCTAGCCCACGCTTACGCTTTTATTAAGCACATGACGAGCCCAGTTGATATATTTTTTCTTTCTGAAATTGGCTAGCCCAGTTCTTTTTTTGGAGAATACCAAAACCAAGGCCTACTTGCTTTTTTCAGCCCTACTGGGCTGTAAATCTTTCAAGACGAGGAGGGATAAGAAATGGGCTTCCCCAGAAAATGGGCTATAAGTTGTAAGAAATGGGCTGTAAATTTTTAAACCAAAGCCAACCGGCAATTGCATTAAAATATCATTTTTTTCAGGATTTCTCTACTCTCTACTCTTATAAAAACCAAAGCCAACTAGCAATTACATTAAAATATCATCTTTTCTCCCACAAGATAAACCACTCATACAAATGCATCTTCATGTTCCGTGCAATGAACGGGCAGCTTGCTAGTTAAGATTCTAAATTTCATTCATTTTTTTGCGGAGAATTGTTTTTTGAATTTTATTTTGATATAATTTTTTGAAAACTATTTTTAACGTGACTCAAAATTTCGTGATTAAAAGAGTTCGGACCCCACCGACATATGCAAAATTTTGTTGAATTTTTTACCAGTGCCCAGAATATATGGTCTGTAATGCTAATAAAAAGAATATGGGCTTCAAATATCCTTAAGAATTTGCAAATGGGCTGTAAATTATTGAAAATAATGGCTAATGGGATGTATGCTGTTTTCCACAGATTTGGAGGTTGACTTCTGGGCCTACTAGGTTGACGATGACGCTGTCCTAATTTTTTTTGACGCGTACGCAAGGCTTTGTCAACTTAGTCAACACACAACAGTGATTGTTGGATGTCCATCCAACGGCCGCCGTGCTTCTTCAATCTCTGATCTTCCTGCTCGAGCCGCCCAAACCAGCGCCGGCGGGACTGCCTGCTCCCTCCTCCCGTGGTTGGCTGTGCTGCCGCCAGGCCATCCCTCTAACAACCCACACATCCTGTTATTTTCCGGCGACATCAGCCTCACCCCGCAGACGACCAGTCAACGCTCGTTCTCCCCTCAGCGTGGGCATCCGCTGTGGTGGCTTTGCCGGCTCCGGGTGGTTCTCTTCCTGGGCCTCGCCCTCGTCCACCGCGTCTATGCTCTCGGTGCGGCGAGGTCAACATGGTCAACAAACAACAGCCATCGAAAGAGAACAGCCATCGAAAGAGGCTGATAGTAGGGGCCCACACAGGAAAATGCCTCCTTATTACGCACAAAATAATGATTCCTCCACTTGATAGCTGGGATCCACCGGAAGGGTCTCTGTATTTCGCGAAAAAAACGTTCCCCCCGCTGTCAGCTCGGACCCACCAGAAATGCCTCCTTATTACGCATAAAAAATGAATACCCCCTGCTAGCTGGGACTCATCTTGGTGGGAAGCTGACTTGTGGGCCTACTAAGTTTACGGGGACGGAGGGCTTTGTCAACTTAGTCAATATGAACGACTCTAGCTCCAGTGACCGTACGATGTCCATCCAACGACCGTAGTGCTTCTTCAACCTCTGGTCTTCGTGCTCCAGCCGCCCAAAGCAGCGCCGGTCGTGCCGCGTGCTCCTGCCTCTCGTGGCCAGCGGTGATGCCGCGAAGGCCTCATTGCCCCTACTACTCCCACCATTGGCCAGGCCATCCCTCTACTCACCCACAACCCCTATTATTCTACGGCGACGACAGCCTCACCCTCGTACTCCTCTTCGCGTGGGCATCCACTGTTGTGTCTTCCCCGGCTCCGCGTCATCCCCTTCCTAGGCCTCGCCGTCGTCCACCGCCATGGTGCTCTCGGCGCGGCGTGGTCAATGTGGTCAACGACCGACTTCCATCGGAAGAGTACTGTGCGTGGAGAGGCTGACAGCTGGGTCCATGGCGGCTGCAAGGAAGTGCCTCCTTATTACGCACAAAATAATTATTCCTCCACCTGACAGTAGGGACCCACCGGACGGGCCACCAATATTTCACGAAAAAAACGTTTCCCACCTGACTGCTGGGACCCACCAGCTACATCTTCGCACACAAGGAAGTGCGTCCGGGCAAAAAAAACCAAAATGATTCGCCCCCCTGACTACTGGGAGCCACCAGCTACATCTTCGCAGGAAAGGAAGTGCCTGACAGTCGGGACCACCTGGTCGAAGCGTACGTTGTGTTGTCATTCTGGTCGCGAACGTGTATGTACATATATACTGGTCGATGTAGAGGCGCGCACGTGTCGTAGTAAAGGCGCGTACGTGTCGTAGTAGAGGCGTGCACGTAGCATGTACACGTACGTACAGCGTCCAGGGTGCAAGAAAGAAAATACGGCCACGTACGTATATACGGGCGGGGTCTCGAACGCCTACTCGCGCATACATACGGCCAGGGCTCGTGTACATGGCTGGGTCGGAACGGAGAAACAGCGTCGTCGTTGTGTTCATGGGGAGGCAATGGAATGCGTCGTGTTCATGGGGAGGCAACGAAATGTGTCGTGTTCATCGGGAGGCAATGGAACGCCTTGGAGCCAACCGACTGGGTCAGAACGGAATGCATGGTCGTGTTCATCGGGAGGGCTTGGACGGAACAGGCGATGGAAACGAGGCCTGGCGTACCGCACAACGGAGGAAACGGACCTCCTACGGTCGAAATGGGGGTCCTGTTGATCGAGAGGGGTGTGGCGTACCGCAAAACGGACAAAACGGACCTCCTACGGTCGAAACGGGGGTCCTGTTTCTCTGGAGGGGTGTGGCGTACCGCAAAACGGATGAAACGGACTTGTGTTGGAGCGCTACGGTCGAAACGGGGGTCCTGTTGATCGGGAGGGGTGTGGCGTACCGCAAAACGAATGAAACAGACCTGCTACGGTCGAAATGGGGGTCCGGTTCATTGGGAGGGGTGTGGCATACCGCAAAACGGGACTCCACGGGATACTGTTCATCTCCACCGTCGACCTCCTCCAGCCTCCACGTGCTACCGTTGACCTCCTCCAGCCTCCACGGGCTCCTGTTCATCGAGCCTCCACCGCGCGCTACTCCACCGGATACTGTTCAACCACCCCTCCACGGGCACCCCTCCACCGTCTACTGTTCATCCAGCCCTCCACACCATGGGGTCATGTTCAACCACCCCTCCACGGCCACCCTTCCACCGTCTACTGTTCATCCAGCCCTCCACACCACGGGGTCCTTTTCATCCAAAGGCAACGCCACCGCTCACTGTTCATCCAAACCCCCTGCAATGCTCACTGTTCATCCAATCGATCGGCTAAGTTAGCACCAGTAGCGAAGGAATCGCTCGATCGGGTTCAGTTAACCGCCATCGATCGATCGCTCAGGTTCAGTAACGTGTAGCCTGCAGTGCAATCACTTGGGTTCAGTTAGAGCCCAATGCCTCGCTCGGGTTCAGTTAGAGCCAACGCCTCGCACACACACGCGTACGTATACGAGAGAAACGTGCATCGCTCGGCCCCCGACCTCCCACCCTAACCGACAACTCCCAGAAATTTTCCTCCCCCTCGCTTCTACCACTGTTTTTCCGTCATGGACGGCCCAAAGAATGTCATGCAGCTGCGTCTCCGGCCGCCCAGGATGAAAAGCCCATTTTCTGTCATGATTTTTTGCCATAGAAGTAGGAGCCCACCACATCTATGATGATACCGGGTTTTTTCACAATTATCGTCATAGAAGTGTCATATGTATGACAGAAAAAAATTCGTTCGGCCCAAAATGTCATGGATGTGTCTTTTTTTGTACTGAGAGTTTGTATCTACAGGAATGTTGACCTAGAATTTTTGTTTTTGTTGAAACATACCTGACAACTTCTACCTAAAGGAGGGAAGGGACATTCAGCACTGTTCCTAAAAATGGAACAATAGTCAGTAGGTCCAAGTCCAATTATATCTCTACTATTTAGAGCGGAGTTTGTTGTTTTGCTTCCACCCCTCCCATTGATACATGCCCCCTCCCATTGTATTTCTTTCTTTAAAATCTCTACTATTAAAGCAGAGTTTGTTGGACCCGCTTCTAGCTCTCCATCGATTTTTTTTTTCAAACCACATGATAACCTCCATTAATTTATTTCCAAACTGACCCCCCATCCTCATTTCCTGGGGAAATAAATCTCATGGGATAACCCCCCTTAACTTGTTGTAAACCGAACCCCGCCTTTTCATTTTTGAAAAAAAATTACTTGTGAAGCAATCAACCGAAATCAAATACCGCCAATAGCCTCTTGCAAGCAAACAACAAAACCAACTCGCATAGTTGTATGCACACAATCTCAATCACATCATATCTTTCCTTACGGACATAAGGCCGGGCGTGTCTGATAGCACACCCGCAAGAGGGCCGAGAGAATGTGGGGAAAAGGACGTTGTCGGCTAGAGTTCGCCATGTCAGCTCCAACGGCATTCACCACACCCGCGACATCAACCACACCTGCACTGTAGGGCTTTTCGACATTGCAATGGGCGGGCATCTTGATTGGATTCATGCAGGACCCAAACTCCCTCCAAGACCCGGTGAATAAGTCACCGCAACTCCGACGATTGAATTGTATGGTTGTTGAATTTGTTGTGTGCTACACCGATCGAATGATTTACGTGTATGCCTTTGTAAGGTTTTGAGGTTTCGGATATCAGAGCATTTACAGTCGGACTTAGCAAATACACCCCCTAAACATCACCCGACGCGCCCGGTGAGTCTCTGGGCGTGTCTGTTTTGAGGCCCTATTTGTCCATACATGCACCCGTGCTCCTCATTTTTCCCTTATATGTCTGGCCACTTGCATGTGATTAGTGAAGATGGAGAGAGAGAGAGAGAGAGAGAGAAGAAAAAATAAAGAAAGAGAAAATGTGGCCGGGGAGGGCCACATACTACGTGGCGAACTGACCAGACTCGTCCGTAAGCCCTCATATCCTCTCTACATTCAGTCTCACTATGAGGGCTTGTAGACAACCCGAACATATATGGATGTGATGGAAATATGCCTAGAGGCAACAATAAAATGGTTATTATTATATTTCCTAAATCATGATAAAGGTTTACTATTCATGCTAGAATTGTATTGACCGGAAACTTAAATACATGTGTGGATACATAAACAAATATTGTGTCCCTAGTGAGCCTCTACTAGACTAGCTCGTTGATCAAAGATGGTTAAGGTTTACTAACCATAGACATGAGTTGTAATTTGATAACGGGATTACATCATTAGGAGAATGATGTGATGGACAAGACCCATCCGTTAGCTTAGCATATGATTGTTCAGTTTATTGCTACTGCTTTCTTAATGTCAAATACATATTCCTTCAACCATGAGATCATGAAACTCCCAGATACCAGAGTAATACCTTGTGTGCTATCAAACGTCACAACGTAACTGGGTGGCCATAAAGATGCTCTATAGGTATCTCCAAAGGTGTCTGTTGAGTTGGCGTGAATCGAGATTGGGATTTGTCACTCCGTATGATGGAGAGATATCTCTGGTCCCTCTCGGTAATATACATCACAAAAAGCTTGCAAGCAAAGTGACTAAGGAGTTAGTTGCAAGATGATGTATTACGAAACGATTAAAGAGACTTGCCGGTAATGAGATTGAACTAGGTATATAGAGATACCGACGATTGAATCTCGGGCAAGTAACATACCGATAGACAAAGGGAATTACATATGTTGTCATATGGTTCGACCGATAAAGATCTTCGTAGAATATGCATGAACCAATATGGGCATCCAGGTTCCGCTATTGGTTATTGACCGGAGAGGTCTCTCGGTCATGTCTACATAGTTCTCGAACCCGTAGGGTCCGCATGCTTAACGTTAGTTGACGATATAGTCTTATATGAGTTATATGATTTGGTGATCGGAAGTTGTTTGGAGTCCCGGATGAGATCACGGACATGACAAGGAGCTCCAGAATGGTTCAGAGGTAAAGATTGATATATAGCTAGGACAGTGATATTTGGACACTAAAAGAGTTTTGGGAGGTACCAGGTAGTCATCGGATCATCGAAATGGGTTCCGGGAAGCCCCGAGAGGATGATGGGCCTATTGGGCCAATAGAGGGGAGCACACCAGACCACAAGGAGCTGGTGCACCCCCTATGGCAGCCGGCCTATGGGAGCAAGGAAGTAGGGGGATTCAGCCTCCCCCTTCCTTCCCTCTCCCCCCTTTCCTTTCCCTCCAGCACAAATATGGATGGGGGCGCGGCTTGGCGCAGGAGCTCAAGTGGGATTCGGCCCCCTTGGGGCGCCTCCTGGCTGCCTTCCCTCTCTCCCCTACCTATATATATGTGGGAGGGGCGCCACACATAGACCACGAGAATCTCTTAGCCATGTGTGGTGCCCCTCTCCATAGTTTCGTCCCTTGGTCATATTTTCAGAGTGCTTAGGCAAAGCCCTGCACAGATAGCAACACCACCACTGTCACCCTGCCGTCGTGCTACCGGAACTCATCTACTACTTCGCACATCTTGCTGGATCAAGAAGGCGAGGGCGTCACCGAGCTGAACGTGTGTTGAGCGTGGAGGTGTCGTACGTTCGGTACTTGATCGGTTGGATAGCGAAGAAGTTCGACTACATCAACTGCATTACTAAATGCTTCTACTTACACTCTACGAGGGTACATAGACACACTCTCCCCTTTCATTGTTATGCATCTCCATGGATAGATCTTGCGTGTGCGTATAATTTTTTTGTTTTCCATGCAACATTTCCCAACAGTGGTATCAAAGCTAGGTCTATGTGTAGATGATATGCACAAGTATAACACAAAGAGTTGTGGGCGGTGATAGTCATACTGCTTACCACGAACGTCTTATTTTGATTCGACGGTATTGTGGGATGAAGCGGCCCGGACCAACCTTACATGTCCATGCACATGAGACCGATTCCACCGACTGACATGCAACATGTTTTGCATAAAGGTGGCTGGCGGGTCTCTGTTTCTCCTACTTTAGTTGAATCAAATTTGACTACAGCCGGTCCTTGACGAAGGTTAAAACAACAAACTTGATAAATCACAGTTGTGGTTTTTGCGTAATTAAGAACGGTTCTTGCTAGAAGCCTGTAGCAGCCACGTAAAACTTGCAACAACAAAGTAGAGGGCGTCTAATTTGTTTTTGCAGGGCATGTTGTGATGTGATATGGTCAAGACATGATGAGACATACGTTGTTGTATGAGATGATCATGTTTTGTAATACAGACAACCGGCGGAGTCTTAGGGTTGTCTCTTAACTATTGTACAAAATGCAAATGCCATGTAATTGTTTTACTTTATCGCTATGCGTTAGCAATAGTTGTAGAAGCAATAGTTGGCGAGACAACCCCGACACAACGATGAAGATCAAGGAGTCACTTTTCGGCTTTCTCCACTGAGGTGCTTAACCATGTGAGCTGGAAGCACAATCGCAGTGGTTCTCCCTTTGCACACCTAGCCGAACAAAGCGGAACGTAGGGGGCAAGTGCAGGAGCCAGGCAACCCAACTATTGACCGAAGACACAATTCGAAACCGATGCATATAGAGCAATATCCGAGAATGTTTTTGCCGAATCTCTAAAGGTTTCCGACGTTGCACTGCGAGACTTGTGCTGAAAACACACAAATAGTTTAAAAGTGCCATGGGCTCGAAAAGCCAAAAAACTTATTCAAAAGGTTAATGTCCGAACTAGATCAAGTGTTCCGTGCCAATCCGAAAATTGGACTTTAGAAAAAAAGGAGCTTCTGTCGTGCTTTAACATGACACATCCTATCTCAAAACTTCAAGAGGGTCAGCCTACGGCTTCAACCTCCTATCCCGAAGGCGGAGTACTTCTTACTAGGCCAGTTTAGCAAACTAAACTCTAGCGGCTTTGAGAGAGAAATTAGGCTCCCCGGCTAGTGACCACACACTTGTGTCGAAAAAAGGAGTGATAAATAATAATAAAAACTTTGCAACGACTAAGAAGAGAAACACTTATTATAAAATGGCTCAAATAAACATAAGAGCCCCCAAGTGACTTGGGTAAAAGAATGATTATATGTACCGAAGTACTTGTATCATATCTATGTTCAACCGAACTTTAAACGCGTCTTAACCGACCATCGGCTTCTCCCTCTTCGGTCAAGGACCGAAAAGTGTTATGTACTCCATCTGTCGAGAATATCGACGGTGTTTCCAATAACCAGGCAATCAGGCCATAAGGCTGTAACAGACAAAGCGCGCTCAGGAAACTTATGCTATATTACTGCGAAGTGTAAGAAGCATCTTCGAAGAAAATAGTACCCCCACCGATACCTTTCTTCGGTGCTCATTGTTATTATGAAACTTGTGCAATAGATTTTTTGTACTCATGAGTTCCGTTGTGTGCCGACCATCATTGAAAACTATAAGAGCGCTAGCTTTCGGCTTCACCCAGTCTGAGGTCCAGCTCGGATGACCCGATCGTGACAATCGCAGAGGTGCTCCCTTTACTCTCTAGCCGAACAATCGGGAATGTAGGGGTAAACACAGGAGCGAGGCAACCCAGCTTGCAAATCGCTTAAGTCAATATGGTGCATATTGTGGCGTAATACACGAACAAGGAACGTAGCCGTACAAGTATAATCATATGCAAGAGGAAAAGCTTCATGAAGGAAGCCCCCAAATGAATTGGATATTTGAATTTATGCGTCACAAACAAAGTTTGGACAAGATTTTTTTTACAAGCAACATTTTTTCAAAAAAGTATAATGCTTGGTTGAACCGAACACAAGTTAGAAATTAAAGCTTTGAGCATGAAAGTGACTTAGCTGGTTAATGTGTTTGGTATTGATGACGTGGTCCGAGCTTGATACGGGACAAGGTTCCATCCCCCAAGCCGGTCCCGAGGTGGTGGAGCGGAGAGCTCGACACGCCGAAGTGGTGACATAGCACGGTCAATGCAGGACGGCAGGGTGATGCCGAAGTCCCCGGCATGGGGTAATGAAGTGTTAACGAAACCCCCCGTCCAGCCGAGGTGACGCCAAAGGATATCGTCCGGCTGGATCATTTTCCTGTGCACAAAAAATAGAACAAACCGGAGATAATAGTAATAATAAAAATAAAAATAAAATTCGTTGCATAACAAATAATTTATGCAAAGTGAGTAATAAAAGAAACATGGCCTGGTGCCGAAGTCAATGTCGATGCAGGGCGGCGGCGTGATGCGGTAAAGGCATGGCGAGGCCTGAATTCACAGGTCGGTTCGAGTTCCGTATGCGGCGTTCGCCGAACTATGTACGGAAACTGACCGAACCACCATGCGACCATCGTTAATGCGGCCACCATTTGATAGACCTGCGTACATATGATGGGCAAACCAGAGTAATATTCGTTGGAAAAATGAACCCAAACAAGCAAAAAATACTAGGATTAATAGCACCTGGCTTATTTGTTGTAGCAATCCGAAGAAAGGTGATTCCCAAAATTGGGACTCGATCCGCACACCTATCGCCTGATGGGAGATAAAGCAACGGCATGGCAATGCTGGCAAAGGTTGGCTCGCCGAGGCAAAGCCCTCGGTCCAGCTAACGTGACGGAGCTGGTCGGCCAGCGATGCTGAAGTCTCCGAAGTAGGTTGATGAAGAGATGATGAAGCCCCCGGTCTAGATCACGTGATGAAGCCTCGGTGTCAGCCGATGAGTCGAAGTAGGTCGGCGTGATGGACACCAGCTTGAAAAAGCAACAGTGCGGCCCTGCCGATGTAGGTCGTGACGTGGTCGATGCCGGTTTGATGAAGTGACCGTGCGGCGATGCAGGTGTGCCCGCTCCGTGTAATCCGTGGGGCAGCGATGTTGGTGATGATTTATCTTTCACGATACCGGACTCTTGTTCGGCTTGCCGAGATGATGATCCAAAGAAGTTGAGCGCGGCTCAACAAAGTGACGACGTGTCTAGCGCAGGTCGGCAGCCGTGGAGCAATATTGCTGGACTGGTTTGACACCAGCATGATGTTGAAGATCATGTTCAAAAGATTTTAGGGTTAGCAGGATGTGTTCGGGAACAAAACACGATACCCCATACAAAACTTCCTTCAAAAAGGATGTCCGAATTCCCGTTCATAAAAAAGACGAACTCGCGTCGGATTCGTTTTCGCGCAGAAAACAGATCCGAAAAGTGATGCACTAATCGGAAGGTTCCCGGAGTTTGGACGGTCGGATCGAGCTGAAATTTTGGGAGGTGGTAGATATAGGAATTCCGCAGCCGATCAATGGTTGGATCTTCCAAAGGACGTCCGAGCTAGAAGCTGGACACCACACCCTAAACTCGTCCAGATCCTCGGTCAGATTTGACAAGGCTCCGGTATGTCGCGGATTGCCAGAGATTCCTCCATCGGAACTCGACGAAATTTTTCAGGGTTGTTGTAGATTCAATTCCGCACTATTCCGCCGAAGCAATCATCGAGCCGATGCTCGAGAAGGCGATGACGGTGGACACAAGTTCGCTGTCCAGAAAAACAGCACGGCCACCCAAGGGTAATGTTGACGTCGAGCCCCCGGGCTCCCTGGATGATTCCTCCATCATCTTGATAGCGATTGGAGTTTATGTTGATGAAGGCCCTCATCCGAACATGACGGTCGGAGGCAGGGCGCAGTCCTTGGTCGAACCAAGGTGACCAGTCGAGCTGGTGACGAAGATGCCGAAGTCGCAGTTGATCTGCAGGCGAGCCATCGACCCTTTGCCGAACACACAGCGAAACTCTCAGTGAAAGCATCAATGTCGGTGTCAAAACTGGTGGATCTCGGGTAGGGGGTCCCGAACTGTGCGTCTAGGCGGATGGTAACAGGAGACAAGGGACACGATGTTTTTACCCAGGTTCGGGCTCTCTCAATGGAGGTAAAACCCTACTCCTGCTTGATTAATATTGATGATATGGGTAGTACAAGAGTTGATCTACCACGAGATCAGAGAGGCTAAACCCTAGAAGTCAGCCTATGGTATGATTGTTGTATCTCTATCGACTAGCCTGGCCTCGGTTTATATAATGCACCAGAGGCCTAGGATAACAAGAGTCCTAGCCGAATACGCCGGCGGGGGAGGAGTCCTTGTCTTGATCGCCAAGTCTTGCAGAATCTTCCTTGTATGCGGCAGCTGTCCGGACTGGCCCATGAGTATACAGCCATGGGGGTCCTCGGCCCAATCTAACAGATCAGGAGATGACGTGGTGAGTACCCCCTAGTCCAGGACACCGTCACCAGTGATGATGGAGATCATGATGATGCAACATTTCCCAACAGGATGATGTGAGGGGTTTCGATTGGATCATTTTTTCCCATTCTCTCTCATGTCCGATCACTAGGCACGTCCGCTGACATCTAAGAGGATTTGAGAAGACCGACTTTTGATGCTTTAAAAGGGTGAGGAGGATTTGAAAAGACCTTTGATGCTCTAAAAGATGTGATTGCTCACACAAATAAGGATATGGATCCTCTGCGCTATTATTACAACCGACATCAAAATCGTCTACTTTGCGTTTTGAGTGCAACGACCTGGGCTAGGCCCATCCCTTGCGCAATGTGTGGCCAGTGGGCCGGCCCGTGAGGCCTGTAATGTAGACTACATATAGCAGCATTTTGTGTGCGCGAGAGGATGAGTGTTGTAACTAAACCTATGTATCCCTAATCCCAAAGCCTTCCTCTGTTCTTCTTCTTCTTCCACACACCAGCCACCTATGTCTCTAAGCTACCATATAGTGGCGTGGCTTGAGGAGTTGCTGCGATCCCGTAGCATCTGGTACTCAGAGCCCAAATCAACCTGCATCCTCTGATCCAGAGTTTTGCTCGCGATTTCCAGATCGATCCATCGATCAGCTCCTAATTCTAGGAAAGGGTGCGGATCCACTCGGGTGATTCCGTGCAAAACACCTCGGTGTACCCGCATCTGGTCGAGCAGATCGAACGGCACCACCGGCGCGCTCCAACAAGCCGACACTCTCAGCTCGCATGGCAGCGGCGGAGCTCTCCTGGGCGTATCTCCAGAAATTGGTGTAGGACACGATCCAGCAGAGCAAGGCGGTCTCTAATGCGGGCGCCGCCACATCGGAGTGTGTGATAGAGCTCCAGGACTCGCTCGACAAATATGCGTCCTCGTCTGCCAAGGCGTTCGACGTGCTTGCACAGACGACCCACAGATTTGCTAGGGCGCACGTGAAGGAATTATGCCCTAAAAGAAATAATAAAGTTGTTATTTTATATTTTTTATATCATGATAAATGTTTATTATTCATGCTATAATTGGATTAGCCGGAAACTTGATACATGCGTGGATACATGGACAAAACACCGTGTCCCTAGTAAGCCTCTACTAGACTAGCTCGTTAATCAAAGATGGTTAAGTTTCCTAACCATAGACATGTCTTGTAATTTGATAACGGGATCACATCATTAGGAGAATGATGTGATGGACAAGACCCATCCGTTAGCTTAGCATATTGATCTTCAGTTTTATTGCTATTGCTTTCTTCATGTCAAATAACATATTCCTTCGACTATGAGATTATGCAACTCCCGGATACCGGAGGAATACCTTGTGTTCTATCAAATATCACAACATAACTAGGTGATTATAAAGATGCTCTACCGGTATCCCCAAAGGTGTTTGTTGGGTTGGCATAGATCGAGATTAGGATTTGTCACTCTGGGTATCGGAGAGGTATCTCCGGGCCCTCTCGGTAAAGCACATCATAAGAAGCCTTGCAAGAAAAGTGACTAATGAGTTAGTTGTAGGATGATGTATTATGGAACGAGTAAAGAGACTTGCCAGTAACGAGATTGAACTAGGTATGTAGATATCGATGATCAAATCTCGGGCAAGTAACATACCGATGGACAAAGGGAATAACGTATGTTGTCATAATGGTTCGACCGATAAAGATCTTCATAGAATATGTAGGAGCCAATATGAGCATCTAGGTTCTGCTATTGGTTATTGACCAGAGAAGTGTCACGGTCATGTATACATAGTTCTCGAACCCGTAGGGTCCGGACGCTTAAGGTTCGATGACGATATAGTATTATATGAATTTTGTGATTTGGTGATTGAATGTTGTTTGGAGTCCTAATGACCCACAAGTGTAGGGGATCTATCGTAGTCCTTTCGATAAGTAAGAGTGTCGAACCCAACGAGGAGCAGAAGGAAATGATAAGCGGTTTTTAGTAAGGTTTTCTCTGCAAGCACTGAAATTGTATGTAACAGATAGTTTTGTGATATGATAAATTGTAACAGGTAACAAGCAATGAAAGTAAAATAAAGTGCAGCAAGGTGGCCCAATCCTTTTTGTAGAAAAGGACAAGCCTAGACAATTTCTTATAATGAGAAAAGAGCTCCTGAGGACACATGGGAATTATCGTCAAGCTTGTTTTCATCACGCTCATATGATTCGCGTTCGGTACTTTGATAATTTGATATGTGGGTGGACCGGTGCTTGGGTACTGCCCTTACTTGGACAAGCATCCCACTTATGATTAACCCCTATTGCAAGCATCCGCAACTACAAAAGAAGTATTAAGGTAAACCTAACCACATCATTAAACATATGGATCCAAATCAGCCCCTAACGAAGCAACGCATAAACTAGGGTTTAAGCTTCTGTCACTCTAGCAACCCATCATCTACTTATTACTTCCCAATGCCTTCCTCTAGGCCCAAATAATGGTGAAGTTTCATGTAGTCGACATTCACATAACACCACTAGAGGAAAGACAACATACATCTCATCAAAATAGCGAACGAATACCAAATTCACATGACTACTAATAGCAAGACTTCAGCCATGTCCTGAGGAACGAACGTAACTACTCACAAAGCATATTCATGTTCATAATCAGAGGAGTAATAATATGCATTAAGGATCTGAACATATGATCTTCCACCAAGTAAACCAAGTAGCATCAACTACAAGGAGTAATCAACACTACTAGCAACCCACAGGTACCAATTTGTGGTTTTGATACAAGATTGGATACAAGAGATGAACTAGGGTTTTGAGAGGAGATGGTGCTAGTGAAGATGTTGATGGAGATTGACCCCCTCCTGATGAGAGGATCATTGGTGATGACGATGGTGATGTTTTCACCCTCCCGGAGGGAAGTTTCCTCGGCAGAACAGCTCTGTCGGAGCTCTAGATCGGTTCCGCCAAGGTTCCGCCTCGTGGCGGCGGAGTTTCGTCCTGTAAGCTTGCCCACGATTTTTTCCAGGGTAAAAGCCTTCAAATAGTAGAACATGGACATCGGAGGGCCACCAGGGGGCCCAGGAGACAGGGGGCGCGCCCAGTAGGGGTGGGCGCGCCCCCCACCCTCCTGGCCAGGGTGGGCCCCCTCTAGTGTTTTTTTGCTCAATAATTCTTATTAATTCCAAAAATAAGTTCCGTGGAGTTTCAAGATTTTGGGAGCAGTGCAGAATAGGTTTCCAATATTTGCTCCTTTTCCAGCCAGAATTCTAGTGCCGGCATTCCCCCTCTTCATGGTAAACCTTGTAAAATAAGAGAGAATAGCCATAAATATTGAGATATAATGTGTAATAACATCCCATAATGCAATAAATATTGATATAAAAGCATGATGCAAAATGGACATATCAACTCCCCCAAGCTTAGACCTCGCTTGTCCTCAAGCAGAAGCCGATATCGAAAAATATGTCCACATGTTTAGAGATAGAGGTGTCAATAAAAATAAAATACGGACATGAGGGCATCATGATCATTCTTATAACAACAACATATATACATTTTATCATATGATTTGTTATACTTAAGTAACAATCAATTCACAATGTCAAGTATGGTTCAGAAACTTTATTGGGAACTAACAAACTATAATCTCAGTCATTGAAGCAATTGCAATTTATCATAACATCAGAAAGAGTCAAGAATAAAGCTTTTCAGCAAGTCCACATACTCAACTATCATGTAGTCTTCTACAATTGCTAACACTCACGCAATACTTGTGGTTATGGAGTTTTAGCTGGACACTGAGAAAGATAGGGGCTTATTGTGTTGCCTCCCAACGTATTCACCTTTAGGTGATGTCAACAATAATAGTCCATGCTAACTTACATCCAATTGGATATATATATCATGATCTTTCAAACACAAGGAGCTTGCCAAAGGATAAAATGAAAAGGGAAAGGTGAAGATCACCTTGACTCAAGCATAAAGTACAAACATAAAGTAAAAGATAGGCCCTTCGCAGAGGGAAGCAGAGGTTGTCATGTGCTTTTAGGGTTGGATGCACAAAATCTTAATGCATAAGAACATCACTTTATATAGCCACTTGTATGTGGACCTTTATTACGCAGTCCGTCACTTTTATTGCTTCCATAACAAGATTGTATAAATCTTATTTTCTCTGCACTAATAAGTCATACATATTTAGGTAGCAATTTTTATTGCCTGCAACATGACAACTTACTTGAAGGATCTTACTCAATCCATAGGTAGGTATGGTGGACTCTCATGGCAAAACTGGTTTAAGGATATTTGGAAGCACAAGTAGTATCTCTACTTGGTGCAAGGAATTTGGCTATCATGAGGGGGAGAGGCAAGCTCAACATGTTTGGAAGGTCAATGGCAATATACTTTAACTGAGATGTGAGAAAACATAAACCATTACGTTGTCTTCCTTGTCCAACGTGAACTCTTTTAGCATGTCATACTTAATGAGTGCTCCCAATCATAAAAGATGTCCAAGATAATATATTTGTATGTGAAACCTCTCTTTCCTTATTACTTCCTATTAATTGCAACGATGATCAAAACTACGTTTGTCAACTCTCAACAACTTTTATGCCTCATCCTTTCTATGTGTGAAGTTATTACTATCCGTAAGATCAATATGAACTCTTTCATTCTTTCTACTTCCTCAAGATCATAGCAAGAAAGCAAAGCCCTTGACTCAAGACTAATCTTTATTATAGATAGCTCACGGACTCGATTACATAAAGAGATCACAAAGCAAAACCCAAACTACTTGATACTAAAACTTCAATCTACTAGATCAAGATACTACTCAAAGGATCGAACTAAATAAAACGGTAAAGATAGGAGTGTGATGGTGATACGATACCGGGGCACCTCCTCCAAGCTTGGCAGTTGCCAAGGGGAGTGCCCATACCCAAGTGGTTATGTCCTCGGAGGTGGTGAAGTAGGAGTTGTTGATGATGTAGGCTTGTCATCCATCTTCCAAGGCATAGGCTCACCATCATAGAAGGATGATCGAGTCTCTGGGATCCTTAAATCTGCAGCCAAACTCATCCTCTTGAATCTATATTCTTACTCACAGTTCTAGTTTTGCAGGTCATAGATCTAGGCTTGGAGGTGCTCGATTTTCTCTTGAAGCTTGAAGATGGTCTCCCCAATGACTTTGGCATCTAGCTTGTGGTTGTTGGTGAACTCCGTGATCATCATCTGGTTGGCGTTGAGTCCACGCTCCACCATCGCTTGGCACTTGAAAACTTGCTGCTCCACGGCTTCGAGCTTTGTCTCCACGCTTCTAGTACGCCTTCGTCCCTCCACATCGCGGATGTGCAGCACCCCCTCATGCATCTCAATGGTTTGAGGGTGTTGCAGCACCTCCGCGAGATAGGGGTTGATAACGCTCTTGAAAAACTTGTCCTTGGGAGCGCTTGGAGACGCCATGATGCTCTAGATCTGTAACAGAAACAGCTCGAAACGACAACAGAGGATATTTGCATGAAACGGTGGTCAAAACCTTTGGGAGTTTATATAATGAATTTTTACCAACCAAAATACGTAACGTACAAGAAAACGGAGTCCGAGAGGCACACGAGGTGTCCACGAGACAGGGGGCGCGCCCAGGAAGGGGGGGCGCGCCCTCCACCCTTGTGGAGGCCTCGTGTCCTTCCCAGATTACTTCTTTCTTCCTAGAATTCTTAAATATTCCAAAACTGATAAAAATTGCCATTATAATTGTTTTGGAGTCGGTTTACTTACCGTACCACATACCTATTCCTTTTCGGAGTCTGGAACGTTCTGGAAGGTGTCCCTTATGTATTCCTCCGGGGTTACGGTTTCAATAATATTTGTTGCAACATTGATATGGTTACCTGAGATGTAATGTTTATTCTTTGACCGTTCACCACCCTCGGACTTGTGCCTTCGAACTTGTTGATTTTTATGGCACCGGAATGATAGACCTCCTCGATAATGTAAGGACTTTCCCATTTAGAGAGAAGTTTTCCTACAAAAAAACTTAAACGAGAGTTGAATATAACACATAATCACCTACGTTAAACTCATGTTTTTGTATCCTTTTATCATGCTAGCGTTTGACTTTTTCTTTGAATAGCTTGGCATTCTCATAGGCTTGGATTCTCCACTTATCTAGTGAGCTAATATCAAATAACCTCTTCTCACTGGCAAGTTTGAAGTCATAATTGAGCTCTTTAATAGCCCAATATGCTTTATGTTCAAGTTCTAGAGGTAAATGACATGCTTTTCCCTAAACCATCTTATACGGAGACATACCCATAGGATTTTTGTATGCAGTTCTATAGGCATGTAATGCATCATCAAGTTTCTTGGACCAATTCTTTCTAGATCTATTGACAGTCTTTGGCAAAATTAATTTAAGCTCTCTATTGCTCAACTCTACTTGACCACTAGACACGGGTGATAAGGAGATGCGATCCTATGATTAACATCATACTTAGCAAGCATCTTACGGAAAGCACCATGAATAAAATGTGAACCACCATCAGTCATAAGATATCTAGGGACTCCAAACCTCGGAAAAATAACTTCTTTAAGCATTTTAATAGAAGTGTTATGATCAGCACTACTAGTTGGAATAGCTTCTACCCACTTAGTAACGTAATCAACAGCAACTAAAATATGTGTATAACCATTAGAGGCAGGAAAAGATCCCATATAATCAAAGCCCCAAACATCAAATGGTTCAATAACAAGAGAATAATTCATAGGCATTTCTTGACGTCTACTAATGTTACCAATTCTTTGATATTCATCACAAGATAAAACAAACTTACGAGCATCTTTGAAGAGAGTACGCCAATGAAAACTGGATTGCAATACCTTATGTGCAGTTCTATCTCCAGCGTGGTGTCCTCCATAGGATTCAGAGTGACACTTGTGTAGGATCTGTTCCTGTTCATGCTCAGGTACACAACGTCTAATAACACCATCTACTCCTTCTTTATAAAGGTGTGGATCATCCCAGAAGTAATGTCTTAAATCATAAAGGAACTTTTTCTTTTGCTGGTATGTGAAACTAGGAGGTATAAATTTAGCAACAATGTAATTAGCATAATCAGCATACCAAGGAGCAGTACGAGAACCATTAATGACCGCTAATTGTTCATCTGGAAAGCTATCATCAATAGGTTGTGGGTCGTCAAGAACATTCTCTAACCTAGACAAGTTGTCTGCAACGGGGTTCTCAGCTCCCTTTCTAACAATAATATGCAAATCAAATTCTTGGAGCAAGAGAACCCATCTAATGAGTCTAGGCTTAGCATCTTTCTTTTCCATAAGATATTTAATAGCAGCATGATCAGTGTGAATAGTAACTTTGGAATCAACAATATAAGCTCTAAACTTATCACATGCAAACACAATTGCTAAAAACTCTTTTTCAGTAGTAGCATAATTTCTCTGGGCAGTATCAAGAGTCTTACTAGCATACTGGATAACATTCAATTTCTTATCAACTCTTTTCCCTAGAACAACACCTACAGCATAATCACTAGCATCACACATAATTTCAAAGGGTAAATTCCAATCAGGTGGCTGAACAATAGGTGAAGTGATCAAAGCTTTCTTAAGTATTTCAAATGCTTCTACACAATCATCATCAAAGACAAAAGGAATATCTTTTTGCAATAAATTAGTCAGAGGCCTAGAAAGTTTAGAAAAGTCCTTAATGAACCTCCTATAAAAACCAACATGACCAAGGAAACTTCTTATACCTTTTATGTCCTTGGGACATGGCATCTTTTCAATAGCATCAACCTTAGCTTTATCAACTTCAATACCTCTCTCAGAAATCTTATGCCCCAAGACAATGCCTTCATTAACCATAAAGTGACACTTTTCCCAATTCAAGACGAGACTAGTGTCTTCGCATCTCTGCAAAACTTGATCAAGGTTGCTCAAGCAATCATCAAAAGAGGATCCATAGACGGAGAAATCATCCATGAATATCTCACAAATCTTTTCACAGAAGTCAGAGAATATAGCCATCATGCATCTTTGAAAGGTAGCAGGTGCATTACATAAACTAAAAGGCATACGTCTATAAGCAAAAGTACCAAAAGGGCAAGTAAAAGTAGTTTTTGATTAATCCTTCGCTGACACAGGTATCTGAGAGAAACCGGAATAACCATCTAGAAAGCAGAAATGTGCGTGTTTGGATAGTCTTTCTAGCATTTGATCGATAAAAGGTAAAGGGTAATGATCTTTCTTAGTAGCTTTATTTAATTTAAGGAAATCAATTACCATCCTATAACCGTAATAATTCTTTGCGGGATCAATTCATCTTTATCATTAGGAACGACAGTAATACCTCCCTTTTTAGGAACACAATGGACAGGGCTTTCCCAATCACTATCAGCAATGGGATATATTATACCTACCTCAAGGAGCTTTAGTATCTCCTTTCTTACCACTTCTTTCATTTTAAGATTCAATCGTCGTTGAGGATCTCTAACTGGTTTGGCATCGTCCTCCAAATTAATTTTGTGTTGGCATAATGTGAGACTAATGCCCTTGAGATCATCTAGAGTATATCCAATAGCAGCACGGTTCTTCTTCAGAGTTTTCAATAATCTTTCTTCTTCTTGCTCTGAAAGGTTAACACTAATAATAACAGGATATATTTTCTTTTCATCAAGATAAGCATACTTAAGATTATCAGGTAATGGTTTGAGTTCAAACACGGGGTCACCCTTGGGTGGAGGGGGATCCCCTAGAATTTCAACGGGTAGGTTGTGTTTCAGCATAGGTTCCTGTTGAAGGAACACTTTATCTATTTCCCTTCTTTACTTCATAAACATATCATTTACATGGTCTAGCAAATATTGTTCTAACAAATCAGTAGGAGGCACGGCAATAGAAGCAAGACTAATAATCTTATCCTTACTAGGTGATTCTCTATCACGAGGTTGTCTACAAAACTTAGCAAAATTAAACTCATGAGGCATACCCTCTAAGCCAATTGTAACAATATCCTTTTCACAATCAATCCTACCATTAACTTTATTCAAGAAGGGTTTACCGAAAATAATGAGACAAAAGTCATCTTGTGGGGAACCAAGAACAAGAAAATCAGCAGGGTATTTAACCTTCCCACACAAGACTTCAACATCTCTAACAATCCCAATTGGTGCAATATCCTCTATTAGCAAGCTTAATAGTAACACCAATATCCTCTATTTTAGCGGGTGCAATATCATGCATAATTTATTTATGTAAGTCGTAGGGTATTGCACTAGCACTAGCACCCATATCACATAAGCCATGATTACAATGATCTCCTATTTTCACAAAAATAACAGGCATGCCTACCACACGTCTATGTATCTTAGTATCTGGTCTAACAATATAGCATTCTCACCACAGAAATAAATAACATGCCCATCTAAATCATCACCCAAGAGATCTTTAACCATAGCAATACTAGGTTCAACTTTGATTTGCTCAGGAGGTGTATAAGTCCTAGTATTACTCTTACGAACAACAGTCGAAGTCTTAGCATGATCCTTTATCCTAACAGGAAAAGGAGGTTTCTTAACATAAGTAGTAGGAACAATAGGATCACTATAGGTGACAGTCTTTTCTTCAACTGTAATAGGTGCAACTACTTTTACTTCAATGGGAGGATTATATTTAAACAACTTCTCCTTAGGGAGATCAACGTGAGTAGCAAAAGATTCATAGAAAGAAGCTACTATCTCAGAGTCAAGTCCGTATTTAGCGCTAAATCCACGAAAGGCATCGGTATTCATAAAAGATTTAACACAATCAAACTTAGGTGTCATACCTGACTCCTTACCATCGTTGGAACCCCAATCTTCAGAGTTGCATTTAATTCTTTCCAATAAGTCCCATTTGAATTCAATAGTCTTCAGCATATAAGAACCAGCATAGGAAGAATCGAGCATGTTGTGCTCATTGAGAGAAAGCCGAGCATAAATTTTTTGAATAATCATTTCTCTGGAGAGCTCATGATTGGGGCATGAATATAACATTGACTTAAGCCTCCCCCAAGCTTGAGCGATGCTTTCTCCTTTGCGAGGCCAGAAATTATATATGTAATTACGATCACAATGAACAAGATGCATAGGATAGAACTTCTCGTGAAATTCCAACTTCAGTCGTTTATAATTCCAAGATCCCGTATCATCACATAGCTTATACCATGTTAATGCATCTCCCTTCAAAGATAAAGGGAAGACCTTCCTTTTGACAACATCATCGGGAATACCTGCAAGCTTAAATAATCCACAAACTTCATCCACAAAGATAAGGTGTAAATCAGGATGCAATCTTCCATCTCCTGCAAATGGATTAGCTAGCAGTTTCTCTATCATACCCGAAGGAATATCAAAGTAAATATTTGCAATAGGTTCAGTAGGTTGAGGAGCAACTCTTTGCTCTTCTGGTCGGGGTGAAGATACCCCGAACAAGCCCCTCAAAGGATTAGTTTCCATAGTGACAAGTAACAGAAAATTTCAGCACACTATATAAATGTTTCCTTACCAAGTTCCACTCACCAAAAGTCCTACACTCCCCGGCAATGGCGCCAGAAAATAATCTTGATGACCCACAAGTGCAGGGGATCTATCGTAGTCCTTTCAATAAGTAAGAGTGTCGAACCCAACGAGGAGCAGAAGGAAATGATAAGCGGTTTTCAGTAAGGTTTTCTCTGCAAGCATTGAAATTGTAGGTAACAGATAGTTTTGTGATATGATAAATTGAAACGGGTAACAAGCAATGAAAGTAAATAAAGTGCAGCAAGGTGGCCCAATCTTTTTTGTAACAAATGACAACCCTGGACAATTTCTTATAATGAGAAAAGAGCTCCCGAGGATACATGGGAATTATCGTCAAGCTAGTTTTCATCACGCTCATATGATTCACGTTCGGTACTTTGATAATTTGATATGTGGGTGGACCGGTGCTTGGGTACCGCCCTTACTTGGACAAACATCCCACTTATGATTAACCCCTATTGCAAGCATCCGCAACTACAAAAGAAGTATTAAGGTAAACCTAACCACATCATTAAACATATGGATCCAAATCAGCCCCTGACGAAGCAACGCATAAACTAGGGTTTATGCTTCTGTCACTCTGGCAACCCATCATCTACTTATTACTTCCCAATGCCT
The DNA here is from genome assembly GCF_018294505.1 of Triticum aestivum. Classification (NCBI taxonomy): domain Eukaryota; kingdom Viridiplantae; phylum Streptophyta; class Magnoliopsida; order Poales; family Poaceae; genus Triticum; species Triticum aestivum. The sequence continues at coordinate 498,034,332 of NC_057813.1, forward strand.
TCCTATAGGCCCAAATAATGGTGAAGTGTCATGTAGTCAACGTTCACATAACACTACTAGAGGAAAGACAACATACATCTCATCAAAATATCGAACGAATACCAAATTCACATGACTACTAATAGCAAGACTTCACCCATGTCCTCAGGAACAAACGTAACTACTCACAAAGCATATTCATGTTCATAATCAGAGAAGTAATAATACACATTAAGGATCTGAACATATGATCTTCCACCAAGTAAACCAATTAGCATCAACTACAAGGAGTAATCAACACTACTAGCAACCCACAGGTACCAATTTGTGGTTTTGATACAAGATTGGATACAAGAGATGAACTAGGGTTTTGAGAGGAGATGGTGCTGGTGAAGATCTTGATGGAGATTGACCCCCTCCCGATGAGAAGATCGTTGGTGATGACGATGGTGATGATTTCCCCCTCCCAGAGGGAAGTTTCCCCGGCAGAACAGCTCTGCCGGAGCTCTAGATTAGTTCCGCCAAGGTTCCGCCTTGTGGCGGCAGAGTTTCGTCCCGTAAGCTTGCCCACGATTTTTTCCAGGGTAAAAGCCTTCATATAGCAGAAGATGGACACCGGAGGGCCACCAGGGGGCCCAGGAGATAGGGGGCGCGCCCAGTAGGGGTGGGCGTGCCCCCCACCCTCCTGGCCAGGGTGTGGGCCCCTCTGGTGTTTCTTTCGCTCAATAATTTTTATTAATTCCAAAAATAAGTTCCATGGAGTTTCAGGATTGTTGGAGCAGTGCAGAATAGGTTTCCAATGTTTGCTCCTTTTCCAGCCAGAATTCCAGCTGCCGGCATTCCCCCTCTTCATGGCGAACCTTGTAAAATAAGAGAGAATAGCCATAAGTATTGAGATATAATGTGTAATGACAACCCACAATGCAATAAATATTGATATAAAGCATGATGCAAAATGGACGGATCAAGTCCCGGATGAGATCACGGACATGAGAGGAGTCTTGAAATGGTCGAGAGGTAAAGATTCATATATAGGACGATGGTATTCGGACACCAAAAGTGTTCCGGAGGGTATCGGGTACTTAAAGGGTCACTTGAAGGTGTTTCGGGTACCCCCGGAAATCCTATGGGCCATATGGGCCTTGTGAAGGAACACACCAGCCCACAAGGGGCTGGTGCGTCCTATAAGGCTATAGGAGGAGGATAAGGAAAGGGGGGAAGGGAAAGTAAAGTGTGGATTAGGATTCCCACTTCCTCCACTCACCCCCGATACGTCTCCAATGTATCTATAATTTTTGATTGTTCCATGCTATTATATTACCTGTTTTCGATGTTTAATGGGCTTTACTATACACTTTTATATTATTTATTGGACTAACCTATTAACTGGAGGCCTAGCCCAAATTGCTGTTTTTTTTGCCTATTTCAGTGTTTCGCAGAAAAGGAATATCAAACGGAGTCCAAACGGAATGAAACCTTCGGGAGAGTTATTTTTGGAACAAACGCAATCCACAAGACTTGGAGTGTACGTCAAGAAATAAACGAGGCGGACATGAGGCAGGGAGGCACGCCTAGGGGGTAGGCACACCCCCACCCTCGAGGGCCCTCGTGGCTCCCCTGATCGACTTCCTTCACCTATATATACTCATATACCCTGTAAACATCCAGGAGCACCACGAAACCCTAATTCCACCGCCGAAACCTTCTTCACCCGTGAGATCCCATCTTGGGGCCTTTTCCGGCGCTCCGTCGGAGGGGGAATCGATCATGGAGGGCTTCTACATCAACACCATAGCCTCTCCGATGAAGTGTGAGTAGTTTACCTCAGACCTTCGGGTCCATAGTTATTAGCTAGATGGCTTCTTCTCTCTCTTTGGATCTCAATACAAAGTTCTCCTCGATCTTCTAGGAGATCTATTCGATGTAATTCTTTTTGCGGTGTGTTTGTCAAAATCCTATGAATTGTGGGTTTATGATCAAGATTATCTATGCACAATATTTGTATCTCCTCTGAATTCTTTTATGTATGATTGGTTATCTTTGCAAGTCTCTTCGAATTATTAGTTTGGATTGGCCTACTAGATTGATCTTTCTTGCAATGGGATAAGTGCTTAGCTTTGGGTTCATTCTTGCGGTGTCCTTTCCCAGTGAAAGCAAGGGCAGCAAGACACATATTGTATTGTTGCCATCGAGGATAAAAAGATGGGGTTTATATCATTTTGCTTCAGTTTATCCCTCTACATCATGTCATCTTGCCTAATGTGTTACTCTGTTCTTATGAACTTAATACCCTATACGCATGCTAGATAGCGGTCGATGTGTGGAGTAATAGTAGTAGATGTAGAATTGTTTCGATCTACTTATCGCGGACGCGATGCCTATATACATGTTCATGCCTATATATTGTCATAATTATGCACTTTTCTATCAATTGCTCGACAGTAATTTGTTCACCCACCGTAATACTTATGCTATCTTGAGAGAAGCCACTAGTGAAACCTATGGCCCCCGGGTCTATTTTTAATCATATAAGTTCCCGATATATTTTATTTTGCAATCTTTACTTTCCAATCTATATCATAAAAATACCAAAAATATTTATTATCTCTATCAGATCTCACTTTTGCAAGTGGCCGTGAAGGGATTGACAACCCCTTTATCGCGTTGGTTGCAAGGTTCTTATTTGTTTGTGTAGGTACGAGGGATTTGCGTGTAGCCTCCTACTGGATTGATACCTTGGTTCCCAAAACCGAGGGAAATACTTACGCTACTTTGTTGCATCACCCTTTCCTCTTCAAGGGAAAACCAACGCATGCTCAAGAGGTAGCAAGAAGAATTTCTGGCGCTGTTACCGAGGAGTCTACGCACAAGTCAAGACATACCAAGTACCCATCACAACTCTTATCCCTCACATTACATTATTTGCCATTTGCCTCTTGTTTTCCTCTCCCCCACTTCACCCTTGCCGTTTTATTCGCCCTCTTTTTCCCGTTCGCCTCTTTCTCGCTTGCCTCTTGTGTGCTCGTGGTTTAGATAGTTTATTTTGTTATCATGGCTAGTCCTTCTATCATTGTTAGTACTCCCGATCATGAAGTTCTTAATTTTAAACAAAGGGAGGGAGAAAATCTACAAAGGCATAGAATTTGCAATGCTCAAAATAGATCTACTAGGAAGCAATCTACTTCCGTTCTTCTTCACAATTTTTATGTAGGCATTACTCCTTGGAACAGATATATTCTTGATACCATTACCGGAGGGAATTTCTTGGGTAGCCATACTTTTGATTCTTATAATGCTATGATAGATTTGTTTGGTCCACCACCTCTTTTGGTTAATGGAAATGTTTTAACTTTGGAACATGTGATGCAAAGGCTTGAAATTATTGAAAATAAGGTTGCCACTGTAGAGTTAATTGAAAATTTGGATAAAAAGATCCACAACCAAATTGCCCAATATGGATCTAAGGTTGGAGTTACTTTGAATTTTTTAAAGAAAAGGAACCTATAGTTAACTAAAGAATAGATCAAGATTCCACAAGAATCGGTAAACTTGAGGATATCATTACCAACTTAGGGTCTGCCTTTTCTTCCGCGAAAAGTACTCCAAATCCTCCTACTACCAAAATTGCCAAATTAATGTATGTTCCTAAAAATAATGGTGAATCTTCTAGTAAGGAAAATGCGGATCTCAAATCAATTCGTGTTCATCCCAGTTTTTTCGCTATCATTAAGGAACCTTTTTCTACAAACAAATTTCTTGATTTCTTGCCTAAGAATTTAACCATTACTAAAAGGAAGGAAACTCCTAAGGGTTATAAGTGTTCTATTTAAGAATTGAATACCAAAGATGGCAATACTTAGATCTATCCTCGCTTTTATGCCTAGCTAGGGGCGTTAAACGATAGCGCTTGTTGGGAGGCAACCCGATTTTATTTTTGTTCCTTGATTTTTGTTCCAGTTTAGTAATAATTAATTCATCTAGCTTCTGTTTAGATGTGGTTTATGTTTTAATTAGTGTTTGTGCCAAGTAGAACCTATAGGATTATCTTGGGTGATAGTTAATTTGATCTTGCTGAAAAACAGAAACTTTTGCGCGCACGAGAATAATTTTAATAAATCAGAGAAATGTGATTTTTAATTGATTCTTTCTGCAGAAGATGAATACACAAATTGCCTAGGACTTGATATTTTAGTATAAGTTTTGGAGTTCCAGAAGTATTCGAAAGTTACAGATTGCTACACACTGTTCTGTTTTTGACAAATTCTGTTTTTCGTGTGTTGTTTGCTTATTTTGATGATTCTATGGCTAGTATCGGGGGGTATGAACCATAGAGAAGTTGGAATACAGTAGGTTTCACACCAATATTAATAAAGAGTGATTTCATTACAGTACCTTAAAAGTGGTGGTTTATTTTCTTGTACTAACGGAGCTTACGAGTTTTCTGTTGAGTTTTGTGTTGTGAAGTTTTCAAGTTTTGGGTAAAGATTTGATGGATTATGGAATAAGGAGTGGCAAGAGCCTAAGCTTGAGGATGCCCAAGGCACCCCAAGGTAAAATTCAAGGACAACCAAAAGCCTAAGCTTGGGGATGCCCCGGAATGCATCCCCTCTTTCGTCTTCGTCTATCTGTAACTTTACTTGAGGCTATATTTTTATTCACCACATGATATGTGTTTTGCTTGGAGTGTCTTGTATGATTTGAGTCTTTTATTTTTAGTTCACCAAAATCATCCTTGATGTACACACCTTTTGGGAGAGACACACATGAATCGGAATTTATTAGAATACTCTATGTGCTTCACTTATATCTTTTGAGCTAGATAATTTTGCTCGAGTGCTTCACTTATATCTTTTTAGAGCACGGTGGTGGTTTTATTTTGTAGAAATTATTGATCTCTCATGCTTCACTTATATTATTTTGAGAGTCTTCTAGAACAGCATGGTAATTTGCTTCTGTTATAAAATTAGTCCTAATATGAGTGGCATCCAAGTTGGGTATAATAAAAACTATCATATAGAGTGCATTAAACACTATGATCAATTTGATACTTGATAATTGTTTTGAGATATAAAGGTGGTAATGTTAGAGTCATGCTAGTTGGGTAATTATGAAATTGAGAAATACTTGTGTTAAAGTTGGCAAGTCCCGTAGCATGCACGTATGGTGAACATTGTGTGACAAATTTGAAGCATGGGGTGTTCTTTGATTGCCTTCCTGATGAGTGGAGGTCGGGATCGCGCGATGGTTAACTCCTAGCTACCAACACTTCCCCTAGGAGCATGCGTAGTAGTACTTTGCTTTGAGGGCTAATAAACTTTTGCAATAAGTATATGAGTTCTTTATGACTAATGTGAGTCCATGGATTATACGCACTATTACCCTTCCACAATTTTCTAGCCTCTACGGTACCGTGCATTGCCCTTTCTCACCTTGAGAGTTGGTGCAAACTTCACCGATGCATCCAAACCCCGTGATACGATACGCTCTATCACACATAAACCTCCTTATATCTTCCTCAAAACAGCCACCATACCTACCAATTATGGCATTTCCATAGCCATTCCGAGATATATTGCCATGCAACTATCCACCGTTCCGTTTATTATGACACGCTCCATCATTGTCATATTGCTTTTGCATGATCATGTAGTTGACATCGTATTTGTGGCAAAGCCACCTTTATAATTCTTTCATACATGTCGCTCTTGATTCATTGCATATCCCAGTACACCGTCGGAGGCATTCACATAGAGTCATATTTTGTCCTAAGTATTGAGTTGTAATTCTTGAGTTGTAAATAAATAAAACTGTGATGATCTTCATTATTAGAGCATTTTCCCATGTGAGGAAAGGATGATGGAGACTATGATTCCCCCACAAGTCAGTATGAGACTCCGAACTTTATGAAAAATAGAAGAGGCCAAAGAAGCCCAAATAAAAAAAAGAGGCCAAAGAAGCCCATCAAAATAAAAAAAAGAGAAAAAGAGAGAAGGGACAATGTTACTATCCTTTTTCCACACTTGCGCTTCAAAGTAGCACCATGACCTTCATGATAGAGAGTCTCCTATGTTGTCCCTTTCATATACTAGTGGGAATTTTTCATTATAGAACTTGGCTTGTATATTCCAATGATGGGCTTCCTCAAAATGCCCTAGGTCTTCGTGAGCAAGCAAGTTGGATGCACACCCACTTAGTTTCTTTTGTTGAGCTTTCATACATTTATAGCTCTAGTGCATCCGTTCCATGGCAATCCCTACTCCTCGCATTGACATCAATTGATGGGCATCTCCATAGCCCGCTGATTAGCCACGTCAATGTGAGACTTTCTCCTTTTTTGTCTTCTCACACTGTGCTATATCCATGGCTTACGCTCATGTATTGAGTGAGGGTTGAAAAGGCTGAAGCGCGTTAAAAAGTATGAACCAATTGTTTGGCTGAAACCGGGGTTGTGCATGATGGGAGCATTTTGTGTGACAAAAATGAAGCATGGCCTAACTATATGATTTTGTAGGGATAAGCTTTCTTTGGCTATGTTATTTTGATAAGACATTATTACTTTGTTAGTATGCTTGAAGTATTACTATTTTTATGTCAATATTAAACTTTAATCTTGAATCTTTTGGATCTGAACATTCATGCCACAATAAAGAAAATTACATTGAGAAATATGCTAGGTAGCATCCCACATCAAAAATTCTGTTTTTATCATTTACCTACTCGAGGATGAGCAGGAATTAAGCTTGGGGATGCTTGATACGTCTCCAACGTATCTATAATTTTTGATTGTTCCATGCTATTATATTACCCGTTTTGGATGTTTAATGGGCTTTACTATACACTTTTATATTATTTTTGGGACTAACCTATTAACCGGAGGCCCAGCCCAAATTGCTGTTATTTTTCCTATTTTAGTGTTTCACAGAAAAGGAATATCAAATGGAGTCCAAACGGAATGAAACCTTCAGGAGAGTTATTTTTGGGACAAACGCAATCCAGGAGACTTGGAGTGGACGTCAAGAAAGAAACGAGGCAGCCACGAGGCAGGGAGGCACGCCCCCCACCCTCGTGGCTCCATTGACCGACTTCCTTCGCCTATATATACTCATATACCCTAAAAACAGCCAGGAGCACCGTGAAATCCTATTTCCACCGCCGCAACCTCTTGTACCCGTGAGATCCCATCTTGGGGCCTTTTCCGGCGCTCCGTCGGAGGGGGAATCAATCACGGAGGGCTTCTACATCAACACCATAGCCTCTTCGATGAAGTGTGAGTAGTTTACCTCAGACCTTTGGGTCCATAGTTATTAGCTAGATGGCTCCTTCTCTCTCTTTGGATCTCAATACAAAGTTCTCCTCGATCTTCTTGGAGATCTATTCGATTTAATTCTTTTTGCGGTATGTTTGTCAAGATCCGACGAATTGTGGGTTTATGATCAAGATTATCTATGAACAATATTTGAATCTCCTCTGAATTCTTTTATGTATGATTGGTTATCTTTGCAAGTCTCTTCGAATTATCAATTTAGTTTGGCCTACTAGATTGATCTTTCTTGCCATGGGAGAAGTGTTTAGCTTTGGGTTGAATCTTGCGGTGTCCTTTCCCAGTGAAAGCAGGTGCAGCAAGGCACGTATTGTATTGTTGCCATCGAGGATAAAAAGATGGGGTTTATATCATATTGCTTGAGTTTGTCCGTCTACATCATGTCATCTTGCCTAATGCGTTATTCTGTTCTTACAAACTTAATACTCTAGATGCATGCTGGATAGCGGTTGATGTGTGGAGTAATAGTAGTAGATGCAGAATCGTTTTGATCTACTTATCGCGGACGTGATGCCTATATATATGATCATGCCTAGATATTGTCATAATTATGCACTTTTCTATCAATTGCTCGACAGTAATTTGTTCACCCACCGTAATACTTATGCTATCTTGAGAGAAGCCACTAGTGAAACCTATGCCCCCGGGTCTATTTTTCATCATATAAGTTTCCGATCTATTTTATTTTGCAATCTTTACTTTCCAATCTATATTACAAAAATACCAAAAATATTTATTATCTCTATCAGATCTCACTTTTGCAAGTGGCCGTGAAGGGATTGAAAACCCCTTTATCACGTTGGTTACAAGGTTCTTATTTGTTTGTGTAGGTACGAGGGATTTGCGTGTAGCCTCCTATTGGATTGATACCTTGGTTCTCAAAACTGAGGGAAATACTTACTCTACTTTGCCGCATCACCCTTTCCTCTTCAAGGGAAAACCAATGCATGCTCAAGAGGTAGCACCCCCCCTCTTTCCTTCCCCTTCATGCATACATGGAAAGGGGGGCGCAGGGCAAGTCAGGGGCCCCTAGGGGGCAGCGGCCAACCCTCGGGCGCTCCTGGCCGCCTCTCCTCCCCCTCCCACCTATATATATATATATGTGGGGGGGGGGGGCTGAGGGGGCGCCTAGAACACACAACATCAATTGTTAGTTGTGTGCAGCGCCCCCCTCCACTGTTTACACCCCGGTCATATTCTCGCGGTGCTTAGGCGAAGCCCTGCACGGATCACTTCACTATCACCGTCACCATGTTTTCGTGTTGAGGAACTCATCTACTTCCTCGACACCTTGCTAGATCAAGAAGACGAGGGACGTCATCACGCTGAACGTGTGCACAACTTGAAGGTGCCGTACGTTCGGTGCTTGATTGGTCGGAGCTAGAAGAAGTTCAACTACATCAACCACGTTGTCAAACGCTTCTGCTTTCGGTCTACGAGGGTACGTGGACACACTCTCCCCCTCTCGTTGCTATGCATCTTCTAGATAGATCTTGTGTGAGTGTAGGAATTTTTTGAAATTGCATGCTACATTTCCCAATAGCACGGAGGCAACCCTGGGACGCGTCCATATCGCAAACAACTCACTAGATGCAGCGATGGCCGAGATGAAGCGGGCGATGGATGGAGTGGTACGCCGTGTGGATCATCTTGAGCGGGTACCACCGACGGGGCCTTCGCAGCCGCCTCCACCATAGTGTTCTGGCACACTACATACTGAAGGACAGAGTAGTTTACATGCGCCACCATTGACAAACCAGTGTGGGCTTCGTTAGACCCGACAACCACCACACGGTGGTGAGAAATCTTAGTTCCAATCCCCTGCAAGTCATTATTTCTCGGATGACCATGAGGATCTCGATCACTCTCCTGGTTATGGCTACCAGTCGCATAGCAGCCATTTCAAGCCACGAATCCTTCGGCATGATTTTCCCAAGTTTGAAGGGGAAACCCGAAATGGTGGAAACAACAATGTGAGAAGTATTTTCGAATGTACAATGTACAATAAGAAATGTGGGTCGATTTGGCGACAATGCATTTCTCAGGCAATGCTGTTTTGTGGCTTTAGACGTATGAAGCCATGTGCGCAATTGATAACTGGGTAGCTTTGTGTGTAGCAGTGTACACCAAGTTCAACTGCAACAAATACACCAGAGCGATTGATGTTTTCTTCTCCCTGAAGCAAACAGAAACAGTGGATGAGTACGCACATATGTTCGAGGAACACATGCACAAGGTGTTAGTGTACAATCAGTCCTATGATGAAAGATTTTTCATTAATCATTTCGTGGAGGGACTCAAGCCTGCTATTCGAGCACCAGTTAAATTGCAGCAATCGAGTATTGTGGATTTGGCTTATTCGCTGGCTCAAACACAAGAAGCACTGTTGGCCGAGGACACATCCAAATTCAGCAAGAAATGTGAGCCACGCTACATCCCCAAATCTTATGTGCATCAGGGTCTGTTCGGTGCTACACCTGTAGACAAAAGAGCATAACACTACTAGGGAAAAGCCTATAGACGGAAATTTAGCAGTAGCTGATACGTCTCCAACGTATCTATAATTTTTTATTGATCCATGCTATTATATTACCCCTTTTTGGATGTTTATGGGCTTTATTTTAAATATATATATCATTTTTGGGACTAACCTACTAACCGGAGGCCCAGCCCGTATTGTTGTTTTTTTGTCTATTACAGTATTTCGAAGAAAAGGAATATCAAACGGAGTCCAAATGGAATGAAACCTTCGGGAGCGTGATTTTTGGAACGAACGTGATCCGGAGGACTTGGAGTGCAAGTCAAGAAGCAATCGAGGCGGCCAGGAGATAGGAGGGCACGCCCACCCCTCCTGGACGCACCTCTGTCTCCTGGGCCCCACGAGCGGCCACCGAGGTACTTCTTCCTCCTATATATACATGTGTACCCCGAAAACATCCAGGGAGCCAACGAAAAACAATTTCCACCGCCGTAACCTTCTGTATCCGCGAGATCCCATCTTGGAGCCTTCGTCGGCGCTCCGCCGGAGGGGCAATCGACCACGGAGGGCTTCTACATCAACACCATAGCCCCTCCGATGAGTTGTAAGTAGTTTACCACAGACCTTCGGGTCCATAGTTATTAGCTAGATGGCTTCTTCTCTCTTTTTGGATCTCAATACAATGTTCTCCCCTCTCTTGTGGAGATCTATTCGATGTAAACTCTTTTTGCGGTGTGTTTGTTGAGATCCGATGAATTGTGGGTTTATGATCAAGTTTATCTATGAGAAATATTTGAATCTTCTCTGAATTCTTTTATGTATGATTGAGTTATCTTTGCAAGTGTCTTCGACTTATCAGTTTGGTTTGGCCTACTAGATTGATCTTTCTTGCCATGGGAGAAGTGCTTAGCTTTGGGTTCAATCTTGCGGTGTCCTTACCTAGTGACAGAAAGGGTTGCAAGGCACGTATTGTATTGTTGCCATCGAGGATAAAAAGATGGGGTTTATATCATATTGCTTGAGTTTATCCCTCTACATCATGTCATCTTTCTTAAAGCGTTACTCTGTTCTTATTAACTTAATACTCTAGATGCATGCTGGATAGCGGTCGACGTGTGGAGTAATAGTAGTAGATGCAGGCAGGAGTTGGTCTACTTGTCACGGACCTGATGCCTATATACATGATCATGCCTAGATAATCTCATAATTATTCTCTTTTCTATCAATTGCACCACAATAGTTTGTTCACCCACCGTAATACTTATGCTATCTTGAGAGAAGGCACTAGTGAAATCTATGACCCCCGGGTTTATCTTTTATATAAGCTTTCAATCTACTTTTATTTGCATCTTTACTTTTTGCATCTATATTATAAAATACCAAAAATATATTTATCTTATCATACTATCTCTATCAGATCTCACTTTTGCAAGTGGTCGTGAAGGGATTGAAAACCCCTTTATTGTGTTGGTTGCGAGTTCTTTGTTTGTTTGTGTAGGTGCGTGGGACTTTTGAGGAGCTTCCCACTGGATTGATACCTTGGTTCTCAAAAACTGAGGGAAATACTTACGCTACTCTGTTGCATCACCCTTTCCTCTTCAAGGAAAACCAACGTAAGCTCTAGACGTAGCAAGAAGGATTTCTGGAGCCGTTGCCGGGGAGGTCTTCGCTCAAGTCAAGACATACCAAGTACCCATCACAAACTCATCTCCCTCGCATTTACATTATTTTCCATTTGCCTCTCATTTTCCTCTTCCCCACTTCACCATTGCCGTTTTATTTGCCCTCTCTTTCCCAATCTTCTCCTCTCTTTTTTGCTTGCCTTTTTCTGTTTGCTTGTGTGTTGGATTACTTGTTGCCATGGCGCAAGATAATACCAAATTGTGTGATTTCTCCAATACCAATAATAATGATTTCCTTAGTACTCCGATTGCTCCTCTTAATGATATTGAGTCTTGTGAAATCAATACTGCCTTGCTGAATCTTGTTATGAAAGATCAATTCGCCGGCCTTCCTAGTGAAGATGTCGATACTCATCTAAACAACTTTGTTGATTTGTGTGATATGCAAAAGAAGAAAGATACGGATAATGATATTGTTAAATTGAAGTTATTTCCGTTTTCTCTTAGAGAACGTGCTAAAGTTTGGTTTTCGTCTTTGCCAAAAAATAGTATTGATTCTTGGAACAAGTGCAAAGATGCTTTTATCTCTAAGTATTTCCTCCCGCTAAGATTATCACTCTTAGGAACGATATTATGAATTTTAAACAACTTGATCATGAGCATGTTGCCCAATCTTGGGAAAGAATGAAATTGATGATTCACAATTGCCCTACTCATGGTTTGAATTTATAGATGATCATGCTAATTTTTTTTTGCCGGTTTGAACTTTGCTTCTAGAAATCTTTTAGACTCGGCCGCGGGAGGCACGTTCATGGAAATCACTTTAGCAGATGCTACAAAACTTCTTGATAATATTATGGCTAATTATTCTCAATGGCACACCGAAAGATCTTCTAGTAAAAAAGTGCATGCTATAGAAGAAAACAATGTTTTGAGTGGAAAGATGGATGAACTTATGAAGTTGTTTGCTAATAAAAATACTCCTCTTGATCCCAATGATATGCCTTTGTCTACTTTGATTGAGAATAATAATGAATCTATGGATGTAAATTTTGTTGGTAGGACTAGTTTTGGAAACAATGCTTATAGAGGAAACTTTAATTCTAGACCATTCCCTAGTAATTCCTCTAATAATTATAGAAATTCCTACAATAATTCTTATGGTAATTTTAATAAGCTGCCCTCTGATTTTGAGAATAGTATGAAAGAATTTATGATCTCTCAAAAGAATTTTAATGCTTTGCTTGAAGAAAAATTGCTCAAAGTTAATGATTTGGCTAGGAACATTGATAGACTTTCGCTTGATGTTGATTCTCTTAAACTTAGATCTACTCCTCCTAATCATGATATCAATGAGTCTCTCAAAGCAATGAGAATTTCCATTGATGAGTGCAAGGAAAGAACCGCTAGATTGCGTGCTAAGAAAGATTGCTTTGTAAAGGCGTGTTCTTCTAGTTTCAATGAAAATAATGATGAAGATTTTAAAGTTATTGATGTGTCTCCTATTAGATATTTGTTTTTCAATATGAATCTTGATAATAATGGGACTGGAGATGAGTCAACTTTATTTAGAAGGCGTCCCAAGAATTCGGAGTTTTTAGATCTTGATGCTAAATTTGGTAAAAGTGGGATTGGAGAGGTCATGACTTTAAATAGTATTGAACCCACTATCTCGGATTTCAAGGAATTTTATTATGATACTTGTTCTTTAGAAGGTTGTATTTCCTTGTTGCAATTCGTTGTTAATTCTCCTTGTGCTTATAGTCAAAATAAAGCTTTTACCAAACATATCCTTGATGCCTTGATGCAATCTTATGATGAAAAACTTAATTTGGAAGTTTCTATACCTAGAAAACTTAATGATGAGTGGGAACCTACTATAAAGATTAGAATTAAAGATCATGAGTGTTTTGCTTTGTGTGATTTGGGTGCTAGTGTTTCCATGATTCCGAAAACTTTATTTGATATTCTAGGTTTCCATGATCTTGATGATTGCTCTTTAAATTTGCACCTTGCGGATTCCACCATTAAAAAGCCAATGGGAAGGATAAATGATGTTCTCATTGTTGCAAATAGAAATTTGGTGCCCGTACATTTTATCGTTCTTGATATAGATTGCAATCTTTCTTGCCCTATTATTCTTGGTAGACCTTTCCTTAGAACGATTGCCGCGATTATTGATATGAAGGAAGGGAATATTAGATTCCAATTTCCATTAAAGAAAGGCATGGAACACTTTCAAAGAAAGAAAGTTAAATTACCTTATGAATCTATCATGCGAGCTACATATGAATTGAGTGCCAAAGATGGCACTACTTAGATCTATCTTCACTTTTATGCCTAGCTAGGGGAGTTAAACGATAGCGCTAGTTGGGAGGCAACCCAATTTTATTTGTGTTTTTTGTTTTTATTTCTGTTTAGTAATAAAATTTTCAACTACCTTCTATTTAGATGTGTTTTTATGTTTTAATTAGTGTTTGTGCCGAGTAGAACCTATAGGATAACCTATGGTGATAGTTAATTTGATTCTGCTGAAAAATAGAAACTTTGCACGCACGAAATTAGTTTTTTTAAATAACATAAACGTGCTTTTGCGTTGATTCTTTTTGCTGCTGATCAATAGACAAATTTTCCAGGACTTCTTATTTTGGTAGGATTTTTAGAGTTCCATAAGTTTGCTTTAGTTACAGATTGCTACAGACTGTTATGTTTTTGACAGATTCTGTTTTTTCGTGTGTTGTTTGCTTATTTTGATGCATCTGTGGCTAGTATTAAGTGGTATGAACGATAGGGAACTTGGAATACAGTAGGTTTAACACCAAAATAAATAAAGAATAAGTTCATTACAGTACCTTATGTGGTGGTTTTGTTTTCTTTCACTAACGAAGCTTATAAGATTTCCTGTTGAGTTTTGTGTTGTGAAGTTTTCAAGTTTTGGGTAAAGCTTTGATGGACTATGGAATAAAGAGTGGCAAAAGCCTATGCTTGGGGATGCCCATGGCACCCCAAGATATTAAATAATAGCCAAAAGCCTAAACTTGGGGATGCCCCGGGAAGGCATCCCCTCTTTCATCTTCGTTCATTGGTAACTTTACTTGGAGTTATATTTTTATTCGCCACATGATGTGTGTCTTGCTTGGAGCGTCGTGTATTATATTAGTCTTTGATTTCTTTTTAGATTACCACAATCATCCTTGTTGTACACACCTTTTGGGAGAAGCGTACTTGATTGAATTTATTATAATACTCTATGTGCTTCGCTTATATCTTTTGAGCTTGATAGTTTTTGCTCTAGTGCTTCACTTATATCTTTTAGAGCACGGCGGTGGCTTAATTTTGTAGAAATTGCTAGTCTCTCATGCTTCACTTATATTATTTTGAGAGTCTTTTAGAACAGCATGGTATTTGCTATGGTTATAAATTGGTCCTAGAATGGTAGGCATCCAAGTTGGGCATAATAAAAACTATCATAGGAAGTGAATTGGATGCTATGATCAATTTGATACTTGATAATTGTTTTGAGATATGGAGGTAGTGATATTAAAGTCATGCTATTTGGGTGATTATGAATTAAAAGAATTCTTGTGTTGAAGTTAGCAAGTCCCGTAGCATGCACGTATGGTTAAAGTTGTCTAAAAAATTTGAAACATGAAGTGTACCTGGCTTGTGCATCCTTATGAGTGGCGGTTGGGGACGAGCGATGGTCTTTTCCTACCAATCTATCCCTCTAGGAGCATGCGCGTAGTGCTTGATTTTTGATGACTTCTAAATTTTTGCAATAAGTATATGAGTTCTTATGACTAATGTTCAGTCCATGGACTATACGCACTTTTACCTTTCCACCATTGCTAGCCTCTTTGGTACCGTGCATTGCCTTTTCTCACCTTGAAAGTTGGTGCAAACTTCGCCGGTGCATCAAAACCCCGTGATATGATACGCTCTATCACACATAAACCTCCTTATATCTTCCTCAAAACAGCCACCATACCTACCTACTATGGCATTTTCATAGCCATTCCGAGATATATTGCCATGCAACTTTCCACCGTTCCGTTCATCATCATCAAGACATACATTACTTTTGTCATATTGCCATTCCATGATCATGTAGTTGACATCGTATTTGTGGCAAAGCCACCATGCATAATTTTTCATACATGTCACTCTTGATTCATTGCACCATCCCGGTACACCGCCAAAGGCATTCATATAGAGTCATATCTTGTTCTAGTTTCGAGTTGTAATTCATATGTTGTAATCAATGAAAGTGTGATGATCATCATTATTAGAGCATTGCCCAAAAAGAAAAAAAAAGAAAGGCCAAAAGAAAAAAAAGGCCCAAAAAAAGAAAAGAAAAAAATAAAAAAAATAAAAAGGGGCAATGTTACTATTTCTTTTTCCACACTTGTGCTTCAAAGTGGCACCATGTCCTTCATATAGCGAGTCTCATTTATTGTGCTTCAAAGTAGCACCATGTTTTTCATATAGTGAATCTCATATGTTGTCACTTTCATATACTAGTGGGAATTTTTCATTATAGAACTTGACTTGTATATTCCTACGATGGGCTTCCTCAAATGCCTTAGGTCTTTGTGAGCAAGCAAGTTTGATGCACACCCACTAGTTTTCTTTTGTTGAGCATTCATTTATAGCTCTAGTGCATCCGTTGCATGGCAATCCCTACTCCGCATGTTGACATCAATTGATGGGCATCTCCATAGCCCGTTGATTATCCTCGTCAATGTGAGACTTTCTCCTTTTTTGTCTTCTCCACACAATCCCCATCATCATATTCTATTCCACCCATAGTGCTATATCCATGGCTCACGCTCATGTATTGCATGAAAGTTGAAAAAGTTTGAGATTATTTAAGTACGAAACAATTGCTTGGCTTGTCATTGGGGGTGTAGAATTTGGGAACATCTTTGTGTGACGAAAATGAAGCATAGCCTAACTATATGATTTTGTAGGGATGAACTTTCTTTAGCCATGTTATTTTGGGAAGACATGATTGCTTTGATTAGTTTGCTTGAAGTATCACTATTTCTTTTGTCAATATGAACTTTTATTTTGAATCATTTGGATCTGAACATTCATGACACAATAAAGAAAATTACATTGAGAATTATGCTAGGTAGCATTCCACATCAAAAATTCTGTTTTTATCATTTACCTACTCGAGGACGAGCAGGAATTAAGCTTGGGGATGCTTGATACGTATCCAAGGTATCTACAATTTTTATTGTTCCATCCTATTATATTGCCCCTTTTTTGGATGTTTATGGGCTTTATTTTACATATTTACATCATTTTTGGGACTAACCTACTAACCGGAGGCCCAGCCCGTATTGCTGTTTTTTTTGTCTATTTCAGTATTTCGAAGAAAAGGAATATCAAACGGAGTCCAAATGGAATGAAACCTTTGGGAGCGTGATTTTTGGAACGAACGTGATCCAGATGACTTGGAGTGCAAATCAAGAAGCAATCGAGGTGGCCAGGAGATATGAGGGCGCGCCCCCTGTCTCCTGGGCCCCACGAGCGGCCACCGACGTACTTCTTCCTCCTATATATACCTACGTACCCCGAAAACAACCAGGGAGCCAATGAAAAACAATTTCCACCGCCGTAACCTTCTATATCCGCGAGGTCCCATCTTGGAGCCTTCGTCGGCACTCCATCGGAGGGGGAATCGACCACGGAGGGCTTCTACATCAACACCATAGCCCCTCCGATGAGTTGTGAGTAGTTTACCACAGACCTTCGGGTCCATAGTTATTAGCTAGATGGCTTCTTCTCTCTTTTTGGATCTCAATAAAATGTTCTCCCCCTCTCTTGTGGAGATCTATTCGATGTAAACTCTTTTTGCGGTGTGTTTGTCGAGATCCGATGAATTGTGGGTTTATGATCAAGTTTATCTATGAGAAACATTTGAATCTTCTCTGGATTCTTTTATGTATGATTGAGTTATCTTTGCAAGTCTCTTCGAATTATCAGTTTGGTTTGGCCTACTAGATTGATCTTTCTTGCCATGGGAGAAGTGCTTAGCTTTGGGTTCAATCTTGCGGTGTCCTTACCCAGTGACAGAAAGGCTTGCAAGGCACGTATTGTATTGTTGCCATCGAGGATAAAAGGATGGGGTTTATATCATATTGCTTGAGTTTATCCCTCTACATCATGTCATCTTTCTTAAAGCATTACTCTGTTCTTATGAACTTAATACTCTAGATGCATGCTGGATAGCGGTCGATGTGTGGAGTAATAGTAGTAGATGCAGGCAGGAGTCGGTCTACTTGTCACGGACGTGATGCCTATATACATGATCATGCCTAGATAATCTCATAATTATTTGCTTTTCTATCAATTTCTCGACAATAATTTGTTCACCCACCATAATACTTATGCTATCTTGAGAGAAGCCACTAGTGAAACCTATGACCCCCGGGTCTATCTTTTATCATATAAGCTTTCAATCTACTTTTATTTGCATCTTTACTTTTTGCATCTATATTATAAAATACCAAAAATATATTTATTTTATCATACTATCTCTATCAGATCTCACTTTGGCAAGTGGCCGTGAAGGGATTGACAACCCCTTTATTGCGTTGGTTGCGTGTTCTTTGTTTGTTTGTGTAGGTGCGTGGGACTTTTGAGGAGCCTCCTACTGGATTGATACCTTGGTTCTCAAAAACTGAGGGAAATACTTACGCTACTCTGCTGCATCACCCTTTCCTCTTCAAGGAAAACCAACGCAAGCTCAAGACGTAGCAGTAGCGCGTGTTAAAAAGGGCGCTACTGCTAGACAGCAGTAGCGCACGCAAAAAAAACCGCGCTGCAGATTCATATATAGCAGTAGCGCGTCCTGCCGTAAAAGCGCTACGACAAAAATTCCCACCGCTAAGCCGATCAGCTACACATAGTAGTAGCGCTCTTTTAGAAACAGCGTTGCCGCTAATTTTGTTGTAGCAACTCGTTTATGTGTAAGGCGCTACTGCTAACGAAAATAAAATAAAATGAAAAACAAGTAGAAAAGTAAATGAAAATGGAAGAAATAGAAAAAGGAGAAAGGTAAAACAATGTAAAGAAAAATTATTGAAAAAAGGGGAAAAAGGAGAAAGGAATAGCAGTAGCGCGTTTCAGGAAACGCGTTGTAGCTAACTTAGCTATAGCGCGTTTTTAGGAAGGAATTACCGTTACGTTTCACTTAAACAGCGGTCCCCCCCGGCCACCACTTCTTCCTCAAATCCCTCGCCCTCGCCGCCGTCTCCCCAATTCATCGTCACCCCACTTTGTCGTTGTCTCCTGCCGGCGTGGACGCGCGCAACCTCACCATCTCCCCCCCGAGGCCGCCGTCATCCTCACCACCACCGCCCGAGGCCGCCCTCAGCCTCACCGCCGCCGCCCGAGGCCGCCCTCGACCTCACCGTCGCCGCCCTCCACCTCACTGCCGCCTGAGCCCGCCCAGGACTACCGTTGCCCATGCTCGAGCCCGCCCCCTCCGCCCCTGCCTCTGTTGCCGAGCACCTCCCCGCCACCGTCTCTCCCCTCTCTGTAAGTCCCCCACCCCTCCCCCACTCCTCTCTCTCTACATTTTAGAGCAAAAATTAGTAGAGAAAAAGTTAGTTTATAGCAAAAAATTTAGTTTAGAGCAAAGGATGTTAAGTAGTAGATGTTAGAGAAAAAATTAGTTTAGAGCAAAAAAATTTGGTTTACAGCAAAAAGTTAGGGCAGTAGGGTTTAATTAGGGTAGATGTTGCTTGTATAGTATATAGTGATACTAGTAGATGTTAATTAGGTTAGGGCAGTAGTGGTACTAGTAGATGTTAATTAGATGTTTTTCAGTTAGGGCAGTAGAGTTTTGCTAGGTTAATTAGGTTAGTAGTGCTGCTAGTAGTAGTGGTACAGTAGGTTAATTAGGTGCAGTTAAATGAATAACCTAAATGAATGAAATTAGTAGTTAACTGAATTTTTTTCCTTCCATCATTATAGAGCACTAAAGTTAACTGAATTTTGTTCTATTAGTAGTTAAATGAATTTTCTTCTACACTTTTTTTTGAATTAGCTTGTGAAATTTGGACATGTGGTTGCTCGTGTATATTTGGACATGTGTTGCGGTGTCGAAGAGGGATATATGAACATTGTTTCTAGGGAATGAAGCTGAGTAGCCTACGTTTTGCCGGAATGTTGATTCATTTCCGTTCCGGCAAATTCCAGGTTCTCGATTTGTCCACTTTTTAGCAAAGGTCATGCCGAAATTTTCCATGAATGTCGGCATGACTTGTGCTACAAACTAGGACATATCGAGTGCCCGGGATTTGCTGCACCAGGAAGGAGTCAATGTTCCTGCAAAACAATAGGCCTTCTTTATGTCATTATTCATTTTATTAGGTCTAGAATTAATTGACTAGATTTAATCATAGGAAACATGGCTAACAACGATGAAGGACAGGGTTCTGGTGATTGCGACGACGTCTACCGGGCGGCAGACAAATTTTTGAGCCTTGCCAACGATCAATCGATGTTGTTGTTGGGCCCACCAGTGGCATCGGGGACTGAGACCGAACGCAGACCGGTGCTGAGACTGAGACCGGTGCTGAGACTTAGACCAGCATCGAGACCGGTGCTGAGGCTGAGACCGGCGCTGCCTCGGGGAGCGGAGCCGGTCTAGAACCGAAAGCAAAGAGGCAACAGCTTCCTAACAAACTCAGGATTACTAGACTGGTGGTCACGGAGGTGGACGACGGCAATTTTGAGTCAAAGGTGCCCGAGGAAGCGCGCTCGTGCTATGGCAATCAAATTGGCTGCATCGTACGGACAACCGCCACCATCAACGATGAGAAACTACAGAAGATAGATAATATGAGGCCCTCCCTCGTAAAGAAGTTTCACCAGATATTCTTGTTCCCGGGCCGGAATGAAAAGGATTATGAAGATCCAGATAAGGACCCGACAATGAAGAAGATAAACAAACATGACATGACCAAGTTTAGCGACGCGTTGGCCGCCTAGAAAACAAGGGTGAAAGCAAGGACCAGCGACAAGGAACCCTACTCCGAGATTGTAAAGGATAATCCGACAATCATGGAAGAGCAGTTTCAAATATTCAAGGAGGCTTGCGAGGCCGAAGCTGCCAAAAAAAGTCTAAGTACATGAAGGGGCTTCAAGAGAGGAACATTGGGAGCCACCACCTCGGAAGCCGTGGTTACGACGGAAAGAGGTCCAAATGGGCCAAGGAGGACACGGAAGCCGCGAGGCTGGGCATCCCACACCCCTTGGCGGAGTTCACCGTCCCGCAGGAGCGTGACGTCCTCAGGGCCCGGCACCGTTGGGACCCAGTGAAGAAGGTTTACGAGACAAACCCGGTCACGACGGAGTTCATGAGACTGCTGGTAATTTTAGTTTTTGATCAATTCGACTGCACAAGTTAGTCATATTTGTAAACGATCCTTGTGCCTTTTGCAGAGAGAGCAGCACAGGATTGTGGCCGAAAGCGACTCGCCGTCTGAGGCATTAGCGAGGCCCAAGTGGGACACTCCATTCAACCGGGCGTTGAACATATTGAAACGACTCCCGGTGGATACTCGACCGTTGTATGGACACGTGCATGGTGTCGGAGATGGTGCCACGTGGAAGAAGTACTACCGTGAGACCACGGAGGATAGAAAGGAAAGACGGAGGTTAACTGAAGAAAACATCAACAATAAGCTTGAGATTGCAGTTAAGAATAAATCATCTCAGACAGTCGCAACAGCGGTAGCTGCCGCAAAACAGGTGGTTGCAGATATATCTACTTCCTTGCTTCCGGCCGTTTTCACTTGGACCATGCAAAATCCAGAAAAAAATGCAGCAGACTTTCCCCTTGCTGACTTCTTGGGGAGCAGCTCGACTAGTGTTGCACCAGCACCTGCTCCCACACCGGCTCCCGCACCGGACGTTCTCGGCGGTGCTTCGTCTTTGGCTGAGCTCGACGCCCTCACGGTATCTGTCACACCGGCCCCCTTCAATAAATGTATAATCTCCCGTTTTCATTGCCTTTCGGATGTCTCACATCGCAGACTTTTCTTTGCAGGCTGACGAAACCCCGTGCACCATATTGTACACCATCAGTGACCAGAAGGTGGACGTGGGGAATGCGACGATAATGGAGCCGAAGGAACCATTGTTCCACAGCCGAACGATCCCCCCGAACATCTTCAAGGTTTCCGTGGCCAGTGTCAAACCGGGCCACGAGAATTTGCCTCCTCTGATACTAGTGGGGGATGACGATGAGACCTCGCGGCGGCTTGGTGATTGTTGCAATGGGTGGGTCCTGTTGTGGCCAAAGAGTTTGCTTCGTCTCGAGGCGGCCGGGAGCACACCCACGAGCACGGAGCCTCAGCAAGGTATGAACATCAACACCCCACCTACCCAATTAGCGTCGGGTGTCGGGTTGGGTGATAGCGGACGGGGTAATGAGGAGGCTCCATTAGTCGCTGATGACGTCGCCATGGATGAGGATGATGATGACGATGGCACTCAACAGTATATCTATACTGGCACCAACTAGGGTTTCAGCGTCATTAGTCGGTGCCTGAATTGTCGTCTCCGGAGGCTGAACATATTATGGACGACCTTCCGGTAGTAAAGAAGTCTAGGAACAGAGCGAGGAAAGGCAAAAAAGTTGATTCTATGATCCAGCCACCTCGGCAGCCTCGGCTTCAGGACCGTATAAATATCCCCGACGCGAATAAATGGCATATCCCCGGTCAAGCTATCCTACCTGCAAGAGCGCTAGGGGCCGGATTCTGCGATCTAAGGAGACTTCATGACGATGTGTTGTGGACAGAGAAAGGCATCATTTCCTTGAAAGATCCAGTATACCCACTCTACGTGGTTAACATTCCGCGGCAAATGTCGTACGTCAACTGCTTCCCCGCGGATAAGTTCTTCCTTTGATTCGATTACATATTCGACATGTTTCACATGAAGAAGTTGGATTTTACGTTTGTCCGCCTTTATGCCTTGCACATGAACTACATCATCGGGGTTGAGCAGATACCTCATATCTGTGTTGCTGACCCATACTACATGCACAAGGGCTTCTTGGGAGTCTGCGCAAAGCACTATGAATACGCGAGGGAATACATCGTCAGTTTCATGCTCGCCAATAAGGACAAGGAGGTGATTCTCGTGCCTTATCATCCCATGTAAGTCATCTGTGCGGCTATCCTTCCTTCGATTTCAATCATTCATTTTCACGGTGGAGGCTAATTAAATTGAGGTGTACTTATTTTGCGCAGCGGCGGGCGCGCCGTTCTCATCATCCTCTACCCCCAATACTCCCATGCTCTTTACTTGGACTCGTCGAAGAACATTCACAAAAAGGATTACACCCACATCAAGGATGTTCTCGACAGTGCTATGTTTTACTACCAAGCACGGGGTGGAGAGGTCAAGGACAAGAAGAGAAGGGGCGGCAGGCTCGCCTTCAGCCATAAGACCGACTTCTGCTGCATCCAGTAACTGAGCGATTCTCTTAATGATGGATTCTATGTCCTACACCACATGCTGGAGTATAGACGGGATCACCAGAACCTTCGCATGTCACCTAGATCCGGCAATGCCCATATTCTGCAATGGGCAAAGCACATAGGAGATATCGAGGATCATCGACTTCGAGCTGAGTTCTATAACATCCAACGCGAACTTGCCCAAATCATCATGAAGGAGGTCGTCAAAAAAACAGGGATGTTCTATGGAGAAGGACAAATGTCGTGGGAAGACGTCCGAACATGGGTAGCCTCTCAGCGTCTCGACATGAAGCCTTTCACTAAGCTCGGGGACTATCTCCCTGACATGGATGGATGGCATGACATGGTGGAGTGATTGTCGATATATGACAATGTGTCCGTTTAGTCCATACTTTCTGTATGACAAAACTTTGAGTTATGCACGGCGAAACTTTATTTGTGATGTAATTAAACCGTCCTCCTCCTCGACTAGCGAAGATCACTCTAGTTAGTGCATTTTGGGTACGATGAACTTTGTTATTCATGCTTATGATATGTTGTTTCTATTTTTGTCAAGTCTGTCTCTTTCTGTTGCTCAACTACATATGTTGCATATCATCGGCTCATGTGACCATGCGGGTGCATAGATCATCGATGGAGAAGAAGTGCTACGCCAGGAGTATATATACGACGAGTGGCCAGAGTGTCAGGCCTAGGTGTACTGGTTTCCGGTTTCCGAGCGACAGGCAGTAGTTAGTTTAGGTTCACGCTAATGCGAGAGAGGGATACGAACTCATGTACTGCATAGTTCCACTCTCACTCAAAGTGATAGCTCTTCTCGCGTATATCATTGTTTAGATGGATGACTATGTATTTGCAAGTAATCGAGATATCGCTATTTTCGAGATGATGATGAGAGACCACTTTGTGTTGGATGATGATTATGGTGATGACATGATTTGATGAGACTAGTTGTATGTATATGCTATGATTACATGTGTATGTCTATGATATGCTAAAGATTATTGTATAAAGCCTATTCAAATACAAAACAAATATGTAGGAAAAAACTAATAAAACTAGTAGTAGCGAGGGGAAAAAAGTTAGCAGTAGCGCCGCCTTACCAGTAGCGTTTCCCTGTAAAAAGCGCTGCAGATAATATCAGCAGCGCTCTTCTCTAAATCGCGCTATAGCTATCCATGTATAGCAGTAGCGTGGGATGACACGCGCTACTGCTATACGTTAGCTGTAGCGCCTTATCAGTAGCCATCGTCCCGCGCTACTGATAGGCCTAAACCCCACGCTGCAGCTAGGCTTTTCCCTAGTAGTGTAAGATCATGCTAAATTCCCTCACAAGGTTGACAGTCTCAGGGCTCAGAGAAGGGCAAGAGGAGAATGTTTCAAGTGTGGAGAGAAATATGAACCTGGCCATAAATGCCCCAAGACTTTTCAATTGCACCTCATGGAAGAGTTATGGGATGCTTTATAACCATGTTAAAGTGACTCCAGTGAGCCTGATAGTGAGCCATCTGAAAAACAGCCTGATACGTCTCCAACATATCTATAATTTTTTATTGTTCCATGCTATTATATTACCCGTTTTCGATGTTTATGGGCTTTATTTTACACATTTATATCATTTTTGGGACTAACCTACTAACCGGAGGCCCAGCCCATATTGCTGTTTTTTGCCTATTTCAGTACTTCAAAGAAAAGTAATGTCAAACGGAGTCCGAACAGAATGAAACCTTCGGGAGCGTGATTTTTGGAACGAACGTGATCTAGAGGATTTGGAGTGCAAGTCAAGAAGCAGCTGAGGCGACCAAGAAGCAGCTGGGGCCCCAAGATATTCTAACCCATGGCACCCCAAGATATTCAAGAGTAGCGAAAAGCCTAAGCTTGGGGATGCCCCCGGAAGGCATCCCCTCTTTCGTCTTCGTTCATTGGTAACTTTACTTGGAGCTATATTTTTATTCACCAGATGATATGTGTTTTGCTTGGAGTGTCTTGTATGATATTAGTATTTTATTTTTATTCTTCCACAATCATCCTTGATGTACACACCTTTTGGGAGAATCCCACTTGATTGAAATTTCTTAGAATACTCTATGTGCTTCACTTATATCTTTTGAGCTAGATAATTTTTTCTCTAGTGCTTCACTTATATCTTTTAGAGCACGGCGGTGGCTTAATTTTGTAGAAATTGCTAGTCTCTCATGCTTCACTTATATTATTTTGAGAGTCTCTTAGAACAACATGGTATTTTCTATGGTTATAAAATTGGTCCTAAAATGGTAGGCATCCAAGTTGGGTATGATAAAAACTATCATAGGAAGTGAATTGGATGCTATGATCAATTTGATACTTGATAGTTGTTTTGAGATATGGAGGTAGTGATATTAAAGTCATGCTAGTTGCGTGATTATGAATTTAAAGAATGCTTGTGTTGAAGTTAGCAAGTCCCGTAGCATGCATGTACGGTTAAAGTTGTGTAACAAATTTGAAACATGAAGGGTCCTTGGATTGTGCATCCTTATGAGTGGCGGTCGGGGACGAGCGATGGTCTTTTCCTACCAATCTATCCCTCTAGGAGCATGCGCGTAGTGCTTGGTTTTTGATTACTTCTTAATTTTTGCAATAAGTACATGAGTTCTTTTGACTAATGTTGAGTCCATGGATTAGACGCACTTTTAACTTTCCATCATTGCTAGCCTCTTCGGTACCGTGCATTGCCCTTTCTCACCTTGAGAGTTGGTGCAAACTTCGCCGGTGTATCCAAACCCTGTGATATGATACGCTCTATCACACATAAACCTCCTTATATCTTCCTCAAAACATCCACCATACCTACCTATTATGGCATTTCCATAGCCATTCCGTGATATATTGCCATGCAACTTTCCACCGTTCCGTTTATCATCATGACACGCATTACTTTTGTCATATTGCCATTGCATGATCATGTAGTTGACATCGTATTTGTGGCAAAGCCACCATGCATAATTTTTCATACATGTCACTCTTGATTCATTGCACCATCCCGGTACACCGCCGGAGGCATTCATATAGAGTCATATCTTGTTCTAGCTTCGAGTTGTAATTCATGTGTTGTAAATCAATAAAAGTGATGATCACCATTATTAGAGCATTGTCCCCAAAGAAAAAAAAAGACCAAAAAAAAGAAAAAAAAGGCCAAAGAAAAAAAAGAAAAAAAGAGAGGCCAAAAGAAAAAAAGAAAGGTCCCAAAAAAAAGGAAAAAAGGAAATAAATAAAAAGGGGGCAATGTTACTATCTCTTTTCCACACTTGTGCTTCAAAGTAGCACCATGTTCTTCATATAGCGAATCTCATATGTTGTCACTTTCATATACTAGCGGGAATTTTTCATTATAGAACTTGGCTTGTATATTCTTACGATGGGCTTCCTCAAAATTCCCTAGGTCTTCGTGAGCAAGCAAGTTGGATGCACACCCACTTAGTTTTCTTTTGTTGAGCTTTCATTCATTTATAATCTAGTGCATCCATTGCATGGCAATCCCTACTCCTCATGTTGACATCAATTGATGGGCATCTCCATAGCCCGTTGATTATCCTCGTCAATGCGAGACTTTCTCCTTTTTTGTCTTCTCCACACAATCCCCATCATCATATTCTATTGCACCCATAGTGCTATATCCATGGCTCACGCTCATGTATTGCATGAAAGTTGAAAAAGTTTGAGATTATTTAAGTACAAAACAATTGCTTGGCTTGTCATCGGGGGTGTAGAATTTGGAAACATTTTTGTGTGACGAAAATGAAGCATAGCCTAACTATATGATTTTGTAGGGATGAACTTTCTTTAGCCATGTTATTTTGAGAAGACATGATTGCTTTTATTAGTATGCTTGAAGTATTAATATTTATTATGTCAATATGAACTTTTATTTTGAATCATTTGGATCTGAACATTCATGCCACAATAAAGAAAATTATATTGAGAAATATGTTAGGTAGCATTCCACATCAAAAATTCTGTTTTTATCATTTACCTACTCGAGGATGAGCAGGAATTAAGCTTGGGGATGCTTGATACGTCTCCAACGTATCTATAATTTTTGATTGTTCCATGCTATTATATTACCCGTTTTGGATGTTTATGGGCTTTATTTTACACATTTATATCATTTTTGGGACTAACCTACTAATCGGAGGCCCAGCCCGTATTGCTGTTTTTTTGCCTATTTCAGTATTTCGAAGAAAAGGAATATCAAACGGAGTCCAAACGGAATGAAACCTTCGGGAGCGTGATTTTTGGAACGAACGTGATCTAGAGGACTTGGAGTGCAAGTCAAGAAGCAGCCAGGGTGGCCACGAGGGTGGAGGGCGCGCCCACCCCTAGAGGGCGTGCCCCCTTATCTCGTGGGTCCCTCGGGCGGCCACCGACCTACTTCTTCCTCCTATATATACCCACGTACCCCGAAAACATCCAGGGAGCCAACGAAAACCTAATTCCACCGCCGTAACCTTCTGTATCCGCGAGATCCCATCTTGGAGCCTTCGTCAGCGCTCCGTCGGAGGGGGAATCGACCATGGAGGGCTTCTACATCAACACCATAGCCCCTCTGATGAGTTGTGAGTAGTTTACCACAGGCCTTCGGGTCCATAGTTATTAGCTAGATGGCTTATTCTCTCTTTTTGGATCTCAATACCATGTTCTCCCCCTCTCTTGTGGAGATCTATTTGATGTAACTCTTTTTGCGGTGTGTTTGTCGAGATCCGATGAATTGGGGGTTTATGATCAAGTTTATCTATGAGAAATATTTGAATATCCTCTGAATTCTTTTATGTATGATTGAGTTATCTTTGCAAGTCTCTTCGAATTATCAGTTTCGTTTGGCCTACTAGATTGATCTTTCTTGCAATGGGAGAAGTGCTTAGCTTTGGGTTTGATCTTGCGGTGTCGTTACCCAGTGACAATAGGGGTTGCAAGGCACGTATTGTATTGTTGCCATCGAGGATAAAAAGATGGAGTTTATATCATATTGCATGAGTTTATCCCTCTACATCATGTCATCTTTCTTAATGCATTACTCTGTTGTTATGAACTTAATACTCTAGATGCATGCTGGATATCGGTCAATGTGTGGAGTAATAGTTGTAGATGCAGGCAGGAGTCGGTCTACTTGTCACGGACGTGATGCCTATATACATGATCATGCCTAGATAATCTCATAATTATTCGCTTTTCTATCAATTGCTCGACAGTAATTTGTTCACCCACCGTAATACTTATGCTATCTTGAGAGAAGCCACTAGTGAATCCTATGGCCCCGGGTCTATCTTTTATCATATAAGCTTTTAATCTACTTTTATTTGCATCTTTACTTTTCCAATCTATATTATAAAATACCAAAAATATATTTATCTTATGATACTATCTCTATCAGATCTCACTTTCGCAAGTGGCCGTTAAGGGATCGACAACCCCTTTATTGCGTTGGTTGAGAGTTCTTTGTTTGTTTGTGTAGGTGCGTGGGACTTTTGAGGAGCCTCCTACTGGATTGATACCTTGGTTCTCAAAAATTGAGGGAAATACTTACGCTACTATTGCTGCATCACCCTTTCCTCTTCAAGGAAAACCAACGCAAGCTCAAGACGTAGCACAGCCCAGCAATAAGGATAGTGATAACTGCATGAAGTTATCTGAACATGCAGCAACAGGGACATCTTCTAAAGAAAGTATAAAACTGCAGGGTATGGTTGGGAAACGGCAGTTGCTCATTCTAGTGGATTCTGGGAGTTCAACCAACTTCATCAAAGCTGATCTAGTCAAAGAGTCTAAATGCCCAACAAAAAAATTCCTTCTGCTACAGTCACTGTTGCCAACGGAGGGCAATTACCATGTAACACTCAAGTGCCCAGTTTACAGTGGTTTTGTCAAGGACAAACTTTCACAACTCATTTGAAAGTTTTACCTCTGGGTAATTATGATATTATCTTGGGCATGTAGTGGCTAGAGATCATGTCCTATGTGGGTTGACTGGAGAAATAAGGTTATGAGATTTAAGTATCAAGGCACCAGGTACACTTAGAGGAGCCAGGGAGAAACCCACTCCTTGTACAACTATTTCAAGCAAACATTTGCAAGGCCTCCTGAATATTGGGGCAATTGATCAAGTAATTCACCTCTATCACATGGAAGAGCAACCCCTAGATGAAGCTTGCATTCCACCTGTAGTTCAACCTCTACTCGATAAGCATTCACAACTATTCAGTACTCCTAATAATTTGCCTCCTCACAGAGATTTTGACCATCAGATTTCCCTACTACCAGGTGCCAAACCTGTCAGTGTCAAACCATACAGATATAATCCTAAGCAGAAACAGGAAATTGAAACACAAGTCTCTGCAATGCTGCAACAAGGAGTAATTCAACATAGCACAAGTTCCTTTGCCTCTCCAATGTTGTTAACCAGAAAGAAGGATGGAACCTGGAGATTTTGCATGGACTACAGGGTGCTCAATTATGTAATAGTTCAACATAATAATGCTATGCCCCTAGTGGAAGAACTCTTAGATGAACTGGAAGGTGCTAAATATTTCACTAAGCTAGACTTGAAAGCAGGATATCATCAAATTAGGTTGGTGGAACACAAAACTGCTTTCAAGACCCATCATGGACTGCATGAATTCAAGGTCATGCCTTTTGGCCTGATCAATGCTCCTACAACATTTCAAGTTGCGATGAACAAACTATTTGTTGTTCTTCTCAGGAAGTGTGTCTTGGTTTTTATGGATGAAATTCTCATCTACAGTGCAACTTTGGAAGAGCATTTGAAACATTTGGAGCAAGTCTTCACCATCCTAAAGGACAATCAGTTGTATGTGAAATTAAGTAAGTGCCCTTTTGCCTGGTAGGAATTGGAATACCTTGGCCATGTCATCAATGGGAAGGGAGTTCAAACTAACCCAAGCAAGATTGCAGTTGTTCAAGTGTGGCCAGTTCCTACCAATGTCAAACAAGTCAGGAGTTCCCTAGGCCTCACTTGATACTACTAGAGATTCATTAAGAATTATGGAATTATTAGTAGGAGCTTGTCTGACTTGCTAAATAAGGATATGGTATTCACCTGGACACCCACTAATGAGGCAGGTTTTCAGATCTTAAGTCTGCCTTGGCTCAAGCTCGTGTCTTGGCATTGCCACATTTAGGAAACATGCCATTAGTCCCAGTTCGTAAGGGCCTTTAGTCCCGATTTTGCTACCGCGACTAAAGAATCAGGACCAAAGGCCCCCCTTTTTAGTACCGGTTGTGCCACGAACCGGGACTAAAGGCCCTCCTGCCTGAGCAAAGCGGCCACGTGGATCCCCTTTAGTCCAGGTTGGTAGCACCAATCGGGACAAGAAGGCCGCCACGCGTCAGGCTCTGCCGAGCGCTGGGGCTTAGATTTTTTTAAAGGAGGGGTTTAGGGGTTTCATTTTGTGTTTCCCCCTTTTCTTTTGTGTTTACCATTCAATTATTTTATATTTAGGGTTTTCATTTTTATTTTATATTTTCCATTCAACTCGACGGTGGCTACTTGAAAGTGCTAGTTATCGACTAAAGGGGGGTGAATAGGCGATTTTTATCAAAGTCTTCAAAACATGGAAGTTTCGAAGACAAACAATAGAAATGACCTAATTGATATGCAGCGGAAGATAAACTACAACAAGCAAGCCATAGTCAAGTATGCAATAATGTGAACATACAAAGACTAATAGCAGCTAGGTAGTAAGGATCAGGATGGAAGATAGTACGAAGCCAATCAACGAAAGTAGTCAAGCAATGAAGTCAAACAGATAAGACAAATAAGCAATGACTTCACAAAGACAAACTCAAAGTAAAGGAGGGAAGGGATAGAACCAGTCACTTGTTGAAGACACAGGATTTGTTGGACCAGTTCCAGTTGCTGTGACAACTGTACGTCTGGTTAGGGAGGCTGAGATTCAACTCAAAAGATCGCGTCTTCACCTTATTAACCTTGAACTAAGGACACACAGTCCTCACCAAATCACTCTAGTAAGTCTTCAAGGTAGACTTCCGAACCTTCACAGACTTCGTTCACCGGCAATCCATAATGACTCTTGGATGCTCAGAACGCGACGCCTAACCGGCTGGAGGATACACAGTCCTCAAGTGTAATAAGTCTTCAGGTCACACAGACAGGAAGACTTCAGTGATGCCTAACACTCTTTGGCTCTGGGTGTTTGGGCTTTGTCCTCGCAAGGATTTCTCTCTCAAAGGCTTCGAGGTGGGTTGCACTCAAAACGACAAAAGCCGTAAACTAACTCTAAGCAGCCACCAATTTATGGTGTAGGGGGTGGGCTATTTATAGCCACAAGGCAACCCGACCTGATATGTCTGAAATGACCCTGGGTCACTAAGGAACTGACACGTGTTCCAACGGTCAGATTTCAAACACACACGACAACTTTACTTGGGCTACAAGCAAAGCTGACTCATCCAGCTCTGGATAAGATTTGCTCTCATTGTCTTCGCTCGAAGACATAGGATTTGGGTTGAGCATCACTTCAGTCACTCTGACTTTGTTCACTTGGACCCCACTTAACAGTACGGTGGTTCCTATGACTCAACAAAGAAGAAAAGGAAACAACGAAACAACTCAGTCTTCGCGCTCCATAGTCTTCACTCAATGTCTTCTCATGTCATAGTCTTTAGTGCGAATATCTTCACACACCACCATTGTCTTCAATGTCTTCATACATTTTTAGGGGTCATCTCCAGTAGGTAAACTGAATCGATGAGGGACACTTCCTACGTTATCCTGCAATTCTCACAAACCCACTAGTCCCTCAACCAACTTTGTCGTCAATACTCCAAAACCAACTAGGGGTGGCACTAGATGCACTTACAATCTCCCCCTTTTTGGTGATTGATGACAAACTGGTTGAAGTTTTCAACGGGAAAGAAGTATGTGAAATTGTAAAGGATAGGGTATTGTCTTCATAAGTGGCAAGGGCTCCCCCTGAAGATGTGCATATAAATAATTTGCTTTTGGAATGCAAATGCACATGGCAGGTTGTACTTTTGGAGATCCTCTTCAACTTATGAAGATAATTCATCATGCACGAAATGATATAACTAAGAGAATGACATGCATAATGAAAAATGGACGTCTGTAGAATGATCTAAGTGCGGAAGTTATCATCGCATGTGGAAACGCAAATAAGTAGCTGACGACCATCAAGTTTAAGTGTTACAACTCAAAGAACGAAGTGTATCAAATGTAAGAGTTGTAAGCACTAGGCAAAAATATAAAGCAACCGCCCTTATGAACCCCCTTGAAGACTATCAACTCATATGCTTCTCCCCCTTTTTTCAGTAATGACCAAAAAGGTTTGAAGACATAGAGCATCTACTCGTCCTCTTGAGGAGTAGGTGAAGCAGTAGGGTTGTCGTTGTTGTTTGGCGGTGCAGACGAACTTGGTGCAGTGTCGATGCATGCAGAAATAGGGGGTGGTGAGGTAGCATCATCTTCATCATCGATCATATTTGCGTGCACAGTTGCCGCGGAGGAAGAATAGTCAGAGTCTTCAAGAGATGGAGTTCTTCGTAGGACAGCATTCCGTGGAGGTGTAGAGTCAAACTTGAATCTTTTAGTGAAGCCATCGTCTTGAAGATCTGCTTCAGCACTGAGTAGGGTCAAACTCTTCCATGACCGCCGACAAGTTTCGTGAGTGACAAATGCATTCTTGGTGGCAAGGTTTCGAATGCGATTTACATCCACCAAGAGGCTTTGCATCTGACGCTTGAGCCAAAAATGATGCTTATCTTGTTTCTGATGCAGGGCCACTAGAAGTTCTCGGTCATTTAGGACCCGAGCGCGCTTCCGAGGCCTTTGAGCAATTGTGCTCTCAGTAGCTTCAGTTGGCACATGATGAGGTAGACGAGTGTTTCCAGCCATTGGATAGACACGAGTTATGGCTTGGACTCCTTCCATGGGCTGAGTGAAGCTTTGGTGTTCAGCATTTTGAAGACTAAGAGGCTTCTTGGCAGGTTCAGGGTATATGGCTTCAACTGACATATCAACCTCTGGTAGAAAGATCACATGATTGCGAGCAGAGGGTTGATAGTTGATAGCAGAGTGTTGCTTGATGAGGCGCATGACCCATGGAGCATAGAATTTCAGTCCGAAAAGGTCAGATCCAGATGCAGCCAGTTGCCTGAGGAAGAAATCTTGTGCATTAAAGCTGATGCCATTGAGGATGTAAAAGACCAATGTCTTCATGGCTCCTTCAAGTTTTGCAGCTGATGAATGCCCTTTGATCAGCCATAGAGTCCGCCTGATGATGTGATATATGGTGTGCGGCAGATACTCAAGGTCATTAACAAAGAACTCCTTTGGATATTCAGCATCATGTGGCAAAGGCTTCATCATGCTCAACATCTGGCTCATGTTTGGTTCTGGTTTATGGAAGATGCTCTCCAGTGCATTGCAGTGGTTTTGACAACCAGGTTCATATAGGTCTCCGGGAGTGGATAGACCTGTAAGCTCAATGATGTCAAGAGCTTTGGCTTCATGATGAACATTTCCTGTCATCCACTCGAGAACCCATGTCTTTGTATCTCTCTTATAACCGCGAATGTGGAGCGTAGCATAGAATTGAAGCAGTAGTTCTTCATTCCAATGTTCTTTGTCTGTCACAAAGCTGAGCAGACTAGCATCACGAAAGCAGTCTAGTGCTTCTTCTAAGCATGGCAGTCCAGCAGTGGCTTCAGTGTCGAGGCGCATATGAGGAAAAATGCGCCCTTGATCATACAGAACACAGGAGTAATAGCTTCGTTGCTGATGACTCCAGAAACGATCTGATGATATTCTTGGCCTTGTGTAGGGGTTCTTTGAGTTGTCAAAGAATGTGTTATGGCTTTTGAAGCCATTTGCATGGAAGGACCCGACAGATGTGGTAGTACCAGGAAACCTTGGCAGTCTTGGCTTTGGCTTCTGGACCTGAGGCCTATGCTCAATGTGATAGTCAAACTGAGGACCAGAGACATTAGGTGGAGGGACCAGAACGGGCCATCTTACTGTGATTAGCTCTCCACGGTTGTATGCTTGCTCAATTGTATAGGGCCTTGGTGGCGGAACAGGAGCAGTGGCAGCAACAGTGGCTTCGGGCTGCACATCAGAAGCTTCAGGAGCATTTTCATCATTGACTTCTGGCACGGTGCTTGGGACAGGCTCCACATTAGCTTCAGCCATGACTATGTCATTGGCTTCATTGGTGTTGGTGGTGGCATCCTCAAGGTTTTCAACCTCCAGTTGATGAGCTGGAGGGTCAGGCACAGACACGTTCACTTCATGAATAGCTTCTTCGGGTATGGGGGGAGTAGGGACACGTTCTTCTTGAAGTTCGTCATCGGCTGATGCAGCCGGATTGTCTTTAGCCATTGGGGCTTCAGATACGGAGACATTCACAGTTGGAGTGGCTTCTAAAAACACTTGACGTGCAACAGGTTGATGGTGCACTTCTCCTTCTGGAATGCTCGGAAGAGGGACTTGAGGCCTTGGTCCTTTGCGAAGCCTTTGTAGGACGGGCGATGCCTTGGGAGATGGAGTAGGCAGGCCCTCATCCTCTTCAACTTGCACGGATGGTGTGACTTGTTGTTGTTGGGGAGTACTGGGGGAGTCTTGTTGTTGCAGGCGATCAGCCCATGATGCATCCTGAGCAATTGGCGTCAGAGGACGACCAATGCTGATGATTTCGCTGTTCGTATGAACAGGCGATGATACCACATTGTATTCAATTTGAGGAAGAACTTCATCATCTTCAACATTGTCATGGTGACCAATGTCTTCAGCAGTGATGGGATCAACTGCTGGAATCTCTTCAGCTTCAGGAGCCTCTGTGGAAGCAGGCTCACGAACAGTCATTCGTAGTTCTTGGCTTGCAGATGCAGGACGAACTACTGAGATGGGTTCAACAACAAGGGGCTCTGTGGGAGCAGCCCGATTTTTCTTGGTCTTGTGCTTCTTCTTGGAGGGAGCAGCATCAGAGGCTTCTGAGGTTTTGCATTTTCTGGCTTCAGCCTCTGCAGCCCTTGTCTTCTTCTGTTCTGAAGCGGTTGACGTGACTTTTGGCTTCGAGCCAGTCATGCTGCTTGGGAAGACAATGTGAGGTTCATCTTGCCTTGAAGGTGCAGATTGGACAGTCGATTTCTTCTTCTTTGCAGCCATCCTGGGGTCGATGCCAGGACGACCAAGAGCCTTGCGCTTCTCTGCCTCATTGTAGGCAAGCACACACTTGTCAGCCAGACCCTTCATGCGCTCTCTAGAGCCTCGAGCTTCTTCACGCTTCTTGTGAAAGGCTTCTTTGAGCTCATGCAGCATGATCTTGAAGTTTTTGACATCTTGCACGTTGAGCGTGGCCACATGCTTCTTGAACTGAGCCTTTTCACAGTCAATCTTGTGCTTCAGTTCGACGATGCACTGAGCAATAGCTAGCTCAGAAGCAATGGAACCATTGAATGCGACGCTGAGGCCAATGGGAAGTTGCAAGTCATCAAAGCTGAGATTTGGTGTGCCAAACCACTCATCAATGAAGTTATGGATGATTGCCACGTCAAAGAGAGGCAAGTTGTTGAAGATCTTAGCTTCTTCCTTGATCTTGATCAGTTGCTCAAGAGCATCATCTGCAAGATCGTCATCGCTGGACAGATCAATGAGCTCTTCACGCAGAATGGCAGCAGGAGTCAGAGTCTGATCAGTACTCTTGATGATTTTCTTTTTCTTCTCCTTCTTCTTGGAGATGCGTGAAAGATCTTCAGACTGCACACTATCTTCAGGAGGTGCAGTGGCCAGTGGCTTCACACGAGAAGCTTTTGGAGGTGCAGCTGATGTTGAAGCCTTAATTTTCTTTGGCTTCTGCGGCCTTGGAGGAGGAGCTGGGGCTTCATCAGAATCAGCATCATTATCAGAATGATCCACTTTGGCACCTTGTACCAAGACATATGAGATTAGTCCATCAAGGTTTGAAAATGGGCCGATTCTATTTTCTTCCGTTTCACGTGTGCCATCATCACGGGGAGCAGAGGGACTAGGATTGAAGTCTAATCCCCATGACTTCTTGTTTTCCTTTGCCGAAGCCTTTGCATACTGGAAGTTGCGCTTGAAGAGATTGTCGTCACGACACCAGAGCAATGATGATGGGTCGGCATCTTCAGGCTGTGGTCCACGGACCATACAAGGATAGAATTCTTGTGCAGTGGCTTCAGCTTTGTTCTTGGGGGGAAGGCCTCGATACAGAATATCACCCCAAGGACTCTTGATAGCATTATTCTCAGCATAGTCCTGGGTCACGAACTTGTACTTGAACCATTGTTCAGCCCAATAGCGTCGAATCCATTGGATTCGTGTCTTGCGCTGATTATAATCCTCTTCAGGATCTGTCTTGTAAAGTTCTGCAAGATCATCAGGCAGATCCTTTGATGTTCCCCCTCGACGCTGTCTGCCACCCTTCCTTACAGATTTCTCCGTAGCCATGAACTTCAAACTGAATGGTTTCAATATGTTCAAAGGCTTCAAAGGCTTTCGCTTGTTGATCAGACAGGAACTGGCTTCGGGAGATTCAATGTGTTGCTGTAAGAATTCTGCAAACGAATGCAGACTATGAGAACCTTGGGATTCTCCCACGGACATGTACCTGTGACAGCATTAGAGATGCGAGGGAAGGGGAAGAGGTCATATGCATTCTCAATAGATTTTGAAGATAAATCAGTTTGAAGACATTGACCTCATGTTGCGAAGACATTCACTTATATGTTGAGAGTCGGTTCCAGATTTGTACGAATCCGTGAATAAGTACAAGTGAGGAATCTAACTAGATATGAAGCTTAAGTGGATATACTAGGCAGTATGAGATGTAGACAGAATATATCTAACTTTGTATAGACAGAAACCAATTTTGGTAAATTGGATGAATCATTGAGGATCAAAAAGCTGGTAAAAATAGAGTTATATTTACCACACGATGAACTGCTAGATGGGATGAATAGGAGACCGAGCAGTTCAATCCACCGTGCCCTAACTTCGCGACGGAGGACACCTATGGCAGCAGCGGAGAGGACAATGGCCGCGGCCGGCGTGAGGACGGCGTCGGAGAAGTTGCGGCAGCTAAGCGCTTCATCGCCAGCGTCGTCGAGAGCTAGCGGTGGCGCTAGGGTTTTGACGAGGTGGAGAGGTGGAAGAAGGTTTTCTTGACCGCAGGGGGCACACATTTATAAGAAGGTGTGCGGTACAGCGCAATTACGCAGGTGCCCCTGCCTGTTCACATCTGAGGAACACGTGGCAAGCATGCAACATACTCAAAGTTGTCCCATGTTCCCACGCCCGCCAAGTTTGTCGGATGGTCGTTCCGGCTTCTCCGAATTTCAGTCAATAAGGATGAATCATTTAATAGACTTAATGTTTGTCTCTGTGTCTTCTGCTGACAAGGATGCGGAGAAGACATTCGATAGTTTCAATAGAATGCATATGATTTGGACAGATAGAGTTTGAGATAGTAAGCATAGAGAGATTAGGGTCCGATCACATTCACTTAGTTCAAAAGATTCAACAATGAAGACATAGCTATAAGTGAATGTTGTAGATGACAGAATACTAGTATATATATATATATATATATATATATATATATATATATGAAAAAGCAATCAAATCAACATAGTGAAGTGAATCATGAAGATTAGTTGAAATTTTGAAGTCAAATCAACTGCGAAGATATTCAACAATAACGCCATGAGTGAAACACTTCAAACCAAGAAATTTGGTGGTGGCATTACCCACCGTATAGGAAGTATTAGACCCAGACACGGCACACAATTATCGTGGCGCTCCGAAGTCAAATTCCATGTTAATGTATTCACACTCAGAATGTAAGTCTTCATTGATTGAAGATATACTTTACTTCATGTGTTGCACATCTAAGTCATCAACATGCATAAGTATTAGGATGTGTGCTTGATCACAGGACATTTGAGGATTCTAAGATATTTAGCTCACACCGTAACTTGCAAAACCTTTTCTCATCCAGGGGCTTTGTGAAGATATCTGCCAGTTGCTCTTCAGTGTTGACGTGAATGATGTCAATATCTTTCTTCATGACATGATCTCTGAGAAAGTGATGACGAATTTCAATGTGCTTTGTCTTCGACTGAACTGGATTGTTGGCAATCTTGATGGCGCTTTCGTTGTCGCAGAAGATAGGTACTTGTTTTAGATTGACGCCATAGTCCTTGAGAGTTTGCTTCATCCACAGAAGCTGAGCACAACAAGATCCAGCAGCAATGTATTCAGATTCAGCAGTTGAGAGTGATACACAGTTTTGCTTCTTTGAAGACCAACAGACAAGTGATCGTCCCAGAAAGTGACATGTTCCTGATGTAGACTTGCGATCCACCTTGTCACCAGCATAATCAGCATCCGAGAATCCAACCAGATCAAATCTTGAGCCCTTTGGATACCATAATCCGAGTGTTGGGGTGTAAGCCAAATATCTAAGAATTTGCTTCACAGCTAAGTGATGCGATTCCTTTGGTGCCGCTTGGAATCGAGCACACATGCAAACACTAAGCATAATATCTGGCCTAGATGCACATAGGTAAAGTAAAGAACCAATCATGGAGCGGTATACCTTTTGATCGAACTCTTTACCATTGTCG
Organism: Triticum aestivum; assembly: GCF_018294505.1. Taxonomy (NCBI): domain Eukaryota; kingdom Viridiplantae; phylum Streptophyta; class Magnoliopsida; order Poales; family Poaceae; genus Triticum; species Triticum aestivum. The sequence continues at coordinate 498,072,921 of NC_057813.1, forward strand.
ACGGGACCAAGATGATGTTTGGCTGGCATTGGTGTCGTGTAGCCTTTGCAATCTTGCATGCCAAACTTCTTCAGACAGTCTTTGAGATATTTTTCTTGAGATATGAAAATGCCATTCCTTTGCTGACGAATTTGAAGACCAAGGAAGAACTACAACTCACCCATCATGGACATATGATATTGCTCTTGCATCATGTATCCAAACTCATCACTGTACTTCTGGTTGGTGCAGCCGAAGATTATGTCATCCACATATATTTGGCATACAAACAGTTCACCATCATATGTCTTCGTGAAGAGTGTGGGATCGAGGGATCCTGGTTTGAAGCCTTTGCTCTTTAGGAAGTCTTTGATTGTATCATACCAAGCGCGAGGAGCTTGTTTGAGGCCATACAATGCTTTGTTTAATTTGTACACCATATCAGGATGTTTTGGATCTTCAAAGCCAGGTGGTTGAGCAACATACACTTCTTCTTCAATCTTGCCATTGAGGAAAGCACTCTTCACATCCATTTGATATAGCAAGATGTTGTGGTGATTATCATAGGCTAGCAGGATGCGAATAGCTTCAAGCCTAGCCACCGGAGCAAATGTTTCATCAAAGTCAATTCCTTCAACTTGAGTATATCCTTGAGCCACAAGACGTGCTTTGTTTCTGACGACTTAACCATGCTCATCTTGTTTGTTCCGATATATCCATTTAGTGCCAATAATGTTATGTTTGCGAGGGTCAGGGTGCTTGACAAGTTCCAAACATTATTCAGCTTGAACTGTTGAAGTTCTTCTTGCATGGCTTGAATCCATTCAGGTTCCATAAAGGCTTCAGCAACTTTCTTGGGTTCAGATGTTGATACAAATGAAAAATGCCCACAGAAATTTGCTAACTGTGTTGCTCTTGAGCGAGTAAGTGGACCAGGTGCATTGATGCTATCAATTATCTTCTCAATTTGTACTTCATTTGCAACACAAGGATGAACTGGACGAAGCCCTTGCTCATGCTGATCATTGTCATCATTGAGAGGATTGTCTTCGGTCTGAGCATTGTCTTCAGGTTGGTTTGGTGCAGAAATGATAAGTTCCTCTTCAAGCTGTGCTTCAGAGGGCATGATTTCACTAGTTCCCATCAGCTTGATAGATTCGCTGGAAGGAGCTTCATCTAACGTGCTTGGCAGGAGCTCTCGTTGTGAACCATTGGTTTCATCAAATCGCACGTCCACAGTTTCAACGATTTTGTAGTGGAAGAGGTTGAAGACTCTGTAAGAGTGTGAATCCTTTCCATAACCAAGCATGAAGCCTTCATGAGCTTTGGGTTCGAATTTTGACTTATGATGGGGATCCTTGATCCAGCACCTAGCACCAAAGACTCTGAAGTAGCTTACATTTGGCTTCTTGCCAGTAAGGAGCTCATAGGATGTTTTGCCCAGAAGCTTGTGGATGTAAACACGGTTGATGATGTGACAAGTTGTATCAATAGCTTCAGGCCAGAACTTTCTTGGTGTCTTGTATTCGTCGAGCATTGTTCGAGCCATCTCAATGAGGGTTCTGTTCTTGCGCTCTACAATGCCATTTTGCTGTGGTGTGTATGGGGCAGAGAACTCATGAGTGATTCCCATTGTATCTAGATAAAGATCAAGCCCGGTGTTCTTGAATTCAGTGCCATTATCACTTCTGATATGCTTGATCTTGACGCCATAGTTGTTCATTGCTCGATTGGCGAATCGTCTGAAGACATCTTGTACTTCAGTCTTGTAGAGAATTATGTGTACCCATGTATATCTTGAGTAGTCATCAACAATGACGAAGCCATAGAGACACACTGTTGTTGTGAGGGTAGAGTAGTGAGTAGGGCCAAATAAGTCCATGTGCAACAGCTCGAAGGGTTGAGATGTCGTCATGATTGTCTTCGAGGGGTGCTTGGCCCTCGTCATCTTTCCAGCTTCGCAGGCACCACACAAATGATCTTTCTTGAACTTGACACCTTCAATGCCTATGACATGCTTTTTCTTGACGAGAGTGTGTAAGTTCCTCATGCCAGCATGCCCCAGCCTTCGATGCTAGAGCCAGCATTCTGAAGCTTTTGCAAGAAGACATACGGCAAGCTGTGGACCTGCTGAGAAATCTACCATGTATAGATCACCTTTCCTATACCCTTCGAAGACTAGAGACTTGTCAGATTCCATTAGTACAAGGCAACGATATTTTCCGAATATCACAATCATGTTTAAGGCACGAAGCATTGAAACAGACATTAAGTTGAATCCAAGGGATTCAACAAGCATCACTTTATCCATGTGTTGATCCTTTGAGATTGCAACTCTACCTAGACCCAATACCTTGCCTTTACCAGTGTCAGCAAATGTGATTTGACTCTTGTCGGATGGACGTAAGGTTGAGTCCATGAGAAGACTTCGATCACCAGTCATATGATTAGTGCATCCGCTGTCCATAATCCATTCTGAAGCACGAGGTGTCATACCCTACAGTGCAGTTAGGAGGATAGGCTTCACAAGGTATGTTGTGAAGCATAAGCATTTGACGCACACTAGGATTATCACAGCATAGATGAATGTTAGAACACACAGTATGACAGGTAAATGATTCATATGTGGAATGCATAGTGAGTCATTTTATCATGAGTCCCTTTGTGTTTTAGGTCCCCAACAATAATATCATACACCTTTGATTGCTGGCTGGAGACCATATTCTGCAAAAGAGAGTTAATTCTTCTTCACCACCCACATCTTCAGGGGTGGTTTAGAAGCAATGAGTCTAAGTGTAGCATCTGAGAATTTCGGCTTTGAAGCCCTAGCAAATAGCCTTGCAGGAGATGGATAATACTCATATGAATAAGCAGAAAAGTTCTTAGTCCTATGAACATGGCAGTTTGAGGACACACGTTCATATTCATAAGTTTGAGTATGATTTCCCTGCAAAACATTGGCGTTAGGGTGACTCAAGTGAGTCCTGTATTTGTATGAAGCCGTTGGACCATATGATGCCTTTGATCTGGGGTTTGTATTCTTCCCAGGTGGTGTCATGATGACATTCACTGGAAGATTCTCAAGACAGCTTTTGGGAACCCATATCTTCTTCATAGGTGGTCCATTCCTGTAGTTAGTACCAATATACCTGGCAAACACTTCACCATTCTGATTTTTGAACAGTTTATAGTTTGCATCAAGGATTCATCAATGATAATAGGATTTGCACAGGTAAATCCAGATAAAGTGGATGGATCCACTGAAGGTTCCTTTGCAGCAACCCATGTGGTTTTGGGATACTGCTCAGGCTTCCAGTAGGATGTTGGAAATATGCCCTAGAGGCAATAATAAAAGTATTATTATATTTCATTGTTCATGATAATTGTCTTTTATTCATGCTATAACTGTATTATCCGGAAATCGTAATACACGTGTGAATACATAGACCTCAATATGTCCCTAGTGAGCCTCTAGTTGACTACCTCGTTGTGATCAACAGATAGTCATGATTTCCTGGCTATGGACATTGGATGTCGTTGATAACGGGATCACATCATTAGGAGAATGATGTGATGGACAAGACCCAATCCTAAGCATAGCACAAAGGTCGTTTAGTTCGTTTGCTAGAGCTTTGCCAATGTCAAGTATCTCTTCCTTAGACCATGAGATCGTGTAACTCCCGGATACCGTAGGAGTGCCTTGGGTGTATCAAACGTCACAACGTAACTGGGTGACTATAAAGGTGCATTACAGGTATCTCCGAAAGTAGCTGTTGGGTTGACACGGATCGAGACTGGGATTTGTCACTCCGTATGACGGAGAGGTATCTCTGGGCCCACTCGGTAATGCATCATCATAATGAGCTCAAGGTGACCAAAGTGTTGGCCACGAGATCATGCATTACGATATGAGTAAAGTGACTTGCCGGTAACGAGACTGAACAAAGTATTGGGATACCGACGATCGAGTCTCGGGCAAGTAACGTACCGATTGACAAAGGGAATTGTATACAGGGTTTGATCGAATCCTCGACATCGTGGTTCATCCGATGACAACATCGAGAAGCATGTGGGAGCCAACATGGGTATCCAGATCCCGCTGTTGGTTATTGACCGGAGAACGTCTCGGTCATGTCTACATGTCTCCCGAACCCGTAGGGTCTACACACTTAAGGTTCGATGACGCTAGGGTTATAAAGGAAGTTTGTATGTGGTTACCGAATGTTGTTCGGAGTCCCGGATGAGATCCCGGACGTCACGAGGAGTTCCGGAATGGTCCGGAGGTAAAGATTTATATATGGGAAGTCCTATTTTGGCCACCGGAAAATGTTCGGGATTTTTCGGTATTGTACCGGGAAGGTTCTAGAAGGTTCCGGAGTGGGGCCCACCTGCATGGGGGGACCCACATGAACGTGAGTAGTGGGGGAAAGGCCCCACACCCCTGGTCAAGACGCACCAAGATCCCCCCTTAGAAGGAATAAGATCATATCCCGAAGGGATAAGATCAAGATCCCTAAAAAGGGGGATAACAATCGGTGGGGAAGGAAATGATGGGATTTCTTTCCTCCCACCTTGGCCAACGCCCCAATGGACTTGGAGGTCAAGAAACCAGCCCCTCCACCCCTATATATAGTGGGGAGGCGCATGGGAGCTTAAAAAAAGCCAAGGCGCAACCCCTCCCCTCCCCAACACCTCTCCTCCTCCGTATATGCTTGGCGAAGCCCTGTCGGAGTACTGCTGCACCAACTACACCACGCCGTCGTGCTGCCGTTGGAGCAATCTTCCTCAACCTCTCCTTCCCCCTTGCTGGATCAAGAAGGAGGAGACGTCTCCCGTCCCGTACGTGTGTTGAACGCGGAGGTGCTGTCCGTTCAGCACTTGGACATCGGTGATCCGAATCACGTTCGAGTACGACTCCATCATCACCATCCCCTTGGCTAGCTTCCGCTCATGATCTACAAGTGTTATGTAGATGCAAACTCTCTCCCTTGACTCGTTGCTTAGATGAACTCATAGATGGATCTTGGTGAAACCGTAGGAAAAATTTTAATTTTCTGCAACGTTCCTCAACAGTGGAACCATCAGCATTCATTTTCCTCTCGAACCCAACACCCTCTTTCCTAGGGTTTCGGTTCAGAATCTGCTTTTTGAGGACATCACAAAGTGTCTGATGTCCTTTCAGACTTTTATACATCCCTGTTTCAAGCAGTGTCTTCAACCTAGCATTTTCATCAGCAATAGTAGTGGTATCCTCAGCAGAGGGGTTAGTTGCCACATCAGTAGTTGAAGACAAAGCAACAGTAGCAGCATTGGAACATTTAGCAACAGAGGTAGCGTTATTACGCTCAATGCATTTTAAACATGGTGGTTCAAATCCATTCTGTGTAACGCTGATTTGTTGAGCAAGTAATGAATCACGCTCCTTCCAAAGATCTCCATAATCTACCCTTATCTTTTTGAGATCAAGCTTTCTTTGAAGACATTCAGAAGAAAGTTTCTCATGATCACACAAGAGAGCATTATGTTACCGTGATCAAGAAGGACGACAAGGAGGTTGCCGCGCCTGGTAAGCCAGTTACCGGGAAGAAGTCAAAGAATGGACCTAAGCCTGAGACTGAGTGCTTTTATTGCAAGGGGAAGGGTCACTCGAAGCGGAACTGCCCCAAATACTTAGCAGATAAGAAGGCCGGCAAAACCAAAGGTATATTTGATATACATGTAATTGATGTGTACCTTACCAGTACTCGTAGTAACTCCTGGGTATTTGATACCGGTGCTGTTGCTCATATTTGTAACTCATAGCAGGAGCTGTGGAATAAACGGAGACTGGCGAAGGACGAGGTGACGATGCGCGTCGGGAATGGTTCCAGAGTCGATGTGATCGCCGTCGGCACGCTGCCTCTACATTTACCTACGGGATTAGTTTTGAACCTTAATAATTGTTATTTAGTGCCAAGTTTGAGCATGAACATTGTATCTGGATCTCGTTTAATATGAGATGGCTACTCATTTAAGTCTAAGAATAATGGTTGTTCGATTTATATGAGAGATATGTTTTATGGTCATGCTCCGATGGTCAATGGTTTATTCTTAATGAATCTCGAGCGTAATATTACACATGTTCATAGTGTAGATGCCAAAAGATGTAAAGTTGATAACGATAGTCCCACATACTTGTGGCACTACCGCCTTGGTCACATTGGTGTCAAGCGCATGAAGAAGCTCCATGCCGATGGACTTTTAGAGTCTCTTGATTATGAATCGTTTGACACGTGCGAACCATGCCTCATGGGCAAGATGACCAAGACTCCGTTCTCCGGAACAATGGAGCGAGCAACCAACTTATTGGAAATCATACATACCGATGTGTGCGGTCCAATGAGCGTTGAGGCTCGCGGAGGATATCGTTATGTTCTCACTCTCACTGATGACTTAAGTAGATATGGGTATGTCTTCTTAATGAAACACAAGTCTGAGACCTTTGAAAAGTTCAAGGAATTTCAGAATGAGGTGGAGAATCAACGTGACCGAAAGATAAAGTGCCTACGATCAGATCGTGGAGGAGAATATTTAAGTCACGAATTTGGCACACACTTAAGGAAATGTGGAATCGTTTCACAACTCACGCCGCCTGGAACACCTCAGCGAAACGGTGTGTCCCAACGTCGTAATCGCACTCTATTGGATATGGTGCGGTCTATGATGTCTCTTACTGATTTACCGCTATCATTTTGGGGATACACTCTAGAGACAGCTACATTCACTTTAAATAGGGCACCGTCTAAATCCGTTGAGACGACACCGTATGAATTATGGTTTGGGAAGAAACCTAAGCTGTCGTTTCTAAAAGTTTGGGGATGCGATGCTTATGTCAAGAAACTTCAACCTGAAAAGCTCGAACCCAAGTCGGAAAAATGCGTCTTCATAGGATACCCTAAGGAAATTGTCGGGTATACCTTCTACTTAAGATCCGAGGGCAAAATCTTTGTTGCCAAGAACGGATGCTTTCTGGAAAAAGAGTTTCTCTCGAAAGAAGTAAGTGGGAGGAAAGTAGAACTCGATGAAGTACTACCTCTCGAACGGGAAAGTGGTGCAGCTCAGGAAAATGTTCTTGTGATGCCCACACCAACTGAAGAGGAAACCAATGATGATGATCAAGGTACTTCGGATCAAGTTGCTACTGAACTTCGTAGGTCCACAAGGACACGTTCCGCACCAGAGTGGTACGGCAACCCCGTCCTGGAAATCATGTTGTTAGACAACGGTGAACCTTCGAACTATGAAGAAGCGATGGCGGGCCCAGATTCCAACAAATGGCTTGAAGCCATGAAATCCGAGATAGAATCCATGTATGAAAACAAAGTATGGACTTTGACAGACTTGCCCGATGATCGGCGAGCGATAGAAAACAAATGGATCTTTAAGAAGAAGACAGACGCGGATGGTAATGCCACCATCTATAAAGCTCGACTTGTCGCTAAGGGTTATCGACAGGTTCAAGGGATTGACTACGACGAGACATTCTCTCCCGTAGCGAAGCTAAAGTCCGTCCGAATCATGTTAGCAATTGCCACATACTATGATTATGAGATATGGCAGATGGACGTCAAAACAGCATTCCTTAACGGGCATCTTAAGGAAGAACTGTATATGATGCAGCCGGAAGGTTTTGTCGATCCTAAGAATGCTAACAAAGTATGCAAGCTCCAGCGATCCATTTATGGGCTGGTGCAAGCATCTCGGAGTTGGAATATTCGCTTTGATGAGATGATCAAAGCGTTTGGGTTTATGCAGACTTATGGAGAAGCTTGCGTTTACAAGAAAGTGAGTGGGAGCTCTGTAGCATTTCTCATATTATATGTAGATGACATACTCTTGATGGAAAATAATATAGAATTTCTGGACAGCATTAAGGCCTACTTGAATAAGTGTTTTTCAATGAAGGACCTTGGAGAAGCTGCTTACATATTAGGCATCAAGATCTATAGAGATAGATCGAGACGCCTCATAGGTCTTTCACAAAGCACATACCTTGATAAGATTTTGAAGAGGTTCAAAATGGATCAGTCCAAGAAGGGGTTCTTGCCTATGTTACAAGGTGTGAGATTGAGCTCGGCTCAGTCACCGACCATGGCAAAAGATAAAGAAGAGATGAGTGTCATCCCCTATGCTTCAGCCATAGGATCTATTATGTATGCCATGCTGTGTACCAGACCTGATGTAAACCTTGCCGTGAGTTTGGTAGCTAGATACCAAAGTAATCCCGGCAAGGAACACTGGACAGCAGTCAAGAATATCCTGAAGTTCCTGAAAAGGACAAAGGACATGTTTCTCGTTTATGGAGGAGACGAAGAGCTTGTCGTAAAGGGTTACGTCGACGCTAGCTTCGACTCAGATCCGGATGACTCTAAGTCACAAACCGGATACGTGTATATGTTGAATGGTGGAGCAGTAAGCTGGTGCAGCTGCAAGCAGAGCGTCGTGGCGGGATCTACGTGTGAAGCGGAGTACATGGCAGCCTCGGAGGTAGCACATGAAGCGATTTGGGTGAAGGAGTTCATCACCGACCTAGGAGTCATACCCAATGCGTCGGGGCCAATCAAACTCTTCTGTGACAACACTGGAGCTATTGCCCTTGCCAAGGAGCCCAGGTTTCACAAGAAGACCAGGCACATCAAGCGTCGTTTCAACTCCATCCGTGAAAATGTTCAAGATGGAGACATAGAAATTTGCAAAGTACATACGGATCTGAATGTCGCAGATCCGTTGACTAAACCTCTCTCGCGAGCTAAACATGATCAACACCAGAACTCTATGGGTGTTCGATTCATCACAATGTAACTAGATTGGTGACTCTAGTGCAAGTGGGAGACTGTTGGAAATATGCCCTAGAGGCAATAATAAAAGTATTATTATATTTCATTGTTCATGATAATTGTCTTTTATTCATGCTATAACTGTATTATCCGGAAATCGTAATACACGTGTGAATACATAGACCTCAATATGTCCCTAGTGAGCCTCTAGTTGACTAGCTCGTTGTGATCAACAGATAGTCATGATTTCCTGGCTATGGACATTGGATGTCGTTGATAACGGGATCACATCATTAGGAGAATGATGTGATGGACAAGACCCAATCCTAAGCATAGCACAAAGGTCGTTTAGTTCGTTTGCTAGAGCTTTGCCAATGTCAAGTATCTCTTCCTTAGACCATGAGATCGTGTAACTCCCGGATACCGTAGGAGTGCCTTGGGTGTATCAAACGTCACAACGTAACTGGGTGACTATAAAGGTGCATTACAGGTATCTCCAAAAGTAGTTGTTGGGTTGACACGGATCGAGACTGGGATTTGTCACTCCGTATGACGGAGAGGTATCTCCGGGCCCACTCGGTAATGCATCATCATAATGAGCTCAAGGTGACCAAAGTGTTGGCCACGAGATCATGCATTACGGTACGAGTAAAGTGACTTGCCGGTAACGAGACTGAACAAAGTATTGGGATACCGATGATCGAGTCTCGGGCAAGTAACGTACCGATTGACAAAGGGAATTGTATACAGGGTTTGATCGAATCCTCGACATCGTGGTTCATCCGATGACAACATCGAGAAGCATGTGGGAGCCAACATGGGTATCCAGATCCCGCTGTTGGTTATTGATCGGAGAACGTCTCGGTCATGTCTACATGTCTCCCGAACCCGTAGGGTCTACACACTTAAGGTTCGATGACGCTAGGGTTATAAAGGAAGTTTGTATGTGGTTACTGAATGTTGTTCGGAGTCCCGGATGAGATCCTGGACATCACGAGGAGTTCCGGAATGGTCCGGAGGTAAAGATTTATATATGGGAAGTCCTATTTTGGCCACCGGAAAATGTTCGGGATTTTTCGGTATTGTACCGGGAAGGTTCTAGAAGGTTCCGGAGTGGGGCCCACCTGCATGGGGGGACCCACATGAACGTGAGTAGTGGGGGAAAGGCCCCACACCCCTGGTCAAGACGCACCAAGATCCCCCCTTAGAAGGAATAAGATCATATCCCGGAGGGATAAGATCAAGATCCCTAAAAAGGGGGGATAACAATCGGTGGGGAAGGAAATGATGGGATTTCTTTCCTCCCACCTTGGCCAACGCCCCAATGGACTTGGAGGGCAAGAAACCAGCCCCTCCACCCCTATATATAGTGGGGAGGCGCATGGGAGCTTAACACAAGCCAAGGCGCAACCCCTCCCCTCCCCAACACCTCTCCTCCTCCGTATATGCTTGGCGAAGCCCTGTCGGAGTACTGCTGCACCAACTACACCACGCCGTCGTGCTGCCGTTGGAGCAATCTTCCTCAACCTCTCCTTCCCCCTTGCTGGATCAAGAAGGAGGAGACGTCTCCCGTCCCGTACGTGTGTTGAACGCGGAGGTGCTGTCCGTTCAGCACTTGGACATCGGTGATCCGAATCACGTTCGAGTACGACTCCATCATCACCATCCCCTTGGCTAGCTTCCGCTCGTGATCTACAAGTGGTATGTAGATGCAAACTCTCTCCCTTGACTCGTTGCTTAGATGAACTCATAGATGGATCTTGGTGAAACCGTAGGAAAAATTTTAATTTTCTGCAACGTTCCTCAACATAGGAACCATCAGCATTCATTTTCCTCTTGAACCCAACACCCTCTTTCCGAGGGTTTCGGTTCAGAATCTGCTTTTTGAGGACATCACAAAGTGTCTGATGTCCTTTCAGACTTTTATACATCCCTGTTTCAAGCAGTGTCTTCAACCTAGCATTTTCATCAGCAATAGTAGTGGTATCCTCAGCAGAGGGGTTTGTTGCCACATCAGTAGTTGAAGACAAAGCAACAATAGCAGCATTGGAACATTTAGCAACAGAGGTAGCGTTATTACGCTCAATGCATTTTAAACATGGTGGCTCAAATCCATTCTGTGTAACGCTGATTTGTTGAGCAAGTAATGAATCACGCTCCTTCCAAAGATCTCCATAATCTACCCTTATCTTTTTGAGATCAAGCTTTCTTTGAAGACATTCAGAAGAAAGTTTCTCATGATCACACAAGAGAGCATTATGTTGATCTTGAAGGGCGTCAAACTTGGAATGAAGTCTTTGAAGACTCTCAGCCAATGCTTTTGACTGATCCATTTCTTCGCCCAACATATCATCGCTCTTACTAAGCATGTTTTGAACCTTTACCAAAGCTCTTTGTTGTTTTGTGGCAAGGGAAGCAAGTTTGACATAGCTGGGGCCAAATTCATCACCTGATTCATCATCACTAGTTTCAAAGAGGTAGCATTCAGTTACCTTAGCACCCCCTGCCATGAGGCATGGTGAAGATGAGGACGATTCAGGTGGAAAGGTCATCTCCTTAAGAGACTCCTTGTAATCATCAAGCCAAGGATCATGACGATTAAGATGACCTTCATAGACCTTAGAAAGCCGGTCCCAGATTAGCTTCGCATGATTGAGGTGCATGATGTTCCTGAACTGATTTCGGGACAGACAGGAGCAGATGACATCCTTCGCTGTGAGGTTCAGTAGAGTGTACTTGCGAATGTCATCAGCCTCTACCATCTTGCATAGATCGGTAAGACCAATCTCAGTGACGGTCCAAAGTTCGCTATTCATAGCCATGAGTCGTTTCTTCATCATGAACTTCCATCGTGGATACTCATTACCGTCAAAAGTGGGGCAAGATACATTCCTCAATCCTGCAGTCGACATAGCTAAACTCCAGGTGGTTAAACCGAATCACACAGAACAAGGGAGTACCTTGCTCTGATACCAATTGAAAGTGCTAGTTATCGACTAGAGGGGGGGTGAATAGGTGATTTTTATCAAAGTCTTCAAAACTTGGAAGTTTCGAAGACAAACAATAGAAATGACCTAATTGATATGCAGCGGAAGATAAACTACAACAAGCAAGCCATAGTCAAGTATGCAATAATGTGAACGTACAAAGACTAATAGCAGCTAGGTAGTAAGGATCAGGATGGAAGATAGTACGAAGCCAATCAACGAAAGTAGTCAAGCAATGAAGTCAAATAGATAAGACAAATAAGCAATGACTTCATGAAGACAAACTCAAAGTAAAGGAGGGAAGGGATAGAACCAGTCACTTGTTGAAGACACATGATTTGTTGGACCAGTTCCAGTTGTTGTGACAACTGTACGTCTGGTTAGGGAGGCTGAGATTCAACTCACAAGACCGCGTCTTCACCTTATTCCCCTTGAGCTAAGGACACACAGTCCTCGCCCAATCACTCTGGTAAGTCTTCAAGGTAGACTTCCGAACCTTCACAGACTTCGTTCACCGGCAATCCACAATGACTCTTGGATGCTCAGAACGCGACGCCTAACCGGCTGGAGGATACACAGTCCTCAAGTGTAATAAGTCTTCAGGTCACACAGACAGGAAGACTTCAGTGATGCCTAACACTCTTTGGCTCTGGGTGTTTGGGCTTTGTCCTTGCAAGGATTTCTCTCTCAAAGGCTTCGAGGTGGGTTGCACTCAAAACGACAAAAGCCGTAAACTAACTCTAAGCAGCCACCAATATATGGTGTAGGGGTGGGCTATTTATAGCCACAAGGCAACCCGACCTGATATGTCCGAAATGACCCTGGGTCACTAAGGAACTGACACGTGTTCCAACGGTCAGATTTCAAACACACACGACAACTTTACTTGGGCTACAAGCAAAGCTGACTCATCCAGCTCTGGATAAGATTTGCTCTCATTGTCTTCGCTCGAAGACATAGGATTTTGGTCGAGCATCACTTCATTCACTCTGACTTTGTTCACTTGGACCCCACTTAACAGTACGGTGGTTCCTATGACTCAACAAAGAAGAAAAGGAAACAACGAAACAACTCAGTCTTCGCGCTCCATAGTCTTCACTCAATGTATTCTCATGTCATAGTCTTCAGTGTGAATATCTTCACACACCACCATTGTCTTCAATGTCTTCATACATTTTTAGGGGTCATCTCCGGTAGGTAAACCGAATCAATGAGGGACACTTCCTGCATTATCCTGCAATTCTCACAAACGCATTAGTCCCTCAACCAACTTTGTCGTCAATACTCCAAAACCAGCTAGGGGTGGCACTAGATGCACTTACACTACTACATATAGCAATGAATGAACCATTACACAACATCGTCATGAATATATAGAGAAGTGACCTCTCTTTCTCCGTGCTTGGTCGAACAATAAGTTTTCGTATATCTATTCGACGGTACTACATATAGTACACATTCATGCATATATACAATATAACATCTCTTACGTACTATCAGGCAATTCGTTATCCTTTCGAAGCTTCTTCTTCATATTTTCAGTAGCTTCTCAAATCCCTTGTCAGATATATACCATTCTATGCCTTCCATTGCAGCAATTCCAGTGTGGTACCGAGCTTTGTGTTGCCATCTTCGCAATTTGGGTACAACCGTTTTCTGTGATCCTCTAACATGTGATTGAACTTCAACTTCTCCAGTTCACTTTTGCATTCTCTCTGTGCATCAACAATGACCTGACAACGATCAGAGGGCACATCTGGTGCCTCTTGATCTTCAGATTCCCCTGTTGCAGTATCACCGTGTTCATGGAACATAGGATAGTTTTCATCATCCTCTTCTTCTTCATTGTCTTCCATCATAACCCCTCTTTCTCGGTGCTTGGTCCAACAATTATAGTACGTGTGGCATGAAACCCTTCTTAAGTAGGTGAAAGTGAAGGTTTTCGAGGAAGAGTAATCCTTTGTATTCCCACAGACAGTACATGGACAATACATAAAACCATTCTGATTGTTTGCCTCAGCCACATCGATAAAATTATGTAGGCCCGTAATGTACGCGGAAGTGCGTCGGTCACCGTACATCCATTGTCAGTTCATCTGCATTATATAATTAAGTACATCAAAAACCATTACAAAACATCATGAATAGAGAAATGACCAAATTAATACAAGTTCATCATCACATTAAAACCAAAGTATAGTAGTGATCAAATGTTATTACTAAAAAATAAATACATAAAGTTCATACTTAGTTCTCATAAAACAACTATCTAGAGCATCTAATTAAAACATACATTAAAACTAACATACAACTATGTAAAACATTTAAATGCAACAACAAATGCGATAAAAATCACAACTAAGGTAACAATTGATCCAACAGCATAATGATACCAAGCCTCTTTATCAATGTCATAGTTTCTAACCTTTCTAATCTTCAAGCGCATTGCATCCATCTGGATCTTGTGTAGATCGACGACATCGGCAACGTGCAACTTCAATTTTATCTTCTCTTCTTCAATTCATTTCAATTTTTCTTTCAAATAATTGTTTTATTTTTCAACTAAATTTAACCTCTCGACAAGAGGGTCGGTTGGAATTTTCGGTTCACATACCTCCTAGATAAAAACATATATGTCAAATTGGTCGGCATAATTGTCACAAACACTAAATCAAAGAAATAGTTATAAAAGATAATACCACATCAGAATCATAGACCATACGAGAGCCGACGGGGGCGGATACCAAAACCATGGCACTATATAATATCAAACAATAATACAAGTAAGAAAATTATACAAGTAGTTATCTAAATCATACAAGTAAGAATTATTTCTTTAAAAAATATAAGAATAAGAGGCTCATCATGGTGGTGTCGGCGACAAGATCGGCGCAGGAGATCCTTGGCGGTGAGGACGGGGACAGGACGGCACCCCACACATGTGCAAACTAAGAAGTTAATTTGATCTCAAATTGTGCATCTAAATCAAATAAACTCCCACATACACTCCTCCACTAAAACCCATAAACCACTCTACTTCTAGAGCATATGAAATGAGCTAAAATAGTAGTGAGAGATGAAAGGATGAAGTTGCTAACCTTTTAGAACACTTGGATAGTTGGTGCACCGCCAAATCTTGACAAATCTTGGGGAAAATGGAGCTTGGAGGTCGAGCTTGGAGGAAGAACATAGGAGAAATCTTAAGTGTGGCTCAGGCATTTCATCGAACACCTTATGTGCATATGAAGGAAGAACAGAGTAGCGCACACACCTTCCACCTTCTACGGCCAAAAAACAAAAGAGAGGGCGGGCAGGGGAGAGGATATATATAGGCATTTTTTAGTCCCGGTTGGTGTCTAGAACCGGGACTGAAGACTAACCTTTAGTCCCGGTTGGAGACACCAACCGGGACTAAAGGTCCCACTCGAACTGGGACTGGTGCCTGCCGAGGCCCGGCCAATGTCCTAGCCGCTTGAACCGGGACTGATGCTCACATTAGTCCCGTTTCGTAACGCGACCGGAATTATAGCTCTGATCTGGTCAGAACCAAAGTCATGTTTTCTACTAGTGAAGGTGTTTGTCATTGAAACTGATGCTAGTAACAATGGCCCTGGAGCAGTTTTAATGCAAGATGGGCATCCGATTTCTTATCTCAACAAGGCTCTCGGACCAAGGGCATAGGCGCTATCTACCTATGAGAAAGAGTGCTTAGCTGTAATTCTGGCAATGGACAGATGGAGGACTTATTTGCAACATGCTCCATTTACATTGGCAACAGATCATAGGAGTTTGACACATCTGCAAGATCAAAGGACTAGTAATCCCATTCAACAAAAAGCACTCCTGAAACTACTGGGATTGAACTACAACATCTTATGAGAAGGGCCAGGATAATACCATTGTTGACGCTCTCTCTAGGTCCCCCGCTCCTCCAAAACTTTATACCATTTCATTTTGCACACACAAGTGGCTTACAGTAGTATCAGAAGGGTATGAGCAAAATTCTGAAGACAAACAATTGCTCCAAGAATTATCTCTTACTGGATCAAATGAGAAAGGATATGTGTTGCACCAAGGCATTATCAGATATAAAGATAGAATCTAGCCGGGGCACAATACAGAGGCCCACAAAGCAGTTATGTTGTCTATACACTCTAGTGGCATTGGGGGACATTCTGGGTTCCAAGGGACTTATCAGAGTATTAAAGCTCCTTTTGCTTGGCCGATTATGAAACAACACATCCAGAAGTATGTCAAAGACTATACTGTTTGTCAGCAAGCTAAATCTGAGCATATCAGGAAACTGGGTCACCTCACTCCTCTACCAGTGCCGAAAGAAGCATGGAACTTAGTTACTATGGATTTCATTGGTGGTCTTCCTAAGAGCAAACAGTTTGACACTATTCTAGTGGTCATCGATAAATTCAGTAAATATGGGCATTTTCTTCCTCTTACTCATCCATTTACTGCTCTACAAGTGGATTAAGTATATCTCGACAACATATACAAATTGCATGGCCTGCCTCAGGTCCTGGTGACTGACAGGGATCCGATCTTCACCAGTACTCTCTGGCAGGAGCGATGCCGGTTATCCGATACCAAAATGAACACGAGCTCCGCAAGTCATCCTGAAACAGATGGACAGTCGGAAAAACTGAATCAGTGTCTGGAAAGTTTTCTTCGGTGCATGGTACATTCTGCATCCAAGAAGTGGGCTCATTGGTTACCTCAAGCGGAATATTGGTAGAACACTAATTACCATTCAGCTTTGGGCAAAATACCATTTCAAGTTCTTTATGGCTATCAGCCTAGGCACTTAGGGGTTGCCAACCTACAGAGTTCCTTGTCCTCTGATTTGTCTGGTTGGCTAGCTGAAAGAAATTTGATGCAAGGTCTGATTCGAGAGCACCTGCTTCGAGCATAACAACGCATGAAAGCACAAGAAGACAAACATCTTTCTGATAGGAAGTTTGCTGTTGGTGACTGGGCATTCCTCAAACTGCAGCCTTGTGTTGAACAATCAGTGGTAAGACAATCTAATCACAAGCTCGAGTTCACGTACTTTGGGCCTTACAAGATCTCGGAGAAAGTGGGTGATGTTGCTTACTGCCTTGCTCTCCCGGCGTCAGGTAAAATATATCTAGTGGTACATGTTTCTCTTCTAAAGCCAGCTCAACCACCATCCCTTGATCTGCAGACTGAAGAAACGGTCAATGTTCACCAGGTGTTTCATACCCTTCGGCCGGCTCAGGTACTGCGATCCCGTTTGGTGCAGGTGGGCAGCTATACATGTCCTCAACTGAAGATAGCATGGGCAGGTCTGCCTCTGTCCATGGCGACTTGGGAGTGGTACAGTGCGCTCATGTCAACGACAATGGCCGGATAATGAACAGTACGAGGGTGACATGTTTCCTAAGAGGGGAGAGCATGCAACAACCTGGGCTAGGCCCATCCCTTGCGCAATGTGCGGCCAGTGGGCCAGCCCATGAGGCCTATAATGTAGCAGCGTTGTGTGTGTGCGAGAGGACGATTATTGTAATAACTGAACCTCTGTTTCCCTAATCCCAGAGCCTTCCTATGTTCTTCTTCTTCCCCATGCCAGCCGCCTCTGTCTCTAAGACTACCCACAGTGGGAGTAACATAGGTAGTAACATCACACATATCTAGATAAAATAGATGACATGACAAGCAATAAATGAAGAAAGAGAGACATGTGGTAACATAGCTAGTTACTACTAGTATGAGTAACATCACACATATCAAGGCAAGATGAGTCTATAGCATAATAAATAAAGTGTTGCATGTCACCACACATATGTTACTCCTCACTATAGAGGTAGTAAGAGCATCTCCAGCCGTTGGCCCCCTAGGGGGCGCCCAAAATCGCCGCCTGGGCGCGAGCCGGCGGAAAAAAGGGCCTCGGGGCGAGTAGGTCCCTAGTCGCCGGCTCCAGGGCCGCCCCCAGGTGCGCATAATTTTTTCAAAAAAAAAATGTTCGGCGAAGTTCGGTTAAACACGGCTAAATTTCGGCAAACATTGGCATATATTGACATGTTCAGTGGTACATAGTAAAATATAACTAAAAAAAGAAATCGTTGAACGCCGAGTAGTCGTCGTCGTCGCTGCCGTCGGCGGCGGCCTTCTCCTCCTTGATGCGGCTATCCCTGGTGGACCCCTGACCGGCGTTGCCAACGCGGACTGGTGGCGGCGGCGCGTCGTCGTCGTCACTGTCCTCGATGACGACGACTCCTCCTTCGCCGCAGCCCAGACGGCGCTGTTCGAACCGCCGCAGGGCGACTCACTGGCGCTCCCTTGCCATCTTCAGGGAGTCCTTGCGCGCCCATTCCAGGGCCGCGTCGTCGTCGAGCTCCACGTCGTCGTGCTCCATCTTCACGACGGGGAGGCCCGGCTCCGTCTTCACTGGCGCTAGCCCCGGCTCCGTCTTTGGCTTGACGAAGCGCGGAGGAGCCGACGAGGAGGCCGCCGACCGCCCTCGTTGATGACGATGCCGACGCTGCGAGTGCACCGGCCAAGCGGCGTCTCTGCCGCGTGCTCGGCCTTGACACCGAGCAACGCCAGAGAGCCGGAGGAGTGGGAAGAAGCCCGTGAGGAGGAGTGCGAGGAGGACGACGAGGATGAGTCGAACCTCCTGGGCATCCATTGCTCGACGCGTCGGCGATGGGCCGGGGCGGCCGTCCTCGCCGGGGGAGGGTATGCCAGCGGTGGGTTGTTGCCGCCCTCAAGGTGCGTCAGCACGCCCTCAAGCATGCGGCCGGGGATGCCCCACCACAGGTGGCGCCCCTCGCTGTTCTTCGTGCCGCTCACCACCGGCGCTCCATTGGTGGACGCCAACCTCTGCTACTGACGGCGCTCGAAGTACTCCGCCCACGCTGCGTGGTTGTCGGTGGCGTACTGGGGGAGGGCGCGCTGCTCGTCGGTGAGGGAGGCGCGCACGATCTCAACCTCGTCGGCGAAGTAGCCAGGGCGCGCCACGTCGTCGGGCAACGAGGGAATGGGCACTCCCCCGTTGCTGAGCCTCCATCCCGTCGGCCCGACGCGCATGTCCAGCGCGCCGGGATGTTGGCCTGGAACAGGAGCCAAGACTCTTGTTCGCGCAGCGAGCGGCGACCGAAGCCGTTGGCCGCCGCCTCGTCGTCGGGGAAACGCTCGGCCATCGGGGCACGGGGGGAGGGAGGGACAGGGAGGGCTCGGAGGCGGCGCATGGGGGAGGGAGAGGGAGGGCTCGATGGCGGCGCACAAGAGGGAGAGCTCGGTGGCTAGGGCTTGGTGTGGCCGGAGGGAGGCCACCGGCTTATATAGCCGCGCCCGTGTGTGCACCACGCCCGTGTGTACGCGTGCGCGGGAGGGGAGGCGTCCGCGCGCCGCCCCGTGACACGCCGTCCGTGAGGAATCAATGGTAAGACTGACCGGCGACGGCAGCCTTGGCATTGATTCCCGCGGGAACCGAGGCGATGAGGGCGACGAAGCGCCTGTGTCGCTGACTCGACGGGCCCGCGGCTCTTTCGCGCCAAAAACGATTCGCCCGGCGCCCCCGGGCGCCCTCCAGCGCATCGGGTTCGGGCTTGGTCCGTCGGCGCTGATTTTGGCCCAAGCCGGCGAAAATCGGGCTCCTGGGGGTGCGACTGTGCCGTTTTTTCGGCGTTGGCGCGAAAAAATCGCCTGCGGAGGCCTTTCTGTGGACGCGGCTGGAGATGCTCTAACATAGAGTAGTAACATGGGCATGTTACTACTCTATGTTACTACCCCATTGTGGCTAGTCTAAACTACCATATCTTGGCGTGATGCGAGGAGTTGCTGCGATCCCGTAGCATTGAGTTAGTATTTTTTTTAGAATATCTTGGAGTTATACTGATTTGATTTTTTAAAAAAAATGGAAACTCTCTACACGTACACGCGCACCAATACCTCGGACCTCCAATCCTATCTGCAGGCGCGCGCGGCCACGCGCTGGCGACCGGGGTGACATGGGCGAGACGAACTGCTGCTGATCTATCTGGTGGCTGCGTCCGTACTCTCTTCCCGTGGTGAGACGATCAGGTCACGCTGATGTCCTTGCCATTAACGAGGATGTGAAGCCGCGGGAAGAAAAAGAGGGTGGCCCCCGGCGCTGTCCATCTGCAACTCCTGCACGCCCGTCCTCTCCAACTCTTGTAGGCGCGAGTGGAGACAACAGACATGGACGGAGACGGGGGTGAGAGAGAGCGCCATTGTCGTAGATGTGACGGTGCATCCTTCCCGGCCCGTGGCATGGCAGGTCAGCTGCTCCGGTTGCTACAGTGGCACGCATGCTATGCATGCGGTGGAGTCCCTGTTGGGATAGCCGAATTTGCATGCTGATGGCGCGAGAGACCGATCCACCGTGGGATTTGGTAGGCTGCGTTGGAAAACGGCGAGTGCTGCGCCGCGGCAGCGCTTCTGCGAGCATGCGCCGGACGGAGGGGGAGTACTCGATTGCACCGTGGAAAATCAGCGGGCTGCGTCAGGCTATAGGCTAGGAACTATAGTAGCTGCACGGCGCGACGTACCAGATCCGCGGGCTGCGTCGTGGCGAGAGCTCGTCGTGGCTGCTGCCACTCGTATAGCTCCTACCCTAGTTCTACTTCTGGTAGGAGGGGGTGCATGGATAGGAGCACACAATCTAGCCTGTCCCGAAGCAAGCAACAAAGACTGATTGATGTATCCCGGCAAATTAATGCCGCGTGCCTTTTCCTTATTTTATGTTTCTCCTTTTTGGGAGTAGTACTAGTAGTACTACATGGACATGGCGACGAGTACGGCTGACACAGAGGAACCCCTGGATGGATATGTACCAATGCATGGGCAATGCATGCCATATTGCGATGTGTGTGTGTGTGTGTGCACGAACATCGGGTGACATATTTGTTGTCGTCTATGAATAGTGAGATGTGTGGGTTAAGGTATGGTGGCATGCACGGGGCATCGGTATGGCAGTATGGCACGTAGTAGGACAAACCTAACAGTCGGAGCACGAGAGGTCCCTGGCTGGCTTTCAGCCCTGCAGGATGGCCACTGCGTCCTTGGTTGGGTCGTTTTGGTGGGATGGGGTGTTCAACGGACAAAGGAAATGGGGGTGGACTAACAACTTTGCGTTGACCATGAGTTGGCCAACATTGCCAGAAATGAATTAGTCTTCGCAAAGAAAAACTCATTGCATAAAATGGCTCACTAATGGGAACTCTAACCGGCAGACCAAACGGACATGATTTGGGTCGGCCAAAGGGACGGAGTCCGTGCGGGTCTATTTTTGCGTTCAACTGGCAGACCCATTTTGTCTGATTGTCCGGTCGCTGGACAAATGTGCAGGAATTTTGCATGCATATATCTAAAAAAGCAACATTGCACATAGTTTTATTATAATCAAATAAATCACAATAGTAAATAGTTTACAACCAAATAAAAATATCATAGTTTACAAACCAAATGAAATTTAATTTGTCACACATACATAGAAAGAAAAAGAACCGATACATCTATTGGTTGTCAAGGTTAGTCCACGTATGATCAAAATTATTTTGGAGTTGAACGTGAGTTGCCCAATCATGCATTTCATGACGAAATTATGTGAACCGTGCAAACGTTGCCGGTCCAAGCTCAGTCAACATTTTGACCCTGAAAAAACACTTGATCGAAGATTTTGTCTTGATGCTCATCCTCTACGACCATGTTGTGCATGATCACACAAACAAGCATCGCCTCCCACATCTTCTTGGTGCTCCAAGTTCTAGCAGGATACTGAACGATGCCCTATTGAGATTGAAGTATAGCATGCTCCACATCCTTCCCAGCTCTCTCTTGTGCTTGAACAAATTTAGCCCTCTTCTTCCTATCGGATTGGAGATTATCTTCACAAGACTTGACCACTGAGGGTAGATACCATCAACCAGGCAGTATCCTTTGTTGTAGTAGTGGTCATTGATATCAAAGTTGACATTTAGACAGTTGCCTTCTGCAAGCCTTCCGAACACCGGAGAGTACCGAAGCACGTTGATGTCATTGTGAGAAACAACCATGCCGAAAAAGAGTGCTAAATCCGAAGATCTTATGAAGCCACAAGTTCAAGTATGGCAGTGCAATCCTTGAGATGCCTCTTATATTGCCCATGCCAATAAGATGGACAGTTCTTCCATTTCCAATGCATAAAATCTATGCTATCAAGCATCCTCGGAAAGCCCCTATTTGCATTGATCGCCAACAACCGGGTTGTATTTGCATCATTTGTCCTTCTCGGGTACTTAGGGCCAAACACTACTACCACAACCTTGTTGAATTTGTACAATGACGCAAGGCATGTGGACTCGCTCATGCGACATACTCATCAACAAGATCACCGGAAATTTTGTATGCAAACATCTGAAGAGCTGCGGTGCATTTCTGATTAGAGGAGAAGACAACCTTTCCAAGGGCATCCTCCTTGCATATGATATAATCATCATACTCCATCACTCCCTCCCGAATGAGGTTGAACACATGTCTATCCATCCAGAAGTGGCAGGGGAATGAAAAGCCTGGAATTGAAGAGTGTGGGGACGTGCATTGAAAGTAATCAGCGAAGGGTAGGCAATGGCCACTCTCTCTGTTCTGATTCAACGTCGAAGTATGACCCGGGATCGACCTTGGCCGCTGCCCAGCAATGTGGTCACTCATGACCATAGTCGCAACTACAAAATCCTCATCGTCCAACGATGAATCGTCTGATGAACACGTGAAATTATTGAAAAAGAACTCATCTCCACTATCCATGGTACCTTGCGAGCGAAACGTAGAACATGATACGTCTCCGTCGTATCTATAATTTTTGATTGTTCCATGTCAATATTCTACAACTTTCATGTACTTTTGGCAACTTTTTATACTATTTTTGGGACTAACATATTGATCCAGTGCCTAGTGTCAGTTCCTGTTTGTTGCATGTTTTTTGTTTCACAGAAAATCCATATCAAACGGAGTCCAAACGGGATAAAAACGGACACATAATTTTTTTGGAACATTTATGAATTTTGGGAAGAAGAATCAATGCGAGACGATGCTCGAGGGGCCCACGAGGCAGGGAGGCACGACCCAGGGGGTGGGCGCGCCCCTGACCCTCGTGGACACCCCGTAAGGTGGTTGGTTCCCTTCTTTCGTCGCAAGAAAGCTTATGTCCGGATAGAGATCTTATCCAAAATTCACTCAAATCGGAATTACGGATCTCTGGGAATATAAGAAACGGTGAAAGGCCAGAATCTTAAACGCAGAAACAGAGAGAGACAGAAAGACATATCCAATCTCGGAGGGGCTCTCGCCCCTCCCACGCCATGTAGACCATGGACCAGAGGGGAAACCCTTCTCCCATCTAGGGAGAAGGTCAAGGAAGAAGAAGAAGAAGAAGAAGAAGGGGGGCTCTCTCCCCCTCTCTACCGGTGTCGCCGGAATGCCACCGGGGCCATCATCATCACCGTGATCTACACCAACACCTCCGTCATATTCACCAACATCTCCATCACCTTCCCCCATCTATCTACAGTGGTTCACTCTCCCGCAACCCGTTGTACCCTCTACTTGAACATGGTGCTTTATGCTTCATATTATTATCCAATGATGTGTTGCCATCCTATGATGTCTGAGTAGATTTTCGTTGTCCTATCGATAATTGGTGAATTGCTATGATTGGTTTAATTTGCTTGTGGTTATGTTGATGTCCTTTGGTGCCCATCATATGAGCGCGCGCGTGGATCACACCATAGGGTTAGTTGTATGTGGATAGGACTATGTATTGGAGGGCAAGAGTGACAGAAGCTTCAACCTAGCACAGACATTGATGCATACGGGATTGAGGGGTACCAATATATCTTAACGCTATGGTTGGGTTTTAACTTAATGAACATTAGTAGTTGCGGATGCTTGCTAATAGTTCCAATCATAAGTGCATAGAATTCCAAGTCAGGGATGACATGCTAGCAGTGGCCTCTCCCACATAAAACTTGTTATCGGCCTAGTAAAGTAGTCAATTGCTTAGGGACAATTTCACAACTCCTACCACCATTTTTCCACACTCGCTATACTAACTTTATTGCGTCTTTATCTAAACAGCCCCTAGTTTTTATTTACGTGCTCTTTATATTCTTGTAAACCTATCCAAGAACACCTACAAAGTCCTTCTAGTTTCATACTTGTTCTTGGTAAAGCGAACGTTAGGCGTGCGTAGAGTTGTATCGGTGGTTGATAGAACTTGAGGAAATATTTGTTCTACCTTTAGCTCCTCGTTGGGTTCGACACTCTTCCTTATCGAAAGAGGCTACAATTGATCCCCTATACTTGTGGGTTATCAAGACCTTTTTCTTGCGCCGTTGCCGGGGAGTTATAGCGTGGGGTGAATACTCTCGTGTGTGCTCGTTTGCTTTATCACTAAGTAATTTTTATTTGCCGTTCTAAGTTGTTTTCTATCTTTAGTTATGGGTAGGAAATGCAAAATACCAAAAAAAATTAGTTGTACCTACTATGCCAATGGTTGAAGAACCACTCAAAATCTATCACACTCCTGAAGCTTTTTACTTGGATCGTCTTCGATCCCTTTGTGCTCGTGCTGAAACCCCAACTAGCTTAGTTGAGGGCAAATCTTTAGATAAGCATGCTTGTTATGTGCGACGCCGCTTATCCCCAAAAGGGAAACTTTTACTGGATCAAATTCATTGTTTGCAATGCTATGCTTGAAATTTATGTGAAATATATGATTTTACTTGTTGTTCTGAAGACCCTAAGAAACACCTTCCCTACCAATGTGAGTTTAGTGATAATGGAATCGTATCTTCGTATGCTAAGGGTGTTTATAATTACTATGATGTTCAACAAATTGAAGAATTTGTTGCTTTTAAGGGTGCTTATGAAATTGCTTCTTTGATTGGAAAGTATGATGCTACTCTTTACAAATCTGGAAATTTTGCCATACTTAAATATTGTAATGATAATTATGCTTATAATGCCTATGTTAAACCATATATTGAGGACTCCTCCGCTGTCCAAGAAGAGACTAATATTTTGCAGTAGTCTATGGAAGAAGGAATTGATGAAACTGTGGGCTCATTGGATGGAGAAGATGATGATGAGAGCAAAGAACAAAAGGAGGAAGAGCGGATTGATCACCCGTGCCCACCTTCTAATGAGAGTAACTCTTCAACTCATACATTGTTTAATTTCCCTTCATGCTTACCGAAGGATGATTTCTATGATGATTGTTATGATCCCATTGATTCTCTTGAAATACCCATTTTTGATGATGCTTGCTATGCTTGTGGCCATGATGCCAATATGAATGATGCTTATGGATATGAACTTGCTATAGTTCCTTATGTTAAACATGAAATTGTTGCTATTGCACCCACACATAATAGTCCTATTATCTTTTTGAATTCTCCAAACTACACTATATCGGAGAAGTTTGCTCTTATTAAGGATTATGTTGATGGGTTGCATTTTACCGTTGCACATGATGATTTTGATAGATATAATATGCATGTGCTTGCTGCTCCAACTTGCAATTATTATGAGAGAGGAACTACACCTCCGCCTCTTTATGTTTCCAACACGATAGAATTGCAAGAAAGTGCTTATACTATGCATTGGCCTTTACTTGGTGTGCATGAATTGTTCTTTTATGACAGGCTGATGCATATGAAGAGAGTTAGGCTTCGTTGTTGCATGATATATGTTACTTTCTGCTCACTACTAAATCACAAATCATTGTTAATTAAAATTGGCTTTGGTATACCTTGGGATCCGGGTAGATCCATTACTTGAGCACTATATGCCTAGCTTAATGGCTTTAAAGAAAGCGCTGCCAGGGAGACAACCCGGAAGTTTTAGAGAGTCATTTACTCTGTTGTGTGCTTTCATAAAGTTTAAAAACAAAAAAAATAAAGAGGGGAACCCAAAACTTTTTCAAAAAGAAAAGCGAAAGTGAGAAAGACGAGCATTGTTAAAGTGGGAGCTAGCCTTGAACTTTGTTCATGCTCACAGAAACTTTGTGAATCTTGATTACAGAAACTTTTCAACAAAAATAATTATCCCCTTTTACAATTCCATTGTATTATAAAAATAATGTGCCAAGGTTTGCCTTTAGGATGTTTACAATGCTTGTTGGTTTGTGCGGTGCATGACAAAAACTTTGGCTGTAATGCATGATTTTACATTTTTTTTTACTGGAACGTCAAACGGTTCTGAAACTTTTTGCACTATTTTTCTATGCATTTTTTTTATTTTTCCTAATTTTGGCAGAATTTTTGGGGTACCAGAAGTATGGTGAATGTTCATATTACTACAGACTGCCCTGTTTAAGACAGATTCTGTTTTTGATGCATAGTTTGCTTGTTTTGACAAAACTATCAATTTCTATCAGCGGATTAAGCCATGGAAAAGTTATACTCCCTCCCTTACAAATTACTCATCGTGGTTTTAGTTCAAATTTGAACTAAAACCACGACGAGTAATTTGGAATGGAGGGAGTATTACAGTAGCTACAATGCAAAAACAAAATATGAATTGGTTTGCAACATTACTTAGAGTAGTGATTTGCTTTATTATACTAACGGATCTTACCGAGTTTTCTGTTGAGTTTTGTGTGGATGTAGTGTTCAAAGATCGAGGAGGTCTCAATATGAGGAAAAGGAGGAGAGGCAAGAGCTCAAGCTTGGGGATTCCCAAGGCACCCCAAGTAAATTTTCAAGGAGACTCAAGCGTCTAAGCTTGGGGATGCCCCAGAATGCATCCCATCTTTCTTCAACAAGTATTGGTATGTTTTCGGATTCGTTTCATTCATGTGATATGTGGAAATCTTGGAGCGTCTTTTGCATTTAGTTTTCACTTTTATTTTATGCACCATGTTGGTATGAGATAGTCCTTGGTTGATTTATAGAATGCTCATTGCACTTCACTTATATCTTTTGAGTATGGCTTTATAGAATGCTTCATGTGCTTCACTTATATCTTTTGAAGTTTGGATTGCTTGTTTCTCTTCACATAGAAAACTGCCATTTGTAGAATGCTCTTTTGCTTCACTTATATTTGTTAGAGCATGGGCATATCTTTTGTAGAAAGAATTAAACTCTCTTGCTTCACTTATATCTATTTAGAGAGATGACAGGAATTGGTCATTCACATGGTTAGCCATAAAATCCTACATAAAACTTGTAGATCACTGAATATGATATGTTTGATTCCTTGCAATAGTTTTGCGATATAAAGGTGGTGATATTAGAGTCGTGCTAGTGGAGTAATTGTGAAATTGAGAAATACTTGTGTTGAGGTTTGCAAGTCCCGTAGCATGCACGTATGGTAACCGCTGTGTGGAAAATTTGAAGCATGGGGTGTTCTTTGATTGCCTTCCTTGTGAGTGGAGGTCGGGATCGCGCGATGGTTAACTCCTACCAACCCTTCCCCTAGGAGCGTGCATATTAGTACTTTGTTTCGAGGGCTAATGAACTTTTGCAATAAGTATATGAGTTATTTATGACTAATGTGAGTCCATGGATTATACGCACTCTTACATTTTCGCAATTTGCTAGCCTCTTCGGTACCGTGCATTTCCCTTTCTCACCTCGAGAGTTGGTGCAAACTTCACCGGTGCATCCAAACCCCGTGATACGATACGCTCTATCACACATAAGCCTCCTTATATCTTCCTCAAAACAGCCACCATACCTACCTATCATGACATTTCCATAGCCATTCCGAGATATATTGCCATGCAACTTCCATCATATACATGACTTGAGCATTCATTGTCACATTGCTTTGCATGGTTGTAAGATAGCTAGCACGATGTTTTCATGGCTTGTCCATTTTTTTGATATCTTTCCTATGCTAGATCATTGCACATCCCGGTACACCGCCGGATGCATTCATATAGAGTCATATCTTTGTTCCAAATATCGAGTAATATGGAGTTGTAAGTAAATAAAGTGTGATCATCATCATTATTAGAGCATTGTCCCATGTGAGGAAAGGATGATGGAAGCAATGATTCCCTCACAAGTTGGGATGAGTCTCTGGACTTTATGAAAAATAAAAGAGGCCAAAGAATCCCAAATGAAAAAGAGAGGCCAAAGAAGCCCACCAAAAAAATAAAAAAAGAGAAAAAAATTAGAGAAAAAGAGAGAAGGGGCAATGTTACTATCCTTTTACCACACTTGTGCTTCAGAGTAGCACCATGTTCTTCACATAGAGAGTCTCCTGAGTTATCACTTGCATATACTAGTGGGAATTTTCATTATTGAACTTGGCTTGTATATTCCGATGATGGGCTTCCTCAAATGCCCGAGGTCTTCATGAGCAAGCAAGTTGGATGCACACCCACTTAGTTTCAGTTTGAGCTTTCATACACTTATATCTCTAGTGCGTCCTTTGCATAGAAATCCCTACTCCTCACATTGACATCAATTGATGGGCATCTCCATAGCCTGTTGATTAGCCGCGTCGATGTGAGACTTTCTCCTTTTTTGTCTTCTCCACTCAACCTCCATCATCATACTCTACTCCACCTGTAGTGCTATATCCATGGCTTACGCTCATGTATTGCGTGAGGGTTGAAAAGGCTGAAGCGCGTTAAAAAGTATGAACCAATTGCTTGGCTGAAACCGGGGTTGTGCATGATGGGAGCATTTTGTGTGACGAAAATGAAGCATGGCCAAACTATATGATTTTGTAGGGATAAGCTTTCTTTGGCTATGTTATTTTGATAAGACATAATTGCTTTATTAGTATGCTTGAAGTATTATTGTCTTAATGTGAAATGATAGACTATTTCCTTGAATCACTCGTATCTTAATATTCATGCCATGATTATATTACATGATCAAGATTACACTAGGTAGCATTCCACATCAAAAATTATCTTTTTTATCATTTACCTACTCGAGGACGAGAAGGAATTAAGCTTGGGGATGTTGATACGTCTTTGTCGTATCTATAATTTTTGATTGTTCCATGCCAATATCCTACAACTTTCATATACTTTTGGCAATGTTATATACTATTTTTGGGACTAAAATATTGATCCAGTGCCCAGTGCCAATTCTTGTTTGTTGCATGTTTTTTGTTTCGTAGAAAATCCATATCAAACGGAGTCCAAACGGGATAAAAACGGACGGAGATTTTTTTTGGAATATTTATGAATTTTGGGAATAAGAATCAATGCGAGACGATGCTCGAGGGGCCCACGAGGCAGGGGGCGCGCCCCTGACCTTCGTGGACACCTCGTAAAGTGGTTAGTGCCCTTATTTCACCGCAAGAAAGCTAATATCCGGATAGCGATCGTGTCCAAAATTCAGCACAATCGGAGTTATGGATCTCCGGGAATATAAGAAACGGTGAAAGGCCAGAATCTTAAATGCAGAAATAGAGAGAGACAGAAAGACAGATCCAATCTCAGAGGGGCTCTCGCCCCTCCCATGCCATGGAGACCATGGACCAGAGGGGAAACCCTTCTCCCATCTAGGGAGAAGGTCAAGAAAGAAGAAGAAGAAGGGGGGGCTCTCTCCCCCTCTCTCCAGGTGGCGCCGGAACGCTGCTGGGGCCATCATCATCATCGTGATCTACACCAACACATCTGTCATCTTCACCAACATCTCCATCACCTTCCCCCATCTATCTACAGCGGTCCACTCTCTCGCAACCCAATGTACCCTCTACTTGAACATGGTGCTTTATGCTTCATATTATTATCCAATGATGTGTTGCTATCCTATGATGTCTGAGTAGATTTTCGTTGTCCTATCGGTAATTGGTGAATTGCTATGATTGGTTTAATTTGCTTGTGGTTATGTTGCTGTCCTTTGGTGCCCATCATATGAGAGCGCACGTGGATCACACCATAGGGTTAGTTGTATGTGGATAGGACTATGTATTGGAGGGCAAGAGTGACAGAAGCTTCAACCTGCATAGAAATTGATGCATACGAGATTGAAGGGGGACCAATATATCTTAATGCTATGGTTGGGTTTTACCTTAATGAACGTTAGTAGTTGCAGATGGTTGCTAATAGTTCCAATCATAAGTGCATAGAATTCCAAGTCAAGGATGACATGCTAGCAGTGGCTTCTCCCACATAAAACTTGCTATCGGTCTAGTAAAGTAGTCAATTGCTTAGGGACAATTTCACAACTCCTACCACCAATTTTCCACACTCGCTATACTAACTTTATTGCGTCTGTATCTAAACAGCCCCTAGTTTTTATTTACGTGCTCTTTATATTCTTGAAAACCTATCCAACAACACCTACAAAGTCCTTCTGTTTCATACTTGTTCTAGGTAAAGCAAACGCTAAGCATGCTTAGAGTTGTATCGGTGGTCGATGGAATATTTGTTCTACCTTTAGCTCCTCGTTGGGTTTGACACTCTTACTTATCGAAAGAGGCTACAATTGCTCCCCTATACTTGTGGGTTATTAGAACACCTTGCAAGCGTTATGGAGAAGCCGGCCAGTGAAGAGCCCCGTGCCTCTTCCCCGTACAGGTAGCAGGCCTGTCGAAGTAGAGGCGGCCGTGGAGCAAGGACGACGGGCTTGGAGCGAGCCAGCGGCGATGGAGGCGAGGGGGTGGCATGGCCATGCAGGTGCTATACGACGACGACAAAAATAGGCCACCAACACCAACAAGAGCGGGTATCTGTGCCGCGTGGAGGTGTGGGAAGTGTGTGGATGCGACCGGCGGCCTGGGCCGTGTCCAACCGACCGGAAGTTGGCGGCGGTGAAGAGAGCGGGGTGGGCGGATGTCTTAGGTTTGGATGGGGAATGCAGAGCCCAAATGAATGTCAGCTGCTATACCAAATCCCGACCGTGCTCAATTTCTCATTTATTTCTGAATTGTTCACTGGGTAGGAATTCCAGGCAGATCCTATTTGGCGCTTTAGGCAGCCGTTACTATGCATTTTAAAAATGGGCGCCTGAAGCCCTCCAAGCTGGGCCGTCCTTTTAGCTACCTTCTCTTTATCTTTTTTATTTTTCTTTACTTACATTCCATGCACTTTTTCCAAATTCGATGATTTTTTTTAGAAAAATGATGAACTTTTTCAGTTTTGTGAACATTTTACAGAATTAATGAATTTTTTTTCAAACGATGATTTTTACAGAAAGTTCTGCAAAATTGATGAACTTTGTTTCAAATTCGATGTTTTTTTTCAAATCGGTGAACTCTTTCGATAAACTTTTTTCAACATTGTTGAACTTTTTTCAATATTGATGAACTTTTATATCAAATTCAATGATCTTTTAAAAAAGTTGATGATATTTTTCAATTTTGATGTTATTTTATAAAAAGACCCGAAGAGGCAGATCCAATTAATCTCGGCCATCAAATCATGTCAATTCAACGACCTAGACAGCTTCAATGTCGAGTGCTCGACACGTTTAGCGTGTAATTAATTTCATGCCAAATATAGTACTAATCACATAATAACACACAAATAATATGATACTTAATATCCGCATGCACTTAATATACTTCCAAATTAACGTGTCTTGCACGTACACATTGACTAGTAAAAATAATGTGCAAAGATTTGCCTTTAGGATGATTAGATTGCTTGTTTGGTTTGTGCAGTGCAAAAACAGAAACTTTGCCTGTAGTGCGTGAATTTACATTTTTTACTGGAATGTCAAAAGTTTCTGAAATTTTTTACATAGTACTGTTATGCAAATTTTTTATTTTGTCCTAATTTTTCAGAATTTTTGGAGTTATAGAAGTATGGTCAATATTCAGATTTTTACATACAGTTTTGTTTTTGACAGATTTTGTTTTTGATGCATTGTTTTTCTTGTTTTGATGGAACTATGGATTGTATCGTTAGTATAAGACATGGAGAAGTTAGAATACAGTAGGGATAATGCAAAATTAAAATATGAATGGGTTTTCAATAGTACTTGAAGTGCTGATTTGCTTTATTATACTAACGAATCTCACGAGGGTTTTGTTAAGTTTTGTGTGATTGAAGTTTTCAAGTTCTGAGTGAGATCACTATGGATGAAGGAATATGGAGTGGCAAGATCGTAAGCTTGGGGATGCCAGAGGCACCTCAAGGTAATATTCAAGGACTCCCAAGAAACTAAGCTTGGGGATGCCCCGGAAGGCATCTCCTCTTTCTTCTAACGACCATCGGTAATTTTATTTGGAGCTATATTTTTATTCATCACATGATATGCGTAAATTCTTGGACCGTATTTTTGTGTTTATTTTTCCCTTTTCTTTTATGCACCATGCTGGTATGAGATAGTCCTTGGTGTATTTATAGTATGCTCTTTCCACTTCACTTATATCTTTTGAGTATGACTTTGTAGAATGCTGCATGTGCTTCACTTATATCATTTGAAGTTTGGATTGCTTGTTTCTCTACACATAGAAAACCACCATTTGTAGAATGCTCTTTTGCTTCAAATATATTTATTAGAGCGTGGGCATATATTTTATAGAAAGAATTAAACTTTCATGCTTCACTTATATGTATTTATAGAGTTAACAGGAATTGGTCATTCACATGGTTAGTCATAAAATCCTACATAAAAACTTGTAGATCAATGAATATGATATGTTTGATTCCTTGCAATAGTTGTATGATATAAACATAGTGATATTAGAGTCATTCTTTTGAGTAATTGTGGATTGGTAGAAATACTTGTGTTAAGGTTTGTCATGCACGTATGGTGAACCATTATGTGATGAAGTCGAAGCATGATTTATTTTTTGATTGTCTTCCTTATGAGTGGCGGTCGGGGATGAGCGATGATCTTTTCCTACCATTCTATCCCCCTAGGGGCATGCGTATTAGTACTTTGCTTTGATGGATAATAATTTTTTGCAATAAGTATGTGAGTTCTTTATGACTAATGTTGAGTTCATGGATTATACGCACTCTCACCCTTCCACCATTGCTAGCTTCTCTAGTACCGCGCAACTTACGCCGGTGCATTAGACCCACCATATTCCCTTCCTCAAAATAGCCACCATACCCTATTATGGAATTTCCATAGCCATTCCGATATATATTGCCATGCAACTTCCACCGTATTAATATATTATGACACGCACCATCATTGTCATATTGCTTTGCATGATCATAAGATAACTAGCATGATGTTTTCATGGCTTGTCCGTTTTTTGATATCATTGCTATGCTAGATCATTGCACATCCGGGTACACCGCCTAAGGCCTTCATATAGATTCATATCTTTGTTCTAGGATCGAGTTGTAATTCTTGAGTTGTAAGTAAATAAAAGTGTGATGATCATCATTATTAGAGCATTCTCCCATGTGAGGAAAGGATGATGGAAGCTATGATTCCCTCATAAGTTGGGATCAGTCTCTAGACTTTAAAAAATAAAAGAGGCCAAAGAGCCCAAATAAAAAAAGAGGCCAAAGAGCCCAAAACAAAAAAATGAGAGAAAAAAGAGAGAAGGGACAATGTTACTATCCTTTTCCACACTTGTGCTTCAAAGAATAACACCATGTTCTTCATGCTAGAGAGTCTCCTATTTTATCTCTTTCATATACTAGTGGGAATTTTCATTATAGAACTTGGCTTGTATATTCCAATGATGGGCTTCCTCAAATTTCCCTAGGTATTCATGAGCAAGCAAGTTGGATGCACACCCACTTAGTTTCTTTTGAGCTTTCATACACTTATAGCTCTAGTGCATCCGTTGCATGGCAATCCCTACTCACTTACATCGATATCGATTGATGGGCATCTCCATAGCGTATTAGTTTGCCTAGTTGATGCGAGACTTTATCCCATTTTTGTCTTCTCCTCACAACCACCTTCTATTCCACCTATAGTGCTATATCCATGGCTCATGCTCATATATTGCGTGAAAGTTGAAAAAGTTTGAGAACATTAAAAGTATGAAACAATTGATTGGCTTGTCATCGGGGTTGTGCATGATGAAATACTTTGTGTGATGAAGATGGAGCATAGCCAGACTATATGATTTGTAGGGATAACTTTATTTAGCCATGATATTTTGAGAAGACATGATTGCTATATTAGTATGCTTGAAGTATTATTGTCTTTATATCAAATTATAGACTATTGCTTTGAATCACTCGTGTATTAATACTCATGCCATGATTAGATTATGTGATCAAGATTATGCTAGGTAGCATTCCATATCAAAAATTATCTTTTTTATCATTTACCTACCCGAGGACGAGCAGGAATTAAGCTTGGGGATGCTGATACGTCCCTGTCTTATCTATAATTCTTTATTGTTTCATGCCAATATTCTACAACTTTCATATACTTTTGGCAACGTTTTGTATTATTTTTGGGACTAACATATTGATCCAGTGCCCAGTACTAGTTCATGTTTTTGCATGTTTTTTGTTTCACAGAATATCCATACCAAACGAAGTGCAAACGTGATAAGAACTTATGGAGATTTATTTTGGAATATTTGTGATTTTTGGGAAAAAGAATCCACGCGAGACGATGCTCAAGGGCCCCACAAGCCGGAGGGGTGCGCCTGGGAGGCTTGTGGTCGCACCATAAGGCAGTTGGTGCCCTTCTTTTGCCGCAATAAAGGTAATATCTGGATAAAAATCGTGTTAAAATTTTAGCCCAATCGGAGTTACGGATCTTCGGGAATTTAAGAAACGACGAAAGGGCAGAAAACGGGGATGCGAAACAGAAGAGAAACAGAGACCATGGACCAGAGGGGAAACCCTCCTCCCATCTAGGGGGAGGTCGAGGAAGAAGAAGAAGGAGGGGGCTCTCTCCCCCTCTCTGCCGGTGGCGTCGGAACACCGCCGGGGCCATCATCATGATGGCGATCTACACCAACAACTTCGCCGCCATCATCACCAACTCTCCCCCCTCTATGCAGCGGTGTAACCTCTCTTTTATCCACTGTAATCTCTACTTAAAATGGTGCTCAACACTATATATTATTTCCCAATGATGCATGGCTATCCTATGATGTTTGAGTAGATTTGTTTTGTCCTATGGGTTGATTGATGATCGTGATTGGTTTGAGTTGTATGTTTTATTATTGGTGTTGTCCTATGGTGCTCTCCGTGTCACGCAAGCATGAGGGATCCCCGCTATAGGGTTTGCAATAGGTTCATGATTCACTTATGGTGGGTTGCTAGAGTGACAGAAGCTTAAACCCGAGTAAGTAGGTTATTTGCGTATGGGAGTAAAGAGGACTTGATACTTTAATGATATGGTTGGGTTTTACATTAATGATGTTTAGTAGTTGTGGATGCTTGCTAGAGTTCCAATCATAAGTGCATATGATCCAAGTAGAGAAAGTATGTTAGCTTATGCCTCTCCCTCATATAAAATTGCAATAATGATTACCGGTCTAGTTATCGATTGCCTAGGAACAAATAACTTTCTTGTGAAAAAAAGTTCTCTACTAAAAATAACATAATTGTTTCTTTATCTAAACAACACCTAGCTTTTATTTACGTGTTCTTTATTATCTTGCAAACCCATCCCTTTACACCTACAAAGTACTTATAGTTTCATACTTGTTCTAGGTAAAGCGAACGTTAAGCGTGCGTAGAGTTGTATCAGTGGTCGATAGAACTTGAGGGAATATTTGTTCTACCTTTAGATCCTCGTTGGTTTCGACACTCTTACTTATTGAGAAAGGCTACAATTGATCCCCTATACTTGTGGGTTATCACCTCTCCAAACCCACTTTTATCAATAACTTCATAAGATTGAACATTCTACAAATGTGTGGGATTCTTTTTTCCTAAATTGACACTCTTCCAAACCCACTTTAAATATCATTGCAAACATTATTGTCAATTTCACTTTCATCATGAGGCTTAAATAAATTTTGAAGATCATAAGAAGCACACCCCAACCATGATCATTACAATGGGTAGTGGACATTAAAAAATCATCATCCCCAAGCTTGGGGTTTTGCATATCATTAACACAATTGATATTAATAGAATTTATAATGACATCATTGCAATCATGCTTTTCATTCAAGTAGCTATCGTGAATCACTTTATAAATTTCTTCTTTTAACACTTCATCACAATTTCCAGATTCACGAATTTCAGACAAAACTTCATAAAGACAATATACTGCACTCAACTCACTAGCAATTGGTTCATCATAATTGGATATTTTTAAAAGATTAGCAAGAGGATGAGGATCCATGTTATTTTCTTATTTCTTTTGTGTTCTTTTGAGTGTTTACATGAAGAGGATAAAAGCAAGCAAGTAAACGAAAATATTTTTGTGTTTTTGTGAAAATGTTTTAGAATTCGGGGAGATGAAAATTAGAGGGAAATGGCAAATGAAAGTAAATGCAGCAAGATGAAAGTTTATGTGATGGTACTTCATAGGTTTTGGTGGTGTCTCCATGGCAACGGCGCAAGAAATTCTTCCTGCTACTTGTTAGTTGCGTTGGGATTTCCCTGAGGAAGAGAGGATGATGAAGTACAGTAGAGATATGTATTTCCGGAGTTAAGAAACAAGGTTATCAATCCAGTAGGAGAACCACGCAAGACCTCATGAACAACACCTACACACAAAATAATAAATACTTGCACCCAATACAAACAAGGGGTTGTCAATCCCTTGGCAGTTAATTGCAAGGGTCAAATCTTGTAGTGATAGATAGATAAACAAAAACACAAAATAAAATAAAAGTAAATAAATTGCAGCAAGGTATTTTTGGATTTTCATATATGATAAAGATAGACTCGGGGGCCATAGTTTTCACTTGAGGCTTCTCTCTTGAACATAGCATACGCTGGGTAAACAAATTAATGTTGGGCAATTGATAGAAAAGCGCATAGTTATGACGATATTCAAGGGAATGATCATGTATATAGGCATCACGTCTGAAACAAGTAGACCAACTCCTGCCTGCATCTACTACTATTACTCCACACATCGACCACTATCAAGCATGCATCTAGAGTATTCAGTTCATAAAGAACGGAGTAACGCCTAAAGCAAGATGACATGATGTGGACAAAGTAAACCCAATTAATATGAATAAACACAATCTTTTATCCTTATTGGCAACGATACAAGTACGTGTCATGTCCCTTTCTGACACTGGGATTGAGCAAAGCAAGATCAAATCCATCACAAAGCACCTCTCCCATTGCAAGATAAATCAATCTAGTTTGCCAAACCAAACAGATAGAGAGGAGAGAAATACAAAGCTATAACAATCATGCATAAAAGAGTTCAGAGAAGACTCAAATAATATTCATGAAATAATTTGATCATAAACCCACAATTCATTGGAATCCAAAAAACACACTGCAAAAAAGGATTACATTGAATAGATCTCCAAGAACATCAAGGAGAACATTTTATTGAAGATCGGAGAGAGAGAAAGAAGAAGCCGTCTAGATAGTAACTTTGGACCCCGTAGGTCTGTGGTAAACTACTCACACATCATCGGAAGGGCAACATGCTTGATGTAGAGGCCCTCTGTGACCGATTCCCCCTCCGGTAGAGTACCGGAAAATATTTTGTGTGGCTCTCTGATGTATTGGGAATATTTGGGAATTTGTAGAGCTGGAATTAGGTCAAGAGGTGCCACGAGGGGCCCATGAGCTTGGGGGCACCCCCTGGGGTGCGCGGTAGGCTTGTCGCTCCCTCATGGCTCTTCTGGTAGTCACTCAAGCTTTTAGGGTCCCTTCTAGTCCAAAATAAATCGTCAAAAAGTTTCATAGCGTTTGGCCTCTGTTTGGTATTGATGTTCTGAAAAGCCAAAAACGAGCAAAAAACATCAACTGAAGTGGCAAATGAGTCCAAAGGAATTAAAATAAGCGGTAGTAGCACCGTACTAGCTGGATGGTAGTACCACTCTACTTCCGCTTCATGTTCTGGGATATAGCGAGAGAAACGATAGTGCAGCGGTGGTAGAGGCGGAAGTACCACAAGCGGCACTACCGTTCTACCACCACTCTAGGTCCGCTGAGCTCTAATAGACAACGGAAGATCCAAAATTATTAAGCGGTAGTACACAAAGTACTGGAACAGTGGAAGTACCGCTTACAGGTGGTACTACCACTGCCCAGGAGCGATACTACCGCTGGGTAGCCTTAGGACATGTTTCCAGAAAAACAAAGTGGAACTCCAAGAAAGCTCGAAGGAAGGTGGTTGTGAAGGGGAGGTTGTGTATGTGATGATTCCACCCAAACCTTTTTGAAGCAGACCCCCTCTTAATAGTACGGTTTTCCTACGACTCAAGTCCATCAAAAGAGAATCATAGGAAAAATAACCATCTTGACTCTATATCTCCGAGGGACACGAATCGTCTTGTGCAATATGATAGATTATATGAAATGCTTAATGCACACGATTAGTCTACAATGGCCACCAAGGGAGAATATGCCCTAACAGAGGGCATGTCCTCATTTCATATAGGATCCTTGTCATTCCCTCTTGTGATTCTACATAGGTTCACAAGTTCCATTGTTTGGGTTGCGCCTTTGTAAACCAAGCTAGTTATCTGCTGCAATTTATTTGAGGGTTTCCTCTTGTTCTTTTCCATTTGAGAGATATAGTTGTTGCTCCATGTGAGTTCTTTGGCACCGTGAAAGATTGTTTCCGTGGTGTCTCGCATCATCTTGGCATTAGGGCTTTAGGTTGTTCATGGTGCTAATTACTCTCGTGCGGATATTGTTCTTGAGAAGTTTCCATGGGTTCGAGGAGGTCCAACAGTGTTGATGGTGTGCATGGAGGTGGACACCTCATGGAGGAGGAACTCCCACTTCCCGTGTATGATCCTACCTTGCAGCCCGCCTATGGGTTGGCTTTGGAAGATACACGAGAGTGTGTGTTGAACAAGGTTGAGATCATATCGGTCGTGAAGACCAACTTTGGTCAGAGAATCGACTCCCTTATGGAGGAGCACCGTTGAGATAGGCTTGCTGCACAGGGTCGATGATACGTCTCTGTCATATTTGTTGGGGGAATGTAGCATGCAATTTCAAAAAAATTCCTACACTCACGCAAGATCTATCTAGGAGATGCATAGTAATGAGAGGGGGAGAGTGTGTCCACGTACCCTTGTAGACAAAAAGCGGAAGCGTTTAACAACGCGATTGATGTAGTCGAACTTCTTGTTCCGACCGATCAAGCACCGAACGCACGGTACCTCCGAGTTCTACACACGTTCAGCTCGATGACATCCCTCAAACTCTTCATCCAGTAAAGTGTCGAGGGAGAGTTCCGTCAGCATGATGGCATTGTGATGGTGATGGTGAAGTGATCCGCGCAGGGATTCGCCTAAGCACTAAGTGAATATGAGCGGAGGCGTAAACTGTGAAGGGGGGCACCACACATGGCTAACAATGCTTGGTGTGTGTTCTAGGCGCCCCTCCCCACATATATAAAGGAGGGAGGGTGAGAGAGGTATCCTAGGGTGCGCCCAAGTACGAGGAATCCTACTTGGGCCCCTAGTCCAGTTCAGCCTCCCCCATTTCCTTTTACCGAAGGGGGAAAAGAGGGAAGAGGCAAGAAGGAAGGAAAAGGGGGGCCGAACCCCCACATCCTTGTCCTATTCGGCCTCCTACCATAAGGGGTGTGTGCCACCCCTTGTGGGCTGGTGTGCTCCCCTCCTATGGCCCATATGGCCCATATCTTCCCCCGGGGGGTTCCGATAACCCCCCTATTATATATATATATATATATATATTATATATATATATATATATATATATCAATCTTTACCTCTCGACCATTTCGAGACTCCTCGCCATGTCCGTGATCTCATCTGGGACTCCGAACAACATTCGGTCACCAAATCACATAACTCATACAATACAAAATTGTCATCGAATGTTAAGCGTGCGGACCCTACTGGTTCGAGAACTATAAAGACATTACCGAGACACCTCTCCGATCAATAACCAACAGCGGAACCTGGATGCTCATATTGGTCCTACATATTCTACGAAGATCTTTATCGGTCAAACCATAATGACAACATACGTTATTCCCTTTGTCATCGGTATGTTACTTGCCCGAGATTCGATCGTCGGTATCTTGATACCTAGTTCAATCTCGTTACCGTCAAGTCTCTTTACTCGCTCCGTAATGCATCATCCCGCAACTAAGTCATTAGTCACATTGCTTGCAAGGCTTATTATGATGTGCATTACCGAGAGGGCCCACAGATACCTCTCCGATACTCGGAGTGACAAATCCTAATCTTGATCTATGCCAAACCAACAAACACCTTCGGAGATACCTATAGAGCTTCTTTATAATCACCCAGTTACGTTGTGAAGTTTGATAGCACAAAAGGTATTACTCCGGTATCCGGGAGTTGCATAATCTCATAGTCGAAGGAATATGTATTTGACATGAAGAAAGCAATTGCAATAAAATTTAACGATCAACATGCTGAGCTAATGGATGGGTCTTGTCCATCACATCGTTCTCCTAATGATGTGATCCCCTTCATCAAATTACAACACATGTCTATGGCTAGGAAACTTAACCATCTTTGATTAACGAGCTAGTCTAGTAGAGGCTTACTAGGGACACTGTGTTTTGTCTATGTATCCACACATGTATCAATTTTCCGGTTAATAAAATTCTAGCATGAATAATAATATTTATCATGATATAAGGAAATATAAATAACAACTTTATTATTGCGTCTAGGGCATATTTCCTTCAGTCTCCCACTTGCACTAGAGTCAATAATATAGATCACATTGTAATCATTCTAACACCCATGGAGTCTTGGTGCTGATCATGTTTTGCTCGTGGAAGAGGCTTAGACAATGGGTCTACCACATTCAGATCCGTATGTATTTTGCAAATCTCTATGTCTCCCTCCTTGACTCTATCACGGATGGAGTTGAAGCATCTCTTGATGTGTTTGGTTCTCTTGTGAAATCTGGATTTCTTCGCCAAGGCAATTGCTCCAGTATTGTCACAAAAGATTTTCATTGGACCCGATGCACCGGGTATTACACCTAGATCAGATATTAACTCCTTCATCCAGACTCCTTCATTCGCTGCTTCCGAAGCAGCTATGTACTCCGCTTCAAACGTAGATCCCGTCACGACGCTTTGCTTGGAACTGCACCAACTGGCAGCTCTACCATTCAATATAAAGATGTATCTCGTTTGTGACTTAGATTCATCTGAATCAGTGTCAAAGCTAGCATCGACGTAACCATTTACAATGAGCTATTTGTCACCACCATAAACGAGAAACATATCCTTAGTCCTTTTCAGGTACTTCAGGATGTTCTTGATTGCTGTCCAATGATCCACTCCTGGAGTACTTTGGTACCTCCCTGCTAGACTTATAGCAAGGCACACATTAGGTCTGGTACATAGCATAGCATACATGATAGAACCTATAGCTGAGGCATAGGGAACGACTTTCATTTTCTCTCTATCTTCTGAAGTGGTCGGGCATTGAGTCTGACTCAACTTCACACCATGTAACACAGGCAAGAACCCTTTCTTTGACTGGTCCATTTTGAAGTTCTTCCAAACTTTATCAAGGTATGTACTTTGTGAAAGTCCAATTTAGCATCTTGATCTATCTCTATAGATCTTGATGCCCAATATGTAAGAAGCTTCACCGAGGTCTTTCATTGAAAATCTTTTATTCAAGTATCCTTTTATGCTATCCGGAAATTCTATGTCATTTCCAATCAAAAATATGTTATCCACATATAATATTAGAAATGCTACAGAGCTCCCACTCAATTTCTTGTAAATACAGGCTTCTCCCAAAGTCTGTATAAAACCATATGCTTTGATCACCTCATCAAAGCGTATATTCCAACTCCGAGATGCTTGCACCAGTCCATAAATGGACCGCTGGAGCTTGCACACTTTGTTAGCACCTTTACGATCGACAAAAACCTTTTGGTTGCATCATATACGACTCTTCTTTAAGAAATCCATTAAGGAATGCAGTTTTGATGTCCATTTTCCAGATTTCATAATCGTAAAATGCAACAATTGCTAACATGATTCGGACAGACTTAAGCATCGCTACGGGTGAGAAGGTCTCATCATAGTCAACTCCTTGAACTTGTGGAAAACCTTTCACGACAAGTAGAGCTTTGTAGACAGTAACATTACCATTAGCGTCAGTCTTCTTCTTGAAGATCCATTTATTCTCTATGGCTTGCCGATCATCCGGCAAGTCAACCAAAGTCCATACTTTGTTCTCATACCTGGATCCCATCTCAGATTTCATGTCAAGCCATTTTGCGGAATTTGGGCTCATCATCGCTTCCTCATAGTTCGTAAGTTCGTCATGGTCTAGTAACATGACTTCCAGAATAGGATTAATGTACCACTCTGGTGTGGAACGTTCTCTGGTTGACCTACGAGGTTCAGTAGTAACATGATCCGAAGTTTCATGATCATTATCATTAGTTTCCTCACTAGTTGGTGTAGTCATCACGGGAACGGTTTTCTGTGATGAGCTACTTTCCAATTTGAGAGAAGGTACAATTACCTCATCAAGTTCTACTTTCCTCCCACTCACTTCTTTCAAGAGAAACTCCTTCTCTAGAAAGGGTCCATTCTTAGCAACAAAGATCTTGCCTTCGGATCTGTATTAGAAGGTGTACCCAAAAGTTTCTTTTGGGTATCCTATGAAGACACACTTCTCCGATTTGGGTTCGAGCTTATCAGGTTGAAGCTTTTTCACATAAGCATCGCAACCCCCAAACTTTAAGAAACGATAGCTTAGGTTTCTTGCAAAACCACAGTTCATACGGTGTCGTCTCAACGGATTTAGATGGTGCCCTATTTAAAGTGAATGCAACTATCTCTAATGCATAACCCCAAAATGATAGTGGTAAATCGGTAAGAGACATCATAGATCGCACCATATCTAATAAAGTACGATTACAATGTTCAGACACACCATTATGCTGTGGTGTTCTAGGTGGCATGAGTTGTGAAACTATTCCACATTGTTTTAAATGAAGGCCAAACTCATAACTCAAATATTCGCCTCCGCGATCATATCATAGAAACTTTATTTTCTCGTTACGATGATTCTTCACTTCACTCTAAAATTCTTTGAAGTTTTCAAATGTTTTCAAACGTGTGTTTCATTAAGTAGATATACCCATATCTATTCAAATCATTTGTGAAGGTTAGAAAATAATGATACCCATCGCGAGCCTCAGCACTCATTGGACCGCACACATCGGTATGTATTATTTCCAATAAGTCAGTAGTTCGCTCCATTGTTCCGGAGAACAGAGTTTTAGTCATCTTGCCAATGAGGCATGGTTCGCAAGCATCAAATGATTCATAATCAAGTGATTCCAAAAGTCCATCCGCATGGAGTTTCTTCATGTGATTTACACCAATATGACCAAAATGGCAGTGCCACAAATATGTTGCACCATTATTATCAAATTTGCATCTTTTGGCATGAATATTATGAATATGTGTATCACCACGATCGAGATTCAACAAAAATATACCACTCTTCAAGGGTGCATGACCATAAAAGATACTACTCATATAAATAGAATAACCATTATTCTCTGATTTTAAATGAATAACCATCTCCCATCAAACAAGATCTAGATATAATGTTCATGCTCAATGCTGCCACCAAATAACAATTATTCAGGTCTAAAACTAATCCTGAAGGTAGATGTGGAGGTAGCGTGCCGACGGCGATCACATCGACCTTGGAACCATTCCCGACGCGCATCGCCAGCTCGTCCTTAGCCAATCTTCGTTTAATCCGTAGCCCCTGTTTCGAGGTGCAAATATGAGCAACAGAACCAGTATCAAATACTCAGGCGCTACTACGAGCATTAGTAAGGTACACATCAATAACATGTATATCAAATATACCTTCTTTCACTTTGCCATCCTTCTTATCCGCCAAATGCTTGGGGCAGTTCCGCTTCCAGTGACCAGTCCCTTTGCAGTAGAAGAACTCAGTATCAGGCTTGGATCCAGACTTGGGCTTCTTCCCAGGAGTGACAACTTATTTGCCATTCTTCTTGAAGTTACCCTTCTTTCCCTTGCCCTTTTCTTGAAACTAGTGGTCTTGTTAACCATCAACACTTGATGCTCTTTCTTGATTTCTACCTCCGCAACTTTGAGCATAGCGAAGAGCTCGGGAATTGTCTTATCCATCCCTTGTATATTATAGTTCATCACGGAGCATTTGTAGCTTGGTGGCAGTGATTGAAGAACTCTGTCAATAACACTATCATCTGTAAGATTAACTCCCAGCCAAGTCAAGTGGTTATGATACCCAGACATTCTGAATATGTGTTCACTGACAGGACTGCTCTCCTACATCTTGCATCTATAGAACTTGTTGGAGACTTCATATCTCTCAACTCAGACATTTGCTTGAAATATTAACTTCAACTCCTGGAACATCTCATATGGTCCATGACATTCAAAACGTCTTTGAAGTACCGATTCTAAGCCGTAGAGCATGGCACACTGAACTATAGAGTAGTCATCACCATGTTTACCAGACGTTCAAAGTGTCTACATTAGCGGGAGGGGCTTGTCACCTAGCGGTGCATCAAGGACATAATTCTTCTGTGCAAAAATGAGGATAATCCTCAAGTTATTGACCCAGTCCGTGTAGTTGCTACCATCATCTTTCAACTTAGCTTTCTCCAGGAACGCATTAAAATTCAAGGGAATGGTAGCACGGGCCATTGATCTACAACATAGATATGCAAAAACTATAAGGACTAAGTTCATGATAAATTAAGTTCAATAATCATATTACTTAAGAACTCCCACTTAGATAGACATCCCTCGAGTCATCTAAATGATCACGTGATCCATATCAACTAATCCATGTCTGATCATCACGTGAGATGGAGTGAACATATCTATGTTGATCATATCTACTATATGATTCACGTTCGACCTTTTGGTCTCCAGTGTTCCGAGGCCATGTCTGTACATGCTATACTCGACAAGTTATACCCGAGTATTCCGCATGTGCAAAATTGTCTT
Organism: Triticum aestivum; assembly: GCF_018294505.1. NCBI lineage: Eukaryota > Viridiplantae > Streptophyta > Magnoliopsida > Poales > Poaceae > Triticum > Triticum aestivum. The sequence continues at coordinate 498,117,702 of NC_057813.1, forward strand.
GCACCCGTTGTATGTGAACATAGAGCTTATCACACCTGATCATCACGTGGTGTCTCAGCACGACGAACTATCGCAATGGTGCATACTCAGGGAGAATACTTATACCTTGTAATTTTAGTGAGGGATCATCTTGTAATGCTACCCCCGTACTAAGAAAAATAAGATGCATAAAAGATAAACATCACATGCAATCAAAATATGTGACATGATATGGCCATCATCATCTTGTGCCTTTGATCTCCATCTCCAAAGCATCGTCATGATCTCCATCGTCACAGGCTTGACACCTTGATCTCCATCATAGCGTCGTTGTCGTCTCGCCAACTATTGCTTCTACAACTATATCTAATGCATAGTGATAAAGTAAAGCAATTACATGGCATTTGCATTTCGTACAATAAAGCGACAACCATAACGCTCCTCCCAGTTGCCGATAACTTTTACAAAACATGGTCATCCCATACAATAATGTATATCACATCATGTCTTGACCATATCACATCACAACATGCCCTCCAAAAACAAGTTAGACGTCCTCTACTTTGTTGTTGCAAGTTTTACGTGGCTGCTACGAGCTTCTAATAAGAACCTTTCTTACCTATGCATCAAAACCACAATGATGATTTATCAAGTTTGTTGTTTTAACCTTCAACAAGGACCGGCCACAGTCAAATTCGATTCAACTAAAGTTGGAGAAACAGACACCCGCCAGCCACCTTTATGCAAAACTAGTTGCATGTCTGTCGGTGGAACCGGTCTCATGAACGTGGTCATGTAAGGTTGGTCTGGGCTGCTTCATTCAATTAACCGCTGAATCAAAATAATACGTTGGTGGTAAGCAATATGATGATCACCGCCCACAACTCTTTGTGTTCTACTCGTGCATATCATCTACGCATAGACCTGGCTCGGATGCCACTGTTGGGGAACGTAGCATGCAACTTCAAAAAATTTCCTACGCTCATGCAAGATCTATCTTGGAGATGCATATCAACGAGATGGGGAGAGTGTGTCCACGTACCCTCGTAGACCGAAAGTGGAAGCGTTTAACAACGTGGTTGATGTAGTCGAACTTCTTCTCGTTCCGACCGATAAAGCACTAAACGTACGGCACCTTCGAGTTCTGTACAGTTCAACTTGATGATGTCCCTAGAACTCTTGATCTAGCAAAGTGTCGAGGGAGAGTTTCTTCAGCACGACGGCGTGGTGAGAATGATGGGGAAGTGGTCCACGCAGGGCTTCGCCTAAGCACTACGTGAATATGACCGGAGGCGTAAACTGCGGAGGGGGGTGCCGCACATGACTAACAATGGTTGGTGTGTGTTCTAGGTGCCCCCTCCCCACGTATATAATGGAGGGAGGGGGAGAGAGGCAGCCTAGGGCGCGGCCAAGTAGGAGGAATCCTACTTGGGCCCCTAGTCCAATTTGGCCTCCCCCCTTTCCTTTTACTGGAGGGGAAAAGAGGGAAGAGGGAAGGAGGAATGAAAGGGGGCCCGAACCTCCACCTCCTTCTCCTATTCGGCCTCCTACCATAAGGGGTGTGTTCCACCCCTTGTGGGATGGTATTCTCCCCTCCTATGGCCCATATGGCCCATATATTCCCCCGAAGGGTTCTGATAACCCCTCCTCGTACTCCGATATGTACCTGATACATTCCGAAACACTTCCGGTGTCCGAATACTATCATCATATATATCAATATTTACCTCTCGACCATTTTGAGACTCCTCGTCATGTCTGTGATCTCATCCGGCAATCCGAACAACATTCGGTCACCAAATCACACGACTCACATAATACAAAATCATCATCAAACATTAAGTGTGCGGACCCTACGGGTTCGAGAACTATGTAGACATGACCGAGACACCTCTCCGGTCAATAACCAACAGCGGAACCTGGATGCTCATATTGGTTCCTACATATTCTACGAAGATCTTTGTCAGTCAAACCGTAATGACAACATATGTTATTCCCTTTGTCATCGATATGTTACTTGACCAAGATTCGGTCGTCGGTATCTTCATACCTAGTTAAGTCTCGTTACTGGCAAGTTTCTTTACTCGTTCCGTAATGCATCATCCCGCAACTAACTCATTAGTCACATTGCTTGCAAGGCTTATTATGATGTGCATTAACGAGAGGGCCCAGAGATACCTCTCTGATACTCGGAGTGACAAATCCTAATCTTGATCTATGCCAACCCTACAAACACCTTCGGAGATACCTATAGAGCATCTTTATAATCACCCAGTTACGTTGTGACGTTTGATAGCACACAAGGTATTCCTCCGGTATCCGGGAGTTGCATAATCTCATAGTCGAAGGAATATGTATTTGACATGAAGAAAGAAATAGTAATAAAACTTAACGATCAACATGCTAAGATAACGGATGGGTCTTTTCCATCACAACATTCTCATAATGATGTGATCCCGTTCATCAAATGATAACACATGTCTATGGCTAGGAACTTAATCTTCTTTGATTAACGAGCTAGTCTAGTAGAGGCTTACTAGGGACACTGTGTTTTGTCTATGTATCCACACATGTATAAAATTTCCGATTAATACAATTCTAGCATGAATAATAAACATTTATCATGATATAAGGAAAAATAAATAACAACTTTATTATTGCCTCTAGGGCATATTTCCTTCAGTATCTAGTTTTCCTGATGCTTTTGCTCTTGTTTTGGACTCTTATTTGCATGATTTGAGTGAAACTAACCCGGATTGACGCTGTTTTTAGCAGAACTACCTTGGTGTTATTTTTCTGCAGAAATAAAAGTTCTCGAAATGGAACAAATTTTTTTGGAGAATTATTTCAGAATATATGAAAAATACTGGAGCCAAGAACCACCGGAGGAGGGCCCTCGGTGAGCACAACCCACTAGGGCGCGCTCCCCCATCTAGGCGCGCCCAGGTGGGTTGTGCCCACCTGGTGGCCCCACAGACCCTGATACCGATGCTATATGATCCTATTTTTGGAGCAAAAAATCAGGGAGAAACTTTCATTGCGTTTCATGATACGGAGCCGCCGCCACCTCCTGTTCTTCATTAGAAGTCTAGATCTAGAGCCCGTTTGGGGCTCCGGAGAGGGGGGTCTTCGGTCTTCGTCATCACCAACCCTCCTCCATCACCAATTCCATGAAGCTCCCCACCGGGAGTGAGTAATTCCTTTGTAGGCTCGCTGGTCGGTGTGGAGTTGGATGAGATTCATCATGTAATCGAGTTAATTTTGTTAGGGCTTGATCCATAGTATCCTTTATGTTCTGAGATTGATGTTGTTATGACTTTGCCATGCTTAATGCTTGTCACTTTGGGCCCGAGTGCCACGATTTTAGATCTGAACCGTTTATGTTTTCACAATTATATCTATGTTCTGGATCCGATCTTGGAAGTCATATTAACCTATTATGTGTTATGATCTGTAAACCCCAGTGTGGTAGTAATTGGATACTTTCCGGTGATGACTGTAGTTTGAGGAGTTCATGTATTCACTATGTGTTAATGCTTTGTTCCAGTTCTCTATTAAAAGGAGGCCTTAATATCTCTTAGTTTCTATATGGACCCCGCTGCCACGGGATGGTAGGACAAAAGATGTCATGCAAGTTCTTTCCATAAGCACGTATGACTATTTACGGAATACATGCCTACCTTATATTTATGAACTGGAGCTAGTTTTGTATCACCCTAGGTTATGACTGTTATATGATGAATATCATCCAATGAATTCATCGATCCAATGCCTACAAATTTTCCACATATTGTTCTTGCTAAGTTACTACTGTTGTTGCTACTGTTACACTTGCTACAAAATCATTGCTATCACTATTATCGTTACTGCTACTGTTATCACTGCTATCAATACTATCATATTACTATGCTACTGATCACTTTGCTGTAGATATTTACTCTCCAGGTGTGGTTAAATTGACAACTCAGCTGCTAATACTTACAAATATAGTTTGTCTCCCCTTGTGTCGAATCCCTAAATTTGAGTTGAATACTCTACCCTCAAAAACTGTTGCGATCCCCTGTACTTGTGGGTTATCAAGACCTTTTTCTGGTTTCATTTCCGGGAAGCATAGCTATATTTGTTGAGTCACTTGGGATAATTATCTATTTATCACTATGAAGAATCTGAAGGATACAAAAACCAAGATTGTTCCCTCTAGGACGAGGGGAGGTAAGGAACTGCCATCACACTCTGCACTTGATTCACCTTCTGTTTTGAGTAGACTTGCAACACCACCACATGCTATTAATCCTAATATATCACAAGTTATTGATGATGCTACTTCTGCTATGAATGCTATGCAGGATGATATTAGTACCTTGCTTGATGATAATATGCCACTAGGTGAATTTCTCGATGAACAACTTGCTAGAGCAAAATATATTGAGAATGTTGAAATTGATGAAATTACTGAAACTGATGAAGTACTTGAAACTGGAAATCTTGAAACACCTATTAGACCTAGCTCTCCTAGATATGAATTGCCTAAGACACCTGAAGATTATGTTATGGATGATGAGACAGCTAGAGATTTTCTTGCTTGCAATGATAGAGATGATCTTAAGAAATTACTATGCAAAATAAAGGAGAAATTTTTGAATGCTAGAATGAAATGTGATCCTAAGTTTGCTACTTCACCTATCTTTGTGGATGATAAGGATTATGAAATCTCTGTTGACCCAGAGTTAATTACTAAGGTTGAATCTGATCCTTTCCATGGCTATGAAACTGAAACTGTTGTGGCACACCTTACTAAATTAAATGATATAGCCACCCTATTTGCTCATGATGAGAATATTCGCTTTTATTATATTCTCAAATTGTTCCTATTCTCATTAAAGGGTGATGCTAAGATATGGTACAATACTCTTGCTCCTGGTTGTGTGCGTAGTCCCAGGATATGATTTATTAGTTCTCTGAAAAATATTTTCCTGCTCATAAGAAACAAGCTGCCTTACAGGAAATATTTAACTTTGTGCAAATTGAATAAGAGAGTCTCTCACAAGCTTGGGGAGGCTTATCCAATTGCTTAATGCTTTGTCTGATCATCCTTTAAGAAAAATGTGATACTTAATATCTTCTATAATGGACTAACCGATGCTTCTGGGACTTCCTAGATAGTTGTGCTGGTTGTGTTTTCAGTGAACGAACTGTTGAACAAGCTGTGGAATTATTGAATAATATGTTGAAAAATTATGATGATTGGACTCTTCCTGAACCACCGCTTAAGCGCACTCCAAATAAGAGGGGTATCTTATATCTCAGTCCTGAAGATATGCAGGAGGCAAAGAAAAGTATGAAGGAAAAAGGTATTAAAGCAGGGGATGTTAAAAATTTACCTCCTATTGAAGAAATACATGGACTCGACACACCACCACCAAACTTGGTAGAGGTAAATTCTTTAATGAAATTTGATGAAAGTGACATCCCTTACAATAAACATCCTTGTCAATGCCTTTATGAGTTTGACAACTACATTATAAAACAAGATCACTTCAACGAAAATGTTATGAAACAATTGAAATACAACTCCAATATGATTGCTCGCTTGAGTGACTTGTTATTCAGAATCACTTATGACGTAAGAGGTGTAGGAAAACATTCTTCTATGGTTCAAACTCACTAGAACATGTTGCTAAATCTCAAAGAGAGATGCTTAGTGAAATGAATAATAGTATGAATGACTTTGCTGTTAGAGTAGAAACTAGAGGAGGTAAAATGACTCAGGAACCACTTTATCCTGAGGGACACCCTAAAAGAATTGAACAAGACTCTCAAAAAATTAATACTGATGCACCTAGTCCTCCTAGAAGGAAGAAGAAAAAGAAAAATGATAGGACTTTGCCTACCTCTAGTGAACCTGAAGTAGAAAACCTCCTGATAATAATAATGATGTTTCTATTTCCGATGCTGAAACTCAATCTGGTAATGAATAATCATCTAGTGATAATGAAAAAGATAATGATGATGTTCATAAAGACACTCAACTAGACAATGATAAACAACTAGATAGCGATGTTGAAATAGAACCAGTTGTTGATCTTGATAACCCACAACCTAAAAATAAAATATATGATAAAAGAGACTTTGTTGCTAGAAAACAAGGAAGAGAACGATAACCATGGGTTCAAAACCCATGCCCTTTCCACCTAAATCAACTATGAAAAAGGATGATGAAGAATTCGAACGCTTTGCTGAAATGATTAGGCCAGTCTTTTGCGCACGCGCTTCACCGATATTTTAAAGATGGCCCCTTATGCAAAATTGAAAGAGTGTTATATCGAATAGAGGGGGTGAATACGTGATTTTTACAAATTAGTCAATGAGGAAATACTACTTGAGTAATTTACTAAGTGACGAACTACAAGCAGTTGAGTAAGTACTCAGGTACATGCATAACAAGACAGTAGCATAGTCATCATGGTGAAATGAAACATACACAGAGCACAGGTAGCATGTAAATAGGATAAGCAGGCAGAAGACAAATGACTGAAGAAATAGGATTTAGGAAATTGAGAAAGTTTTCATTCAAAGTCTTCAAACAATAGCTATCAATTTCATCATCATGTAAACAAGGAAATGAAAGAGTTGAGGAAATATAACTAGTAGCTCGGTGAAGATAATGATTTGGTAGACCAGTTCCAATTGTTGTGACAGTTGTACGTATGGCTGGAGCGGCTTGGTATTTAAACCTAAGGACACACAATCCCAGGACACATAGTCCTTACCATATTCTCCATGAGCTAAGCTCACACAAACCTCGCCCAATCACTCATGGTAAGTCTTCAGGTGACTTCCAAACCTTCACGGACTTGGTCACTCGATGATCCACAATTCCTCTTGGATGCTCTAGACCATGACGCCTAACCGTTTGAAAGATGCACAATCTTCAAAGGTAACAAGTGTCGGTTCCACACAGGAACAATCTCTTCAGTGATGCTCAATCACTTTGGGTTGTAGGTGTTTGGGGTTTTTGGGTTTTCCTCACTCATGATTTTTTCTCAAAGTACTTGGAGGATGGGATGCTGTCAGTGACAAGTGTCAGTTTCTCTCGGTGTAGCCAACCAACTAGTGGTTGAGGGGCGGCCAATTATAGCCAGGGAGCAGCCCGACATGATAATACGTAAATGCCCTTCAATGATATGACCATTAGGTGGATAAGATATTTGGGACAGCTAGCGTGTAGCTCAACAACGGTCGGATATTTGAGCTCTCAAATTACTCAGGACTATCATGTTCCTCACTTGTAGGCAATCCACACTCGTGAATTCCTAACTCCTTAGTCAGCACAAATTCCTCAAAGAATAGAAGATCTTTGTCTCTATCACTGAAGAAATTGACTGAACTATATGAGATTCCAAAGGCTTCACTTGAAGGATTGGGTATGTGTAGGCTTTGAGATGAGCATCACTTGGAAACGTTTCCTTACTTTTACCTCGATCCCCCTTTAACAGTACGTCGTTTCTATGACTCAAGAAAGGAAAATGAAACTACGAGAACAAAAGTCTTCATGCTTCATAATCCTCGCATCAATATCAATATCTTCAAGGTCACACCAATTTCCTCATTTTCAAAGTCCTCAAGAAAACCAAAGTTTTCAAATGAAGACATTCATTTTTAGGGGTCGACTTTCTTCGGAAATATCAAACTCCTCAGAGACTTATGGAAACTATGTACACTCACAAACATATTAGTCCCTTAACCTATAAGTCTTCAATACACCAAAATCACTAAGGGTCAGTAGATGCACTTAGAAAAATATATGAAAGACATCATGACTAATAAAAGAAAGATACCTGAAGATGAAATCTCCATGATGCTTGCTAATTATTCTTTTAAAGATGGAGTACCTAAAAAACTTGGAGATCCAAGAATACCAACTATACCTTGCTCTATCAAAAGAAATTATGTCAAACTGCTTTGTGTGATTTAGGAGCTGGTGTTAGTGTTATGCCTTTCTAAGTATACAAAACACTTGATTTAAATAAACTCACACCTACTAAAGTACCTTTGCAAATGGATGATAAATCAACTGCCATACCTATCGGTATTTGTGAGGATGTGCCCATTGTTGTTGCAAATGTTACTATCTTAACACACTTTGTTATACTTGAGATGCCCGAGGACGACAACATGTTGATTCTCCTTGGTAGACCCTTTTTGAATACTGCAGGGGCTATTATCGATTGGAATAAAAGCAAGGTCCCCTTCCATATAAATGGTAATGAACATATGGTGCACTTTCCGAAGAAACAATTCCAAGTGAATGGTATTAATGTTATTGAAAAATCTCCGACACTCACTATTGGAAGTTTCCAGCTACCTTTACCTATTGCCAAAAAGAAATTCAAAATGCTTATTGTTGGGGACATGCATATCCCCGTTGAGGTAACTTAGTGGTTTACGAAAAAATCGGTTTCATGCTAATCGAAGAAGGTTGTTAATAAGACTTGATCAACCTTATTAATGGATCATTTTTTAGAGGTATGAAGTTGATGAACTTAGTAAGCACCACTTTCTGCTCCCAACTTTTATTTTTTATTTTTCTTATTTAAATAAAATAAAATGCCATGTGTTGTATGTTTTTTGAATTTCCCATGCAATAAAAATGCCCTGGTGGGTTGTTCCCTCCTCGGCCCACCTCTGGTGCCCCTCTTCTGGTATATAAGTCATTTTGACCTAGAAAAAATAAGGAGAGGACTTTGGGGATGAAGCGTCGCAGTCTCGAGGCGGAACTTGGGTAGGAGCACTTTTGCCCTCCGGCGGAGCGATCCGCCGGGGGAACTTCCCTCCCGGAGGGGGAAATCATCGTCATCACCATCACCAATAACTCTCCCATATTGGGGAGGGCAATCTCCATCAACATCTTCAATAGCACCATATCCTCTCAAACCCTAGTTCATCTCTTGTGTTCAATCTTTGTACCAGAACTTTAGATTGGTACTTGTGGGTGACTAGTAGTGTTGATTACATCTTGTAGTTGATTACCATATGGTTTATTTGGTGGAAGATTATATGTTCAGATCCATTATGCTATTTAATACCCCTCTGATATTGAGCATGATTATCATTTGTGAGTATTTACTTTTGTTCTTGAGGTCACGGGAGAAATCTTGTTGCAAGTAATCGTGTGAACTTGATATGCGTCCGATATTTTGATGGTGTGTATGTTGTGATTCCCTTAGTGGTGTCATGTGAACGTCGACTACATGACACTTCACCATATTTGAGCCTAAGGGAATGCATTGTAGAGTAATTAGTAGATGATGGGTTGTGAGAGTGACCAAAGCTTAAACCCTAGTTTATGCGCTACTTCTTAAGGGACTAATTTGGATCCAAAAGTTTAATGCTATGGTTAGATTTTATATTAATATTTTTCTCGTAGTTGCGGATGCTTGCGCGGGGGTTAATCATAAGTAGGAGGTTTGTTCAAGTAAGAACAACACCTAAGCACCGGTCCACCCACATATCAAATTATCAAAGTAGCAAACACGAATCAAACCAACATGATGAAAGTGACTAGATGAAATTCCCGTGTACCCCTCAAGAACACTTTGCTTATCATAAGAGACCATTTTGTCCTGTCATTTGCCACAAAGGGATCAGGATAACTTGCTACATACTATTTTCCATTATCATTACTTGCTCGTTATAAATTACCTTGCTATCAAAGAACTTGCTACTTACAATTTCAGTGCTTGCAGAGAATACCTTGCTGAAAACCGCTTGTCATTTCTTTCTGCTCCTCGTTGGGTTTGACACTCTTACTTATTGAAAGGACTATGATTGATCCCCTATACTTGTGGGTCATCAAGAATCTTTTCTGGCGCCTTTGCCGGGGAATGAAGCGCTCTTGGTAAGTGGAGATCGGTAAGGAAAAATTATTACTGCATGCTGAAATTTATTGTCACTTGTTACTATGGAGAACAATCCTTTGAGGGGTTTGTTCGGGGTATCTTCACCTCGACCGAAACCACAATTAGTTTCCCCTCAACCTACTGCACCTACTGAAAATATTGGTTATGAAATTCCTTCGGATATGATACAACAGCTGCTAGCTAATTCTTATGCAGGAGATGGAACCGAACATCCTGATATGCACTTGATATATGTGGATGAAATTTGTGGATTGTTTAAGCTTGCAGGTTTACCCAGAGATGAAGCTAAGATGAAGGTTTTCCCTTTATCTTTGAAGGTAAAAGCATTCGCATGGTATAGGCTATGCGATTATATTGGATCTTGGAATTGTAATTGATTGAAATTGGAATTTCACCAAACATTTTATCCTATACATCTAGTTCACCGTGATCGGAATTATATATATACACACACACACACACATAGGGTGGGTCTATTCTAATAACACCCTTAAGACCTTATTCTGCTAACACTTTGTCTTATTCTGCTAACAGCCGCCAACACGCCTCGAACCGAACCAAACAAACTACGTAGTCACCCAGTCAAACCCCACCTTAGTCCACCTTCTTCCTTCCCCGTGCAAACCCACGACTGCAACACCGCCCCCACTCTTGCGGTGCCCACCACCCCCACCCTTCTGGCGCGCCACCGCCTTCCACCCTGCGGCGCCCCACCGCCCCACCCCTTCCGGCACGCCACCACCTGCCAACCCTGCGGCGTCCCACAGCCCCACCCTCGCGGCACCCCACCTCCCCCACCCACTCTGGCGCGCCACCACCCCGTGCTGCCTTCTCCACGACCACCGCAGTGCCTCGACTCGCCCCACTTCCTAGCTCGATCCAGATCGGGATCAAGCCACAGGCAGAGCTACTTCTCCCTCGCCGGCGAGACCACTTCTCTCATCGGAACCTCGTGTGCGACGACATACTGAGGAGGACGAGTTTCTCCTCATAGTTGATCTCAACCTCTATGGGGCACGGGGAGGATTCGAGGTCATCGACCATGTTGGGACCCGACACGCGGTCGAGCAGTTCGCCAGCGCGAGCCCGCCCCTCCCTGCTTCCCCTTCTCCCTCCACTCTCGCTCATCCCTTCCCCTCTCTCAATCCCTCTCTGTGTCGGCATTGCCCGAAAGATGCCACCGTCGGGACCCAACGCGTCGCACCACCGCCAACGCTCGCCTTGTGTTGCCTGCATCTCGATCCAGTCGCAGCTAACGAGGCCGGATCCCGCATTCGTAGTGGGTCGGTGGCCGCAGGAACCCAAGCATCTACTCGTGGAGATGGGGCATCGGTCATGGAAGAGCAGTAGCTGCTTGTCTGTAGTTCATAAAAGGCTTATTTTGCTCTCCTTTTGCTATATTTTGGATTTTGCAGTTCCTGTTATGCAGTTTCAGCGATGAAGTTCAGTGCAACATTGCCCGCGGCTTCTTTTTATTTTGCAGCGAGGTTCTCCAATTTGTTGGTTGTAGCTCGGTGCACGACGATTGCAATCTCGGCCGGAGATGTGTTGAAAAATGGATTCCAGTTAATTATGACAAAATTGTGTATACTTCTCTTCAATCCGATTCACCTTGATGGCTCACCGTGCAGTTTACTTGATGCTCTCGTGCAGTGCGGAGTGCATCTGCTTGCATTCCCGCAAGACGCGCACGGAGTCTGCCTCCCGCCGTGCATGCGTGTAGTACATTTTTTCATGGAGAAGTTGGGCCACGCAGTTCACTCTGTCCATGTATTGTATTTTTTGGAGAATTCTTTTTGAATTACACTCACTTTGTGTAAAAAGAATATGTTTCATTACCCCTATGTATGAAGTGTAATTTGTTTCATGTGTTTAAAAAATCAGTCGACTACATTAACACTTGGAGTGCGTTTGGTCCTTGGATGTGGTTCACTCTTGAGAGTGATGAGGTTCACTTGCGCACAACATGGAAGTGCGGAAACTTAGCGAAACAAAAAAATAGTAATGTGGTTCACTTCAATATATGTCGCGGATCACTCGCCCTTGTCTCTGCGGTCCACTCGCCCTTGTCTCTGTGGTCCACTCTCCTTAATAAAAAAATGTTAAAAAACAACAAAACTCAAAGAAAAATCATCTGAGAAAGTTTACATCCGACAAAAAGAAACCATGAAGTTTGCTTGACTGTGTGATGCAGTGTGGTTTTCGATCTGAAGCAGTGCATTCTTAAAGTTTACATCCGACAAAAAGAAACCATGAAGTTCGCTCAACTGTGTGATGTAGTGCGGTTTTCAATCTAAAGCAGTGCATTCTTAAAGTTTACATCCGACAAAAAGAAACAATGAAGTTCGCTCGACTGTGTGATGCAGTGCAGTTTTCAGTCTGAAGCAGTGCATTCTTCTGTCTGATGCAGTAGAGACGAAGATTTGGGTGTCGTGAAAACAAAGTGTTCGTGTTTTGGTATTTTTAAAATTGCTCTTAGACCATAAAGAATTTGAGAGAGTGTTCTACATGAAAAAGTTGCGCCTCATCGATATCTTTCTCACGGCATATCATTTGCATCATTCCGATGAACGGTTTGAACAAATTTATGAAAATAGATTCATTGTCACTCGCCGACAGCCGCACCATTTTCAAAATTAATTTAAAACCATAAGGAATTTGAAAACGAGTTCTACATATGAAAGTTGCACCTTGTCGATAGCTCTCCAACGACGTATTACATGCCTCGTTTTGATAAACGGTTCAAAAACTAGAGTGAAAACAGTACGGAAAATTGAAAAAAAATTCAAAAAAACGCAATTCCGTGATTTAGTAAATTTGAAACTGCTCTTAAACCGTAACGAATTAGAAAAAATAATAGATATGAGAAAGATGAGCCTCGACGATATCTTTCCAATGGCGTATCATTTGCTTTATTCCGATGAGCGGTTTGGAAAAAATATTGCTCTAGCTTGGGGGAGGCTTAAGTCAGTGTTATATTCATGCCCCAACCATCAGCCCTCAAGAGAAATTATTATTCAGAATTTTCATGCTCGGCTTTCTCATGATGATCAATCCATGCTCGATACTTCTTGTACCGGTTCCTTTATGAAGAAGACTATTGAATTCAGGTGGTATCTTTTAGAAAGAATTAAACGCAATTCTGAAGATTGGGAACTCGATGAAGGTAAAGAGTTAGGTATTAAGCTTAAGTGTGATTGTGTTAAATCTTTTATGAATACCAATGCTTTTCAAAAGTTTAGAACTAAATATGGACTTGACTCTAAGATAGTAGCCTCCTTTTGTGAATCATTTGCTACTCACGTTGATCTCCCTAACGAGAAGTGGTTCAAATATCACCCACCTATTAAATAAGAAATTAAAGAACCGGTAATAGGTAGAGATGAAACTATTATTTATAATGTTGACCCAGTTGTTCCTACTGCTTATATTGAAAAACCACCTTTCCCTGTTAACATAAAGGAACATGCTAACGTTTCAACTGTGGTCAATAAAAGTTATATAAGGGCACCTCAACCTGCTGAACAAATTAAAGTAGAACCTAGCGTTGCTATGGTTAAAGATCTCTTGGTAGAAGATATAGATGGCATGTTATTTACTTCTGTAATGAAGTTGCTCGAATTGCTAAACCCGATGATAAAGATAAACATAGACCTTTTGTTGGCATGCCTGTTGTCTCAGTCAAAAATAGGATATCAGTGTTATCATGGTTTACGTGACTTAGGTGCTAGAGTGAGTGGCATTCCTTTTACCTTATATCAAGAAATTATGAATGACATAGTACCCGCTGAAATAGAAGACATAGATGTTACTATTAAACTTGCTAATAGAGAAACCATCACACCACTTGGGATTGTTAGAGATGTTGAAGTCTTGTGTGGGAAAATAAAACATCCTACTAATTTTCTAGTTCTTGGTTCCCCACAAGATGACTTTTGTCCCATTATCTTCGGTAGGCCTTTCTTAAACACCATTAATGCTACAGTAGATTGTGAGAAACAAACTGCCGGTGTTAGTTTTGGTGATGAGTCTCATGAGTTTAATTCCAAGTTCAATAGAAAGCATCATAAGAAGGAATTACCTGGTAAGGATGAAATAATTGGTCTTGCTTCTATTGCCGTGCCTCCTACTGATCCTCTAGAACAATATTTGCTAGACCATGAAAATGATGTGCATATGGATGAAAGAAATGAGATAGATAAAAATTTCTTTGAACAACGACATCTGCTTAAACACAATTTGCCTATTGAAACTCCAGGAGGGCCTCCTCCACCTAAAGGTGATCCTGTGTTTAAATTAAAACAATTGCCAGACACTTCAAAATATGCTTATCTTGATGAGAAAAAGATATATCCTGTTATTATTAGTGCTAACCTTTCAGAACATGAATAAGAAAGATTATTCAAAATTCTGAAGAAGCATCGTGTTGCTATTGGGTATACTCTTGATGATCTTAAGGGCATTAGTCCCACTCTCTGTCAACACAAGATTAATATCAAACCTGATGCTAAACCCGTTGTTGATCAACAACAATGTTTAAATCCTAAATTGAAAGAAGTGGTAAGAACTGAAATACTAAAGCTTCTAGAAGCTGGTATAATCTATGCCATAGGTGATAGTAGATGGGTAACTCCCGTTCATTATGTCCCTAAGAAGGGAGGTATTACTGTTGTGTATTACTGTTATTCCTAATGATAAAAATGAACTTATTCCACAAAGAATTATCACTGGCTATAGAATGGTAATTGATTTTACAAAATTAAATAAAGCAACTAGAAAAGATCATTACCCTCTGCCTTTCATTGATCAAATGTTAGAAAGACTTTCTAAGCACACACAGTTTTGTTTCCTTGATGGATATCTAGTTTTTCTCAAATACCTGTTTCACAAGCTGATCAAGAGAAAACCAGCTTTACTTGCCCTTTTGGAACCTATGCTTATGGATGTATGCCTTTTGGATTATGCAATGCACCTGCTACATTTTAAAGATGTATGACTGCCATATTCTCTTATTTTTGTGAAAAGATTGTTGAGGTTTTCATGGGTGATTTTTCCATTTACAAAACTTATTTTGATGATTGCTTAAGCAACCTTGATCGAGTTTTGCAGAGATGTCAGCAAACTAATCTTGTCTTGAATTGGGAGAAGTGTCATTTTATGGTTAATGAAGGTATTATCTTGGGACATAAAATTTCTGAACGAGGCATTGAGGTGGACAAAGCTAAAGTTGATGCAATTGAGAAAATGCCTTGACCTAAAGATATCAAAGGTATTCGTAGTTTTCTCGGTCATGCTGGTTTCTATTGGAGATTTATTAAAGACTTCTCTAAAATTTCTAGGCCTCTTACATATATTTTACAAAAGGACGTTCCATTTGTTTTTGATGATGATTGTGTAGAAGCCTTTGAAACACTTAAGAAAGCCTTAATTTCTGCACCTATTGTTCAACCACCTGATTGGAACTTGCCTTTTGAAATTATGTGTGGTGCTAGTGATTATGCTATTGGTGTTGTTTTAGGAGAAATAGTTGATAATAAATTAAATGTTATTCATAATGCTAGTAAAACTCTAAACAGTGCGGCGAGAAAATATGCTACTACTGAAAAAGAATTTTTAGCAATGGTGTTTGCTTGTGATAAATTCAGATCTTACATTGTTGATTCTAAAGTGATTGTTCACACTGATCATGCTGCTATAAAATATCTTATGGAAAAGAAATATGCTAAACCTAGACTCATTAGGTGGGTTCTCTTGCTACAAGAATTTGACTTACATATCATCGATAGAAAAGGAGCTGAGAACACCGTAGCTGATAACTTGTCTAGGTTAGAAAATATTCTTGATGACCCACAACCTATTAATGATAGCTTTCCTGATGAGCAATTAGCTGCAATAAATGTTTCTCAAAACACTACTTGGTATGCTGACTATGCTAACTACATTGTTGCTAAATTTATACGACCTAGCTTCACATACCAACAAAAGAAATAATTCTTTTATGATTTAAGGCACTAATTTTCGGATGACCCGGATCTTTATAAAGAAGGAGTAGATGGTATTATTAAATGTTGTGTACCTGAGCATGATCATGGACAAATCCTATGAAAAAGTCACTCTGAAGCTTACGGAGGGCACCGTGCGGGAGATAGAACTGCTCACAAGGTATTGCAATCTGGTTTTTATTGGCCTACTCTCTTCAAGGATGCACATAAGTTTTTTTATATTGTGATGAATGTCAAAGAATTGGTAATATTGGTAAGGTTCAGGAAATGCCTATGAATTATTCACTTGCTATTGAACCATTTGATGTTTGGGGTTTTGATTACAGGGTGTCGGTGTCAAAACCGGCGGATCTCGGGTAGGGGGTCCCGAACTGTGCATCTAAGGCTAATGGTAACAGGAGGCGGGGACACAATGTTTACCCAGGTTTGGGCCCTCTCTATGGAGGTAATAGCCTACTTCCTGCTTGATTGATCTTGATGATATGAGTATTACAAGAGTTGATCTACCACGAGATCGTAGAGGCTAAACCATAGGAGCTAGCCTATGATTATGATTGTTGTCGTCCTACGGACTAAACCCTCTGGTTTATATAGACACCGGAGGGGGTTAGGGTTACACAGAGTCAGTTACAGAGAAGGAAATCTACATATCCGAATTGCCAAGCTTGCCTTCCATGCAAAGGAGAGTCCCACCCAGACACGGGACGAAGTCTTCAATCTTGTATCTTCATAGTCCAACAGTCCGGCATAAGCATATAGTCTGGCTGTCCGAGGACCCCCTAATCCAGGACTCCCTGAGTAGCCCCTGAACCAGGCTTCAATGACGATGAGTCCGATGCGCAGATTGTCTTCGGCATTGCAAGGCGGGTTCCTTCTCCGAATACTCCATAGAAGATCTTGAACACAAGGATCGTGTCCGGCTTCTTTAAAACAAATTCCACATACCACCGTAGAGAGCACAATATTCCACAAATCTAATCTGCTGACAACGTTTCACAGCGTGACATCACGCCACAGCCCGGTCATTATTCGAACCATTTTTCTCAACCTGCTACTGCACATCTTGCGAGGCGGTTTCATTGGCACGGCTTGTTGAAGCAGAGATCGTGTCCCCTTATCATGGGATTCTCATCAATACGGGTGTGGGTAACCCAACTGCGCCATCAACATGACGCTTGGGGAATAAGCGAGTTTACAGGGCAAGTGTGGAGGCACATGATTTCTGCTGCCTTTATAAAGAGATAAGGATTCACCTTTTTCCACCCATGCCTTCTTCTTCCTCTGCTCATCCATTCTCCCTCACTTGAGATCTAGCGCCCAAGCTTTCACCTTCTCCGCAAAGTCATTTCAAGTATGTCCGGAGCGGGAGGCAAGTGGATGGTCTCCTCCGTTACGGAGGAGGACATCACGAAGCTTCGGGAGGCCGGATACCTGGCCGCAGACATCACGCACCGGCTCCCTGCCGAAGGGCAGATCATTCCTACCCCGAAGCCCCAAGAGAGGGTAGTGTTTCTCTCTCACTTTGTCCGTGGACTGGGATTCCCTGTCCACCCATTCATCCGCGGGCTTATGTTCTACTACAGGCTGGAGTTTCATGATCTGGCCCCCAATTTCATCCTCAACATCTCGGTGTTTATCATCGTGTGCGAGGCCTTCCTCCGCATTACGCCCCACTTCGGCCTATGGCTGAAGACCTTCAACGTGAAGCCAAAGGTGGTGGTTGGCCAGCAAGTGGAGTGTGTAGGCGCCATGGTGGGCAAGATGCCCAATGTCACCTGGCCCGAAGGCTCCTTTGTGGATACCGTGAAGGGGTGGCAATCAGGGTGGTTCTACATCACTGAGCCGCATGACACCAACTGGGCGGCGGCCCTCGAATTTCAATCCGGCATCCCCATGCGGTTCACCTCCTGGAAAGAGAAGGGCTTAGCCTGGGGCTCATCGGTGGAGCTGACCGGACTTCAGACCTGCGTCAAAAATACGATAGGCAAGAAAATCAAGCTTATCAACGTGGTCCAGGTCATGCTCATCCTACGGATACTTCCGTGTCAGAGACGGGTTTACAATATGTGGGAGTTTGACCCGGTCGAACACCAGACGCTGCGAGAGCTCTTCGACACGACGCACGAAGACGTCTAGAAGGTGCTGTTCAAGGCCACCGAGGTACGACCGCCCATAGCCGAAGATCACGGACTCAGCACAAAGCGCCCCGCCAATCCGGTAAGTTTTTCTATTTTTGCAAGATGTGCCTTTCCCCAGCACATTCGCGGGAGGAATCTAAGCCTCCATGCCAATTTAACAGGACTGGGTAGCGATAGCGAAGCGGATTGACTGTCCGGCTCGACTACCCGAAGATCCAGCATCGCCTCTCTTAACGAAGATGTTGTTTCCGGCGCCCTATGAGGTGCCAGAGAAGAAGGCCAAGAAGAAGGCCGCGGGGACCAGGAAAGGTCTCCGGCGCAAGGTTGTATCAGACTCATCGTCCGAAGACACCGAGGCACGCTCCTCCAACAAAGACGAGGAGGAGGAAGAGGAAATCCCCCTCCCCAAATGGGGGGGGGGGGAAGAAGAGGAAGGTCGCCCCGTCTG
Source organism: Triticum aestivum (assembly GCF_018294505.1). Classification (NCBI taxonomy): domain Eukaryota; kingdom Viridiplantae; phylum Streptophyta; class Magnoliopsida; order Poales; family Poaceae; genus Triticum; species Triticum aestivum. The sequence continues at coordinate 498,136,189 of NC_057813.1, forward strand.
GGGAGGCCGAAGGGTCCAAGAAGGGAAATACCTCCCTTCCGGACCACTCCACCATAGCCACCTACAGCGGCAAGGAGTGGTTGCCCAGGGACAAGTCCCTAGCAAAGTTGTAAGTATCCGGACACTATAATACTTCCGGTATGTTTTGCTTTAGAGCTTCTTATTAGGCCAAACATGCATATGCAGTCTGGCCAAATCCCACATCGACGCATCCTCTTCGGATGGGTCTCTGGGCCTGTCGGCGATGAACAGCGATTCACTCCCGACAGCCTCCTCCCCTAGGCCCGCGGACGACACCGAGGTGTTGTCTCAGAGGATACCGGACCAAGGGGAGACAGTTCTGGAGACGCCCCCAGGCGAAATCCCAGTCGCCAGGCACATGGGGGGAAGACCCCCATGAACTCCGGTACCGGGGGCTGCAGCAAGCCTAGCCCCCAGCTGGATACTGCTCCGGAACCCCCAGTGGTTCCGGATACAGGAAGGCAACCTCTCTCTAAGGGGAGTGAGCCGCCCGTGCCGATGACCTCTGACCATCCAGAGGCATCAGACAACTTGCTGGAAGCGCTTCGCGGCGCTTCCGTTGATGAAGAACATTGTACCATCATGAGTACGGTGATTGAGAAGGTCTGGTCCGCCAAAAGCAGATTGACAGAAGCTTGCGCCAGCCTCCTAACAGGCTTTGAGGTAAGTAACAAAACTGTAAGAAAATATCACAGTATAGACAGTAGCCCCTGATGCTCTGTTTGGTGTTCGGAAAGAAAGGCTGAATAGAGGATCAAATAAAATCCGCAGGAGTCTAATAGAATATGTCTATGTGAATAAGAATGTGTCATTGCTGGCCGCTGCCGCTCGTACTACGGAGGTCTCCGGACTGAAGCGGGACCTGGAGCAGACCGAGGAAGAGCTAGGCCTCGATAAGAGGCAGCTCGAGGAAAACAAAGGTACACAATACCTCGTTTGTATATTTGAAAAGGAAAAAATGGTTTCTTCTGATGAAAGCATCATGCACTTTTACTAGGGGCCACGATCGAAGTGGCGGCCCTTAAGACGGCGCTGACCGAGGCCGAAGACAAAGCGGCCAAGGAGCGCGCCGAGCGTGAGAAGCAAGAGGCCCGAGTCGACGAGGTCCAGCAAGAGCTCCAGGATTTTGTCACAAAATATGATTCCTTGGAGCGTGACTCTAAGACGCAAGAGTCCGAGCTTGCGAAGGCCCTCCAGAGTGCACAAGACGCCAAGGCCAAAGCCCAAAAGGCCCTCCAGGAGATTCAGGCGGCTAAGAAGATTGTGGCGGGTAAGGCATTCATTATGCAAAGCAAGCATGTGAAGGAGACTTTCCTTTTACTTACCCGAATTTGGAGCTCACCATGAGCATTCGCAGATCTGCCACGCAGCATTTTGATGCCGTAGAGTTCTACCGAGCTGAAGAAGGGAGCTCGATGGAGAAGTTGTTCTGGTCCCAGTATATTGGGACCGAACATCCGATGCCCTTGAGCGACCAGCTGAAGCAACTGGTCGAACTTCATAAGGCGGCAAAACTGGCCATGAAGGACCTCATAGTCCGGATGTGGCCTATCGAGCCCCTGCCCAGCAGCTATTCCGGCCTAGTAAAGCGGCTGGTAAATGCCTGCCCGCGGCTTGAAGTCATAAAGCGGTCAGTTTGCATTGAAGGTGCGCGCATGGCCTTCGCCCGCACGAAAGTGCACTGGGCAAAGATGGATGCCGAGAAGCTGATGACGGAGGGGCCACCGAAGGGCAAGGAGCACCGCCACCCCGAAAAGTATTATGACAGTGTCCTAAAGGGGTCCCGCCTTGTGGCGGAGCAATGTGCTAAGGATGTAATATTTGAGTGAATGTACTCATTTGATCCTGTAATATGAAAACAAATTCATTTGCGCAATATAACGCTTGCTGATTTAAAATTTTACCTTCTGTGCGACCGTTTATAAAATTTGATAGTTGGCCAGTCATCGGCTTCTGCCCCCATGTAACTAGTACCGGGGTGTTCGGGATAAATCTAAACACTCTTTATCCCATTTTTTGGTCCTTTAAGGAGGTGTTTAGCGCAACAAACAAGGCAATCAGACTATAAAGCTTTATCACTCTCACTTGGCCATAGAAGTTCTATAATTTTAAATTTTGGCATAGCCCCTGGTATTCGGAAGGCCGAACTTGGGGCGCTATACACGCCTAAATCGGACAAAGGCCGATTCCTCGCCCAAATAGGAAAAAATCTTTAAGGATTTGAGACCTCTCGAATAGCGACCAACTCTCGCTGCATCATGACAGTCAGTTTTCGGCTTTCTCTACTGAGGTGCTCGTCCGGAAGAACCGAGACACAATCACAGTAGTTCTCCCTATGCCACCTTAGCTGATATAGCGGAACTCAAGGCAGCAAAACATGGGAGCCGGGCAAACCCAACTATTGACCCAAGACATGATTCAGAGCTGATGCATATAATGCTATAAGTTCGGGGTGCCGCACTGTCGAAAGTGTTCGGACTTTTCTTGCCGTGTTATGGGGTACAGTGAAGCCCCTGGCGAGCTGAACGTACCAAAACGTACGGGTGCAATTTGTAATAACCAAAAAATCAATGAAAAAGATAAAGAAATGTAATGATAAGTTGACGCTGTACATTATTTTCCATTGTTATTTGAATAATACATCAAGGTGTATGTATACAAGTAGTGTGATAAGCAAAATGGGACTATTTGACATGTCCTAACCAAGAGCGAGCTGCGTGTGGGTATGTAAAACAGGTATAGCAATCGTTATCAGAGACCACCTGGGGATTCCCTTGTACATCAAAGCTCCTTGCCTCCTTGGTGTTTCCGTCCTGTGATGGGTCCAATAATCCGGCTATCAGAAGGGTCTCCAGAAAATATGGACCTGAAAGAAATAAAAGGGGTGAAGGTATACTGATCCTGGGGAGGCTGAGCCGCATTGTGGACCGTATTCTAGTCGTGCCTCCGTCCATGCCCCTGGTATTTTAAGTGCGTAATTATGTACGCGCGGCACAAATTTCGCCGCTTGACTGGGAATAGGGCGGAGGCCGAATTGCTAGGCGAGCTCTGGACGTGCCGGATGATCCTTTTGCAGAGTACTTCGGACTCGCTTAGCGGTGTCCGGTGACTTTATTGCTGAATTGGAGGTCTGCCTAAGAAGGCTGCTCTTTACTTCTGCTACGAGGGCGATGGTGTGCTCCTCCGTACGAAGGGAGCGCTCTGTGTTTCCATTGACTGTTATAACCCCGCGCGGTCCTGGCATCTTGAGCTTGAGGTATGCATAATGCAGTACCGCATTGAATCTGGCAAATGTGGTTCGTCCGAGCAGTGCGTGATAGCCACTGCGGAAGGGGACAATATCAAAGATTAATTCCTTGTTCGGAAGTTGTCTGGAGAGCCGAAGACTACTTCTAGTGTGATTGAGCCCGTGCAACAGGCCTCTACACCTGGTATGACACCTCTAAAGTTAGTTTTGGTGGGTTTGATCCTTGAGGGATCGATGCCCATTTTGCACATTGTATCCTGATAGAGCAGGTTCAGGCTGCTGCCACCGTCCATAAGGACTCGTGTCAGGTGGAATCCATCAATTATGGGGTCAAGGACCAGCGCGGCCGAACTGCCATGACGGATACTGGTCGAATGGTCCCTGCGATTGAAGGTGATCAGACAAGAAGACCATGGGTTGAATTTTGGGGCGACTGGCTCCATCGCGTAGACGTCCCTTAGTGCACGCTTCCGTTCCCGCTTGGGAATATGGGTTGCGTATATCATATTTACCATTTTTACTTGGGGAGGAAATTTCTTCTGTCCTCCTGTGTTCGACAGCCGGGGCTCCTCGTCGTCATCACTATGTGGCCCCTTTTCCTTGTTTTCGGCATTGAACTTGCCAGCCTATTTGAACACCCAACATTCTTTGTTGGTGTGGTTGGCTGGTTTATCAGGGGTGCCGTGAATTTGACATGAAGGATCGAGTATGCGGTCCAGACTGGACGGGCCCGGACTGTTTCTTTTGAATGGCTTTTTCCACTAACCGGACTTAGAGCCACTGGATCCGGCATTGACGGCCGTGTCTTCGGTGTTATCGCCATTATTGCGACGCTTGTGTCTATTGCGTCGGGGCTTGCCATTGCAGTCTCTGGCATCTGAGGTGCCAGGGTTTCTTGATGTGATGTTGCTACAAGCTAGTCAGCTGTCCTCGCCTGCACAAAAGCGGGTCATGAGTGTTGTGAGGGCTGCCATGGACTTCGGCTTATCTTGGCCGAGGTGTCGGGCAAGCCACTCTTCACGGATATTGTGTTTAAAGGCCGCTAGGGCTTCGGCATCCAGACATTCGACAATTTGGTTTTTTAGTTAGGAACCGAGTCCAGAATTTCCTGGCTGACTCTCCGGGCTGTTGGGTTATATGACTTAAATCATCAGCATCGGTGGTCGCACATAAGTGCCCTCGAAGTTATCCAGGAATGCGTCTTCCAGGTTCTCCCAACTTCCAATGGAGTTTGCCGGCAAACTATTCATCCATTTCCTTGGTAGAAAAAAGCGGTAGGCGTAAGCGAGGCGGTTGGCCTTCGCCTAGTGCCTAGGCAGCACCTAAGCGCCCTGGGCGCGGCCTAGGCGGTAATATAGTTTTTACTCGTAGTGTATTTGTCATTATTATATGGGTGTAGATATTAGTTTAGGGCATATAAATAAGTTAATTACCATCTACTACCATTGGAATATAACCCGTTTGGTATATTAGTGCAGTATGTGGCATCATTTCTTGCTTGCGTAGGAAATTCCTTGCTTGCCCTGCCTAGTCCTCCATTTATGCCCTAGGTGAGGTGTTTGGCTATTGCCTAGCGCCTAGGTGTGACTAAGCGCCTCCTAGGCAATGCCGAGCCGGTCCCTTAAGTTTTAGTGGGAGGTACTTGATGGCATGTAGATCATCCCCGCGGGCCATGTGAATGTGGAGAAGGAAATCTTCTATCCATACCGCGGGGTCTGTAGTCCCACCGTAGGGCTCGATGTTTACGAGCTTAAACCCTTCTAGGAATTCATGCTCCATTACTTCGTCAGTGAAGCATAGGGGGTGTGCGGTGCCTCTATGTCGGGCTACATCTCGACGCAGTTCAACTGAGTCTGGTATGTTGTATTCGGCCCGGCCGGATTTGTATTTAGTATATCCAGTGTGTCGGTCATCGTCACGCGTTGGGGCGCGCCCCTGTGATCCGTAGATCGATCTTGACTATCCTGCTTTGTTTTCCAATTCGTCTTGCAGGTAATGCATGTAGCCCCGGGCCTTCGTGTTTTTATTTGTTTGGCGACGGGGTGCAGGCCGGTGTTCAGGCTGATACGCCGCTTTGTCTCGGCCACGAGGTGGCCGGTCAGCCGCATCCTGCGCTGGTAGTGTAGGCTCTAGTGCCTCCTCCTCGAATTGAGGTAACAACCTACGCTTTGGGTAACTTTTGGTTGGGCGCTCGAGTCCGTATTTCTTGGCTGCCAAGACCTCAGTCCATCTATCTGTTAGCAGGTCTTGATCAGCTTGAAGCTGCTGCTGCTTTTTCTTCAGGATTTTTGCAGTGGCCATAAGCCGGTGCTTGAAGCGCTCCTTCTCGACGGGATCCTCAGGCACGATAAATTCTTCGTCGCCGAGGCTGACCTCATCTTTGAAGAGGGGCATGTAATTGTCATCCTCCGAGTCTCCATCCATTGCCTGTTCATCAGGGCTAGCTTGCCCATCCTCCCATTCGGCTTGCTCAAAGCTTGGCTGGGCGGGATTGTTTTCGTCTTCGGCAGCATCCGGAGTGCTATTGTCTCTTGTGCCGGTATCACTATTCTTGCTATGGTGGGGCTTAGAGCAGCGCCACTGACGCCGGCGTTTAGATTGATTCTCAAGAGGGTTATCCTCCGTTGCCTCATCGCCATTGCTTTCTTTGGGTGTGTCCACCATATATATATCATCTGATGGGGTGGCTGTCCAGCGCCCTATGGGCGGTGGTTCTTGTTCTTCTCCGGCGTCGTCGTCCATACCGTCGATGCCTTCGAAGTTGAAATCAAGCATGTCGGTTAAGTCGTCGACAATGGCTATTAAGTGTGTGGTGGGTGGGAAATGAATTTCTTCATCGTCCGCTCCCCACTCAAGCCAGACATAGTTCGACCAGGAGTCTCCCAACAGGGAGAGGGATTTTAATGAATTTAGCACGTCTCCCAAGGGTGAGTGCTGAAAGATATCCGCGGAGGTAAACTCCATGATCGCCGCCCAATCCGGTTTGATAGGCACGGATGCGGGCGGTTCGGAGCCTATGGCCAGAGACGAGTCCGAGGGTCCGATGACACACACCTCACTGGAGGTGAAGTTTGTGTTCGGCTCTATTGCCGATGAATGTGCGGCCTCCGTGGCGGGGTCTATCCACCCGTCCTCGGGCGGCACGGTCTGCTCCAGATTTAGAGCCGGGGTAGCTGCAGGTATGATCTCCCGAACACCGTCCAATGGCATATCTAAGTCATGCTCATCGTGACTGTTTGGCGCACCTGTCATGGATTCGAATCCGTCAATGATCAAGTCTCCACGGATGTCGGCGGTGTAGTTCAGGCTTCCAAACCTGACCTGATGGCCAGGGGTGTAGCTATCGATCTACTCCAGATGGCCAAGCGAGTTGGCATGCAGTGCGAAGCCGCCGAATACGAAGATCTGTCCGAGGAGGAAAACCTCACCCTGGATCGCATTGTTGTAGATGATTGAAGGGGCCATCACGCCTTATCGTGACGACACAGTGGAACTCTCAATGAAAGCACCAATGTCGGTGTCAAAACCGGTGGATCTCGGGTAGGGGGTCCCGAACTGTGCATCTAAGGCTAATGGTAACAGGAGGCGGGGGACACAATGTTTACCCAGGTTCGGGCCCTCTCTATGGAGGTAATACCCTACTTCCTGCTTGATTGATCTTGATGCTATGAGTATTACAAGAGTTGATCTACCACGAGATCGTAGAGGCTAAACCCTAGGAGCTAGCCTATGATTATGATTGTTGTCGTCCTACGGACTAAACCCTCCGGTTTATATAGACAACAGAGGGGGCTAGGGTTACACAGAGTCGGTTACGGAGAAGGAAATCTACATATCTGAATTGCCAAGCTTTGCTTTCCACGCAAAGGAGAGTCCCACCCGGACACGGGACGAAGTCTTCAATCTTGTATCTTCATAGTCCAATAGTCTGGCATAAGCATATAGTCCGGCTGTCCGAGGACCCCCTAATCCAGGACTCCCTGAATGGGACCTTCTCCTTCCTCTAATGGGTATATACATATTTTGGTTGCTGTTGATTATGTTACTAAGTGGGTAGAAGCTGTTCCAACTAGTAGTGCTGATAACAACACCTCTATTAAAATGCTTAAGTTATTTTCCCAAGGTTTGGAGTCCCTAGATATTTAATGATTGATGGTGGTTTACATTTTATTCATGGTGCTTTCCGTAAAATGCTTGCTAAGTATGATGTTAACCGTAGAATTGCATCACCCTATCATCCTCAGTCTAGTGGGCAAGTTGAACTTAGAAATAGAGAAATAAAATTAATTTTACAAAAAACTGTCAATAGGTCCCAAAAGAATTGGTCTAAGAAATTAAATGATGCACTTTGGGCGTACAGAACAGCATATAAAAATCTTATGGGTATGTCTCCTTATAAAATGGTTTATGACAAAGCTTGTCATTTGCCTCTTGAGTTGGAACATAAAGCATATTGGGCAATCAAAGAACTCAACTACGATTTCAAACTTGCCGGTGAAAAGAGGCTATTTGATATTAGCTCATTCAATGAATTGAGATCCCAAGCCTATGAAAATGCCAAGTTATTTAAAGAAAAGGTTAAAAGATGGCATGATAAAAGAATCCAAAAGCGTGAGTTCAAAGTTGGAGAACATGTTCTTTTGTACAACTCTCATTTCAGATTGTTTACAGGAAAACTTCTCTCCAAATGGGAAGGACCTTATGTTATCGAGGAGCACTAGCAGGATGCTGCTAACACGACACTACGATCAGAGACCCTTTGACGAAACTGTGTGCGATGCATTAATTGCAAACGGTGGTGTAAAAAACCGTCAAAAAAGGTGCAAAACATTTGCGATGACGGATGCATCAAACACGGTTCAGATTTTAGTTCCATGTGTGATGTAGGGCATACAGTTCAGTGCAATTAACTGTTTGTGATGAGGAGCAACAAAAGAAACGGGCAGCCAGATGAAGGTGTGTGTAATAAACAACATACGGTTCACTAGGATGAAAAGTTTGTGATTAGGCAACACAAAAGAAAGGGTCAGCCAGATCAAGGTGTGTGCGATATACAACATGCGGTACACTCGGATGAACTGTTTGTGTTGAGATAAGAGAACATAAATGGTTCAATATAACAAGATGTCGGATTACGGGTTCCGCAAACCCTTGAGAGGTCCAAACTCTGGTGTGCATGCGGAGATCTCAACCCACCCAGCCTGCCTACTCGCGATCCTCCTAAGCCTAGCGCAACAAGCTCGAAGAGACAAAGAGACACGACAGTTTATCCTGGTTCGGGCAACCTTGCGGTGTAATACCCTACTCCAGCATTTTGGTGGATTGCCTCGGAGGGATGAGGATGAACTAGTACAGTGGATGAACTGGCCTTAGGAGGCAAGGTGTTCTTGAGCTCGAGAAAGCTGGTGAGGTGGTCAGATGAGAATGGATCCCCCCCTCTATGGTGGTGGCTAAGTCCTATTTATAGTGGCCTTGGTCCTCTTCCCAAATGTTGGGGGGAGGGGATCCCACAACGGCCGTATTTGAAAGGGGACAAGTAGTATAGCTTATCCTGACAAAAGTAGTCTTCGCCTGCAAAAAGCTTCTCGTTGTGACGTTGCGGTGGGCTTGGCGATGACCTCCGTCCTGCTGTCCTAGTGGTCTTGGTCTTGTTGCACCAGAATGGAAACCTTTGGCTGATCCGTCGGGACACCGCGCCTATGGCTTGCCTCCCTTGCACCAAAGAGGAAACCTGCGCTCTGCGCCCGCTGGCGCCCGGCTGGCCTTGGTCGTCATGGCTCACGTCTGCTGAACCTTGTGAGGTGAACCTTGCATAGAACTCTCTGCCCCTCGGGAGCCAGCCCAAAGAGGCCGATCCCCTCGGGGGTCTTGGTGTCGTCAGCCTCGTGAGGTTCTTGAGTTGTTGATGCTGAAGTTGGGTTGTACCAGGCCATCGATGGAGCCATGCGGTGGGCCGTAGGCAGGCAGGGATGGATACCCCCATATGCAGAACGCCGACAGTAGCCCCCGGGCCCAAGGCGTGCTCGGACTTGGCTTCCAGGTGAGGCCAAAGGGCAAGTGCGGAGCGCCGCGGGCCCTAACTGCTTGCGGCTTTGATGAAGCGTGGCGATTGATGGTACATGGGAGACTCCTCTTCCCCACGCTGCCTTGGCAACTATTTCCGTGTGACAAAAGGGGTGCCATCTGCCACTAGACTTTCATTGCCCCTTCTTCGTCTTGCTCCAGATCCCCTTCTCCCAGCAGCGGAAGAACTCACCAGATCTGCTGATTTGCCCTGCAATCCTTCGCCCAATGGCCGCTAAGAAGACCACAGCTTCAGCCTCGGCTGCCGGCTCCACTTGGTACAAGCCGGCGCTGCTTCTGCCCCTCCATGGCCGGGGAGAAGCTCCAGACCGTGCTCCTCCTGACAGCAAGCAAGGACAACAAATGGAAGGGGACGACACTCCGGGTCGCCACCGCTGCGCCCGAGCCCGCGAACAACACTTTCTTCCCTTTCTTCTTGCACATCGTCTACTCGGGGCTGGTGCCCCCATTCTCCCACTTCTTCTATGCCGTTCTTCACCATTATGGCCTCCACGCGCTCCACATTCATCCCAACTCCATCCTCCTCCTGTCCATTTTTGCCTTCTACTCCGAGGCATTCGTGGGGGTGATGCCCTCCATCGCCATGCTCCACCACTTCCTCTTGCTCCACATCACTGGCGACCACCCCGTTGGGTGCATCGGCTTCGTCACGGCGCGGGGCGGCAACGCGATCTCCCGTGCCGGGAAGAAGATGGAGGATCCCCTGAAGAGGTGAGTTCTGATGGATGCCAAGTGCTCCAAAGACCTGCTGGAGCTGCCGACCAAGCTCCCCTCCTCTGGGAAGGGGTGGTACTATGAGAAGATCACTGGCCCTTCCCTGAAGCTGTTGGTGAAGAAGATGGAGGAGGACCTGAAGAGCGAGAAGCTGACGGGAGCCATGTTCATCAAGGAGTTCTTGACATAGCGCATAGCGCCGCTCCAAGATCGTTGCCGCCCCTTGTGGAAGCTTGGTGCCGCCGACGACAAGATCCGCCTGTGCCATGATGCCCTTCCCGAGGTGGAGCTGAGCAAGGTGTTGCTTTACTTGACTGGGAGGACCCGAGCGATCCTCCGGAGGATTGGCTCCTATTGTACTGTCGAGCTAACGGGGAGGAGGTTGTTGCTGCCATGCCGGTCTTCGACGAGTTTGGGCTTGCGCAGGCGGGGCTTCCCCCACCGCCTACATCCTTGGTAGTTCTGTCCTCAGGCGATCAGTTCTTCGAGGCCACCATGGATGAGGTGGTGGAGGAATCCTCTGCCCCGCAGCAGAGAGAGCTCCTCCGCGTCTTCCCTGATGATGATGATGATGATGATGCGCCTCCGGTGGTGGAGGTGCCTCGCCCTTCTGGAGTCACCACGAGGTCCGGGGTTTCCTCCTCGAAGCAGCCCAAGCGGACGGCCACGAAGAAGGGCAGGACCATGCTGATTCCTCCGGGCAGCGTTCCGCCTTCGCTGACAGCGTCCCGAGTGGCGCCAACCGCGAGTTCTCCTGCTCCCAAGAGTTCAGCTCCAACTGCCCCGTCTTGGCGCCCGCTGCTAGGCCTGAAGAGGAGCTATGTCTTCGCCGACCAGTAAGTCCTCTCCTTGGCCTTGTTTTTTGATTCTTGAAGTGATGCTTAGTGCTTTCCTTTGTCATTAGGCAGCAGTCATCGAAGAAGCAGAAGGAGGGAGCGGAAGATGTCGTGGCCGAGCACGTCGAAGTGGCCGTCACAGCCCTAGCGAAGGAGAGTGTCGTGGCCCCTGCAACTCCAGTGGTGATGTCGTCTCCCCTGGGAGTGGAAGGCCGTCCTCAGGAGGTGTCCGTGAGTTCAGCGGGGCTGACCCCTCCAGCCTCCATCCTTGTTGTGGCTGCGGAGGTCACCCAGCTTCCGGAGCCCCCGGTCCTCCTTGCTACTGGGCCCTCTTTTACCTTAGCACCGAGGACGTATTCTTCCCTACCCAGCATGCAACCGGGCCGCAACGCTCCTGCCACCTCTGGGGCCCTGGAGGAAGCAAGGGCAGCGCTGGACCTCCTCCAGCGTGAACTTCAGGGCCCGGACCGGCGCGCAGCGTTGGGACGCCTGGGGCTGATTTCTGGTTGGCTCCAAGCCGACACATCTGTCCGTGCGGCCTGGGGCTCTGCGGAGAAGGCCCAGAAGTTGCTTGGGGTGGTTGCCACCGAGTGCAACCTGGCGTAGAAGGAGGCTATGGAAGCCGAGGATCGGTGCCGCGGGGTGGAGGATGAACTGAAGGCTCTCCAGGATCAGCAATCTGCCCAGGCTAGCCAGCTCCAAGAGCGTGAGGAGAAGCTGAAGGCCCATGAGGCTGCCATCGCCAATCGAGATGCCGAGGTGAAGAAGGCGTCCTTGGAGCAGGCTGTGGAGCATGACCGCCTGACGAGGCTGAAGGAGGAGGCGGAGGTGGCCGAGGCGGCCCTTACTGAGGTCAAGAAGGTGGCTGCCATGGAGCACAGCACCCTCGCCTCCCTCGAGGCAAGGTTCCACAAGGCTCAGCAGTCGCTCTTTGGGGATGATCTCTTGAAGAAGGTGACGGCGACGACCTAGAGGGAGAGCCTTGCTGCTCTGCTCCCTGAAGTCTTGGCAGTGCTCGAGGATGCTGTCGACGGGTTTGGCTCTTTGGTGGAAAGTGAGGCGCGCTCACTTTCTTTCTCATCCCTTACATGCGTCTTCAGCCATCTCTATCTCTAGGACGCCGGCTTCGACTTCTCCTCCTTCCTTGCCCCCGTGGACTCCGACTCCCAGGACGCTGCTACCGCCGCCGTGAAGAGCTCCGTGGATGCCATGCTGAGAAAGTTCCTGGTTGTCGGTCCTCCAACCGACGCTGAGGGGACAGGCGATGTGCCTGGCGACGGGGCTCCGCTGGTGGGTGACGGCGGCACCCAGGTCTGAAGAGGTGGCTTGGCGATGCAGCTCTTCCCTGTATCATGTAGCATGCCTGGGGAGGCGTTTAAAACTGTTTGCTTGGAACAATATGTTTTGTAATAATTAGATTATGGTCCCTCGATTTTTCAGTTTGCTATGTTGTTATGCGTCGGCAGAGCCCGACCCCGCGCATACTGATACGTCTCCAACGTATCTATAATTTTTGATTGTTCCATGCTATTATATTACCCCTTTCGGATGTTTATGGGTTTTATTTTACACATTTATATCATTTTTGGGACTAACCTACTAACCGGAGGCCCAGCCCGTATTGCTGTTTTTTTGCCTATTTCAGTATTTCGAGGAAAAGGAATATCAAACGGAGTCCAAACGGAATGAAACCTTCGGGAGCGTGATTTTTGGAACAAACGTGATCTAGAGGACTTGGAGTGCAAGTCAAGAAGCAATCTAGGCAGCCAGGAGATAGGAGGGCGCGCCCACCCCTCCTAGGCGCGCCCCCTGTCTCCTGGGCCCCTCGAGCGGCCACCGACGTACTTCTTCCTCCTATATATACCCACGTACCCCGAAAACATCCAGGGAGCCAACGAAAAACAATTTCCACTGCCGTAACCTTCTGTATCCGCGAGATCCCATCTTGGAGCCTTCGCCGGCGCTCCGCCGGAGGGGGAATCGACCACGAAGGGCTTCTACATCAACACCATAGCCCCTCCGATGAGTTGTGAGTAGTTTACCATAGACCTTCGGGTCCATAGTTATTAGCTAGATGGCTTCTTCTCTCTTTTTGGATCTCAATACAATGTTCTCCCCCTCTCTTGTGGAGATCTATTCGATGTAAACTCTTTTTGCGGTGTGTTTGTCAAGATCCGATGAATTGTGGGTTTATGATCAAGTTTAGCTATGAGAAATATTTGAATCTTCTCTGAATTCTTTTATGTATGATTGAGTTATCTTTGCAAGTCTCTTCGAGTTATCAGTTTGGTTTGGCCTACTAGATTGATCTTTCTTGCCATGGCAGAAGTGCTTAGCTTTGGGTTCAATCTTGCGGTGTCCTTACCCAATGACAGTAGGGGTTGCAAGGCACGTATTGTATTGTTGCCATCGAGGATAAAAAGATGGCGTTTATATCATATTGCTTGAGTTTATCCCTCTACATCATGTCGTCTTTCTTAATGCGTTACTCTGTTCTTATGAACTTAATACTCTAGATGCATGCTGGATAGCGGTCGATGTGTGGAGTAATAGTAGTAGATGCAGGCAGGAGTCGGTCTACTTGTCAAGGACCTGATGCCTATATACATGATCATGCCTAGATAATCTCATAATTATTCGCTTTTCTATCAATTGCTCGACAGTAATTTGTTCACCCACTGTAATACTTATGCTATCTTGAGAGAAGCCACTAGTGAAACCTATGACCCCCAAGTCTATCTTTTATCATATAAGCTTTCAATCTACTTTTTTTTGCATCTTTACTTTTTGCATCTATATTATAAAATACGAAAAAATATTTATCTTATCATACTATCTCTATCAGATCTCACTTTTGCAAGTGGCCGTGAAGGGATTTACAACCCCTTTATTGTGTTGGTTGCGAGTTCTTTGTTTGTTTGTGTAGGTGCGTGGGACTTTTGAGGAGCCTCCTACTGGATTGATACCTTGGTTCTCAAAAACTAAGAGAAATACTTACGCTACTATTGTTGCATCACCCTTTCCTCTTCAAGGAAAACCAACGCAAGCTCAAGACGTAGCAAGAAGGATTTCTGGCGCCGTTGCCGGGGAGGTCTTTGCTCAAGTCAAGACATACCAAGTACCCATGACAAACTCATCTCCCTCGCATTTACATTATTTGCCATTTGCCTCTCGTTTTCCTCTCCCCCACTTCACCCTTGCCGTTTTATCCGCCCTCTCTTTCCTAATCTTCTCCTCTCTTTTTCGCCTGCCTTTTTCTGTTTGCTTGTGTGTTGGATTACTTGTTGCCATGGCGCAAGATAATACCAAATTGTGTGATTTCTCCAATACCAATAATAATGATTTCCTTAGTACTCTTATTGCTCCTCTTAATGATGTTGAGTCTTGTGAAATAAAAACTGCTTTGCCGAATCTTGTTATGAGAGATCAATTCGTCGGCCTTCCTAGTGAAGATGCCGCTACTCATCTAAACAACTTTGTTGATTTGTGTGATATGCAAAAGAAGAAAGATACGGATAATGATATTGTTAAATTGAAGTTATTTCCATTTTCACTTAGAGATCGTGCTAAAGTTTGGTTTTCGTCTTTGCCTAAAAATAGTATTGATTCTTGGAACAAGTGCAAAGATGCTTTTATCTCTAAGTATTTTCCTCCCCTTAAGATTATCACTCTTAGGAACGATATTATAAATTTTAAACAACTTGATCATAAGCATGTTGTCGAATCTTGGGAAAGAATGAAATTGATGATTCGCAATTGCCCTACTCATGGTTTGAATTTATGGATGATCATACAAAAATTTTATGCCGGTTTGAACTTTGCTTCTAGAAATCTTTTAGATTCGGCCGCGGGAGGCACGTTTATGGAAATCACGTTAGGAGATGCTACAAAACTTCTTGATAATATTATGGCTAATTATTCTCAATGGCACACCGAAAGATGGATGAACTTATGAAGTTGTTTGCTACTAGAAATACTCCTCTTGATCCCAATGATATGCCTTTGTCTACTTTGATTGAGAATAATAATGAATCTATGGATGTGAATTTTGTTGGTAGGAATAGTTTTGGAAACAATGCTTATAGAGAAAACTTTAATTCTAGACCGTTCCCTAGTAATTCCTCTAATAATTATGGAAATTCCTACAGTAATTCTTATGGTAATTTTAATAAGATGCCCTCTGATTTTGAGAATAGTGTGAAAAAATTTATGATTTCTCAAAAGAATTTTAATGCTTTGCTTGAAGAAAAATTGCTCAAAGTTGATGATTTGGCTAGGAACGTTGATAGACTTTCGCTTCATGTTGATTCTCTTAAACTTAGATCTACTCCTCCCAAGCATGATATCAATGAGTCTCTCAAAGCCATGAGAATTTCCATTGATGAGTGTAAGGAAAGAATCGCTAGATTGCGTGCTAAGAAAGATTGCTTTGTAAAGGCCTGTTCTTCTAGTTTCCATGAAAATAATGATGAAGATCTTAAAGTTATTGATGTGTCTCCTATTAGATCTTTGTTTTGCAATATGAATCTTAATAATAATGGGATTGGAGATGAGTCAAATTTAGTTAGAAGGCGTCCCAATAATTCAGAGTTTTTAGATCTTGATGCTAAATTTGGTAAAAGTGCGATTGGAGAGGTCATGACTTTAAATAGCATTGAACCCACTATCTAGGATTTCAAGGAATTTGATTATGATAATTGTTCTTTAGAAGGTTGTATTTCTTTGTTGCAATCCGTTGTTAATTCTCCTCATGCTTATAATCAAAATAAAGCTTTTACCAAACATATGATTGATGCCTTGATGCAATCTTATGATGAAAAACTTAATTTGGAAGTTTCTATACCTAGAAAACTTAATGATGAGGTGGAACCTACTATAAAGATTAAAATTAAAGATCATGAGTGTTTTTCTTTGTGTGATTTGGGTGCTAGTGTTTCCGCGATTCCGAAAACTTTATGTGATATTCTAGGTTTCCATGATCTAGATGATTGCTCTTTAAATTTGCACCTTGCGGATTCCACCATTAAAAAGCAAATGGGAAGGATCAATGATGTTCTCATTGTTGCAAATAGAAATTTGGTTCCCGTAGATTTTATCGATCTTGATATAGATTGCAATCTTTCATGCCCTATTATTCTTGGTAGACCTTTCCTTAGAACGATTGGCGCGATTATTGATATGAAGGAAGGGAATATTAGATTCCAATTTCCATTAAGGAAACGCATGGAGCACTTTCCAAGAAAGAAAGTCAAATTACCTTATGAATCTATCATGCGAGCTACTTATGAATTGAGTGCCAAAGATGGCACTACTTAGATCTATCTTTGCTTTTATGCCTAGCTAGGGGCGTTAAACGATAGCGCTAGTTGCGAGGCAACCCAATTTTATTTGTGTTTTTTGTTTTTGTTTCTGTTTAGTAATAAATTTTGCATCTACTTTCTGTTTAGATGTGTTTTTATGTTTTAATTAGTGTTTGTTCCAAGTAGAACCTATAGGATAACCTATGGTGATAGTTGATTTGATTCTGCTGAAAAACAGAAACTTTGCACGCACGAAATTAGTTTTGTTAAATCACAGAAACGTGCTTTTGCATTGATTCGTTTTGCTGATGATCAATAGACAAATTTTCCAGCACTTCCAATTTTGGCAGGATTTTTAGAGTTCCATAAGTTTGCGTTAGTTACAGATTGCTACAGATTGTTCTGTTTTTGACAGATTCTGTTTTTCGTGTGTTGTTTGCTTATTTTGATGCATCTATGGCTAGTATTGAGTGGTATGAACCATAGAGAACTTGGAATACAGTAGGTTTAACACCAATATAAATAAAGAATGAGTTCATTACAGTAGCTTAGGTGGTGGTTTTGTTTTCTTTCACTAACGGAGCGTATGAGATTTCCTGTTGAGTTTTGTGTTGTGAAGTTTTCAAGTTTTGGGTAAAGATTTGATGGACTATGGAATAAGGAGTGGCAAGAGCCTAAGCTTGGGGATGCCCATGGCACCACAAGATATTCAAGAATAGCCAAAAGCCTAAGCTTGGGGATGCCCCGGGAAGGCATCCCCTCTTTCGTCTTCGTTCATTGGTAACTTTACTTGGAGCTATATTTTTATTCGCCACATGATTTGTGTTTTTCTTGGAGCGTCGTGTATTATATTAGTCTTTGCTTTTAGTTTACCACAATCATCCTTGCTGTACACACCTTTTGGGAGAAGCCCACTTGATTAGAATTTATTAGAATATGCTATGTGCTTCACTTATATCTTTTGAGCTTGATAGTTTTTGCTCTAGTGCTTCACTTATATCTTTTAGAGCACGGAGGTGGCTTAATTTTGTAGAAATTGGTAGTCTCTCATGCTCACTTATATTATTTTGACAGTCTCTTAGAATAGCCTGATATTTGCTATGGTTATAAAATTGGTCCTAAATGGTAGGCATCCAAGTTGGGTATAATAAAAACTATCATAGGAAGTGAATTGGATGCTATGATCAATTTGATACTTGATAATTGTTTTGAGATATGGAGGTAGTGATATTAAAGTCATGCTAGTTGGGTGATTATGAATTTAAAGAATGCTTTTGTTGAAGTTAGCAAGTCCCGTAGCATGCACGTATGTTTAAAGTTGTGTAACAAATTTGAAACATAAAGTGTACCTGGATTGTGCATCCTTATGAGTGGCGGTCGGGGACGAGCGCTTTTCCTACCAATCTATCCCTCTAGGAGCATGCGCGTAGTACTTGGTTTTTGATGACTTCTAAATTTTTGCAATAAGTATATGAGTTCTTTTGACTAATGTTGAGTCCATGGATTATACACACTTTTACCTTTCCACCATTGCTAGCCTCTTTGGTACCGTGCATTGCCCTTTCTCACCTTGAGAGTTGGTGCAAACTTCACTGGTGCATCCAAACCTCGTGATACGATACGCTCTATCACACATAAACCTCCTTATATCTTCCTCAAAACAGCCACCATACCTACCTATTATGGCATTTCCATAGCCATTCCGAGATATATTGCCATGCAACCTTCCACCGTTCTGTTTATCATCATGACATACATTACTTTTGTCATATTGCCATTGCATGATCATGTAGTTGACATCGTATTTGTGGCAAAGCCACCATGCATAATTTTTTCATACAAGTCACTCTTGATTCATTGCACCATCCCGGTACACCGTCGGAGGCATTCATATAGAGTCATATCTTGTTCTAGTTTCGAGTTGTAATTCATGTGTTGTAATCAATAAAAGTGTGATGATCATCATTATTAGAGCATTGTCCCAAAGAAAAAAAAGAAAGGCCAAAAGAAAAAAATGGCCAAAGAAAAAAAAAGGAAAATAAATAAAAAGGGGCAATGTTACTATCTCTTTTTCCACACTTGTGCTTCAAAGTAGCACCATGTTCTTCATATAGCGAGTCTCGTATATTGTGCTTCAAAATAGCACCATGTTTTTCATATAGTGAGTCTCATATGTTATCACTTTCATATATACTAGTGGGAATTTTTCATTATAGAACTTGGCTTGTATATTCCTACGATGGGCTTCCTCAAATGCCCTAGGTCTTTGTGAACAAGCAAGTTGGATGCACAACCACTAGTTTTCTTTTGTTGAGCTTTCATTCATTTATAGCTCTAGTGCATCCGTTCTATGGCAATCCCTACTCCTCATGTTGACATCAATTGATGGGCATCTCCATAGCCCGTTGATTATCCTCATCAATGTGAGACTTTCTCCTTTTTTGTATTCTCTACACAATCCCCATCATCATATTCTATTCCACCCATAGTGTTATATCCATGGCTCACGCTCATGTATTGCGTGAAGGTTGAAAAAGTTTGAGATTATTTCAGTACGAAACAATTGCTTGGCTTGTCATCGGGGGTGTAGAATTTGGGAACATTTTTGTTTGACGAAAATGAAGCATAGCCTAACTATATGATCTTGTAGGGATGAACTTTCTTTAGCCATGTTATTTTGAGAAGACATGATTGCTTTGATTAGTATGCTTGAAGTATTAATATTTCTTTTATCAATATGAACTTTTATTTTGAATCATTTGGATCTGAACATTCATGCCACAATAAAGAAAATTACTTTGAGAATTATGCTAGGTAGCATTCCACATCAAAAATTCTGTTTTTATCATTTACCTACTCGAGGACGAGCATGAATTAAGCTTGGGGATGCTTGATACGTCTCCAACGTATCTATAATTTTTTATTGTTCCATGCTATTATATTACCCCTTTTGGATGTTTATGGGCTTTATTTTACACATTTATATCATTTTTGGGACTAACCTACTAACCGGAGGCCCAGCCCGTATTGCTGTTTTTTTTCCTATTTCAGTATTTCGAAGAAAAGGAATATCAAGCGGAGTCCAAGCGGAATAAAACCTTCAGGAGCGTGATTTTTGGAACGAACCTGATCCAGAGGACTTGGAGTGCAAGTCAAGAGGCAATCGAGGCAGCCGAAAGATAGGAGGGCGTGCCCACCCCTCCTGGGCGCGCCCCCGTGTCTCGTGCGCCCCTCGAGCGGCCATCGACATACTTCTTCCTCCTATATATACCCACGTACCCCGAAAACATCCAGGGAGCCAACGAAAAACAATTTCCACCGTCGTAACCTTCTGTATCCGCGAGATCCCATCTTGGAGCCTTCGCCGGTGCTCCGTCGGAGGGGGAATCGACCATGGAGGGCTTATACATCAACACCATAGCCCCTCCGATGAGTTGTGAGTAGTTTACCACAGACCTTCGGGTCCATAGTTATTAGCTAGATGACTTCTTCTCTCTTTTTCGATCTCAATACAATGATCTCCCCCTCTCTTGTGGAGATCTATTCGATGTAAACTCTTTTTGCAGTGTGTTTGTCGAGATCCGATGAATTGTGGGTTTATGATCAAGTTTATCTATGAGAAATATTTGAATCTTCTATGAATTCTTTTATGTATGATTGAGTTATCTTTGCAAGTCTCTTCAAATTATCAGTTTGGTTTGGCCTACTAGATTGATCTTTCTTGCCATGGGAGAACTGCTTAGCTTTGGGTTCAATCTTGCGGTGTCCTTACCCAGTGACAGTAGGGGTTGCAAGGCACGTATTGTATTGTTGCCATCGAGGATAAAAAGAAGGGGTTTATATCATATGGCTTGAGTTTATCCCTCTACATCATGTCATCTTTCTTAATGCGTTACTTTGTTCTTATGAACTTAATACTCTAGATGCATGCTGGATAGCGGTCGATGTGTGGAGTAATAGGAGTAGATGCAGGCAGGAGTCGGTCTACTTGTCACGGACGTGATGCCTATATACATGATCATGCCTAGATAATCTCATAATTATTCGCTTTTCTATCAATTACTCGACAGTAATTTGTTCACCCACCGTAATAGTTATGCTATCTTGAGAGAAGCCATTAGTGAAACCTATGGCCCCCGGGTCTATCTTTTATCATATAAGCTTTCAATCTACTTTTATTTGCATCTTTACTTTTTGCATCTATATTATAAAATACCAAAAATTTATTTATCTTAACATACTATCTCTATCAGATCTTACTTTCGCAAGTGGCCGTGAAGGGATTGACAACCCCTTTATTGCGTTGGTTGCGAGTTCTTTGTTTGTTTGTGTAGGTGCGTGGGACTTTTGAGGAGCCTCCTACTGGATTGATACCTTGGTTCTCAAAAACTGAGGGAAATACTTACGCTACTATTGCTGCATCACCCTTTCCTTTTCAAGGAAAACCAACGCAAGCTCAAGACGTAGCACATACCTTAGCCGTCATTGGGTCGTCCGGTCGCTAGGACAAGCCCGAGGGGTGAGGGGCTATGTGACCAGTTAGGCTCCTGAGACGCGATGCTCAGGAGTCCTCCTTGACGTGCGAACAACTTAGGAAAGGTGCAGAGGTAATCCTTGATGTTCTGCGTTGGCAGGGCCCGGCCCCGCACATACCCTAGCCGCCGTTGGGTCGTCCGGATCGCCAGTACGAGTCCAAGGAGTGAGGGGC
Organism: Triticum aestivum; assembly: GCF_018294505.1. Taxonomy (NCBI): domain Eukaryota; kingdom Viridiplantae; phylum Streptophyta; class Magnoliopsida; order Poales; family Poaceae; genus Triticum; species Triticum aestivum. The sequence goes on from NC_057813.1 coordinate 498,157,099, forward strand.
TACGTGTCCAGTTAGGCTCCTGAGACGCGATTCTCAGGAGTCCCCCTTGACGTATGAACGACTTGAAAAGGAAGGGTGATAGTCAGGCCTTGGCGTTTTGTGTCGGCAGGGCCCAGCCCCCGTGCATGCCTCAACCATCGTTGGGTCGTCCGGATCACCAGGACGAGCCCAAGGGGTGAGGGGCTATGTGGCCAGTTAGGCTCCTGAGACGCGATGTTTAGGAGTCCCCCTTAACGTATGAACCGACCATCATACCTTTTCCTCGCCGAGCTCTCGCTTGGGAGGGGCGCGCGTAGACCAGGCCCGTGAGGCCTGGTGAGGTGGGGTATGCCAGGCGTGACCTGAGTGTAGCCCCCGTGCCCAGCCCCCTCGCACTACCCTCCCGAGGTAGAGCAGCACGGTGAGGCTGGGTCACTGAGCCCGGAGGCTCCCTGAGGTTAATGCTGCCGCGAGGCCACCCCCAGTTGTTTATCACCAGCGCGGAGCATAGCGCTTCCGCTCGTGCACGGGCATAGCCGCTCCTCGGCAGTGTCGACGGCCAGCGCGGAGCATGGTGCTTCCCTGGTGCGTGGGAGGGGGATCCCTCTGAGGAGAGCCCCCGGGGCATGTATAGCACCACCCTAACACGTGGCTTGCACGGCAGGGCTGGAGGAGGTGTATATGGGCACCCGTGAGCCAGCGCGGGACTCACGAGGCCCTACCTCAAGGCGGGTTGCACCTGGTATTGATTGGGTATGCTTGTGTTAATCCTTCGAGATGGTTAGGTAGCCTGCGCTGAATGAGTCTCCTGAGGTTATTGCATGAGAAGGCCAGACACCAACGACCCCAGGAGGTGACGTGAACGGGGTCGTCCCGCCAGACAGAGCTTAGCCATTGGGTTTATTGATGCTGCATGGGACGGACCGGAGCATAGACGCCATGCCCAGTCTTCTCATGCAAAGATCCTGAAGAAAAACAACCAGCACGTGGTTCCCGTGGCCACGGGGGCACCAGGTCACGCGCCCTTACTCATAGACCCGTGATTAGCTCATGCGAGAACAAGGCACCAAGGGCCGTGGGAGGTGATGTACACGTGGACTGGCCCGCAAGCCAAAGCTCAGCCTCTTGGATTTAGCAACGCTGCAGGGACGGACCTGAGCACAAACGTCGTGCCAGTCCTTAATCATGAGGCGGCCGCGGGAGGGCTTGCAAGGGTGCAAGACGTTCTTAGCGACGAAGTGTCGGTCAGGCAATTGATAACTTAAAGATAGCTTGCGAAGAAGGGTAAACTAGCTCTGATAGATGCGAAAACTGATACATGCCGCAGGGACGCGCCCACACGGCCTGGGGATGATGCAGCCTGAGGGGCGCCCCCAAACTGAACGAACTAGAGAGATGTCACCTGGTACCATCGCTGAAGAGGTGTTGAGGTAGCCAAAAAAATGCTCGCTGCTGGAGTCGCTCCTCACGAGCCGCTCTGGTGCCGAGCGTCAAGAGGCTCCTGGAGGTGCTCCTCCATCTCCGCCAGGATCGCCTAATGCCTCGCCTCGCGAGCTGCCAGGGCATCGCTCATGCAACGCTGGAACACCACAGTCGCACCAGGTAGGCCGAAGGGCATGCAGACGTAGCTATGGGGTGGTCCCTCGCATCAGCCGACATGAGACGGCCAGATGAGCTACCGAGACGCGGCCCTGTTGAGCCCTAGTATGTTGATGCAGACGCGGAACTCCTTACCCTCGCCGCAGCAACGAGCCGCGCCTCGTGGCAGGCGACGATCGGCTTGCAGAACCCTTGCCTCCTGAATCTCCTCGATTGCCTTGATGATGAACTCCTGAACGCCTGGCGCCTCCCGCCTGATGCCTTCTCCTGGGAAGCATGCTCTGAAGAGCACCTCCACATGGTGCACGAGCGCCTCCCTCGTGATGCTAGCTAGTTCTAAGGCCCTCCCCTGGAGAGCCCCCGAGCCCAGCCTGAGAGGGCGCCGGGTGCACCTTCCTATGCGATGGGTGAAGGTGTCGCGTCCGGGGGCGCGAGGCTCGGCGCAGCGTCCTCGGACGATGATCCTTCACGAGACCCCTGTCCCAGCTGCAGCTTCTTCGTCTTGGGGGCGACTTCGGGAGGAAGGGTGCCGCCCTCGTATTCACGGTTCTCGACCGCTGCAGCCTGGAAGGCGCGCTCGAGGGAGCACACCGCATCCTTCTCTTGGCACGCGACAGTGATGACGCCGCTGCTTCCTGGCATCTTGAGGATGTTGTAGCCGTGGTGTGTAGCTTCCATGAACATGGCCAGTGCTGGGTACCCTAAGATGGTGTTGTAGGGCAGACGGTTGTCAGCGATGTTAAAGTCGATGAGCTCGGTGTGGTAGTTTTTGTTCTCAGCGAAGGTGACAAGGAGGCGGACCTGCCCTATCGGATGTGTAGAACCGTCTGTCACTCCTAAAAATGGCTTGGTTGGGTGAAGCTGGTAGTACGGCACTTGGAGCCTATCGAACGTGTGAACATACAGAACATCGAGCCCTGCTCCACCATCAATGAAAGTCTTGGTGACGATCGCGTTGCTGAATGGGGGAGCAGAGCATGGGAAGCATGCCAACAGTGGCCACGCACTTGAGCTGGTCTGAGGAGCTGAAGATGATGGCGCACTTGGACCACCTAAGAGGGCGAGTTGCTTCGGGCTTGGGGAGCGCTGCATTCACCTCGCGCGTGAACTGCTTGAAGACGCGGTGGGACGCTGGGGCCTACGAGCTGCCCAAGATGCAGGCGATGGCTCTAGGCTCCTGGAAGCCCCCAGCCCCCTCGTCCTGGTGGTGATCTTCATTCCTTCTTGGCGGTGGAGGCAGAGGGGGCAAAGTTGCATTGCACTGAGGGCGCTCCTCAGAGGCTGCTCCCTCCAGGCGCCCTCGCGAGGCTGGCCTTGCCAGTGGTCCTCATGAGGCTGGTCACGCCACTCTTGACGGTGGTCGCGTCCGTCCCGACGTCCTCCGCCTCAGCCACCTCCATGGCTGTAGCCTGGATCGTTGCGCTTGGGGCGTCAACCGAGGCGCCCGTTGTGGAGGGCCTGAGCTCCTGACAGTCGCTGGTGCTGTGGTTGTGCACATTGTGGAAGACGCAGAACGGCCGGTTGCTCGTGGATGACTCGGGGTGGTCGCAACCGCGCTTCGTCTCTAGCTTGGCCGCAAGCACGGCTGGCCCCTTGCGCTTCACGTCCTTGGCCTTGGCCTTCTTGTCCTCTGGATCAGCATCGGGGAGCTTGAGGAGGGACAGGCACCCCTCCTCAGCCCCTATGCACTTGTTCGCCATGTTGAACATCTCCAGAGCTGTGCAGAGATCCTCATGGATAGCAAGCTCCTCCTTCATATTGACATCGTTGATGCCATCAGTGAGGGCTGAAATGATGGCCTCGTCCGACACCTTGGGAATCTTAAGGCGAACGTTAGTGAACCGCTAGATATACTTCTGCAGGGTCTCTCCTAGTTGCTGCTTGATGCGACATAGGTCACCCACGGCTGGCGGACGGTCGCGAGAGCCCTGGAAGTTGGCAATGAAGCGGCAGCGCATCTCCTCCTAGGAACAAACCTACCCCACGGGTAGGTTCAGGAGCCAGGAACACGCGCCATCCTTGAGGGCCATCGGGAACTAGTTTGACATGATCTTCTCGTTGCCGCTGGTCGCCTTGATGCTCAGCTCGTAGAGCTGCAGGAACTCGGCGGGGTCGGCGGTGCCGTCACAGCATGGAGGCAGGTCAGGCTTGAACTTGCTTGGCCAGACGATGTTGCGGACCTCCGGGGTGAACGCGCGCATCCTGCCGTGGCCACTAGAGGTTGTCGAGAGGGTGGAAACTGGTCCTGGTGCATGCGCACCGCCACCTCCTGCGGCGGTATGCGGGCCTGGTGCAGGGGTGCTGGAAGTACGCGCGCTTCTCCTTGAGGTCACTGCACCACCTGGCAGCTCACGTCCTCCCGAGCTGGCGCAGGGCACGGCGGGTCGCGCCGTGGCTCCACACGCCTTGGCTCGATGATGACGCCCTAGGCCGGAGTTGGTGGAGGAGCCCCGTGAGCCACGTCGCCCGCCGCATGTGGCTGCTGAGGCAGTGAGCGAGCCGGAGCGGCGGAGCCCCCGCAACACTGACGAGCTCAGCGATCCGCTCGAGCCACTCCTTGTAGAGGTCACCGACCGGGCGGTAGTGAAGGAGCTCCCGCGCCATGAGCAGATCGGCCTGCGCGTCTGCCTGGCCATGGTACGCGTGGGAGGACGAAGCTGCTGGGGTCAGTGATGGAGTGGCGATGCGCCCGTTATGGTGCACCAACGGGTGCAGCGATGAAGCTTGCTGCTTGTGGCCGGCAGGGCCCGTGGCAGCGTTGGCCACCAGAGACGGAGCACGATGAGCACAGCCATCGCCCGCCGGAGCCGTCTGAGGAACGTGAGCGGTGGCCGCGGCCCGACGCTCAGCGCGAGCTCGGCGTGCATCGGCCATGGAGGTGTCGGAGCGGCGGTGGATCGATCGATGGAAGAGAAGATCCGACGCACCCCTACCTGGCGCACCAAATGTCGGATTACGGGTTCCTCAAACCCTTGAGAGGTTTGAACTCCGGGGTGCATGTGGAGATCTAAACCTACCTAGCCTGCCTACTCGCGATCCTCCTAACATAGCACGACGAGCTCGAAGAGACAAAGAGATACGCCAGCTTATCCTAGTTCGGGCCACCTTGCGGTGTAATACCCTACTCCAGCATTTTGGTGGATTGCCTCGGAGGGCTGAGGATGAACTAGTACAGTGGATGAACTGGCCTCAGGAGGCGAGGTGTTCTTGAGCTCGAGAGAGATGGTGAGGTGGTCGGGTGAGAATGGATCCCCCCCTCTATGGGGGTGTCTAAGTCCTATTTATAGTGGCCTTGGTCCTCTTCCCAAATGTTGGGGGGAAGGGATCCCACAACAGCCGAATTTCAAAGGGGACAAGTAGTACAACTTATCCTGACAAAAGTAGTCTTCGCCTGTGAAAAACCTCTGGTCGTGACGCTGTGGTGGCCTCGGCGATGACCTCCGTCCTGCCGTCCTGGCGGTCTTGGTCTTGTTGCACCAGAATGGAAACCTTTGGCTGATCCCTCGGGACTCCGCGCCTATGGCTTGCCTCCCTTGCACCAAAGAGGAAACCTGCGCACTGCGCCCGCTGGAGCACGCCTGGCCTTGGTCATCATGACTCACGTCAGCTGAACCTCGTGATGTGAACCTTGCATAGAACTCTCTGATGGGGTTATGTACCTAGGGTAGGGTCATGGACCTGATCCAAGTAACTTACCCCAGGACATCCTTAGAAGAGGTCGCCTTCCAGTCGACCGACGAGGACTCACTCGACTGACCTGAAGGACTCGACCACGAAGACTCGCTCGACCACCAGGAGGTCAAGAGGCACTCTGCACTGCAACGGCCTGTAATCAAGTAGACTTTATGATAGTAAAGGCACTTTATGTGGGGCGTTACCAGTAACGCCCCAGACTTAACTCACCTTAAACCCTCTCCTACGTGGGCTGGCTGGGGTCCTGGCGCACTCTATATAAGCCACCCCCCTCCACAGGCAGAAGGGTTCGGCACCTTGTAACTCATATACTCATAATCCACTCGACCGCCTCCGGGCTCCGAGACGTAGGGCTATTACTTCTTCCGAGAAGGGCCTGAACTCGTACATCCCTTGTGTTTACAACCTCTCCATAGCTAGGACCTTGCCTCTCCATACCTACCCCCCACTCTACTGTCAGGCTTAGAACCACGACAATTGGCGCCCACCTTGGGGCAGGTGTTTTAGCGATTTTGTGGAGAAGTTGCGATTCTTCCGAGTACTTTCATCATGGTGTCTGCTGGAGTTTTGGTCGAGGGTCAAGAGATCCGTCTCGGCACTCTCACCTTCATCGCCGACGACTCCGCATGGCTCCAGGAGGCTCCACTCGACGTAGATGCGCTCCCCGTCCGCGGTGCGACGCATTTTCGCGCATGTGTCCGCGGCGTTCTGCTGCGGCAACCGTCGACCCAGTATCGGTCGGCTCCTTTATCGTCCACCCTCCCGGTCTCCCGCCAGCGCAAGCGCTCAGGCCGGTCGAGGCTTCAGCGATGGGTGAGGCACACGGTGGCTCGCCAATCAGCCACCACCCAAGTCGCGGCAATCGAGCCCGACGAATATCCCTACGGCTTGTTCGATCAGTCGACTGGCTCCGTAGAGACTGCATCCGAGTGCGGTAGCAGTGATCCGGCGGCCGAAATCTTGATGGTCGACGGACCCCACAGTCCCCCTCGCTTCGCCCGTGGTGGTGGAGCAGGAGACGGCGGCGACCCTACACGAGGCTACGAAGAGTACCAGCCCGAGCCACTCGACTCTCTGCAAAGAGAAGAACTTCGCCGCAGGAACGAGGATCCCCTGCGTGTTCCCATCGCAGGAGAAACCCCCAAGGCTCGTGCCTTGGAGGAGGCGCGTCTGGCCAATTTGGCCGAGCGCACTCGACTGGAGAACCTTCAGCGAGCTCTCGATGAGCGCGCGCGGCAACGAGTTCCCGACAACAGTCGACGTCAACTCTTCCCACCGACTCAGGTATATCGAACCCCAATCCAGAATTTAGTAGCTGCGACCCGTATAGCAGAGTCCATCCAGCCTTCGCAGTCGGAAGCTGGCAGAGGTTTGCTGCAGATCAGGGATCTGCTCCGGGCAGCAGGAGATCAGAATTCAGCCGTGTCTCAGTCGCGCAACAGAATTCACAGTCGATCCGTCACTGTGAATACGGTTCAGTCGGCTCACAGCCCCAGATCGCCTCCGCGGCGCGAAGGGCGCGAGAATTGGCGAGATCAATATGGCGACAGACTCGACCGAGATGATAGGCGTCGAGTGCCCTATTCCCCTCCGAGGGGTGGGTCTTACGCTCCTCGGCAGCCAGATGATAGGCGTCAGTACAGTACAGGGCGTAGGGTTCCAGTCGACCCCAGAGAACCAGGCTTCGACGCGCGATCCATTATCGTGCAAGGGTTGGTCGACCGGAACAGAGCCCATCGAGGTGCACTCGACAGAGATGTACCCACAAGCAGTCGAGTGCATGTTTCTGGTCCTGAATGTTTCAGCAGAGCTATCAGAGCCGCAGTTATCCCTCCCAATTTCAGGTTGGCAACAGGAGTCAGCAAGTTCACTGGTGAGTCTAAGCCTGAAACTTGGCTTGAAGACTACCGAGTGGCAGTTCAGATTGGTGGTGGGAACGACGAGGTGGCCATGAAGCACTTGCCCCTCATGCTGGAAGGTTCTGCCAGGGCATGGTTGACTCAATTACCTCCTAGCAGCATTTACACTTGGGAAGATCTGTCCCGAGTGTTCATCAGAACGTTTGAAGGAACTTGCAAGCGACCAGCTGGATTGACAGAGTTGCAAGTCTGCGTGCAGAAGGCCAATGAGACTCTCAGAGAGTATATTCAGAGGTGGATCACTTTGCACCACACTGTGGAGAATGTGTCCGATCATCAGGCAGTCTGCGCCTTCAAAGATGGCGTCAAGAACAGAGAACTGAGTTTGAAGTTTGGTCGAACCGGTGACATGACCTTGAGTCGGATGATGGAGATTGCTACCAAGTACGCCAACGGCGAAGAAGAAGACCGACTCCGAAGCGGCAAGCACAAGCCGAGTCAGTCGGAAAAAGGAAACACCAGTCGGAAACAGAAGCGGAAGGCTGAACCGGCAGCTCCTGGAGAGGCTCTGGCCGTGACTCAAGGAAAGTTTAAGGGGAAACCAAAAGGATCCTGGAACCCCAAGAAGGTAAAGGATAAAGAAGGGAACGACGTGATGGATATGCCATGTCACATTCACACGAAGAAAGACGAAGAGGGGAATATCATCTACCCGAAGCACACCACTCGCCAATGTCGACTCCTGATCCAGCAGTTTCAGGGAAAACAGTCTAAGGACAAGGAGAAGGAGTCGGACAAGGCCGAAGACAAGGAGGACAGTGAGGAGGATATCCGCATATCAACTCCACTCTGATGATCTTTGCAGATGTGGAAAGCAGAAGTCGACTGAAAGTGATTAACCGAGAGGTGAACATGGTTGCCCCAGCAAAAGCAAATTATCTGAAGTGGTCTCAAACACCCATCACATTCGACCAATCTGATCACCCGACTCATATTGCCACCCCTGGGAGGCAAGCTTTGGTGGTCGATCCAGTTGTCGAAGGCACTCGACTGACAAAGGTGCTGATGGATGGTGGAAGTGGGCTGAACTTATTGTATGCAGACACATTGAAAGGTATGGGCATTCCGATGTCCCGACTGAGCACTAGTAACATGAGCTTTCATGGAGTTATACCAGGGAAGAAGGCCGAGTCACTCGGCCAGATAGCTTTGGACGTGGTGTTTGGTGATTCGAAGCATTTTCGCAAAGAAAAGTTGACGTTTGAGGTCGTGGATTTTCAGAGTGCATATCATGCCATTTTGGGGAGACCAGCTTACGCACGGTTCATGGCTCGACCATGCTACGTGTACCTCAAATTGAAGATGCCCGGCCCCAAAGGAGTGATCACTGTCACCGGTGATCGGAAAAAGGCAGAAGAGTGCTTTCAGAAGGGCTCCAAGATCGCCGATTCCCAGGTGACAGCGGTCGAGTTCGAAGAATACAAGCAAAACGCAGATCCGAGTGACTTGCTGCGATCCAAGAAGCCCGCCACAGAGTCTGCATTCCAGTCGTCCGGTGAGACGAAGCCTGTTCACATTCACCCGACCGACCCCGAAGCAGCTCCGACCCGCATCTCCACAACACTCGACCCAAAATAGGAAGAAGCGCTCATCCAGTTCCTCCGTGAGAACTGGGACATTTTTGCATGGAAGCCCGCTGACATGCCAGGTGTTCCCAGGGGACTGGCTGAGCATCGCCTAAGAGTCGACTCATCTGCCAAACCAGTCAAAGAGCATCTTCGGCGGTCCGCCGTCCAGAAGAGAAAAGCCATTGGTGAAGAAGTGGCTCGACTGTTGGCGGCAGGATTTATCCGAGAGATATACCACTCCGAGTGGCTCGCTAATGTCGTCATGGTTCCTAAGAAGGACAAGTCGCTCCGAATGTGCATTGATTTCAAGCACATCAACCGGGCCTGCCCGAAAGATCATTTTCCTCTCCCTCGCATAGATCAAATTGTTGACTCGACCGCGGGATGTGAGAGGTTATCTTTTTTAGATGCCTACTCCGGGTACCACCAGATCCGTCTGTACGGACCCGACGAGGTAAAAACAGCTTTCATCACTCCATTCGGGTGCTTCTGCTATATCACCATGCCATTCGGCCTCAAGAATGCCGGAGCCACATTTATGCGAATGATTCAGAAGTGTCTACTCACTCAAATCAGTCGGAATGTGGAAGCTTATATGGATGATATTGTTGTCAAGTCACGAAAAGGTTCCGACCTGCTCGCTGACCTCGCCGAAACATTTGCCAACCTCAGAAGGTATGATATCAAGCTCAATCCATCGAAGTGCACATTTGGAGTTCCTGGTGGCAAGTTACTCGGTTTTCTCGTTTCCGAACGGGGAATCGACGCTAACCCAGAGAAGATTGGCACTATTCTCCGAATGAAACGCCCTGTGCGAGTGCACGATGTCCAGAAGCTTACTGGATGCTTGGCCGCATTAAGTCGATTCATCTCACGACTCGGTGAAAAGGCATTGCCTCTTTACCGACTGATGAAGAAGACAGACAAGTTCGAGTGGACTCCAGAAGCTGATGCAGCGTTTGCCGAGCTAAAAGCTCTGCTCTCCACCCAGCCGGTGCTTGCTGCTCCAATCAGCAAAGAGCCTCTGTTGCTCTATATCGCAGCCACAGGACAAGTCGTCAGTACTGTGCTAACGGTCGAGCGGGAAGAAGAAGGAAAAGCTCTCAAAGTTCAGCGCCCAGTGTATTATTTGTCTGAAGTCTTGACTCCATCCAAGCAGAGATATCCTCATTATCAGAAGCTTGTGTATGGAATATACATGACCACAAAGAAGGTTGCTCATTATTTCTCTGATCATTCCATCACAGTCGTCAGCGACGCTCCACTATCAGAGATTTTGCACAACAGGGATGCAACTGGTCGAGTGGCCAAATGGGCGATTGAACTTCTTCCCCTTGATATCAAGTTTGAGGCAAAGAAAGCCATTAAGTCCCAGGCAATAGCAGATTTCCTCGCCGAGTGGATTGAACAGCAGCAGCCGACTGAAGTTCACTCGGAGCATTGGACCATGTTCTTTGATGGCTCTAAGATGTTGAATGGTTCCGGTGCTGGGGTTGTCCTGGTTTCCCCCAGAGGAGATAAGCTCAGATATGTGCTCCAGATTCACTTTGATTCCTCCAACAATGAGGCAGAATATGAGGCCCTCTTATATGGGTTGCGCATGGCCATTTCACTCGGCGTCCGTCGCCTGATGGTCTATGGCGACTCGGATTTAGTGGTCAATCAGGTGATGAAAGAGTGGGACGTGAGAAGCCCAGCCATGACTGGATACTGCAGTGCAGTGAGGAAGCTGGAAAAGAAGTTCGAGGGGTTGGAGCTCCATCATATACCCCGACTGAAAAATCAAGCAGCTGATGATCTAGCAAAGATAGGTTCCAAGAGAGAAGCCATTCCGAGTGGTGTGTTCTTGGAGCATATACACACTCCGTCAGTCAAAGAAGATCCTTTCACCGAAGAAACTCCACAGCCCAAGAGTGCCACAGATCCGACTGAAGTTGAAGTCCCAGCGGTGGTCGACTTGATCATGGAGGTTTTGGTGGTCATTCCCGACTGGACGATTCCGTATGTCGCATATATCCTGAGGAAAAGAGCTTCCGGAGGATGAGGAAGAGGCTCGACAGATCGTCCGTCGATCTAAGGCCTTTACCGTAATCAAAGGACAATTATACAGAGAAAGCGCGACTGGAGTTGGTCAGAAGTGCATAACACCAGAAGAAGGTCGACTCATCCTCAATGATATTCACTCGGGGACCTGTGGTCATCATGCGTCCTCTCGGACCATCGTGGCCAAAGCATACCGAGCCGGATTTTACTGGCCAAAGGCGAATGAGATGGCAAAAGAGATAGTGGATAAGTGCGAGGGATGTCAATTCTACTCGAATATGTCACACAAGCCTGCGTCGGCTCTGAAGACCATCCCACTCGTCTGGCCTTTCGCAGTATGGGGATTGGACATGGTCGGTCCTTTGAGAACAGGACGAAGTGGCTTCACGCATGTACTGGTGGCAGTCGACAAGTTCACCAAGTGGATCGAGGCTAAACCAATCAAGAGCCTTGACACCGGTACTGCTGTTAGCTTCATCAGGGAACTAATATTCAGATATGGAGTCCCGCACAGCATCATTACGGATAATGGGTCGAACTTTGACTCAGAGGAATTCAGAGCTTTCTGCAGCTCCCAGGGCACACGGGTCGACTACGCTTCAGTCGCCCATCCGCAGTCGAATGGACAAGCAGAGCGAGCTAATGGACTGATTCTTAAGGGATTGAAGCCTCGACTGATGCGTGATCTCAAACACGCGGCTGGAGCTTGGGTCGACGAACTTCCCTCAGTACTCTGGGGACTGCGGACCACACCTAATCGGTCGACCGGAAGAACTCCATTCTTCTTGGTCTACGGAGCTGAAGCAGTCTTGCCGAGTGATCTTCTCCACAATGCTCCTCGAGTTGAAATCTACAACGAAGCAGAGGCTGAACAAGCGCGGCAGGACGCAGTCGACCTTTTAGAGGAAGAAAGGGAGATGGCTCTGATCCGGTCGACCATCTACCAACAAGATTTGCGTCGTTTCCACGCCAGAAATGTGAGAGGTCGAGCCTTCCAGGAAGGGGATTTGGTTCTCCGAGTGGATCAGCACAAACCACACAAGCTTGCTCCTTCTTGGGAAGGCCCCTTCATCGTCACCAAGGTTCTCCACAACGGGGCGTACCGTCTTTACAACGTCGAGCATAATATCGACGAGCCCCGAGCTTGGAACGCGGAGCTACTCCGCCCATTTTACACTTAAGTTTTATCACTCGGATGAGTTGCAATAAAGTACTTCTGTAGTTCATGGACCTCAAAATAATAGTGTCATAGTTCCTCCATAATTTCTGTCACTTTTTATTTTTGTCCACATAAAATTCCCCTCAGTGGGTGGCTTAGCTGCGAATCCGTTTCGCCTAAGTTTGTAAAAATCCTACCGAGTGGTGAGCCAGACTCCCACTCGGAGGCTTAGCCGCGAATCCGTTTCGCCTAAGTTATAAAAATCCTACCGAGTGGTAAGCCAGACTTCCACTAGGAGGCTTAGCTGCAGTCCAAGGACTCGCCTAAGTTTATCAAAATCCTACCGAGTGGTAAGCCAGACTTCCACTAGGAGGCTTAGCTACAGTCCAAGGACTCGCCTAAGTTTATCAAAATCCTACCGAGTGGAGAGCAATCCTCTCACTCGGGGGCTTAGCTGCAGTCCAAGCACTCGCCTAAGTTACAAAAATCCTACCGAGTGAAGAGCAACCCTCTCACTCGGAGGCTTAGCTGCAGCCCTGTGCTCGCCTAAGTTTATCAAAATCCTACCGAGTGAAGAGCAACCCTCTCACTCGGGGGCTTAGCTGCAGTCCAAGCACTCGCCTAAGTTACAAAAATCCTACCGAGTGAAGAGCAACCCTCTCACTCGGAGGCTTAGCTGCAGCCCTGTGCTCGCCTAAGTTTATCAAAATCCTACCGAGTGAAGAGCAACCCTCTCACTCGGAGGCTTAGCTGCAGCCCTGTGCTCGCCTAAGTTTATCAAAATCCTTCCGAGTGAAGAGCAACCCTCTCACTCGGGGGCTTAGCTGCAGTCCAAGCACTCGCCTAAGTTACAAAAATCCTACCGAGTGAAGAGCGACCCTCTCACTCGGAGGCTTAGCTGCAGCCCTGTGCTCGCCTAAGTTATAAAAATCCTACCGAGTGGTAAGCCAGACTTCCACTCGGAGGCTTAGCTGCGGCCCAGTGCTCGCCTAAGTGGACCGAAGAATAAGTCGATTGCAATAAAGGCGCCCTGCTTTGAACCTGCAAAAGACATTTCGAGCCGAAGGCAATCGTATTCAAGCACCAAATTCAAGTTTGAATCGACATCTAAAGGAACCGAAAGTGCTCAGGCATCAAGCCGTTAAGGTTTGTCGGTTACAATTCCACTCGGCATACCGAGGCAAATTTAAAGCGTCGAGCCAGAAGAAGTTTTTTACCCCTCCTGTGGAGGGCTGGAAGGTGCAACGAATTCATCAAGGTCAATTCCGTCGGCGATCCGAGTGGCAGCTGCAAGGAAAGTTTCCATAAAGGACCTGAAGTCGTGCTTCTTGGTATTGGCCACCCGAAGGGCCGCCAGCTTCTCTTCTCGCGCATCTTTGCAGTGGACTCGGGCCAGACACAGAGCAACATCTGCACCACACCGAGCCGAGGACTTCTTCCATTCCTGCACTCGACCAGGGATCGTGTTCAACCGGGCCATCAGCGACTCAAGGTCATTCTGAAGTGTCTCCTCAGGCCAGAGCGTCGAGTCGATGCGAGATGTGGCGGCCTTCAGCCTTGCGAGATAGTCCACGACAGCTGCAACACGGGACTCCAGTCGGAAAACATCCATGGCAACTTCGTCGTTCACCGGAGAATTGACGGGGTCGAGGTTTGGCTCCAGCCGGCTAGTTTCTTCTTCAAAGTTTTGACAAAATTCTGCAAGGGTGATCACTAAGTCAAGGGGATGGTCGAATGGAAAAATCACAATTGGAAATGTCTGCCAAGCATAGAGGTTTACCTTCAAGCATAAGAAACAGCTTCTTGGCAAGTCCACTCAGGAAGGCCTCCAGATCAGTTTTCTTCCCAGTCAATTTGCTGACTTGGTCGGTCAGGGCAGCTTTATCAGTTTTCAGTCGACTGACCTCCTTGTTGGCAATCCCAAGAGCAGCTTTCAGATTGGTATTGTCTTGTTCAAGCTTGGTGACTGAAGCTAACTTCTCGTCAGCAAGCTTGATCTTCTCAGCTAGCTCAAGGTCTTTCTTCTGTTGGGCCTCCCTTACCTTACCTGCAAGTTACAGCAAGATCAGATTTTGAAACAAGCAAGGGGAAAAGCAGTCGTCAGGGTCTCACCAAACATACCTTCGGTCTCCTCCTTTGCCTTTGTCAGCTTCTCCTGAACCAGCTTCAAGCTCAGCTCGACTTGAGTATGCTTGTGTTCCAGCTCTGAGTAGAGAGTCACAAGATCACAAGAGTTCTGCGAAGAACCAATCGACTAAATGTCAAATATAATTCACTTCCGAGTGAAAAAGGGAAAAACACACGTTTCTAAGACTACAGCCGAATACAAGCATTCGACCGTAGTCTCGGGGACTACACCCAGTGGGTGCACTCAGCGTGCCCCCACTAATCCTGTTGAAGACAAAGTCGACCAGTCGACCTCAAAAAAAAAGAGATGCATTCTCTAAGACTGTGATCAACTGCAAGCAGTCGACCACAGTCTCGGGGACTACACCCAGTGGGTGCACTCAGCGTGCCCCCACCGGTTTGTGAAATCCAGTCGACATAGTCGACTGACAGAAAAATTGACATCATAAAGCCTAAGGCCGACTGCCAGCAGTCGACCTTAGCCTTGGGGACTACACCCAGCGGGTGCACTCAGCGTGCCCCCGCTAACACGGAGTTTATTCGACACACCCAGTGGGTGACTACTATAAATTCCGGAAAAGAAAAGTTTTTGGTAGCATATCCAACAAAACAAACAGCGGTCGACTGACCTGGACATTGCTTTGGAGGGCAGAACTGGCGTCATAAGCTGCCTGGCTCGCGTCCCGGATGGTCTTCAGCTGCTCCATCATGAGTCCCGCCTGGCGTATTGCCTCCTTCGCTGCGCCAGCTTGGTCCTCTGGGACGTGGTGCGTCGTGAAGAGGGAGGGCTGCTGAGCACTCGTCAGTGGATTTGCGAAGGACCCCGTGTGTCGAGTGGTGTTCTCTTCCTCCACAGTCAGAATCTCAGGCCCCGTCACATCCTCAGGCACCTTACTGGCGGACGCTTTCCGACTCCTCCTGCGCTTCAGCGGCTCTTCATCCTCATCATCATCAGGAAGATTGATAACAGTATTGGGTGGAGCTACGAAGAAGAATCAGGATCAGAGATCGCGAGTCAGTCGACTAAGAACGACGTTAGAATACAGTACCTGGGTTCGAAGTTGTTGCGTCCTCCATCTCGTGGTCGTCAGCCCGAGCAGAGATTTCAGAAGTAGCAGCGCTGCAACCCCAAAATATCAGTCGACTAAAACTTCAGTGTCGACCAGAGACAAAGTTCACACAGAATAAGAAAATATGAGCAGCACGGTTACCCTCATATGGTGGGGATGGACACCTTCATCTTCGGCAAGAGCTTGATTGGCTTCGACGAGGCCGCCCTGGGCTGCTTCGGCGCCTTTTCAGTCGGCACCGGAGAGGTGGTCCGAGGGCGCTTGGTCGACTGAGTGGCGGTTGCAACCCCCTTACCACGTTCGGTCGAAGGGTCGTGGACAAGCTTCGACCGTCTTTCCGAGCGCGGTGGTACGACCTCCTCCTCCTCTTCTTCCTCGTCCTCGACGTCGTCTTCATCACCGTCATCATCATCATCGTCGTCATCATCCTCTGCAACATCCGAGTCCCATTCCTCCTCTTCTTGGCTCTCGCCCCCGCTCGCCTCGCCCTCCTCAGTCGAAGCTTGTGCCCCATTGGGCATCGAGTACAGCTCGGTGAGGGCCTAGCAGATGCCCAGACAAGGATCAGTCGACCAGTCGGCAGGGTTAACAGAAATGAATACGACAAGGGCGCAGTGGAGAGCAGAGCAAGTGTACCTTGTTTGGGTCGCTGTTGTGGTCGAGTGGAGGAATCCTTCTGGCTCCGTGTGGGTTGTCCTTGTTTCCGGTAACGGCTACCATCCATCTTTCCAGAGTGACGTCGTCGACTGCTTCTGGATGGACTCTAGTCTCGTCTTCGGTCCCACAGTACAACCACATGCAGTGGCTCCGGAACTGAAGGGGCTGGATGCGACGCCTGAGGAAGACCTCCAGGAGATCCATGCCCGTCACCCCCTCCCGAACCAACTGCACCACGCGCTCCATCAACATCTTCACGTCAGCTTTCTCCTCCGGAATCAGCTTCAGAGGGGAGGGCTTGTTCACTCGGTCCATGGTAAACAGAGGGAGTCCACTCGACTGCCCTGGCGTCGACTGGACCTGGCAGTAGAACCAAGTCGACTGCCAGCCTCTGACGGACTCGGAAAAGGTCATGGGCAGGAAGGTGCTCTTATTCCTCACCTGGATCCCCAGACCCCCACACATTTGGACGACTCGGGTTCTCTCATCACCTGGGCTCGCCTTCTTCACGGTCTGAGAGCGACACGTGAATATATGTTTGAACAAACCCCAGTGCGGTCGACAGCCCAAGAAACCCTCACACATGGACACGAATGCAGCAAGATAGGCAATGGAGTTTGGGGTAAAGTGGTGGAGCTGCGCTCCGAAGAAATTCAAGAAGCCACAAAAGAAAACACTCGGCGGCAAGGAAAACCCATGATCAACATGGGTGGCCAAAAGCACACACTCACCCTCTTCTGGCTGAGGCTGCCACTCCTTCCCCGGAAGCCTCGCAGCTCCGTGAGGGATCAAGCCCTCGTTGGCCATGTCGAGGAGGTCATTCTCTGTGATGGTCGACTGGATCCAGTCTCCTTGGACCCAGCCTTTCGGCAGGCGGGATCTGGACGAGGACCCTCCGCGGCTGGTGGATCTCCCCTTCGCTTTCTCCGACGCCGACGCCTTCTTTGCGCGCTCCAGCGCCGCCGTCTTCTCCTTGGCCATGGTCGCCGGCGAGATGCGCGAAGGGAAGTGGTGCGGGGGCGAGAGCGAGCCCGCTGGGCGGGGAAGAAGGAAGCAGAGAGAGGGAGAGAATGCTGAGGCGCAGCACAGAAATCCTCGTCGGGCACATTTATAAGGGCCCTTCCGAGTGGATGACAGGTGGGCCCGTCGATCTAATCATATCTGGGAGCAGTTATGCAGACGGGATACGTGGCGAAAAAGGCGGCGCGGAGATCGAGGCGTCCATGCCCCGTCCCATCCGAATGCCGCGGTCCGCCCCGCTTCGCGCGCATCCCCAAATTTCGCATCCCGCGGAATCCGCGAACAGCAGAACAGTCTGGCAGACGCGGTGTTTCCGGCGATCCGTCGCTCGGAGATCGTCGAAGCCTGAAAGATCACTCGACGCAAAAATAGAATGGATCGAGTCGACTGAAGGCAAGTTGCTTCCTGTCGACGAAGAGATTCTTTGGTCCAGAACAGCGCACAACCAGAGCGCAAAGGTTAATCGGAAACGACATCAACTCCTTCTTCACTCGAAGCCTCAATCCATTCGGGGGCTAATGATGGGGTTATGTACCTAGGGTAGGGTCATGGACCTGATCCAAGTAACTTACCCCAGGACATCCTTAGAAGAGGTCGCCTTCCAGTCGACCGACGAGGACTCACTCGACTGACCTGAAGGACTCGACCACGAAGACTCGCTCGACCACCAGGAGGTCAAGAGGCACTCTGCACTACAACGGCCTGTAATCAAGTAGACTTTATGATAGTAAAGGCACTTTATGTGGGGCGTTACCAGTAACGCCCCAGACTTAACTCACCTTAAACCCTCTCCTACGTGGGCTGGCTGGGGTCCTGGCGCACTCTATATAAGCCACCCCCCTCCATAGGTAGAAGGGTTCGGCACCTTGTAACTCATATACTCATAATCCACTCGACCGCCTCCGGGCTCCGAGACGTAGGGCTATTACTTCTTCCGAGAAGGGCCTGAACTCGTACATCCCTTGTGTTTACAACCTCTCCATAGCTAGGACCTTGCCTCTCCATACCTACCCCCCACTCTACTGTCAGGCTTAGAACCACGACACTCTCCGCCCCTCGGGAGCCATCCTGAAGAGGCCGATCCCCTCGGGGGTCTTGGCGTCATCCGCCTCGCGAGGCTTGGCCCCTTGCGAGGGTCTTGAGTTATTGATGTTGAAGCTAGGCCGTACCAGGCCGTCGATGGAGCCACGCGGTGGGCCGTAGGCGGGCGGGGCCGGATACCCCCATATCCAGAACGCCGACACAAGATGTGTGTGATACGCGGCAAATAGGTATGTAGTCAGAAATGTGTGCGAAGACCGATAATAACATAGACGATTGCTGCTAATAAGACATGTGTGTTGTGTGATGGGATTGCACACAGAACAACATATATATATAGGGTGGGTCTATTATGATAACACCCCTTAAGACCTTATTCTACCACCAAAACATCTTATTCTGCCAACACCCACACCCGAACGCCACCGCCCATCCCCTCCCCACCTTCTACCGCGGGAGCGGCCTGGAGTGCTGCCGGCCCTGCCACCCCTACCTTCTACCGCGGGAGCGGCCTAGAGCGCCGCCGCCACTCCCCTCCCCACCCCACCCTTCCCCTAGCCCCGCCGACCACCACCACCAATGCGGCACCCTACTCCACCACCACCTGCCTCCCCACCTTCTTTCTCCCTCACCCTGCCTTCCCCCACCCCAAACGCCGGATCCGGCCTTGGTGGTTGTCGGATTCGCGCCAGATCCGTCGCTCCTCCTCAGTGCAACCCACACGCGCGCGCTCCAGGAGGGCTGGTCCTAGCGCAGGGCTTCCGATTCGACGCCGGGGAGGTCCAGCTCGTGGGGGGTGCTCCGCGAGCAAGGCCACTGCGGGATGCGCTATTCCCCCTACCCAAGGCGCCACCGACTCCGCCCATAGCTCGAGGCGGGCCAGATCCACCCGCAACCGGTGCTCGCCGACACACCCTCGACCAGGCACCCGCCTCGGGCCTTGTCTTGCAATGGAGCAGCGCCACCACCACGGCCATGGCGGGAAGATCGTTCCCAGCACGGCACACACACCCCATGATGCCGCATCTTCTAGCACAGGGAGGCTCGGGGGTGTCCCGCTCTTCAGCCATGATCGGGAGCTCACCTCCACTCCTGCACGTGGACGCCGTCGACCACGCCGCAGCCACACATCCACGGGTTCGGCCATCATGGACGATATTCAGCGGAGGCAAGACTCCCGCATCCAAAAAAGGCAACGACAGGGTCCACTGGCTTCACCCCCAGCCTTGCGCGCGACAATGACGATGACCCGAGGATAAAGACGCCAGCAGCATGGCGTGCAGCTCATTGCGACTTACCGTGCAGCTCGTTGTGACTCAGAATGCAGGTCAGTATGCCACTCGTCGGTGAATTTTTTGCAGCTCGCTGAATTTCCTTTTGCAGTTCACTGTCAGATCCATGGCGCTGGTCGTGCCTTCTCCTGCTGCTCTGTGTGAGGTCAGGACGGGCTCTGCCACGCTGGGAACCAGGATAAACTCATTGAAGGATGTTTTTTAATTACTTGAACAAAGGCAGTCCTCCTTGTTGTAATTGTTTTTAATTTTCCCTTTTATTTTTGTGTAAATTATTCAAACAAAAATGCAATGCTTTTTGAGAGAAGTTGAAGCCAATATCACAATAACTCAAGTCATTTGGACCGAAGATGTCCGCTTGAAAGTTCTGACTAGTTTGTTAATTTTGCCTCTGTTGTTTGTGTAAATTATTCAAACAAATGCAGTGCTCTTTGAGAGAATTTGAAGCCCATGTCACAAAAAAGTAAAGTTGCTTTGGGCTGAAGATGTTCGTTTGGCTGTACTGAGCAGTCTTTTGTCTAACTGGATTTTTTTATCATGCTATGTACTTTGAAAAAAAATGATGTGGTCCATTTTGTGGTGATTAGTGGTTTACTTTGTAAAAAAAGAGAAAAATAAATTCCCATGATAAGTTCACTTCTTTTTCTAATGCACCTTGTTTCGTTTGTGGCTCTCGAAAACATGCATAGAAGAAAAGAGAAACAAATAAGTGCAGCTCACTTGTTTCATTGCTGTAGTGAGCTTCTATCTCTGAGTGGTTCAATATGTTGCCAAGTGCAAAAATAAATTGGAAGAAAACAAACTTGAAAAGTTGATTTTTTGAATGCGGCTCACTCTGTTGTTTGTGTGTAGTAGAAAATAAAATTGGAAAAGAACAATTGATGTTGTACACTCACCTCATCCCTGCAGTGCATACTCGTTGATAAAAAATGTTACGGAGACGATGAAAGAAAAATAATGTGGTTCACTTTTCATAGTATTGTGGTTCACCAACGTTCAACATGCAGTGCACTACACCTCGTTTGCGAAAATTTACATCCCACAAAAAAAGAAAATTTATGTCCCACAAAAAGAAATCATGCAGTGCACTTGTCTGTCCAATGAAATGCGGTTTTTAGTCTGAATAAGTGGGGTTTTCTGTCTGATGCAGTACGGCTCGTTACGGTAGTCTCGAGGTTCACTTTTCATAGTATTGTGGTTCACCAACACTCGACATGAAGTGCACTCCACCTTGTTTAGGAAAATTTACGTCCCACAAAAAAAATCATGCAGTGCACTTGCCGGTCTGATGAAGTGCAGTTTTTCGTCTGAAGCAGTGTGTTCTTCTTTCCCCGTCCGAGAAAAAATACGTCTAAACAAAAAGAAACCATGCAGTGCACTTGCCCATCTAGTGAAGTGCGGTATTTCGTCTGAAGCAGTGCGTTCTTCTTTCCTCGTCCAAGAAAAAATATGTCTAAACAAAAAGAAACCATGCAGTGCACTTCCCCATCTCATGCAGTGCGGTATTTTGTCTGAAGCAATGCGTTCTTCTGTCCGATGCAGTACATACGACGATTTTGGTCTCGCGAAGAACAGAGTGTCCGCTTTTCGATAAAATTGAAGCTGCTCTTAAACAGTATGGAATTCAAGAGAGTGTTCTACATGAAAAAGTTGCGTCTCATCGATATCTTTCCAACGGTGTATGATTTGAATTATTCCAACCAGCCGTTCATAAAAATTTCGCGAAAAAATAGCCGCTGCCTCTCGATGTCAGCCGCACGATTTTCAAAATTAACTAAAAACCGTAAGGAATCTCAAAAACATTTCAACATATGAAAGTTGGGCCTTGTCCGTAGCTTTCCAATGGCGTATCATACGTCTCGTTTCAACAAACAGTTAGAAAACTGGCGCAAAAATAGTACCGAAAATTTCAAAAAAATTGAAAAACAGAGTTCCGCGATTTAGTAAATTTGAAACTGCTCTTCAACCGTAACGAATTAGAGAAAATGATAGATATGAAAAAGATGAGCCGCGACGATATCTTTCCAATGGGGTATCATTTGTTTCATTCTGACGAGCAGTTTAGAAGAAATCGCCAAAAAACGCTCGCTGCCACTCGTCATGGGACGCACCATTTTTAAAACTGCCCTTAAACAGTGTGGAATCTCGAAAAGTGTTCAACATGTAGAAGTTGCGCCTAATCCATAGATTTTCAATGGTATATTACACGCCTCATTCCGATAAAAGGTTAAAAAACTAGAGCGAAAACAGTACCGAAAAAACAACGCGTGCAGTTTTTTCTGACGAGAAGTTCACTCGTGTGAGTACTGCAGCACACTTGGTTCAAAGAATGATGTGCACTTGCGTTCAGCGTGCAGTGCGGAAGTGGTGTGCAGAATAGTTATTCTGTTAATATTAGCATAGTATATATATAAACACTTATAAGGACATGGTTGCATAACCAAATTAAACATCCACTTACATAGGTGGCTACTACAACCATGGCATTTGCACACACCAAAGTAAACTATTACATGCATAATTACATAGGTGGCTACTACACACATGCCATTTCCACACACCAGAGTAAACTATATATTACATGCATGATTAACTAGCATAAATGATCATCTGATCATCATCTACTGCTTGTGGCTCGATCTGAGCTCGTCGATTTGGGTAACGAGGCACTTCCTCATGTCAACGATCCGCGTGTGCATCTCGTAGCATGTGTACATGCTCTTGGCCGCGAACCTAAGTTGAGGTTCATCCAGTCGCCACATCCAGGCCCTGTGCCAGGATACAGGACTTGTTCTCTGGGCATCCTACTTCATCTTTTTGTAGTAGGGGTAGATGATGGCCGAGGCGAGTTCAACTAGGGAGTCCTTCTTCGTGCTACCCCAGACCCTATAGTGCTCAAGGATTTCGACAAGGTTCTTGCAGGCCAAGCCTGTAACCCTGAGTGCTTTTACATCGTCGGTGGTTTCCACCGTAGCAAACTTGTAGTCGGTGCTGTTGACAAACCTGGCGAAACGGACGCAAGGCTCTCTAGCTATGCAGTAGTGGTAGATGAAGACATGATGGTGCATGCACAACTGGGCGACGGCAACCTTCTGCTCTTTGTCGGGAAGATCGGTGGTGTACTGGAGGTCAATGCCGACCACCTTGTACCTGTCGCCAGCAAGCAACTGCTCAACGGTGTTGATGTAGTTCTCCATCATGGCTGGGTCGACGGTGTACACCATCGAGAGATCCGTCTCCCTCGCGTGGGTCTCCACTTTATGCTCGCCGAACTCCATTGGAGCGCTGCTGGACATCCCCTCTCTATGTGTCATCGTGGGTGTGCTTGTTGTGTTGTGGGGCGCGATCAAAAGGTTGAAGAGACTAAGGTTATAATGGCCACGGGAATTAAAGGGGAAGCCAGACGGCCTAGAATACCGATGGGCATGCCCTGATGGTAGTTGTAAGTCGCGGCATGTAACTCCATCGTGCCACACGTAACTGCATCACGTGGTAATGCGCGCGGTGCAACTGCATGGATATGGGGGCCCCGACATGATCGTGCGCAGGCCCAACCGCTGACAGAGCACGCGCGGAGGGACACGAGCAGAGCGCTCCGCGGTCGCCTCAACCGAGCAGTTGAACACGCAAGGAAAAGTTGTCCACAACCCGAGCACGCCCACGGACGGGAGCAGAGCGCGCCGCGGCGCCTAACGGCGAGCAGAGCTTGCCAAGGGAAGCAAGCAGAGGCCGGCACAGTGATACGTGGCAAATAAGACGAACTGTGCGAGCGATGTCGGGGACATCAAGCACGAATAAGATTAGAGTTGCATGTGCGATACGTGGCATGCAGTTGATACATCATAGCTGTTTGTGATGGAATAAGCCATGTGTGTTGTGGGTAAACGCTTGCTGGTATATAACCTCAAATTTAACCAACAAAATGTTAATGCATGTTACAAAAATTATATAATTGGAAACTATGTTCAAATACGAATCCAACGCTATAATCTTTCACAACATGCATTTGTATTTTATTAATTAAATCCTACTTATAAAGCAGGACGGGAGTATAGTAGGTAATTAAATTGCAAAAGTTTTTTATTAAACGTATGTGTACATGTCCTTTCGTCCTCCTCTCGCACGTATTGTCACCCCGCCACTGCAGACGGTTGGAGCGCAAGCTTCAGCAGCGCGCGGGGGCGTTCTTTTGGCCAAACGGTGGTGAGCCCGTTCTCGTGCAACCGTGCAGGTTCTCGCGCAAGCTTCCTGCCCGACTCGGTGAAATCCCCCAAAATCCCAATGCTTACCAGCCTACTATATAAACCCTCACGGCTGGCGAGTCCTGCGTCACATTTTCCCCTCCCTCCTGTAGCTTATCTCATCTGCTTCTCCCACAATCAACAATGGCACCAGACCGTCGTCGTCGCTCAGCCACTCCGCCGTCATCAGAGCACAACTCCAGCTAGGAGGCTACACCACGGCGGCAGCACAGTCCCGGCGTAGTATAGTGCGCGTGGCGTCCCTGTTGGGTGTGCGCTGAAGACCCACCACACGCTCGGCCGTCGGTGCCCGTCGGCAGCTGGTTGCCTCCACAACTCCGTCGAAAGCCAGGGCCATCACCCGCTCCGCCACCGCGGCTTGAAGGCGGGAGGTGGCCGTCGTGGCTGCCATCCCACTGCCAGCCACCGTGGCCATCACCCGCTCCGGCACCGCGGCCCAAAGGCGGGAGGTGGTCGTCGTGGCCGCCACCCATCATCGGCCACCGTGCCCACCAGCCCACCATCAACCGCCGGGATCATCACCCGCTCTGCCACCGCCGCTCGAAGGAGGGAGGCGGAGGTGGATGTCGGTGTTCTGGGAATGGGGGTCCTCAGACTTGCCTGCCTGCGGCCTGCGGCGTGGCTTGAGCGGAGGACCAGTGCAGCCCAGCTTCTTCAACTCAAGCTCAAGACCCTCGCGAGGGGCCAAGCCTAGTGGGGCAGATGACAGGAAGCTTCCTCAGGAGCAGCCTCATTAGGCGGGCTCGCGAGGAGGCGGAGAGATCAAGGCGGGGTACCTCGCGAGGTGCCCGTGATGCAAGCCATGACGATCGAGACCAGGTGGGCGCCAGGCGGGCGCCGGTCTGTGCAGTGTCCTTGTTTCCCCTTCGGTGCAAAGGGGGAAAGCACATGCCAAGGCATCAGGCAAAGGTTACCATTTCGGTGCAACAAGACCAAGATCAGTCGGATGGCAGGATGGAGGTCACTGTGGAGCCCAAGACGGCGTCACTGTCAGAGTCTTTGGCAGTCGAAGACCAGCTTTGGTCAGGATAAGTGTACTAGATGTTCCCCTTCAAAATGGCCAATTGTTGGCGCCCTTCCCGCTCATTATTTGGGAAGAGGCCCAGGGCCTCTATAAATAGAGCTAGCCACCACAGAGTAGGGGGATCCAGATTTTGGGTAGACTAGAGAGAGAGAGGCGACTGAACTCACCCAAGCAGTTCATCGCACCAGCTCAAGAACACCCCTCGCGAGGCTGTTCTCCCTTTGTATTGTTCCTCTTCAGCCCCTGAGGCAATCCACACACACCACAAACTAGAGTAGGGTATAATACCACAACGGTGGCCCGAACTAGTATAAACCTTGCGTCCCTTGTGTTGTTCATCTAGCTAGCTTAGATTCCTTGCGAGGCCTCGAGACGTGAGTTGGTAAGGGAGAGATCTTCGCACGCACCCCAGAGTTCGAACCTCAAGGGTCTGCCGAAACCCGAAATCCGACATTTGGCGCGCCAGATAGGGGTGCACCGGAATCGTGTCATCCGCCATCTCGCGTTTCGTCGTCCGTCGCGCCCATGTCTGACGCTCGCCGAGCCCGCGCCGAGCGTCGGGCTGCTCTCGCAGCCCATGTTGCCCAGACGGCCCCCGTCGGCGGGCCTCCCCATTGTTTCCCGTCGCCTACCGCCCACGCCGCCACCGGCCTGGCAGGGAACGAGCAGCAGGCGTCGTTGCTGCATCCCTCGGTGCGGCGGGAAGGCCGCACCGCCACCCCGTTGCTGACTCTAGCAGGCTCGTTGTCGCACGCTCGTCGCGCTCCTGCGGACGTGCACGCCGCACTGCTCTTGGCACATGATCTCCTGCACAACCGCCTCGTCGATGACCTCTACGAGGAGTGGCTCGCCTGCATCACCGAGCTCGTCAGCGCCGCAGGGGGCTCCCCTGCGCCGTCCCTCTCTCTGCATCGCCCTCCGTCCTGCGCGGGCAACACGACCCTGGAGGCACCTCCGCCTCCTCCTCCTCAAGAAGGCACCCTGGCCCCAAGGCGCGCGGCCCCTGGATGAGACCCACCGTGTCCAGAGCCCGTGCAACAAGAAAAGAGCTGCCAAGAGGTCCCTCGCCCACAAGAAGGTGCTCGCGTGCTCCCAGCGCCAGCACGCCATGACCGCGCTCCTGCTCCAGCACGCCAAGACCCCGCGCCGCTACTGGCGGCGGCGCGTGGAGACCTCCAAGATCAAGCCCTTCGTCACCAAAGACCCTGAGGGAGTCCTGGATTAGGGGGTGTCTGGATAGCCGGACTACCATCATCAGCCGAACTATCATCGACCGGACTCCAAGACTATGAAGATACAAGATTGAAGACTTCGTCCCATGTCCGGATGGGACTTTCCTTGGCATGGAAGGCAAGCTTGGCGATACGGACACGTAGATCTCCTACCATTGTAACCGACTCTATGTAACCCTAGCCCTCTTCGGTGTCTATATAAACCGGATGGCTCTAGTCCGTAGGACACAACAACAACAACCATTACAATCATACCATAGGCTAGCTTCTAGGGTTTAGCCTCCTTGATCTCGTGGTAGATCCACTCTTGTAAACATCCACAATATCAATATCAATCAAGCAGGACGTAGGGTTTTACCTCCATCAAGAGGGCCCGAACCTGGGTAAAACATCGTGTCCCTTGTCTCCTGTTACCATCCGCCTAGACGCACAGTTCAGGACCCCCTACCCGAGATCCGCCGGTTTTGACACCGACATTGGTGCTTTCATTGAGAGTTCCTCTGTGTCGTCACCGATAGGCTTGATGGCCTCTTCAATCGACAACGACGCAGTCCTGGGTGAGACTTTTCTCCTCGGACAGATCTTCGTATTCGGCGGCTTCGCACTGCGGTCCAACTCACTTGGCCATCTGGAGCAGATTGAAAGCTACGCCCCTGGCCGTCAGGTCAGGTTTGGAAGCCTAAACTTCACGGCCGATATCCGCGGGGACTTGATCTTCGATGGATCTGAGCCACAACCGAGCGTGCCGCGCTGTCATGATGGGCACGACCTAACTCTGCCGCCGGACAGCACCTTGGAGGCCGCACACGAATCCGCTCTGACCCATAGTCCGGAGCCGATCGCTCAGATCGAGGACGAATGGCTGGACACCGCCTCGGGAGCTGCAACTTCTACAGCGATGGAGCCGAACACTTATCTTGTCCCGCATAAAGCCCATGACTCCGAGGTGCCGGACCCCCTGCCGGACTCCGAACCTCCTGCGCCCCTGCTAGTCGAATCCGATTGGGCGCCGATCATGGAATGCACCGCTGCGGACACCTTTTAGCACTCACCCTTCGGCGATATCTTAAATTCGCTGAAGCATCTCTCACTATCCAGAGAGCCCTGGCCGAACTACGGCCAGGATGTTCGGGACGTGGACAATGAAGAAATTCAGAGCCCACCCACCACCCACTTCGTAGCCACCGTCGATGATCTAACCGACGTGCTAAACTACGACTCCGAAGACATCAACGATATGGACGACGATGCCGGAGACGATCAAGAACCAGCGCCTACAGGGCACTGGAAGGCCACCTCGTCACATGACATACATATGGTAGACACCCCAAAGGGAAGCGATAACGAGGAACAATGGGACGCGGCAGAGGATAATCCCGTCGATAAACAACCAAAACGGCGACGTAGACGCCGCCCTAAGTCCCGCCTCGATCAAAGCAGCATTCCTAACGACCCAACGATAGAGCAGGGCAAACCAGCGGACGACGAACATACAACCAAGCAATTATCCGAACAAGACGAACCGGATAATCAACCCCTTCATGGAGCAATCAACAGTCCGGACACACCACCGGAGCATAAGAACCTTCACAAAAGACTCGTCGCCACTGCAAGAAGTTTGAAGAAGGAAAAACGAAAGCTCAAAACAGCGGAAGATATACTCAGAATGAAGTGGAGCAAAATACTCAAGACCGCAGACAAATATGGCAATGGCCATCAAACAAAGAGCTACCCGAAGCGCAAGCTGCTCCCAGAATTTGACGAGGAAGCCATAGAGCCCTCATAGTCAAAAAATAAAGAGGCCGCCTGGCTGGATAGACGGCCAGATGACAGGCCAAAAGCGACAAGCGGCGCCGCACATAGGCCGACTTATGATCCTGGGAAAACGGACGGCCCAACTAGGTCCATCTACGGGCCAAAAAGGAGGGCCCCAGGAAGTAACACAACACGACAAGTGTTCGAAGACAGCGGCACACCCAAATACAGGGGTGCCGCACACCCGCTATGTTTTACCGATGAGGTGCTGGATCATGAATTTCCAGCAGGGTTCAAACCCATAAACATAGAGGCATACGACGGCACAACAGACCCAGGAGTCTGGATAGAAGATTACATACTACACATACACATGGCTAGAGGAGATGATCTCCACGCCATAAAATACCTACCCCTCAAGCTCAAAGGGCCAGCTCGGCATTGGCTCAAAAGCCTCCCAGAAAACACTGTTGGAAGTTGGGAAGAGCTTGAGGACGCGTTTAGAGCAAATTTTCAAGGGACTTATGTCCGCCCTCCGGATGCAGACGATCTGAGTCATATAACACAACAGCCCAGAGAGTCAGCGCGCAAATTCTGGAACAGGTTCCTTACCAAAAAGAACCAAATAGTTGACTGTCCGGACGTAGAAGCCTTAGCAGCTTTTAAACATAACGTCCGAGATGAATGGCTCGCCAGACACCTCGGCCAAGAGAAGCCAAGAACAATGGCCGCGCCAACAAGCCTCATGACGCGCTTTTGCGCAGGAGAAGACAGCTGGCTAGCAAGATGCAGCACCAACGACCCGAGTACATCCGAGATCAGAGATGGAAACGGAAAATCACGGCGCAGGAAAGATCAGCGCCGGAATAAAGAAAAAAGCCCAAAGGGCACGGCGGTCAACGCCGGATTCAAAAGCTCGCGGCCAAACAATAAAACACTGCCTCTTAAGGACAACAGCGATGAGCTATCAAATTTAAACAAAATTTTAGATCGGATATGTCAAATCCACAGTACCTCCGGAAGGCCTGCAAACCATACCAACCGAAATTGTTGGGTTTTTAAACAGTCTGGCAGACTTAACGCCGGACACAAGGGGCTCGATGCGTCAATCGAGGACGATGACGAACCCCACCAGCAGAGCACCGGAAGTCAAAAGACTTTCCCACAAGAAGTCAAAACAGTAAACTCACTTCAGGTGATAGTACAGAAAACCAACACGGCACTCGCTTAGACAAGTGTCGCAAGGTCCACCCCAGCGGAACACCGAGATTGGATGTCAAAACCAATCACTTCCGACCATCTGGATTAGTCCAGAAGTATCCGGAACGCAGGATAGACTGCCCTGATATTGGATCCCATAATGGACGGACTGCAATTCACGCAGGTTTCGAGGGACGGCGGCAGTGACTGAAACCTGCTATATCCGGACACAATCTGCAAGTTGGGATAGACCCTACTACAATTCGGCATAGCCGCACTTCCTTCAAAGGAGTAGCGCCAGGCCCTTACGCCAGGGGCACAGTTTCATTATTACTAGAAGTTGTGTTCGGGTCACCTGACAACTTCCGACGAGAAAAGCTAACCTTTCATGTCGCCCCATTTAAAAGTAGCTATCAAGCATCACTGGGATGGGAAGCTTTCGTCCGCTTCAATGCAATACCACATTACGCGTCTCTTACGCTTAAAATGCCCGGTCCATGTGGCATCATTTCATTAAAAGGTCGCCTGATACCCCGGACACGGCTGGACGAGTCCGGAATAAATAAGCTAGGGGCTACCTAGCCGCACACCCCTTCACAAGGGTTTGTACATATAAGCCATAATGAGCTAGCATAGGCTCAGCTTTATTAATCTATATTTCAATTTTTTATGCACTTTCTCGCACGATTTCTTTTCCAACTAAGTTCCTCTCTTTTTACAGATGAACAGCGTGCACACCCGTCCAGGATACGGCACAACGGAGACACAGGCGCAGACGTGCAGTAGGGACCCGTTGCAAGGACTCTTTTCAGACTAAGACCCTACATAAACCTTTCTTACTGTCTCTTGTTGCTATAATCCCCTGGTTTATCATTATAACCAGAGCGGAGACTGGCGTTTTGGCATCGGCCGCGGCAGAAGAACCTGCCCGTACGTGGACACAAGGGGCTTAGGGCTTTGTTTTGCCCGCTATTGTAAAGACCGAACACCTTTGGGAGTGTTCGGCGTCTCGAGTTACGCCTTATATGCATCAGCTACGAATCATGTCTTTGGTCAAATGTTGGGTTTGCTTGGCTCCTATGTTTTGCTATCGTACGTTCCGTATCATCGGCTAACGCGGCACGAGGAGAACTACTGCGATTGTGCCCCAGTTCGGCTGGGCGAGCACCTCAGTAGAGAAAGCCGAAAACTGACTGTCATGATACAGCGAGAGACTGGTCAACCACTCGATCGACCATGGGAATGTTTAGAATTCCTCCGCTTTGACGAAGGGCCGTTTCCTGGTCAGGCACATACGCGCCCCAAATTTGGAGAGCGCGGTGCCCCCAGGGGCTATGTCGTAGCCCCACCCTCGAACTCCATGGCTAAGTGAAAGTGATAAAGCATTATTGTCCGGTTGCCTCGTTTGCTATGCTACCACCTCCTTTACCGGACCGAGACATCGGATTAAGTGTGAAAACGCGCTATTTTTTGCGAACACCCCCGCACCTTGTGCGTGGGGGCTGAAGCCGACGACTACCATCTTTCAGGTTATACACACGTATACATGAACGGCCGCATAGGAGATATTCTATTACTTGAATGCACAAGTATAAAAGGCGCTTACATCATAAATATTGTTTTACATCATAAAAACATTCATTCGAATGTAACATTTTTTGAGCACTTCGACTCTATTACACGAGCACCACGCAGCACTTCGCCAAAATAGTGCTCGGCGGGTAACCAATTATCATCCGAACCCGGGGTTGCAACAGCGGTGGCATCCATCTCTGTCCAATGTGTCTTCACAAAGGCGAGTGCCATCTGCGCACCCTCTATGCAGGCCGACCGCTTCATCGCCTTGATATGCAGCACCGCCCCAAGAAATCGCTGCAATAAGCCAAAGTAACTCTTCGGCTTGGGCCTATCCGGCCAGACATGGGTCACTATATCCATCATGGCAAGCCCGGACAACCTATTTAGCTCAGCCCACTCGGCCAAACGGTCGGTCAGTGGAAGTGAACGCTCCGGACTATGGAATTGAGACCAAAACAGCTCTTCCGTCTTGTGATCCTTCTGGCTTCGAAAATGCACAACGGCATCCGCCGCACTCGCTGCTAAGTCCATATAAGGGTCCTCTGGACCCCACAGTTGGCCCAGCTGAGCATACTTTGGATCTGTAAACCTTCGGCGCAGCAGAAAAGGCTTGCCAGCTACAATATCTCCGGCCTGGCGCAGCTCTTCCTTTATAGCGCGCATTGCAGAGCGGGCATCCTTGGCTTCGGCGGTGGCCTTCCCCAGGTCTTCTTGCCCCGCTAGGCGCTCCTTCCCAAGAGCCTCATTGCGGTCGGTAGCATCTTTTAACTCCACGGCCATTTCGGCCATCTCTTCCCTGCTCCAGCAGTGTGCGAGCCTTTCAGCCGCTAACTCCTCGGCCGCCCTCGAGGCCGCCGCATTACTCCTTCTGGCCTGCTCCTTGGCTTGAGAAAGTTCGGCCCGAAGGCTCTCCACAGCAGCGGCACTATCTGCATTTCACGCACATGTTGTAAGGAGCTGGCTTCGGCTCCCTTACCAAGTGACCGCACAGTAACACTTACCTTGCGACTCATCAAGTCGCCTGTTGACCAGCATGATGTCCGCATCCGCAACAGCGAGTTGCTGCTTTAGTTCAGCAACTCCATCAGTCCGGCTGGCCCCCGGACAACCCGCCACCTGCATCGGCACGGCGGAAATTTAAACCTGCAATTTTGATCCTTGGCAAGCTGTCGATTTCGACAACCTACCGAGTCTCAGGGGCTACTATCTATACAGGGCGCATTGTATATGCAAAACTATTAAAAGGTGTGTCATTTTTACATACCTCAAACCCCGCCAGCAAACTCCTGACAGCATTGTGCAACCCGCCTTCGGCGGACGAAATCCTTTCAATCACCATGCTCATCAATGCGTGGTGATCTTCTGAGATAGACGCCTTCTCAAGCAGACCCTTCAGCCGTACACCAGTTGGTGCCGAACTATCCGGCTTTGCCAAACCTGGGGGCTCCCTCCGTGACGACACTTCAGGCTCGTCCGCCCTATCCGACGGCGCCCCGGACGGAGGCGTCTCGCTCTCCATCATCTCCGGACGAAGGTCCCCCGAAGACGAGCTCATTTGCAAAGGACGGAGATCCGAACTACAAGGTAAAAACTTTAGTTATCCTCAGAAGCACAAATAGGGATGTCCCTTGTTATAAAACTCCTTTCTTTCTACTTACGGCTCATTGGAGGGCTGACTCTTTAAGGGAGATTGTGCGGCCGGGGCCTCCCCGGACGCAGGTCCCTCTGGCGAAGATTTCTTCCCCCGTTTAGGGGCTTTTGCCCCCGGGTGCTCGGAGGCAGTCCTCTTCTCCCCTTGGAGGGAGGGATTCTCGATCCCCCCTCTTTCAAGAGCCTCCTTAGGCGAGGCAGTAGCTTTCCTACTTTCCCCTTCGTCTTCCTCTGGAGGCGCAACCTCAAGCATCCGGACCAGCACGGAATCCGACGCGGTCTCGGGGAGGGGGGCCGGACACCATATCAATTTTGCTTCCGCTATCCACTCCTGTGTAGAAGGAAGTTGGTCGTTAGGCGAATCATCAAAAGGCAAACAAACGGTATGTCCGGACTTGGAACTACTTACTTGAGTATCCGGGCGATTGCAGCTTAGGCCAGCATCCTCGGTCATATCCGGACGCGCCTCTTGTGATCTGAAGAATAATTTGTACATCTCCAGGGGTGTCATACCCATGAAGTGTTGAAGAATCCGTGGGCCCTCCGGATTAAACTCCCATAGCCGGAGGGGGCGGCGTTTGCAGGGCGGGAGACGCCTAATTAGCATAACCTGCATTACCACCACCATATCAACCTCCCTCGTTTGGAGATCTCAAATCCGGCCCTGCAGTAGGGGCACGTCCTTTGACGGCCCCCAGTTGAGCCCTTGGTTGACCCACGACATCAACCGTCGTGGAGGTCCCAGGCGGAATAAGGGCGGCAGCTTTTGTCTGCGGCCCCTCGGAACGGTAATATAGAACCACTCTTGCTGCCACGGGCCGAGCTCCTCTTGGAAGGAGCCAGCAGGCCACGGGGCATCGGCCCTCCTACTTATGGCCGCCCCGCCGCACTCCGCTTGACGCCCCCCGATCATCTTCGGCGCCACATTGAAGGTCTTCAGCCACAGGCCGAAGTGAGGGGTGACGCGGAGGAAGGCTTCGCAGACAACAATAAATGCGGAAATATGGAGGATGGACTCCGGAGCCAAATCATGGAATGCCAACCCATAGTAAAACATGAGCCCTCTCACAAAAGGATCCATCGGGAAGCCTAAACCCCGACGGAGGTGGGATACAAAAATGACATACTCGCCGGGTTCGGGGGTGGGGATGGCCTGCCCTTCAGCAGGCAACCTGTGCGAAATCTCATAAGCCGGGTACTTGGCCTCCCGCAGCTTCAGCACGTCCTCCTCCGTGACGGAGGAGGGCATCCAACGGCCCTGGAGGTCGGAACCGGACATCGTTGAAGGTCTGAAGCGCTCGAATCTGGAGCTCTAGGTGCTGGAACTTGGAGCGGGGAGAGGATTTGATGGAGGATTGAAGAAAAGAAACGAGCCTTGGTCCCGTTATAAAGAGGGAGAATACCAAGAGCCATCTCCGTGACCATTTGGGACTCACCTTCGATAGAGGGGGCGGGACGACGGGCGCGGTTGGGTTACCCACGTCCGTATTGATGAGAATCCCGGATTAAGGGGGAACACGATCTCTGCTTCAACAAGACGTGCCAAGGAAACCGCTTCGCTAAATGCGCTGAGGTGGTAGAGTAAAAAACGATTCAAGTAATGGCTTGGTAGTGGCGTGGCGTCATGCCGCAAAAAACGTCAGCAGATTGAACTTGTGTATATATTATTCTCTCTACGGTGGAATTTGGAATTTATTTTGCAGAGCCGGACACTATCCTGGTGTTCACAATCTTCTATCATTCGGAGGAGGAACCCGCCTTGCAATGCCAAGCAATATACGCGCTAGACTTATCGTCATTGAAGCCTGGTTCAGGGGCTACTGAGGGAGTCCTGGATTAGGGGGTGTCCGGATAGCCGGACTACCATCATCAGCCGAACTATCATCGACCGGACTCCAAGACTATGAAGATACAAGATTGAAGACTTCGTCCCGTGTCCGGATGGGACTTTCCTTGGCGTGGAAGGCAAGCTTGGCGATACGGTTACGTAGATCTCTGTGACGCCCCCGATTCAATCGTACACTAATCATGCACGCAAACATGTACGATCAAGATCAGGGACTCACGGGAAGATATCACAACACAACTCTAAAACATAAATAAGTCATACAAGCATCATAATACAAGCCAGGGGCCTCGAGGGCTCGAATACAAGTGCTCGATCGTAGACGAGTCAGCGGAAGCAACAATATCTGAGTACAGACATAAGTTAAACAAGTTTGCCTTAAGAAGGCTAGCACAAACTGGGATACAGATCGAAAGAGGCGCAGGCCTCCTGCCTGGGATCCTCCTAAACTACTCTAGGTCGTCGTTAGCGGCCTGCACGTAGTAGTAGGCACCTCCAGTGTAGTAGGAATCATCGTCGACGGTGGCGTCTGGCTCCAGGGCTCCAGCATCTGGTTGCGACAACCAGGTAGAAGGGAAAGGGGAAAAGAGGGAGAAAAGCAACCGTGAGTACTCATCCAAAGTACTCGCAAGCAAGGAGCTACACTACATATGCATGGGTATATGTGTAAAGGGCCATATCGGTGGACTGAACTGCAGAATGCCAGAATAAGAGGGGGATAGCTAATCCTGTCGAAGACTACGCTTCTAGCAGCCTTCGTCTTGCAGCATGTAGAAGAGAGTAGATTGAAGTCCCCCAAGTAGCATCTCCAAGTAGCATCTCCAGTAGCATCGCAGTAGCATAATCCTACCCGGCGATCCTCCCCTCGTCGCCCTGTGGAAAAGCGATCACCGGGTTGTCTGTGGAACTTGGAAGGGTGTGTTTATTAAGTATCCGGTTCTAGTTGTCATAAGGTCAAGGTACAACTCCAAGTCGTCCTGTTACCGAAGATCACGGCTATTCGAATAGATTAACTTCCCTGCAGGGGTGCACCACATAACCCAACACGCTCGATCCCATTTGGCCGGACACACTTTCCTGGGTCATGCCCGGCCTCGGAAGATCAACACGTCGCAGCCCCACCTAGGCACAACAGAGAGGTCAGCACGCCGGTCTAAATCCTATGCGCGCAGGGGTTTGGGCCCATCGCCCATTGCACACCTGCACGTTGCGTACGCGGCCGGTGAGCAGACCTAGCAACCTCCATTACAAAGGAAGTTGCGTTAACGCAGTCCAACCCGGCGCGCGCCACTCAGTCGCTGACGTCAAGAAGGCTTCGGCTGATACCACGACGCCGGGATACCCATAACTACTCCCGCGTAGATGGTTAGTGCGTATAGGCTCGTAGCCGACTCAGATCAAATACCAAGATCTCGTTAAGCGTGTTAAGTATCCGCGAACGCCGAACAGGGCCAGGCCCACCTGTCTCCTAGGTGGTCTCAACCTGCCCTGCCGCTCCGCCACAAAGTAACAGTCAGGGGCCGTCGGGAACCCAGGCCCACCTCTACCGGGATGGAGCCACCTGTCCTTTCAGCCCCCAACTCCGAACAGTATCACAGGTAATGTAACAGTGTAAAGTATATAGTATATGCTCGTGATCACCTCCCGAAGTGATCACAGCCCAGTAGTATAGCATGGCAGACGGACAAGAGTGTAGGGCCACTGATGGAACACTAGCATCCTATACTAAGCATTTAGGATTGCGGGTAAGGTATCAATGACTGTAGCAGCAATGACAGGCTATGCATCAGAATAGGATTAACGGAAAGCAGTAACATGCTACGCTACTCTAATGCAAGCAGTATAGAGAAGAGTAGGCGATATCTGGTGATCAAGGGGGGGGGGGGCTTGCCTGGTTGCTCTGGCAAGAGAGAGGGGTCGTCAACTCCGTAGTCGAACTGGTCAGCAGCAGCGTCGGTCTCGTAGTCTACCGGAGAGAAGAGGGGGAAGAAATAATGAATACGGAGCAAACAAAGCACCACAAAATATATCAAGGCAATACGTGGTGTTCGGTGTGCCCTAACGCGGTAGTAGGTGATACCGGTGAAGGGGGGAAAACCCCCGGGAAAGTATCCCCGGTGTTTCGTGTTTTCGGGCAGAGGAGCCGAAGGGGGAAAGTTGCGGGTTCGATAGGTTAGGGGTGTGTGGCGGACGAACGGACCGCGTATCCGGATTCGTCTCGTCTCTCTGAGCAACTTTCACGTTGAAAATATTTTAATCCGAGTTACGGATTAAAAGATATGATTTTTTTAAAGATTTTATTAATTTCTGGAATTTAATCAATTAATTATTTAATTCGAAAAATGGAATTATGACGTCAGCATGATGCCATGCTGACGTCAGCAGTCAACAGGGTTGACTAGGTCAATCCTGACATGTGGGTCCCGTTCGTCATACTCTGTTAACTAATTATCTTAGTTAAGTTTAATTAATAGTAGTTAATTAGGTTAATTAGTCATTAGGTTTAATTTATCAGGATTAATTAAATTAATTATTTACTTAATTAATTAATTAATTAATTACTTTTATTCATTATTATTTTTATTAATTATATTTATCTAAATTCCTTTCCCATTTCTTTTATTTTAAACACGTCCTGGGGGGTGGGGCCCCCATGTCATAGGCAGGAGGGGTGGACCGGTCAGCCCAGCTGACCGAGTCAATCAGGGCGGCGGGGGGGGGGCCTGGGCCCACCAGTCAGTGGCCCAGGCGGTGGCCCCGGGCGGCCACGTCGGCAGCCGGCGTTGGGGGCTCCGGTGGGCGTCCGCGGCGGAGGGGGCACCGGACTTCGCCGGAATCGTCGCCCGGCGACCAAAAGGGGTCGCGGGTGGGTGCGTTCGAATGGGGAGAGGACGCCGCGTCCATTGGTGGCAAGGCCACGGCCGGACTCGGCCGGAAATGGCGCCGGCGAGTGGCGGAGGCGGCGAGGTGGTTCGGGTCTTCGTCGACAGCGCGCTACGGGGGGCCGGGGGGGGGGTCGCGCGGCGCGCTGAGCACCACGGGCTCGGCCCCGTGACCATTTGGCCACCGGGGGGGGCGCCGGCGATGAGATCCACGACGCGGGGGCGTTCGGGTGCGGCGGCTCGCCGGGGCCGAGGCTCGGGCGAGGAGAAGGGAGAGGGAGGCCGGGGAGCACGTCCCCGTGCTCGGTGGCGGGGGAAGGGGACGAGGGGAGAGAGGGGATCCACGGGGGGGAAGAGCTCACGGGGGGCGCAGGGTCTCTGAGGCGTGCTCGGAGACGGTCGGGGGCGACCGGTGAGGAGGAGGGCGGGGAGGCGGCCGTCCGGCGTCGCGGATCCGGCGAGGTGGGGTGGGGGTCGGGGACGTCCCGAGGCGACGAGGGGCCTTGCGCCCTGCGCGGCTGGTCGGGGAGGAGGGGACGTGGTGAGGTCAGGGCGGCGGGTCGGTCGCCGGCGTCGGGGGCGACGGGATCGGGCGGAGCCGATCCAGATCGGCGCGGGGAGGGAGGAGGAGGGTATCGGGGGGGAATGGGGTGGTCGGCTAGGGTTTGCCGACCGGGGGAGGGGGGATATGGGAGTGAGGGGGTGGGCCGGGCCAGGGGGCTGGCCGGCTGGGGCAGGTGGGCTTGGCCCAGTTGGGCCTGGGGGGGTTCCCTTTTTCTCCTTTTGTTTTATTTTTCTTTTCTTATTTTTCCTTTTCTGTTTTAATTCATTTCATAATATCCAGACACTTTACAAAAATGTGTGCACCCCACCATAATTAACTTTGTAATATTAGACAACCCCCGAACATTTTAGTTTTAATTCCTGAAAACTTTTATTGTCATTATAATCTTGAATTTTAATTTCGAAACCGTTTCGATCTAACCCGTGGTTAACTACAGTGACAGAGGTGACGTGGCACCATCACGTGAGATTACTGTAGCATAATTATCCGGGTGTTACAATCTCCTACCATTGTAACCGACTCTATGTAACCCTAGCCCTCTCCGATGTCTATATAAACCGGATGGCTCTAGTCCGTAGGACACAACAACAACAACCATTACAATCATACCATAGGCTAGCTTCTAGGGTTTAGCCTCCTTGATCTCGTGGTAGATCCACTCTTGTAAACATCCACAATATCAATATCAATCAAGCAGGACGTAGGGTTTTACCTCCATCAAGAGGGCCCGAACCTGGGTAAAACATCGTGTCCCTTGTCTCCTGTTACCATCCGCCTAGACGCACAGTTCGGGACCCCCTACCCGAGATCCGCCGGTTTTGACACCGACAGACCCCCTATAGTCACTGCAGGCTGCCGCGCCTTCACCGCCGAGCTGCGCAGCGTGGCCTGGCCGGGTAAGTTCAAGCCGAATCTGCCTCCTCGTTATGACGGTACTGCCGACCCCGTGGAGTTCCTCCAGCTCTACGAGCTGGGCATCAAGGCGGCCTACGGGGACGAGAAGGTCATGGCGAACTGGTTTCCCATGGTGCTTAAGGATGGCACCTGCACCTGGCTCCTAAACCTGCCTCCCAGCACGATCTCCTCCTGGGACGAGATGCGCACTCGCTTCATCACCAACTTCCAAGGCACTCGCGACTGGCCCCCGGCCATCAGTGACTTGCACTGCATCAAGCAACAGCCAGGAGAGACCCTGCAAAAGTACATCTAGCGCTACAACAATGCTCGCCTCAAGATCCCTAGGGTGACTGAGGAGGCCATCATCTCAACCTTCTCCGATGGCGTCCGCGACATCAAGATAAAGGAGGAACTGGCGATCCATGAATACCTGCGCACATCTCTGGAGCTGTTCAACCTGGCGACCAAGTGCGCCAGGGCTGAGGAAGGGCGTCTCTCCCTCCTCGAGCTTCCAGCTGCCGATCCAGAAGAGAAGAAGCCCAAGGCCAAGGACGTGAAGCACAAAGGAGCGGTTGTGCTCGCAGCGGAGCCAGACACCAAGCAAGGTAGAGATCAGCCGGAGTCATCCAAGGGCGGCCGGTACTGCATGTACCACGACCTTCACACCCACAACACCAACGAATGCCAAGAGCTCAGGGCTGTGCGAGATGGACGTATTGGCCGACGCCCAGAGCACAAAGATCGGGGCTATGGCTGAGGAGGAAGAGGTGGAGGACGATGGGAAGACCGTGGCCCTCGCCAAGGGTGGCGTGACTGACCTCGCGAGGACTGCTGGCAGGACCAGCCTCGCGAGGGAGGTTGGAGGGATCAACCTCGTGAAGATCGCCCGCAAGGCAACATAGGCCTCCCTCCTCTGCCACCACCACCAAGGAGGACTCAAGACCAGCATCAGGACGAGGGGGCTGGGGGCTTCCAGGAGCCGCGCGCAATCACTTGCATCCTGGGCGGAGCTCAAGCCCCAGCCTCTCAGCGCATCTTCAAGCAGTTTGCTCGCAAGGTGAATGATGTCCTCCCCAAGCTTGAGGCCACGCGCCCTCTCAGGTGGTCCACATGTGCCATCATGTTCATCTCGGCGGATTAGCTCAAGTGCGCAGCAATAGCTAGGGTCCTCCCAATGCTCTGTTCCCCAGTCATCAGCAATGTGCAGGTCACTAGGACCCTCATCGATGGCGGAGCAGGACTCAACGTCCTATCCGTCGAGACGTTTAACAATCTTCAAGTGCCATACGATCAGCTTCAGCTGACCAAGCCTTTCTCAGGAGTCACTGATGGTTCCACTGTTCCAGTAGGGCAGGTTCGCCTTCCTGTCACCTTTGGGCAGCGCAACAACTACCGCACTGAGCTCATTGACTTCGATGTCACCCACAATGCCATCCTCGGGTGCCCAGCTCTGGCCAAGTTCATGGCAGTGACTCACCATGGCTACAACGTCCTCAAGATGCCAGGAAGCGGTGGGGTCATCACGGTCCCCTGTGAAGAGAAAGATGCGGTGTGCTCCCTTGAGCGCGCCTTCCAGGCTGCGTCGATCGAAGACCCGGACACCAAGAGTGGAAACCTCCCAGGAGCAGCCCCTAAGAAGAAGATATCACCTGGTTCAAGGCCTCAGGAGGCAGGCACCTCTGGAGGCATCACAATAGGATCCGCGCCTGTTCAAGGGGCGCCACCCTCTGTCGCATAGGAAGGCGCGCCCGGCGCCCTCCTCAGGCAAGGATCGGGGGCTCTCTCCTGGAGGGCCACCGACTTTGCCAAGGTCACGAGGGAGGCACTCGGGCACCACTTGGAGACATGCTTCAAAGCACGTTTCCCTCAGGAAGGTATGAAGCAAGGAGGACCGAACCCTCAGGAGTTCATCGCAAGGAACACTCAGGAGCTGCAGGAGTCAAGAGTCATGCGCGGTAGCCGCCGCTTACCCGCTGTAGCCCCCCATCCAGGTGAGGATGGTGGGCTGCATGTCTGCATCGACGTGCCAGGGCTCAGCAAAGCCGCATCTCAGGAGCGCCTCTGGCCCTCGCGCATGGGACGTTGCGAGGGTCCACCTCATAGCTACGTTCGCATGCCTCTCGGCCTGCAAAATGCGGCCGCTGCTCATCAGCGCCTGATGATGAGCATTCTGGAGGCTCAGGAGGTCAGGCATCGCGCGACCCTGGTGGAGATGGAAATAGTGCTCGAGAATCCGCCTGTGCACCCGGAGCTTCCCGAGGCTCCTGGTCCCGAGGGCTCGTGAGGATCGGCTCCTTCACCCTGCATCGTCAGCTACTCCGACCCACGCTCTGCAAAAGTATCAGGTGACTTCTTTTAGTTTTCGCTTCAGCTGGGAGTACCCACAGGGCTGCATCATTCACAGGTTGCGTGAGTCCGTCCCTGCGACATGTATCCATTTTACTGATGTTCTTTGCTTACATTGTTGGGGGCGCCCCTCGGGCTGCATCATCCCCAAGTCGCTCGGGCCTGACCCAGTGGCGTTTGCTTTTTCCGCATCTATCTGAATGGATTTGCTCCTTCATAATTGCCCTGCTTGAGACAATCGCCTGCTCGATTGACAATACCGTTGGAGCTGCTCGCTCTGGCACGGCGCTTGCGCATGGGTCCGTCCCTGCAACACTGACAAATCTGAGTGGCCGAGCTCTGGCCACGGCGGCGCCGCATAGCGCCACCTCACCGGGCCCTCAGTGCCCCAATTACTCCCTCGGAGCGACCAATGGTTGTCTGGCAACCGTAACGGCAGACCTTGTTTTCCCTCATGATTGGTATGCAGGACCCGTTTCAGGAGTAACGTTGGGGGCGTCATGGGTTCTCTCTCCCTCTCTTCGGTATGATCCGCTCATGCATTAAAAGGGGGGCACCTGAGCATCGCGACTCATGGGCTCTTCCTGACTCTCCAGCCCTCACCCCCTGGCCTTGACCCATGGCATCGTGACCTGTCATACCAACAGCGGCTGAGCTCGCTCGAGGGCCGGGACCTGAGGACGTAGAGCATGAAGGAAAGTGCGGGGAAGAGGGAAGAAGCTCGCGAGGACCTAACCCAGCAACACCCCAGCTGCCGCCACGCAGGCCTGGCACATCGCCAAAGAACTACTCCAGACCTACGAGATAAGTCACGCAAAAGCTAAATCGACTCAACGCTAAACCCTCGCCTACTGCAGCTCTGTCACAGCAATGTTGCCTACCTTTCTCTCCTAGCGGAGGCTGCTTGAGCACTAAAGGGGACCTCCCGAGCATCGTGCCTTGGGGGCTCTTACTGGACCTTGGGCCGCTCACCTCCTGGCCTTGACCAAGGCATCGTGACCTGGCATACCAGCGACGGCTGAAGCTTGCCTGGGGACCGGGACCTGTCAACGTAGAGCACCAGGCCTTCACGAGGAAAGAAAGGGGGAGCTGGGCCGGGGCAGAACGCGCCTCTCGCATTAGTTCATGACAAGGATGTACAATTCACAAAAGACATGGCAGGCGCCTTACATACCCCCACGGGGTGACATTTCGATTCCTCACAGGGAACAAAAGATGCTAAGGAGCGATAACTACGCGCGCCTCCGCAGGGGACGCCACCATCAATAGTGGGTCATCAGGCGCCAGCGCCGACCCCATCTAGATCAGCAGCGCCAACGGCCTAATGCAGCCACCCTGCTCTAGGCGCGACGCGAGCTCGGGGGCTCGTAGTTGTCGTCGCTCGTCTCCGGAGTCGCGTGAAGCTCGGCGGAGTCGCTGGACCCTCTGGCTCCTCTGCTGCTGCCTGAGGAGCTGCTAGGGAAGTGGTTGGCAGGCCTGGTCCTCGCCACTCCGACACCCCGGCCGCCTTCCTTGGGGCAGCACTCCAGCCGGTGTCCTTCCGCTTCGAAGACCTTGAAGAACATCAAGGAGGCGCCATCGTATTCGAGATGAATTACAAGGGCACCCCCTGTCTGGCAGGCCCGGGCAATCTCGCCCTAGCCTCGTGTCATGAAGACCTTGCCCGGGGCGACAACCTCGACCTCCGCCTCCGTCGCGGGGGTGCTGCAGCCAGAGCTCCAGAGGCCCCCTCGGCGGTATCTCGAAGGCGAAAGAGGGAGGAAGGCGGATCCAACATCGAGGAGGCATGGCGGAATGAAGCACAAGCTCGCGAGAAGAGCCCTCGGCATGGACTCCAGGGGGGGACGACACGCACCGCCGTGACTCGCCGGCATCGACGGCGACACCGACGTTGGCGCTCAGTGTCGTCTTCTCCAGGGCCCTCGATTCGGGCATACAAGGGCAGTGGAAATCCCAAGAATTGCACAACACTCCTGTTGTTCTATGTTGACATGAGAAAATTTTTGAAAGTAAGAAGGGGCAACAGATATCGTTTTGTCCCCCCAAGGTGGCACGTTCCCTACCGAAAGCATCATGCTTGTTGTGAAGAAGCTCTGGTTTGTGAGAAGCTTATACCATAACCTACCCTAAATGGGACAATATTTCTTTACCCCCGCATCTTGATGCCATTCCATGATAGCATGGCAAGGTTCATGAATTTTAGACGAGTTTTGTATTTACTAGAATTACAAAAGCAAGCACCTCAACATTTGCCGGAGAGCCACGATGTCGTGGTGTTTGAAATTCATCCCCATTTCTTGAATGGGACATAAGCATCAACCCATGGACACATATATCATTTTACAACCCACATTTTGGTGCACCGGAGCATGTGCATGTGGTTTAATTTTAAATTGTGCACCTGAAATGCCTAGAAAACCAAGTTACTCTATAAAAATGTCCAAACAAACCCTAAATAATTCCAATTATTTTGACGACGCACCTATAGTTGCATGTTCACTGCAGATAGAAGTTCTAGCAATTCAAACACCATCCTTTGCAGTTGTGACCCCATTATGTAATTAATATCAAGACAAAAAAATGAGTAGATCGCACACAGTTTATTATCACGAACCATGTGAGATGCAGTACGAAATATCCTGGAGCACCGTCGGTGTATAGTACGCCTATGGCTTACACGAGAAGGTGTGTCAGCTACAGTCAATAGCCGGCATGTCAAGCACACTAGCTTGCTCCCCAAATATCATTTCACTGTTCAATCATCGTCGGTGAAAGATGGGGACGTGGACCCACATCGTGAGGGTAATTTCGGTGGCCCACTCCGGAGAGAGCACAGTGCGCGTGCTAACAAGGTGCATGAGCACGGCTGCAATCTGCGATTGGGCGGCCAAGGCAGCCCAAACGGCCGTTGTTGCTTCTCACGTGGCGCCAGCAACATCTGCCTCGGGGATACCAACTGGCGAGAGAGGCACAACAGATCTCCGTTCCACAGCAGTGGCCTTAGCCCCGATGGAGGCCGCCCATGGCCATGTCGAGGTCGCCCACGCATAGCTCATGGCGGTCACCATGCAAATCGAATGAAGCTTCTCCGATAACGGTCGGCAACCCACGGCCGAAGAGTTGGCAATCACCGAGAGTGTTCGAGCAATAGTCCGTTCCTCCGCCGCATACCTTGCAACGACGGAGCCTGTCTAAGCCCATATTGCAGCCGCCCATGCCCAGCTTGTGGTGGCCTTTTCCAAGAGATGGCGGACGCGGATGGCGAGATGCTTGTCGAGTATGGTGTGATGGATGCCATGGAGCCCCTTCTCCAGGAGGCCGTCGGACGCGAGCTGGACATGGAGGAGGCGGTGGAGATCGACGAGCACCAGCAGTAGTAGTACTCTTTGTTTTGTTTAATTAAGACCACCGGTCTTTAATTTGTTAGAGTAATGTTTAGGCCAGCTAGCTCTGTTTAATTGCTGAACTTGCTCGATTAAGAAGTGTGGGTGTGATGTAGTCTCCTTTGTGTACCCGAACTATGCAATGACGTGGATGACCACTGTAACAGGGAAATTGGAATTTTTGACGTTCAAACTCATCACACACGGGTTAAGCTATCTAAATCGTTTGCTATGTTCACATATTGTACACAGTTCTGAATAAGGAACCGTGTCTGATGACACTTTGCCCACTAGTTTTTTCGCTGAACCGATTCAAAATTTTCAGCTTCCGCAGAAATATCTACCTCCCTGCTCCCTCCCCCTTACCAAAAGCCACATTTCCCTTGTTTCCGCCTTCCTTTCCAAGTTGGAACCTTCACTCCTTGCTTGCAGCGCCACCCTCCTCGCCGGCGACCCTCCTTCATGCTGCTCGGACTCGTCTATCCAGGCAAGTAATCCACACCAGACCCCCATCCTCCTCCTCCTTCCACATCCCGCATGCCCCGACCGCCGGCACGACACCTTCCACCCAAATCACTGACCCCTCCACCAAATAAGCGCCACCCTAAGCCATGGTGCACGCAGTATAACCAGGAGCTCAAGGAGCATTTGGCAGCGGAGAAGCAAATCGCGGCCGCACGCGCGGATGAGGTCGCGATGGCTACCATTCATGTCGA
The DNA here is from genome assembly GCF_018294505.1 of Triticum aestivum. Lineage (NCBI taxonomy): Eukaryota > Viridiplantae > Streptophyta > Magnoliopsida > Poales > Poaceae > Triticum > Triticum aestivum. Next base: position 498,201,602 of record NC_057813.1, read on the forward strand.
CCCCCATATATTGGAGGAGCACCTCGCCGTCGAGGCCACCATCGTCACCTCACGCACCGATGGCGCGAAGCGGTTGGCTGCTTTAAACGACAGTTCATGGCATTTTCTTGAGGCCACCCTTGGTGCCTTCGACGAAGACTACGAGGTGTTTTCTCAGCGTGCACGTGCTTACCTCAACTCGAGAGCCAGAAGGTTGGTGCCTGGAGCGGCTCAGGAAACGCACCTATAACGCGGGCACCCATGATCACAGGCCTTGCCCTCTTCCATGTCCAAGGAGCCAATCGTCATCGTTATCTCTGACAATGAGGAGTAGCTTGTCTTATTAGCTCACTATAAGGACCCATGTTCAGTTTGCTAGCTACTGCCTTTCCTTAACAAATTCTATTGAATTGTGCTATCTACTTTTACCATGCAATCTGTTGCTCTAGTGTATATGTTCTATATGTCGTGCAATGTGGTGCTCACTTACTAACTGTTTGGTTAATTAGTTGTCGTGTTCAGTTAACTGTTTGGTTCAATTCTGCAAATGTGATGTTCAATTCTTCAGGGTGCAATTCTATATTGTCTTCCATGTGAGAAATAAATTGAATTTTTCTTTACAAAATACATGAGAAACAAATCTAGTTGCTACATTTCCATGTTATCAAGCATGCTTGGTTTGGTTAAATGTTTGATCTTCTAGTATGTTATACATTGTGCAATGTGGTGCTCAGTTAACGTTTGGTTCATTTGTTGCGGTGTTTAGTTAACTGTTTGGTTCCATTCTGCAATGCGATGTTCAATTGTTGTGGGTGCATTTTGTTACTATATACCATATGAGAAATAAAACGAATTTGGTTGTACTAAATACATGAGAAACAAATACAATTGCTATATTTCCAAGTTGTTAAGAATGCTTGGTTTGGTTAACTATCTGATCTTCTATTAGGACTATGTACTATTGTGCAATGTGGTGCTCAGTTAATGTTTGGTTCATTTGTTGTGGTGTTTAGTTAACTACTTGGTTCAATTCTGCAATGCAATGCCCAATTGTCGTGGGTAGAATTTTGTATTGTTGTGCATGTGAGGAATAATCGAATTTGGATGCACTTAATACATGGGAAACATATACAATTGCTATATTTCCTAGTTCTTAATCATGCTTGGTTTGGATAAATGGGTTTTCCATGTGGCTTGAATTAATCTGATGAATCTGCAATGTGCTTATTTTTCATCAACATATTTTACTAATAGCATGCGAACCCTCACTTAACCTGATCACTAACTACCTTATATGTGTTGCAGGGAAGCAATGGGAAGCACTGAGGTTTACAATCGAGGTTTGCACATGCATGGTCCTTTGTCTAATACCACATTATTGTGCAATTGCAGGAACCATTCTAATACTTAGGTTTTAAACAATTTGGTCTTGCACATGTAGGTCCTGCTGTCAGAGGTTTTGACCGACTGTTCGACCCTTTTTGCATATGGGGAAATGAGTTGTCCATGAATATCAGTCAAGTCAAGAAACTCACAAAGATTGTTAGGATAAAGAAATTAGCGACAAAAAACAACAAGATCTTTGGCTGCATAATGAAGAAGACATCAGTTCACTACAGGATGGTACTAACTATTATACCTTGCCTTTTTTATTCCGTTGCCCCATTTCCAATATAGAGAAGATATTTATGCACATCCTTATTTTTAGACCTTTCCAAAGTAGTTCACTGATGATTACCGCTCAAACCACCTGTATGGTCAAGAGGCGAGGAAGGTATTCATATAACACCCACAGTTCAATATTGAAGTGTTCCTGAAGAGGATGAAGGATGGACGGTCAATCATCCACAGGCACTGGCCTAAAGTTGCAAAGACCTTCAACATGAATGAAGGCTCAATATTTGCCTTCCGCTTCAGCTGTTTTCCCGATGAGATGCATATGTCTATGTACCGTCTATGATGCTAATTTCAAAAGGTTCTGGATGTTACATGTGAAACTTGGTGCTAGTGCAGTTGTGTAATGGGGTAGCTGAGTGCTGAAGCTATATCATGTTGTACTCTGATGTATTTCAGTTATGGAATCATGCTTCCTTAATATGGGAATGAAATATATTATGTGTTTAATATGAATGTCAATTAGATTAATAAATGGATTATTAATAATAGGGCGATTGGTCTGCTAATGGCGAATTAGCCTGCTAATTGATTTTTCCTATTGCAAACGATTATTGAGAAAATACCGTGGGAGATGACCTAAGGCAACGCACACAGTTTCTAGGAATAAACTGTGTTGGATCGATGAACAATCACACACGACATTCTTTTCAAAACTGTTTGCGTTATGCCACCTTACGCAAACGTTTGCCATATGAAAACTGTGTGTGATGGACAGCCTTTGCCACACTATTTCTTCTACACACCGTGTGTGATGCATTCAATAACGCAAATGATAAAATTGTTAATATTGTTTGTGATGGCAACGCTATCACAAACGATTTAACGGGGAAAATTGTGTGTGATGTACCTGCGAACGGAAACATTTTCCTTGGAGCGACTGTGTGGGATGTATATACGAACGGAAACTTTTAGCAGGGACTGGCTGTGGGGGATGTACTTACGGCCAGAAACAATTTCGCATGTATAATTGTATTTTTTTAGCACTACTATCCGTATAACCGCATTTGCTCGCTCCCGGGTCGCACATGGCCTCATTTTGCCGAGCGTGTGTGCCAGCAGGGCATATCCCCGATGGTTTCTGGGTCATGTGGAAAAGACCCCCCTATCGCCCACACTCACTTGGCGATCGTTCCAAATGCCGTCGTGGAAAGGGTTTAAAAAGTGTTTGTATAGCACCAAGCTGTACCGGTGGAGGTTTATCGATCTAGAGCTGTCAAAATAAATAATGTCGAAGGTACTAACCTGAAGGTTGTCAATGGGCAATGAATAAGACATTATATCTCAGGTACGCCCATTAATGTTGAAAGCAATATTATCCAAACTATGATACCGGAAGAACACATAAAAGAAACCTTCCGGAAAACTCCAAAATCGTGAAAAAAGAGGAGGTACGTGATACGGTAAGTAAACAGACTCCGAAAAATCCGCAAAAATATTTTCTGTCTATTTCGGAATATATCAAAAATTGGGAAAATAAGAAACAACCAGGAAGGCAACCTTGGTGGGCACAAGACACCAGGGCGCGCCTGGCAGCCAGGCATGCCCAGGTGGGTTGTACCCACCTCGGGTACCTTCCGAACTTTGTTATTCTCCCATTTGCTTGTTTCCCAAGATGAAAAATCTTTATATACCCCCCGAATCTATTGACCACTGTATCGTGGAGAAATCTTCTATTTTCTTTTCTTGCTGTTTTCTGCCAGATCCATCAAGGCCAGCATCATGTCTTCTTCCCCCACCAACAACATATAAGAGGATGCTTGGTTGATGAAGATTGAATTGAAGAGAGAAGAGCCCGAAGAAACTTTCAAGGAGGACAAGAGCAAGGAAGCTGACGAAGATCGAGCTCCCTAAGTAGAGCAGGCCTTGCTCGTGGAGGAAGAAGAAGATATCCTTCAACCATACTATGAATACCGCACTCCCACTGAGATTGAAGCCTTTAGGATCATTGAAATGGTTCGTGTTCAAAACAAATATCTCACTCATGAAAATATTTTATTGCAAGAGCACATCATTATCCTTTGGAGCGTCATCCGAAGATTGGAGTATCTTTTGAGCTTGAAAGAGAAGGACGAACCCTCCACTACTTTATCACCACCACCTCCTTCATCACCAAACGGGACTTGACTATCGGGTATGGGCACTCCCCTTGGCTTGTGCCAAGATTGGGGGAGGTGCCCCGGTATCGTATCACCTTCACTATTTTTGCCATATCTTAGTTCGATCCTTAGTTATCTTTTGCTTTAATTGGATAAAAGTTTAGTTCGATCCTTTCTTTTCGAGTGCTTGCGTAGTGATCTATCCTTGTAATCGTGTGCGAGATATATAATAAAGTTTAGTTTGAGTTTTGCTTTCTTTACTTTCTAGCTCAATAAAAAGGAAGGAAATAAATGAAAAAGATCATATGCTAATCTTATAGTAAGTAATGACATCACATTAGGAAGAGTATAAGTAGGAAATTTTATTGGAGATTTACAAACATAGCATTGGTCAATGATGAAATTCATGAAAGAATTAATAAGGGAAGAGAAGATTCACATGCAAATACACTATCTTGGACATCTTTTATGATTGTGAGCCCCCATAAAATATTATATGCCAAAATTGTTGACGTTGGACGAGGAAGACAATGTAATGATTTATGTTTGTTCATATTCACAAAAAAGTTATATTGTCATAGATCCTTTAACATGTGGTGCTTGCCCCTGTCTTCACTAGCCAAAAGTTTGTTGGAAATATGCCCTAGAGGCAATAATAAAAGGATTATTATTATATTTCCTTGTTCATGATAATTGTCTTTTATTCATGCTATAATTGTATTATCCGAAAATCGTAATACACGTGTGAATACTTAGACCACAACGTGTCCCTAGTAAGCATCTAGTTGACTAGCTCGTTGATCAACAGATAGTCATGCTTTCCTGACTATGGACATTGGATGTCATTGATAATGGGATCACATCATTAGGAGAATGATGTGATGGACAAGACCCAATCCTAAGCATAGCACAAAGATCGTGTAGTTCATTTGCTAGAGCTTTTCCAATGTCAAGTATCTCTTCCTTAGACCATGAGATTGTGTAACTCCCGGATACCGTAGGAGTGCTTTGGGTGTACTAAACGTCACACGTAACTGGATGACTATAAAGGTGCACTACAGGTATCTCTGAAAGTGTCTGTTGGGTTGACACGGATCGAGACTGGGATTTGTCACTCCGTATGACGGAGAGGTATCTCTGGGCCCACTCGGTAATGCATCATCATAATGAGCTCAAAGTGACCAAGTGTCTGGTCACGGGATCATGCATTACGGTACGAGTAAAGTGACTTGCCGGTAACGAGATTGAATGAGGTATTGGGATACTGACGATCGAATCTCGGGCAAGTAACATACCGATTGACAAAGGGAATTGTATACGGGGTTGCTTAAATCCTCGACATCGTGGTTCATCCGATGAGATCATCGAGGAGCATGTGGGAGCCAACATGGGTATCTAGATCCCCCTGTTGGTTATTGACTGGAGAGTCGTCTCGGTCATGTCTGCATGTCTCCCGAACCCATAGGGTCTACACACTTAAGATTAGGTGACGCTAGGGTTGTATGAATATGAGTATGCAGCAAACCGAAAGTTGTTCGGAGTCCCGGATGAGATCCTGGACGTCACGAGGAGTTCCGGAATGGTCCGGAGGTAAAGAATTATATATGGGAAGTCAAGTTTCGGCCATCGGGAAAGTTTCGGGGTCCACCGGTATTGTACCGGGACCACCGGAAGGGTCCCGGGGGTCCATCGGGTGGGGCCACCTATCCCGGAGGGCCCCATGGGATGAAGTGGGAGGGGAACCAGCCCCTAGTGGGCTGGTGCGGCTCCCACTTGGGCCCCCCTCTGCGCCTAGGGTTGGGAACCCTAGGGGAGGGGGCGCCTCCACTTGCCTTGGGGGGCACTCCACCCCCTTGGCCGCCGCCCCCCCTAGAGATCCCATCTCTAGGGCCAGCGCCCCCTGGGGTCCCTATATAAAGAGGGGGTGGGAGGGCAGCCGCACCCAACACCCTGGCGCCTCCCTCCCCTCCCTGCTATACCTCCTCCTCTCACAGAAGCTCGGCGAAGCTCTGCCGGAACCCTGCTGCGTCCACCACCACGCCGTCGTGCTGCTGGATCTTCATCAACCTCTCCTTCCCCCCTTGCTGGATCAAGAAGGAGGAGACGTCATGCTGACCGTACATGTGTTTAACGCGGAGGTGCCGTCCGTTGGGCGCTAGGATCTCCAGTGATTTGGATCACGACGAGAACGACTCCCTCAACCCCGTTCTCTTGAACGCTTCCGCACGCGATCTACAAGGGTATGTAGATGCATCTCTCTCTCTCGTTGCTAGATGAACTCATAGATTGATCTTGGTGAACGTAGGAAAAATATTATTTTATGCAACGTTACCCAACAGTGGCATCATGAGCTAGGTCTATGCGTAGTTCTCTATTGCACGAGTAGAACACAAATCTGTTGTGGGCGTAGATCTTGTCAACTTGCTTGCCACTACTAGTCTTATTTTGCTTCAGCGGTATTGTGGGATGAAGCGGCCCGGACCGACCTTACACGTACACTTACGTGAGATAGGTTCCACCGACTGACATGCACTAGTTTCAGAAGGTGGCTAGCGGGTGTCTGTCTCTCCCACTTTAGTTGGAGCGGATTCGATGAAAAGAGTCCTTATGAAGGGTAAATAGAAGTTGACAAAATCACGTTGTGGTTATTCGTAGGTAAGAAAACGTTCTTGCTAGAACCCAATTGCAGCCACGTAAAAGATGCAACAACAATTAGAGGACGTCTAACTTGTTTTTGCAGCAATTGCTATTGTGATGTGATATGGCCAAAAGTTGTGATGAATGATATATTGTGATGTATGAGATCATATTCTTGTAATAGGAATCACGACTTGCATGTCGATGAGTATGACAACCGGCAGGAGCCATAGGAGTTGTCTTAATTATTGTATTGACCTGCGTGTCAATGATTTAACGCCATGTAATTACTTTACTTTATTGCTAAACCGTTAGCCATAGTAGTAGAAGTAATAGTTGGCGAGCAACTTCATGGAGACACGATGATGGAGATCATGATGATGGAGATCATGGTGTCATGCTGGTGACGAAGATGATCATGGAGCCCCGAAGATGGAGATCAAAGGAGCTATATGATATTGGCCATATCATGTCACTACTATATAATTTCATGTGATGTTTATTATGTTTATGCATCTTGTTTACTTAGAACGACGGTAGTAAATAAGTTGATCCCTTATAATAATTTCAAGAAAGTGTTCCCCCTAACTGTGCGCCGTTGCTAAAGTTCGTCGTTTCGAAGCACCACGTGATGATCGGGTGTGATAGATCCTTACGTTCACATACAACGGGTGTAAGACAGTTTTACACATGCAAAAACACTTAGGGTTAACTTGACGAGCCTAGCATGTACAGACATGGCCTCGGAACACAGAGACCAAAAGGTCGAACATGAGTCGTATGGAAGATACGATCAACATGGAGATGTTCACCGATGATGACTAGTCCGTCTCACGTGATGATCGGACACGGCCTAGTCGACTCGGATCATGTAACACTTAGATGACTAGAGGGATATCAAACTGAGTGGGAGTTCATTAAATAATTTAATTAGATGAACTTAATTATCATGAACTTAGTCTAAAATCTTTGCAAAATATGTCTTGTAGATCAAATGGCCAACGCTCATGTCAACATGAACTTCAACGCGCTCCTAGAGAAAACCAAGCTGAAAGATGATGGTAGCAACTATACGGACTGGGTTCGGAACCTGAGGATCATCCTCATAGCTGCCAAGAAAGCATATGTCCTAGAAGGACCGCTAGGTGAAGCACCCATCCCAGAGAACCAAGACGTTATGAACGCTTGGCAGTCACGTGCTGATGATTACTCCCTTGTTCAGTGCGGCATGCTTTATAGCTTAGAACCGGGGCTCCAAAAGCGTTTTGAGCAACACGGAGCATATGAGATGTTCGAGGAGCTGAAAATGGTTTTCCAAGCTCATGCCTGGGTCGAGAGATATGAGGTCTCCGACAAGTTCTATAGTTGTAAGATGGAGGAAAATAGTTTTGTCAGTGAGCACATACTCAAAATGTCTGGGTTGCACAACCGTCTGTCCCAGCTGGACATTAACCTCCCGGACGAGGCGGTCATTGACAGAATCCTTCAGTCGCTCCCACCGAGCTACAAGAGCTTTGTGATGAACTACAATATGCAGGGGATGGTGAAAACTATTCCTGAAGTATTTTCAATGCTGAAGTCAGCAGAGGTTGAAATCAAGAAAGAACATCAAGTATTGATGGTCAATAAAACCACTAAGTTCAAGAAGGGCAAGGGAAAGAAGAACTTCAAGAAGGACGGCAAAGATGTTGCCACGCCTGGTAAGCCAGTTGCCGAGAAGAAGTCAAAGAATGGACCCAAGCCTGAGACTGAGTGCTTTTATTGCAAAGGGAAGGGTCACTGGAAGCGGAACTGCCCCAAATACTTAGCGGATAAGAAGGCCGGCAACACTAAAGGTATATTTGATATACATGTAATTGATGTGTACCTTACCAGTACTCATAGTAACTCCTGGGTATTTGATACCAGTGCCGCTGCTCACATTTGTAACTCACAGCATGAGCTGCAGAATAAGCGGAGACTGGAGAAGGACGAGGTGACGATGCGCGTTGGGAATGGTTCCAAGGTCGATGTGATCGCCGTCGGCACACTACCTCTACATTTACCTACGGGATTAGTTTTAAACCTCAATAATTGTTATTTAGTGCCAAGTTTGAGCATGAACATTGTATATGGGTCTCGTTTAATGCGAGATGGCTACTCATTTAAATTCGAGAATAATGGTTGTTCTATTTATATGAGAGATATGTTTTATGGTCATGCCCCGATGGTCAATGGTTTATTCTTAATGAATCTTGAACTTAATGTTACACATATTCATAGTGTGAATACCAAAAGATGTAAAGTTGATAACGATAGTCCCACATACTTGTGGCACTGTCGCCTTGGTCACATTGCTGTCAAGCGCATGAAGAAGCTCCATGCTGATGGACTTTTAGAGTCTCTCGATTATGAATCATTTGACACATGCGAACCATGCCTCATGGGCAAAATGACCAAGACTCCGTTCTCCAGAACAATGGAGCGAGCAACCAACTTATTGGAAATCATACATACTGATGTGTGTGGTCCAATGAGCGTTGAGGCTCGCGGAGGATATTGTTATGTTCTCACTCTCACTGATGACTTAAGTAGATATGGGTATGTCTACTTGATGAAACACAAGTCTGGGACCTTTGAAAAGTTCAAGGAATTTCAGAATGAAGTAGAGAATCAACATGATCGAAAAATAAAGTTCTTACGATCAGATCGTGGAGGAGAATATTTAAGTCACGAATTTGGTACGCACTTAAGAAAATGTGGAATCGTTTCACAACTCACGCCGCCTGGAACACCTCAGCATAATGGTGTGTCCGAACGTCGTAATCGCACTCTATTGGATATGGTGCGATCTATGATGTCTCTTACCGATTTACCACTATCATTTTGGGGATACGCTCTAGAGACAGCTACATTCACTTTAAATAGGGCTTCGTCTAAATCCGTTGAGACGACACCGTATGAATTATGGTTTGGGAAGAAACCTAAGCTGTCGTTTCTAAAAGTTTGGGGATGCGATGCTTATGTCAAGAAACTTCAACCTGAAAAGCTCGAACCCAAGTCGGAAAAATGCGTCTTCATAGGATACCCTAAGGAAACCATTGGGTATACCTTCTACCTTAGATCCGAAGGCAAGATCTTTGTTGCCAAGAACGGATCCTTTCTGGAAAAAGAGTTTCTCTCGAAAGGAGTAAGTGGGAGGAAAGTAGAACTCGATGAAGTACTACCTCTTGAACCGGAAAGTAGTGCAGCTCAGGAAAATGTTCCTGTGGTGCCTACACCGACTGGAGAGGAAATTAATGATGATGATCAAGGTACTTCGGATCAAGTTGCTACTGAACTTCGTAGGTCCACAAGGACACGTTCCACACCAGAGTGGTATGGCAACCCTGTCCTGGAAATCATGTTGTTAGACAACGGTGAACCTTCGAACTATGAAGAAGTGATGGCGGGCCCAGATTCCAACAAATGGCTTGAAGCCATGCAATCCGAGATAGAATCCATGTATGAAAACAAAGTATGGACTTTGACAGACTTGCCCGATGATCGGTGAGCGATAGAAAACAAATGGATCTTTAAGAAGAAGACGGACGCGGATGGTAATGTTACCATCTATAAAGCTCGACTTGTCGCTAAGGGTTATCGGCAAGTTCAAGGGGTTGACTACGATGAGACTTTCTCTCCCGTAGCGAAGCTGAAGTCCGTCCGAATCATGTTAGCAATTGCCGCATACTATGATTATGAGATATGGCAGATGGACGTCAAAACGACATTCCTTAACGGCTATCTTAAGGAAGAGCTGTATATGATGCAGCCAGAAGGTTTTGTCGATCCTAAGAATGCTAACAAGGTGTGCAAGCTCCAGCGATCCATTTATGGGCTGGTGCAAGCATCTCGGAGTTGGAACATTCGCTTTGATGAGATGATCAAAGCGTTTGGGTTTATGCAGACTTATGGAGAAGCCTGTGTTTACAAGAAAGTGAGTGGGAGCTCTGTAGCATTTCTCATATTATATGTAGATGACATACTTTTGATGGGAAATGATATAGAACTTTTGGACAGCATTAAGGCCTACTTGAATAAGTGTTTTTCAATGAAGGACCTTGGAGAAGCTGCTTACATATTAGGCATCAAGATCTATAGGGATAGATCGAGACGCCTCATAGGTCTTTCACAAAGCACATACCTTGATAAGATTTTGAAGAAGTTCAAAATGGATCAGTCCAAGAAAGGGTTCTTGCCTGTATTGCAAGGTGTGAGATTGAGCTCGGCTCAATGCCCGACCACGGCAAAAGATAAAGAAGAGATGAGTGTCATCCCCTATGCCTCGGCCATAGGATCTATTATGTATGCCATGCTGTGTACCAGACCTGATGTAAACCTTGCCGTAAGTTTGGTAGGAAGGTACCAAAGTAATCCCGGCAAGGAACACTGGACAGCGGTCAAGAATATCCTGAAGTACCTGAAAAGGACAAAGGACATGTTTCTCGTTTATGGAGGTGACGAAGAGCTCGTCGTAAAGGGTTACGTCGACGCTAGCTTCGACACAGATCTGGATGACTCTAAGTCACAAACCGGATACGTGTATATGTTGAATCGTGGAGCAGTAAGCTGGTGCAGTTGCAAGCAGAGCGTCGTGGCGGGATCTACATGTGAAGCGGAGTACATGGCAGCCTCGGAGGCAGCACATGAAGCAATATGGATGAAGGAGTTCATCACCGACCTAGGAGTCATACCCAATGCGTCGGGGCCAATCACTCTCTTCTGTGACAACACTGGAGCTATTGCCCTTGCCAAGGAGCCCAGGTTTCACAAGAAGACCAGGCACATCAAGCGTCGTTTCAACTCCATCCGTGAAAATGTTCAAGATGGAGACATAGATATTTGCAAAGTACATACGGATCTGAATGTCGCAGATCCGTTGACTAAACCTCTTCCGCGAGCAAAACATGATCAACACCAGAACTCTATGGGTGTTCGATTCATCACAATGTAACTAGATTATTGACTCTAGTGCAAGTGGGAGACTGTTGGAAATATGCCCTAGAGGCAATAATAAAAGGATTATTATTATATTTCCTTGTTCATGATAATTGTCTTTTATTCATGCTATAATTGTATTATCCGGAAATCGTAATACACGTGTGAATACTTAGACCACAATGTGTCCCTAGTAAGCCTCTAGTTGACTAGCTCGTTGATCAACAGATAGTCATGGTTTCCTGACTACGGACATTGGATGTCATTGAGAATGGGATCACATCATTAGGAGAATGATGTGATGGACAAGACCCAATCCTAAGCATAGCACAAAGATCGTGTAGTTCGTTTGCTAGAGCTTTTCCAATGTCAAGTATCTTTTCCTTAGACCATGAGATCGTGTAACTCCCGGATACCGTAGGAGTGCTTTGGGTGTACCAAACGTCACAACGTAACTGGGTGACTATAAAGGTGCACTACAGGTATCTCCGAAAGTGTCTGTTGGGTTGACACGGATCAAGACTGGGATTTGTCACTCCATATGACGGAGAGGTATCTCTGGGCCCACTCGGTAATGCATCATCATAATGAGCTCAAAGTGACCAAGTGTCTGGTCACGGGATCATGCATTACGGTATGAGTAAAGTGACTTGCCGGTAACAAGATTGAACGAGGTATTGGGATACTGACGATCGAATCTCGGGCAAGTAACGTACCGATTGACAAAGGGAATTGTATACGGGGTTGCTTAAATCCTCGACATCGTGGTTCATCCGATGAGATCATCGAGGAGCATGTGGGATCCAACATGGGTATCCAGATCCCGCTGTTGGTTATTGACCGGAGAGCCGTCTCGGTCATGTCTGCATGTCTCCCGAATCCGTAGGGTCTACACACTTAAGGTTAGGTGACGCTAGGGTTGTATGAATATGAGCATGCAGCAAACCGAAAGTTGTTCGGAGTCCCGGATGAGATCCTGGACATCAAGAGGAGTTCCGGAATGGTCCGGAGGTAAAGAATTATATATGGGAAGTCGAGTTTCGGCCATCGGGAAAGTTTCGGGGTCCACCGGTATTGTACCGGGACCACCGGAAGGGTCCAAGGGGTCCACCGGGTGGGGCCACCTATCCCGGAGGGCCCCATGGGCTGAAGTGTGAGGGGAACCAGCCCCTAGTGGGCTGGTGCGCCCCCCCCCCCCCCCCTGGGCCCCCCTCAGCGCCTAGGGTTGGGAACCCTAGGGGAGGGGGCGCCTCCACTTGCCTTGGGGGGCACTCCACCCCGTTGGCCGCCCCCCCCCCTAGAGATCCCATCTCTAGGGCCGGCGCCCCCCCTGGGGTCCCTATATAAAGAGGGGGGTGGGATGGCAGCCGCACCCAACACCCTGGCGCCTCCCTCCCCTCCCTGCTACACCTCCTCCTCTCACAGAAGCTCAGCGAAGCTCTGCCGGAACCCTGCTGCATCCACCACCACGCCTCGTGCTGCTGGATCTTCATCAACCTCTCCTTCCCCCCTTGCTGGATCAAGAAGGAGGAGACGTCACGCTGACCGTACGTGTGTTGAATGCAGAGGTGTCTTCCGTTCGGCGCTAGGATCTCCGGTGATTTGGATCACGGCGAGAACGACTCCCTCAACCCCGTTCTCTTGAACGCTTCCGCACGCGATCTACAAGGGTATGTAGATGCATCTCTCTCTCTCTCTCTCTCTCTCTCTCGTTGCTAGATGAACTCATAGATTGATCTTGGTGAACGTAGGAAAAATATGATGTTATGCAACGTTACCCAACAAAGTTCTGCACTAAGTAGAGATACTACTTGTGCATCCAAAAACTCTTAAACCCAAATCTTGTTTTGAGAGTCCACCATACCTACCTATGGATTGAGTAAGATCCATCAAGTAAGTTGTCATCGGTGCAATAAGGCAATAAAAATTGCTTCTAAATGTGTTAGATCATTTAGTGTAAGAGAAAATTGAGTGTTGTACGAACTTGTGATGGAAAAATAATAAAGGCGATAGACTGCATAATAAAGGTTGCTATCATAAAGGGCAATATAACATGACGTTCTTTTGCACTAAGAGATTGAGCATACAGCCAAAAAGCGCATGGCAACCTCTGCTTTCCTCTGCGAAGGGCCTATCTTTTACTTTATGTATTTACTTTTATGCAAGAGTCAAAGTATTTATCTCTGTTCTTTTTTATTTTCTCTTTCCGCAAGCAACATGTGGTGAGGAAAGATCTTGGCACATATATCCAGTTGGATATGGGTGGGCATGAGTTATTATTGTTGACATCATCCTTGACGTGAATATGTTGGGAGGCGGAACTATAGGCCCCTATCTTTCTTTGTGTCCGGTTGAAACATTTTGCTCATGTGTATGCGGTGAGTGTTAGCAATCATAGAAGACTATATGATGGTTGAGTATGTGGACTTGCCAAAAGGCTCCGATCCATGACCCATCCTGAAAAGATGAGGAATTTTAGTTGCAAAGTTAACTGAGAACATAGTTTGTTGATTTTCAATAGAGTTTATGCTTTATACTTTGATGTTGTGATGAACTGTTACTTGTTCATGAGAAGTTTATGATAAAAGTTATGTGATAAAAGTTTTATGATAAAGTTTGTTGTTGTTATAATAATATACATGATGCTTCTATGTCTGTATTTTGTTTTTACCGACACCTCTCTCTCTCTCTAAGCATGTGGACATGTTTTTCGATTTTGGTTTTCGGTTGAGGACAAGCGAGGTCTAAGCTTGGGGGAGTTGATACGTCCATTTTGCATCATGTTTTACTACTGTTATTTATGATGTTTTATGCATAGTAATGCTTTTTAGATAATTCTAATGCCTTTACTCTCATAATATGCAAGGTTCACACAAAGAGGGAGAATAGTGGCAGCTGGAATTCTGGACTTGAAAAAGCTACGCCAAGCCACCTATTCTGCACAACTCCAAATGAGTTGAAGCTTCACGGAGAATTTTTATGGAATATATAAGAATTATTGGAGAAAATAAGTACCAGAGGGGGCCCACCAGGTGGGCACAACCCACCTAGGCATGCTAGGGAGCCCAGGCGTGCCCTGGTGGGTTGTGCCCTCCTCGGCCCACCTCCGGTGTCCCTCTTATGGTATATAAGTCATTTTGACCTAGAAAAAATAAGGAGAGGACTTTCATGACAAAGCGCTGCCGTCACGAGGCGGAACTTGGGCAGGAGCACTTTTGCCCTCCGGCGGAGCGTTTCCACCAAGGGAACTTCCCTCCCGAAGGGGGAAATCATCGTCATCATCATCACCAACAACACTCCCATATTGGGGATGGTAATCGCCTCGACATCTTCAACATCACCATCTCCTCTCAAACCCTAGTTCATCTCTTGTGTTCAATCTTTGTACCAGAACTTCAAATTGGTGCTTGTGGGTGACTAGTAGTGTTGATTACATCTTGTAGTTGACTACTATATGGTTTATTTGGTGGAATATTATATGTTAAAATCCATTATGCTATTTAATACCCCTCTGATCTTTAGCATGATTATCATTTGTGAATAGTTACTTTTGTTCTTGAGGTCACGGTAGAAATCTTGTTGCAAGTAATCATGTGAACTTGATATGTGTTCGATATTTTGATGGTATGTGTGTTGTCATTCCCTTAGTGGTGTCATGTGAACATCGACTACATGAAACTTCACCATATTTGGGCCTAAGGGAATGCATTGTGGAGTAGTTATTAGATGATGGGTTGCGAGAGTGACACAAGCCTAAACCCTAGTTTATGCGCTACTTCGTAAGGGACTGATTTGGATCCAAAAGTTTAATGCTATGGTTAGATTTTATCTTAATGATTTTCTCGTAGTTGCAGATGCTTGTGAGGGGGTTAATCATAAGTAGGAGGTTTGTTCAGGTAAGAAAAACACCTAAGAACCGGTCCACCCACATATCAGATTACCAAAGTAGCGAACACGAATCAAACCAACATGATGAAAGTGACTAGATGAAATTCCTGTGTACCCTCAAGAGAGCGTGTTGTTTATCATAAGAGACCATTTTGGCCTGTCCTTTGCCACAAAAGGATTGGGCTACCTTGATGCATACTATTTTCGTTAGCGTTACTTGCTCGTTATAAATTACCTTGCTATTAAAGAACTTTCTACTTACAATTTCAGTGCTTGCAGACAATACCTTGTTGAAAACCGCTTGTCATTTCCTTCTGCTCCTCGTTGAGTTTGTGTAACGCCCAATATGTGATCCTATATGAGAGGAACTCGAAGGTCCCACCAAGGATAGAGCCGCATATTGAAGACACTTTTGCAAGGTGGATATCATTACATCGCACCATTACATAATAGATGGGGATACATAAAAAGGGCATACCAATGCCACAAGAATACATCAAACATCATACATGAGAACAACATTCGACTACGGATGAAACACAAACAGAAACTCAAACGACATCCACCTTGCTAGCCCAGGCTGCCGACCAGGAACCTATCCCCTGATCGAAGAAGAAGCAGAAGGACTCGAAAACAAGTAAACATCGCTCTCACGTCGGATCATCGCATTACCTGCACGTGCAACTGTTGTTGTAGTAATCGGTGAGCCACGAGGACTCATCAATCCCATTATCATGGGTATCAAGAGTAACAAAGCTTAATAGGTATGGAAAGGATAAGTGGTGAGGTTGCAGCAAGCGACTCAGCATTGTATGTTGGCTAACTTACGAGTACAAGAATACTATGAGAAGCTACACAACGGTTGCAAACTAGTAATGATCAAGAAGTGATCCTGAACTACTTACGTGTCAAACATAACCCCCACCGTGTTCTCTTCTTGACTCACTCGAAAAGAGATAGTCACGGTTATGCACACGGTTGGTGTGTTTAATTTCGGATCTGGTGTCAAATTCTCTACAGCCGGATATTAAAAATTCGCATCTGCCACATAACCGTGGGCACAGCTCTTGAAAGTTTAAACCTGTAGGGGTGTCCCAACTTATCCCATGACAAGCTCTCACGATCAACAGAGGAAAATCCTCCTCTCGGAACAACCCGATCAAACTCAGAATCCTGGTTCACAAGACATTTCGATAATGGTAAAACAAGTCCAGCAAGACCTCCCGACGTGCCGACACCCTGATAGTAGCCGCGCATATCTCGTCTCAGGCCACGATCGGATGGGACAAGCTACGAGTAAAACTAGATCCTCGGGTTTCCCCGTGGTGGCCCTGCAGGCTTCCCATTTGGGACCAACACCATCAGCACTAGCCCCCCTGTATTATGTGGAATAAGAATCCTCGGGTTCATGACGCCCTATGAGTTAATTAATTAATTCAGTATTATTGTGTTGGCAAATGTTAAAACCAATGTTGGGCCTTGCTAGAAGAGTTTTATTCAAAGCGAACTGTCAAGGGGGGCCCATAAACCCAACCGTGTTAGGAACGCAAAATCAAGGAACATAACACCGGTATGACGGAAACTAGGGCGACAAGAGTGGAACAAAACACCAGGCAAAAGGCCAAGCCTTCCACCCTTTACCAAGTATATATGTGCATTAATTAAATAAAAGATATTGTGATATTCCAAGATATCCATGTTCCAACATGGAACAAACTGCAACTACACCTGCAACTAGCTACTCTATAAGAGGGGTTGAGCAAAGCGGTAACATAGTCAAACAACGGTTTGCTGGGATGGTGAAAAGGTTAGAGGTTGTTTCATGGCATATTGGGAGTCCTGATGAACAAGTGGTGGGTAGCGCGACATAGCAATATCATCGAGACAACTAGCATAACAAAGATAGTAGTGGTATCCAGGGTAACGGTCATCTTGGCTAAAATCCCGCTAGGAAGAAGACCAAATCCATGAAGAAGACGAACAGGCATAGACGAACCAAGCACAGTCGAACAAATCCTCACGATCGCAATGAAACAGGGACTATCGAGAAGAAGCGCAACCAGAAAGAAGCAAACCACATGGTAAACACACAACACATAAACATGACATGATGCTCATCCAAGTATGATGAATGACAAGGCTACATGATGCTACACATGGCAAGAGATGATGCATACGAGTACATCACATCAAAGCAAGCTTAATTGAGGCCGGAAACATCATATAACAATTCTGGTAAGTCCTCATATGCAAATTTTGAAATTGGGCCTGATCTGAACAAAACATTATGTTAAAGTTGTTAAACAGCAGGTTAAAGTGCACCATGACATTCTACACGATTTTCTAACCAAGTTAGATATAAACTTCATTTAATTCGAAAATCCATCCTACCACCCGGTGGTAGTTACCCCATATGTCTCATATACTACCATGTGGTAGTATATATACTACTTTATCATTTTAATATATTCATATACTATATCTAAGATATTTCAAAGCAAGTTACATGAAAAAGTTGCATATGAGCCCATAGTTTTTGTTATATTTGTGAAATATGTACATATTTTTACGTAAAAAAGAGCATACTCAAAACATGGTATATACTATCTAAAAATTAGTATATATACTACCTAATCATTGTTATATACAATATACTACACGTACATACTCTCGATTTCGACAGATACTATATACAACATACAAAACGCAAGTGGTGGTAACTACCACTGCTTGTAGGAAACATTTGTCCTATATATATATATATATATATATATATATATATATATATATATATATATATATATATATATATATATATATATATATGAGCAACAAGTTCATGGGAGTCATCAAGACAAGATGCAAACATGAAATAGCAGATTCTCAGACAGTGGAAATCTGGGAATGCAAAACAGTAACATTATGATGCTGACTTTGAAGGCACATAGCAGCAAGCATAGCAATTTTAATAATTATGCAAAGGACATGGGCATATAGAAAACATGGCATAATTTCAATTAAACCATTGGCACAATTTATAATATGCGTAGATTAATTATAATGAGCTTTGCAAAATGGAACATGTTGTTAACAGATTGACAGATTTAGCATGATGACTACTTGAGAGCATGAAAATGACAAGCTACAGTAGTCTATAATTGCAAACAGGTGCATGGATGTATGGAGCATAACATGGACATGAAAACATGCTTACTGGACATTTCCAAAATATGCATAGATTTGATGGTAGCATCAAGCAAACATGGCAACATAATATAACAGTTTCAGACACAGCTGAAAATACTAAGTCTCTGAAAACCGCAAACAGTGAGTAGACCACTTTGCAAGCGTGTCCCAATCAACACATGGAATACCATGAAGAATGGATTGCACCACTACAAAGATTACATAATTATGCTCATAAAACATGTAGGCATGTTTCTCAAAAGAAAATCACACAAAATGCTATGAAAAAGACAAAATGACATGTTACAGCAGTTTTCAGCAGGTTATATCACTTAGCACTTCTGCAATGAGAATAACGGCATCGAGATGAACCCTAACATGCATAAAAATTACACCACCATGTAGAGCGTTAAGATATGAACATGTACATATCAAGATCATCATCATAGGAACAACATGCACAAAGTTATGACCTCCCAAACATGCGCATAATAGGTTCAGATCCACGGACTTAGACGATTTTCACATCGCGAAAAACGGAACGAAGAGGAGCAGGATGGCGCGGTGCGGGTCGAGCGGCGTTGTTTGGATGGAGGGGCTGGTGGATCTGGTCCACCCGACTAGATCCGGCGACGGGCAAACTCCGGCGACCGTTCGACGAGGAGGCAGGCCGACAAGGGGCTCTGACGATGGCACAGAGGCGGAGGCGCTCGAGGCGGGTGACAGCGAGGTGGTGGTGGTCGGAGCAGGCGGCGGCGAGGTGGCGCACGCGGGGCAACTCCGACGGACGGCGGGGCGAAGGCGGCGGCGGTCAGCGGCGGGTTCGCATGGGGTGCACGGCGGTGAAGCAGCGGTGGCGCGGGCGGCGGCGGGCGGCGCGCGGGCGCAGCTCTGTTCAGGCACGGGGGGGATCTGGGCCCGCGGCGAAGTGGGGCACTGGCAGGGCCATGTGGCGGCGCGCGAGTGGCTGTGGGGCGGCACCACGGTATGACAAGTGGCAGCGAAGGACGACACCGGTGCAAAAAATGAGGCGAGGGAGCTGGAGGTTGGTGGAGGCAAGGGTTTGCCCAGATTTCGGGGGAGGGTGTTTTTATAGGCAGAGGAAGCTAGGAGAGGAGTTTTTCAGAGCGGTTTTCTCCCACACAATCGTGATCCGACGGCGAAGAGCATGGAGGGGAGTTTGTTGGGCTGCAAAAAGAAAGAGGGATACGGTCCGGTTCGTCTCGGAGTATCGAAATGTCCGGCGGTTAGCGCGGTTAATAGTTGGGGCATCAAATGGACTCTGAATGCGATGAACTTGGCAGGCGGCCTACCTACAACACAACAACACCGCACACCAACTTCAATCACATTCCGAGAACATTTTTATGCCACTTATAAAATAATATTTTAGAGTTGCCGCGAGCGCGTGCGAGTGTGTCTGGGCTCAGAACGGTCAAGGGATAGAACTGAGGGACCCGGACGGATGCAAGTATTGAAAAACATGCATATGAAATGAACATGATGACATGGCAAAGTGCAACATGCAAGCAAATGACATGGCAATGACAGCGAATAACTGGAAGACACCTGGCGCATCGGTCTCAGGTCGTTACAGTTCGACACTCTTACTTATCGAAAGGACTATGATTGATCCCCTATACTTGTGGGTCATCAGCTTGCTACACGGGGTCGACATCAACAACTCTCCATAAAATAGGACTACGATGGAGAGCATTGGAGCAACCACTCCGGTGATGCTCGAAACTACTACGAGCCTCGACCACGATGTGCTCATCATGATTGCCGCGGAGAAGCCAAGAAGGCTTTGTCATGGGAGAAATAGGTCATGGGCATGCTCATCATCACCATGAAAATGATGGGATCGGTAAATTCAAACTTAACATTCCATCGTTCAACGGGAAAACCAAGCCCGATGATCATTTGGAGTGGGAGATGCGCGTGGATCAGATCTTGATAGCCATTACTATATAGAGGAGAAGAAGGTATGATATGCATCCCTTGAGTTTATCGGATATGCTTTGATTTGGTGGAACCAATTGTGTCGTACGCTGGAGGTCGTCCGGGGACATGGGTGCAAATGAAAATCTATTACGGGAGTGTTTTGTTCCTGAACATTTCACAAGAACCTTGTACAATTGACTCCAATGGTTGTGCCAAGGCAACTCTAGTGTTCACGAGTACTATAAAGAGATGGAGATTTTGATGATTAGGACAATGGTGAATAAGCCAAAGGAGGCCACAATGTCAAGATTCTTTCATGGGCGAATGAACATGTGCAAGAAAGGATGGAGATGGTTACATATCAAGATTTGCAGGAACTTGTGCATCAAGCTATTCGTGTAGAGCAGCAGCTGAAGCATCGCCAAAATTGCAGCCGAACCTACACATCAAGCACTTGTAGAGCTTCGGTTCAGTGAGAAGTAGATGGAAGCATTGTTGCAGATTTTCGCTCACACAACAAGATGACTACAAAAGAAGCTAATGCATCAACGGTTGAATCTTCCAATACTCCTGTCACTCGCATTAGTAATATTTAGTGCCACACATGCAAGGTAGAGGTCATTTCAAGAAGGATTGTCCTAATTTGAAGAAGGTGCCGCTCACAAATGATGGACATGTCACTGGTGACTCAAGTGACAAATCTGAAGCTGAGAAGAAAGATGCAGAGTATTATACTTTTGAGACCGGAGCACCTCCGAGTTCAGATGGAGGAGATGGTGTTAATCTCATGGTTTGTAAAGTGGCTCATGATGATGCTCCTATTGTTGAGAAGGGCCAGCAGCAAAATGTGTTCCAATCCATTTGCAAGATCAAGGACAAAAACTGAAAGGTAGTCAACGTTGTAGCTACAATAACAACATCAGTAGTTATCTTGTGCATGCTCTAGGGATATCAACATGGAGGCAGCCCCAGCCATATTATGTTAAGTGGTTGAATGCTATTGGTAAACTTAAGAATACACATCATGCTAGGGTAGAATTTTCAATGGGAAGTTATGTGGATAAAGTGGAATGTGATGTGGTGCCAATGCAAGCTTGTCATCTTCTTTTGGGAAAGCAGTGGCACTTTGATCATGATGCTACTTACCATGGGAGGTCTAACAAGTATTCTTTCATGCATCAAGGAGTGAACCATGTATTGAAACCTATGGTGGATCAAACACTCAAGGTTGAGCAATTCCCACATGTGAAGAAGCCAAAAAAGAATACCTCAAAACCGAGGACGGTTTTGTTTGAAGGAAGAGAGGATGATGTGGACCAGATCATGACTAATGCATCAAAGAGTGAGGTTCATGCTAGAAAAAATGTTAAACCATTAGACGAGCCAAAGGAAGACATGGGCAAGACCATTATCTTAGTTGAGAAGCTTTGGTGCCAATTTTGGGAGAAATGACACATTAGATTTTCAGGTGCAACTCTCCACCTAAACCTAATTAATTCTAGAAGGTTCTGGCATGTTTTAGAGGCTGGAAAAGATGGTCTTTGAATTCATCTTTCGTTCAAAAAATGGTGCATCATTTGAGGTCTTGAGTCAAAAGTTGTGCAAGTTCTCATGCAATTTGTCCACGAATTAATTATAGCGCGAAGCTCAACAAGTTTGCTCCTCCTACAACACGGAGCTCACGGATTTACCCTTCAGGTCACTTCCAATGCATTGGTGCTTACATGAGGTGCTAAGTCCATTAAAAATCTTAGCAACTAGTCTTCTCAATGCATAGTTGCTTAGTTTTTAACTAAGCTTCACTCATTGAATTGTTTAACAATTAAATTTCTTCATGTATTGGTTGGTAGTCATTTTGTATAGGTCCAGGTGCTTAGCATCGGTTCCTCTTGAGGTCACGATAATTTTCTGTGATGCCCCCGATTCAATGGTACACTAATCATACACGCAAACGTATATGATCAAGATCAGGGACTCACGTGAAGATATCACAACACAACTCTAAACACAAATCAAAATAATACAAGCTTCATATTACAAGCTAGAGGGCTCGATACACAAGCGAGTCAGCGGAAGCAACAATATCTGAGTACAAACATAAGTTAAACAAGGATGCCTTAAGAAGGCTAGCACAAACATCAACAATCAAAGAGGCAAGGCCTCCTGCCTGGGACCTCCTAACTACTCCTAGTCATCGGCGGGCTCCATGTAGTAGTAGGCACCCTCGGGGTAGTAGCAGTAGTCGGCGGGGGTGGCATCATCTGGCTCCTGGGATCCACCATCTGGTTACAACAACCATAAAGAAGGAAGAAGGGAAAAAAAGGGGAGCAAAGCAACCATGAGTACTCATCCAAAGTACTCGCAAGCATCAGATCTATGCTAAGTATGCATTGGTGTCAAATGGAAGGTTTGTATCTGTGGACTGAACTGCAGAATGCCAGAATAGAGGGGGAAGGCCTAGCCTATCGAAGACTAGCATCTTCAAGCAGCTCTGAGCATCTTGTAGCATGTAGAAGAGTAAAGAATAGCAGTTTATAATTAACAAGCATGTTGTAGAATTAATGCCCAGAGATCCTTCCTCGACTCCCTGCGAGAAAGCAATCCCGGAGCCACAAATCCATCACATATCTGAAGTATCCATTTCTAGTTATATAAGATCAGGATATAAGTCTGAACATCCATTATCGTGGACCCGATATTCGAATATATGTCTTCCCTGTAGGGGTGCACCACGTTACCCAACACGCTCGATCACTTTGGTCGGACACACTTTTCTGGGGTCAATGCCCAGCCTCAAAAGATCAACACGTCGCAACCCTACCTAAGCTCAGCAGAGAGGTCCCCGCCGGTCTATATCCTAAGAACTCCGGGGTCTTGGGCCCATCACCCGTTGCACTCCGAGTCTTTGTGTGCAGGGTGGATACCAGCACCGCCGCGGATGGCCAGCATGATCCGACCGTGCCACAATGCTGAACAGGACGTCTGACAAAGCTTCGGTTGATACTGCAACGTCGAGGCCCATAACTATTCTCGCGTGGTGGTTAGTGCATAAAGGCCAGAGGCCAACTCAGAACAAATACCCAAACCTGTTAGTGCATTATTAAAAGAAGTGACGGCTGTCGGGACAAGTCCGGAGCTATCAACCCCTCCCGGGTGATACCGCTAAACAGCCAGCCGCCACCGTCACATCGCACAGGTGCTCTCCGGGCCCGCCCGGCTTTCACAACGGTCTCAAGTGAAGTCAAGGTAACTGTGTGTCCAGACATCAGGGGGAAAACCCGAGGAATCACCCCCAGTGGATTCCACTTGATGTAATCATCAAGGTGAACGTAAGAGGAACCACCCTCGAGGTTCACACTTGAGGTGTTGCACGACAAAGCCGTATCAAGAATGGTGAAGGAGGAACCACCCTCGATGACCACGACCGAATAGCTACACTACAGAGATCTCATTAGGAGTGATGTATGAGGTTCCACCCTCGGCACTCGATGGTAACTCTGTAGAGTCGAGCAACAAAAAGGGGCGTGATGTGATGTGAGGTGTCGGGCTCCGGTCGTTGATCGCGTTGATTGAGTTGTCGATGATGAAGCAGGGGCAACAAGGACAAGGTGGGGGTCACTGATGGATCACTAGCCAACCTATACTAAGAAGTTTAGGATAAGGAGGTAGGTAACAATAGCAGGTATAAAAGCAGGCTATGCATCAGAATAGGAGCAATCAAATACATTAGCAAAATCTAATGCAAGCATGAGAGAATGGAATGAGCGATATTGGGATGATCAAGGGGGGGCTTGCCTGGAAGTTCCGCTGAAAGGGAAGAAGGGTCATCGATGACGTAGTCGATAACAGTGGCATCAGCAGCGGTTTCGAGGTCTATCGGAGAGAAGAGGGGGAAGAAACAGTAAATACAGAGCAAACAAGAGCAATAAAATGCATGACAAGACAAAAAGAGGCGTTAGGGGCGTTCTAACGCAGTGCTACGTGATACCGGGGAAGGGGAAACATCCGGGAAAGTTTTCCCGGTTCCGGACGTCTTTCAGACAAATGAACTGGAGGGGAAATGTTCGATGTTTGGTATGATAGGGACGTGTCGCGAGCGAACGGACCACGTATTCGGATTCATCTTGTCGTTCTGAGCAACTTTTATGTACAAAGTTTTTCGATCCGAGTTACGTTTAATTTACTATGATTTTTCAAAGATTTAACAATACCCGGAAAAACCCTGAAATTTCACTGTCTGAGAATTCGTCAGTTTTTTCAAACATCACTTAGCTGTTTTCCGGAGGCTATAAATATTGTTATGTACATCCTATGATTTTGTGCATTATATCAATTGTGAGCATTTTTCTACGATTTACATGTTAGTAACACTTTCATCCATATTAGAGTTCATTTGTTTGATCATCAACAGCACTAAAGTAGCTATGAAAATAAAGTTGTTTTTAGTTTTTCGGTTAACAGAACATACCACTTTGTGATTTTCGTAGGAATTAATCCATGCATCAAATGGATTTGGTCCAGTGGGATGAAATGAAGTTTGTCACGTATACTTTCTACTCATATTTTTCTTAGCCTTGTTAATAGTTTTTTAACCGCAGTTTAGGGGCTGCCCAGGGGGTTACTCAATGTAAAAACTGAAAAGCTAGCTACTGCTATAGTAACTGAATGTTACTTGTAGCAGAGCGGCAGCAGAGTGCAACGGCGCGGTGCGGGCGCTAGGCAGCGGCGGCGAGGCCACGCGCGGGAGGAGCAGCAACAAGCGGCAGCAGCAGCGCATAGCAGCAGCAGTTCAAGGTAGCAGCAACTAGCAGAGCAGCGAGCAATAGCGGCATCGAGCAGCGCAGCAGCAGCAAGCAGCAGGCGGCTCGGGAGGGCATGTGCGAGCACGCAACACACGCACAAAACGAGGCCACGGCCAGAGGGCGTTGGTCGTGAGCGTGAGCTCCACGGAGCACGGCTTGGTGGTGGTGGCGACGGGCAACAATGAAACCAATGGGGAAACAGGGGGAACGGCATGGCTATGAGCGGCGTGGGATCGCCAGGCGCGAGGACGCGCGAGCGAAGGCAACTGGCGCAGCGACTGCGAGCTCCTCGGGAGCTAGGGTGTGACGACGGGGACGATCTACGGCCATGGTGGATATGGTGTTCCTGGCCACTAATTGGCCCGTGGAAAAGATGTTACGGTTCCTTCTCGACATGGTGAACATGGCGGTGGCACGCACGGGACCAAAGGTCACCAGTGGCTATGCCAGAGATAAGCGCGGGCGACGGCGAGCTTGGAAACAGCGGCTACGAGGCCTACGACATGGGAACAAAGAAGAAAGGGGGGTTCGAGAGGGGCGTGTGCTCACGGTGAGGCGGTAGTGGAGGACAGCGAGCTCGTGGAGGCTTGACGGCGTTGGAGTTGAAGAAGAACACCAGTGGATCCCGAGGTTAAAGATGAGGTCGGGGTGGCGTTGCAGGGGCCGTCCAGCATCGTGTGGCTCGACGTAGATGATGAGGGAGATGCTATGGTGCTCCTGGACTCGTTGGAGAGGCAAGGGGTGGACGGTGGCCGCGGGATCGAAGCGGGCATGGCGGCGACCGCGTCGGCCTCGTCTCCAGATCGATGGAGAGGGAGAGGTGGAGAAGGGGAGAAGAGGGGCAAGTGTGAGAGTGGATGGAGCAGGGGGAGGAACCCGAGGGGGCAAGTGGGGAGAGGTGCGATCAGGGGTCGGGGCGTGGCGCCCTTATCCCCTCCCGGCATCGGCACCGACGAGGTGGTCCGAGGCAACCAAGCCCCTATAGCGACCTGGTCGCGTGAACAGGGGAGAGAGGAGGGTTAGATGAGTATGGGCCAGTCTTTAGTTAGGTGGGCTAACAAGACCAGTAACTTAGGTCCTCCTCCTTTTCTTTTCTGTTTTCCATTTTCTCTTTTTCTTTTGCATTTTTTTTGTTCCAAATGAGTTTTGTTTTGAACAAAACTTGGCACATAAATCTAACACAACATATTGAGATGGAACAAAATGTATGGGGTCAAAAGGAGTTGTCTAACCATTTTTAGAAATTGAAAAGGCCAATTTAATTGTTGTTAGACCAAAAATTAATTCCCAGGGGCATTTTGGGAATTCAAAAGAGGTTGGTTTCAACATGACAAATATCCAGGGGTTATTTTCCACCCTTTGAACATTTTTAGATTGCATGTTTGAGAAATTTGAATTTTGGACTTTAGTTTGAACTTGAATTTGGATTGTGATTTGGATCAACCGAGGATTAGCAACAGTAAGAGTGGTGATGTGGCACCATTAACTTGGGATTGCTATAGCTTAATTATCCGGGTGTCACATGTTCTCTCTCCTCTTTAATTGTTGTGCCACATCATGGTTTTGCCTATGTGGCATCCTTAGCACCTGTACACCGTGGAGCACTGGGAAGGGCCTAGTTTTGTGTTGTTTTCACACCTAACTAGTAGGTTCTTCTAGTATAAGGACTCCCAGTTGTTCCATGTGAAGGGGGATGACATTTTCTGAGTTTATGTTTGTTGATAGCCGGTGAGGTTGTGTTGTGATGTGATCACTAGTTTTGTTGAGTGTTAGCTCATGTGTGTGGATTGGAGGGCCTGTCCTCAATTCATATAGGATCCTTGTGATTCTACATAGGTTCACAAGTTTCATGGTTTGGGTTATGTCCTTGTAAACCAAGCTAGTTATCTGCTGCAATTTATTTGAGAACTACATAGGTTCAGAAGTTTCATGGTTTGGGTTGCATCCTTTTAAACCAAGCTAGTTATCTGCTGCAATTTATTTGAGAGTGTTTCCTCTTGTTCTTTGCCATTTGAGAGAGATAGTTGCTGCTCCTTGTGAGTTCTTTCGCACCGTGAAAGATAATTTTTATGGCATCCTGCATCAGGCCTCCTCTTGGGAGCGGTGGAGTGCAAGCCGGATGGCCATCTCCTCCTCGGGGCCGCGTGGGATGAGCTCGGTGTCAACGGATCTGGAGGTGAAGGACTCTGATCCACTACCCGACATGTCGGAGACGACCGAAGATTGTCGAACGGGAGCTTGGGTGGCAGAGGGGAGCGGAGGGGAGTGGAGTGGAGTGAAGTGGCCAGGGTTGGGTCCGGCGAGCGGATGGGGAGGGATACATGTGGGGTCAAGTGGGCCATCGTGGGCCGAGGATGACGTGGCGGACGCACCTAGGCTCCCCCATATCCGCCCCATACGGTTAGCCCGAGAGTTTGAGGCATGTTTGAGGCGCCTATCTGGGTCGAAATTTCGTGAATGGTCAATGATTGTGCGGCCCGCCCGGGCGTATGAGGCGGGTTTGGGGCGCCCGACTGTAGATGTGCTTAGAGCATCTATAGCCGGACCTAGCAAATCTGACCCCCTAAACACCCACAGACGTGCCCGGTCAGTGACCGGGCATATCCATTTTGAACCCCTATTTATCTGTTTATGCAGCCACATTCCTTATTTTCTTCCTCATATTTCCAATCACTTGCACGCGATAGGTGGAGACGAAGAGAGAGAAAGAAAAGAATGAATCCACGTCCAATGTGGCGGACTGACCGGGCGCGTCCACGGGCCTTTATATTCTCCCTACATTTGTCCTCAATATGAGGGTTCACGGATAGTCCGGACGTATAGGGATGATATGAGAGGTCCGATTGGGTCACTTTTTTTCTTTCTCTCTTGTCTGGTCACTGACTGGTCGCATCCGCGGATGTTTGTGGAGGATTTGAGGATTTCGGTTGTAGATGCTATTAGAACCCCACACGGTAAGGCCGTCCATGCAACAATCGACCCGGGTGCATGGGTGTAGATGGCTCGCGCGCAACACTGCAGGAAACATAGGTCGCTGACATGCCGACCCGGGCTCAATGTCTCAACCAGTGTGTGTGGACCATCCAACTAGGTGTCACACACATGCCTGATGGCGTGCACGTTCTCTTGGTTTCCACCTGGTGCGGTCCTGTGCAACTCTAAAGAATGATGCAAACCAGGGAAGCAGACGCGTTTTTAGGCCAACTCCACCGCGTGACCCCAAACGGACGTCCGTTTTGTCCGGTTTCGGTCCGTTTGGGTAGGGGTTTGGGGTCGTGTCCGGGCCTGTCCTGGGATGCGGTGGCCGTGCGCCCAGCGCGCGACCGCATCCATTTGCCCCATCCTGTCCGTGAGGGCCAAAAATGCCTAAATTTGCATCAAACTACTTCCAACCCAAATGTTTGTCTGAAAATTAAAATAGTTTTACAACCCAATTGAAATTGTCTTAATTAAAATAGTTTTACAACCAAATCAAAATTGTCTTGACTGAACATAAATTGGACCAATACATCTATTGGTTGCTAATGTGATCCCAGACGTGCTCAACCAAGTCATTTTGAAGATTCAAATGAGTGTGCCAATCACGCATCTCACGGTGGAATTGGACAAACTGTTCAAATGTGGCCGGGTCTTGGTGCAGGGGCTCAATATTTTCACCTTGATAATCAAATCCTTGGTCGAAGATACTCTCATCACGCTCATCCTCGACGATCATGTTGTGCATGATCACACAAGCAGTCATCACCTCCCAAAGCTTTCTTTCATCCCATGACAGTGCAGGGTTTCGAACGATACCCCACCGGGATTGAAGCACACCAAAAGCATGTTCCACATCCTTTCTAAGACTCTCTTGCATTTGGGCAAATCTTTTTCTCATCTCACCTTGGGGTTTCGAGATTGTCTTCACAAAAGTTGACCACTGAGGATATATACCATCTGCTAGATAGTATCCTTTGTTGTACTGGTGGTCGTTGATCTCAAAGTTGACAGGTGGGGAGTTTCCTTCTGCAAGCCTCGCGAAGACTAGAGAACGTTGCAGCACGTTGATATCATTGTGAGAACCTGCCATACCAAAGAAAGAATGCCATATCCAAAGATCTTGCGATGCCACCGCTTCTAATATGATAGTGCACCCGTTAACATGCCCCTTGTACTGGCCCTGCCAAGCAAATGGACAGTTCTTCCACTCCCAATGCATACAATCAATGCTGCCAAGCATGCCTGGAAAGCCTCTAGCTGCATTGGTCGCCAACAATCTATCTGTATCAGCGGCAGTTGGCTGCCTCAAGTACTCTGGGCCAAACACCTCGATCACAGCCTGGCAAAACTTGTACATTGACATCAGACATGTTGTCTCACTCATACGCACATACTCGTCCACCAGATCGCCTGGAATACCATATGCAAGCATGCGGATGGCCGCGGTGCATTTCTGGTAAGAGGAGAATCCAAGCTTGCCAAGGGCATCCGTCTTGCACTTGAAGTATGGGTCATGAGCAACCACTCCCTCTCGGATACGATTGAACAAATGCCTTGCCATACGAAAACGGCGACGAAATTTATCCGGCTTGAAGAGCGGGGTGTTGGCAAAGTAATCGGCATAGAGCAGGGCATGGCCTCTCTCCCTGTTGCGGTTCAGGGTGGGAGCCTTGCCAGGGAGTGACCCCCTGTACCAAGGAAGCTACCGTTGAATATGGTCTTTCACGACCAGTGCAGCCATCACAAGTTCTTCATCATCTGACGACGAATCGTCCGATGAACAAAGGAAGTGATGGAAGAAAAACTCGTCTCCACTATCCATACCTTTGTTGGCAAAAGGTCGAACACCTTGCGGCCGCGGTGGCGAAGCGGCCGCGATGATCACCTCGACGTAGCAGGGGTGGTTGCCGGCCGGCTACTGGCCGCTCTGGAGCTCTTGTCGGAATCTGCCTCGGCCGCCGTGGTCCGTCGCTGGCAGTCGTGTCCCCTCCGGCACCGGCAAGGACGGCGACGGCCAAAACTACGGCGAAAGCGCGGGCGTGGTGGTGGCCATGTCCAGACGTGGTTTGTTATGGACGGCGGGGGGGCTGCGCGGTGAGGAGGCGGCTGGAGAATACGGCGGCGCTGGCAGCGGGGCGGGGCGGGGAGAGAGGGTGAAGCGTTGGGGAGCGGAGGGACTGCTAGTGTCCCTGACAGGCGGGCCACGGGGGGGGGGGGGCAAGGGCGTGCGTCGCGGTCGTCCGCGCGCGTCCGTTTCACCCCAAACCGAGCGCAAGTTTGGGCCTGGGATGGGTCGAAACGGACGGAATCCGGACATTTGTCCATTTAAGGCCGTGCGCTGGGCCGCCTCTTTTGTCCCTTTTATCCCAAACGGACGGAGCCGGACAGAATAGGGTCGCGTGGTGGAGTTGGCCTTACTCCTATGTACGACCCGACAAAGTGCCCCACGGGCGCTAGCCACTAGTAGACAAAAATCAAGGAAAAGCATCATGCAACGCCCGTGCATGTAGCCTGCCGGCCCAACTATACGCAGATATACCTAGCCAGCCAAGCCTTTGACAACCCCACATGGCAAGCCCGGGCATGCAACATGCAGAGTGGTACATACATGTGCACAAGAATCATGCGACTTAGAGGGTGTTTGGTTCAGAAGTTCTAGGACTTTTTCTAGTCCCAGGGACTAATCAAAAAAGACTCTCTAGTAGAGTCTTTTTCTAGTCCCTGTAGAAA
Organism: Triticum aestivum; assembly: GCF_018294505.1. Taxonomy (NCBI): domain Eukaryota; kingdom Viridiplantae; phylum Streptophyta; class Magnoliopsida; order Poales; family Poaceae; genus Triticum; species Triticum aestivum. The sequence goes on from NC_057813.1 coordinate 498,232,479, forward strand.
AAGTCCCTCCCGTTTGGTTCCTAGGGACTTTTTCTAGTCTCTGGGACTAAAAAGTCCCTGAACCAAACACCCCCTTAGGCTAACTTTCATGTTTTGACCCTTTTGGTGTAGCTTAGCTGGATCTGACCCCGGTTCGAAAACATTTCGGGATCTGATCCTTTTTCCTACCGCCAGGGCCCAAGGCGGTAGGGTTGAACATTTTACCGCCAGGGGCCACGGTTGTAGCCCACTCATCCACGTCAGCCTTGGTAAACGGCTAACGTCTCTTGCCGTCCACCCTATCGCCATGCCACTTGGCGGTAGGCTATGCAACCCTACCGCCAAAGGCCCTGGCGGTAAGTGCTGAACCGTTATAAGCCCATGGGGGCTGGCTCGTGGGGCCCACCCATGAATGCAACCCCCATCTTCTCCCCTACCGCGCGGTGGCACAAGAACAGAGAGCACAAGTCCTCTCTCATCCCCTCCACTCCCCCCTCCGATCTTCTTTGTTTCTCCATCGTTTTTGCAGATCGAGATGGCTCCGAAATGAGAAAAGTGAGCTCTCTCAATCCATCCAATTCGTTTGAGTTAAAAAGCTTTCAATTTGATGCATTATTTGCCACAAGATGAGCCCTATTTCATCTAGTAGATTTTCATTTTTGTTGTTTTTAGGTTTGTTTAGTTAGGAGTAATATGATGTTTGATGTGGTTGAATATGATAGAAGACTAGTTAATGAACCCTATTCATGTTCATGTTCATAAAAAATTTAATTATTCATTGATGTTTGATGATGTGCTTGAATATAATTGAATTCATGTTTCTATATAGTATCAACTAGACCCTAGTTCATGTTAAAAAAAATAAGTATTTATTGATGTTTGATGTGGTTGAATATGATTGATGCGGTGATATGGTTGAATATGATTTGTTAACTAGTTTGAGGATGAACCTAGTTTACAGTTGTTGAATATGATATGATTGATGTTAGTTGAATGGTTGAATATGATTGGTTAATGTGATATGATGGATTGAAAGGATTGATTAACTAGTTTGATGATGAACCCTAGTTCATGTTTATAGTATTTTTTACAATTGTTGAATATGATATGATTGATATTAGTTGAATCATTACTAGCGAAAAGCTTATAGACAGACGCTTACTAGTAGCGTGGGTTTATAATCCTCGCTACTGCTACTTAGTGGTAGCGTAGGTTTATAACCCACGCTACTACTAAGTTGATAGTAGTAGCGCGGGTTTATAACCCTCGCTACTACTAAGTGATTTTCACGATGCCCCTCGGGACCAGCCATAGTAGTAGCGCGGGTTATAAATCCCACGCTACTACTAAATAGTCTCCACCGTGCACCCACGACATGCCATAGTAGTAGCGTTGGATCACCGTGGGGTATAAATCCAACGCTACTGCTAAGTTATCTCCTTGCCGCCCCACCTCAGCCTCTCACCCCTGCTCTGCCTTTCTCTCCCCCGACGCCTCTCCTCGTCCTCCACTCCCCACGTTTCCCCCAACCAACCCCGCCGCCACCGCCGACGCCGATGACCTCCTCTCCCCCAACCCCACCGCCAGCGCCCCCCACCTCACGCGTGGATCCTCCTCCTTGTTGTGCCCTTGTGCCGACCCCAAACCCTAGCTAGGGGCCCCCTTCTCCGGGCGCAGCGCGGCGCAGGGAGGGCTCCCTCTTGCCCGCCGCCGATGCAGATGGCCCGCTGGAGGTCCTGCTACTTGCTCCTCCGACCCTCCTCCTGCTGCTGCTAGTGCAGACCGACGCCATGGAGGTGAGGTTCCCCCTTATCCTCTCTTTCTCTTCACCGCAGACAGCCCCTGACCCCCTTGGATTCGATTTGGTAGGCCGTGTGCAGGCGGGGAAGGACAGCGTGGCGCGCCTGGTGCGTGAGCTCGAGGGCGTCGGCCTGCTCGTCGAGCGCGTCCGCGGCGTCCCCGCTGAATTCATCAAGGTCAGTGCAGCCGCCTTTTTTCCTTTTTCAGTTCGTTTTGCCACGGCATCCTAATTCCAACTAATGAGGTAGTTTCCGCGAGATTTTGTTACGAAGAGGACTTCCCCCTGCGCCCTGTGTTGTTTATCTAGACTAGATTGTTGTAGTACCTTGATTTTAGCATTCAATCCCTGTGACTAGTAAGTAGTGGATAGTAGAAGAATGTGTTCATAAATTCAGTGTAAGAATGTCTACAGAAGATTCGGAGCAAGAGATGGTATCTTTCGTCAGAGTTTCCTCGTTAGATGAAGATTTTGTTTATTTAGACTGCTGCAGCACCTTGATATTAGTTTGAGGGTATCACAATTCAATCCTGTAACTAGTAGTGACTAGTGGAAGAATGTGTGCACAAATTCATTGTAGGAATGTGTACACGAATATTCAGTGTAAGAGTTTTATTGCCATTTTTTTACCCCTCAAATTTTGGTAGCCAGGAATTAACGTGTGTACAGAAACAGAATTTCCTATCGATCTGCTCTATTGTTTAGCTGATGAACTGGAGCGTCTGTCTGGATTAAATTGCTTTATAGTGCATGTGGTTTTGCTGTTCCAATTTAGCTGTCTGCGCCCATGGGGATTCTGGGCAGAGCCGCTTCTGAGATGCAGATGAAGAAGCTTACCTACATCAGTAACTCAACTAATGCACCAAGTGTTTGAGATGTGGCGTCAGACCGTCAGTAATGTGTTCGTGAGCTCATTATTTAGGATGGTGGTGGTAGACTGGTAGCTTTCCATATCGCATATACCACTTGTCCTTGCTTGGCGTCATTTTATTTTGAGAATCAGTACTACTTGCCCAATGTCCAATAGCTTGTTTTAGATGTTCGAAAGCTAAATCAGTGATTCTTGAAGTATATTGAACTAAATCTCACAAATGCTTTTGGCCTTCATATGCCTCTTATCTAGAAAATTCAAGTCCCTTTCCGTTATGCTATTATGCCTCCCCACAAAATTCTTGGATCCCTCTCTCTTGCTACTTAACATGTTGTGCAAGTGTACAACTTATATGTGAATACACTAGAAAAACATGATATGCTTTATTTGTTCTCGTATAAATCCAACAAAGTAGTAAATGCACTTGTCTTACATATATCAGACAGAGTGGGATAACCTCTGCAAATAAACAGCAGGCAATTTGCCTTCAGTAGCAATGGTTCTGCATATAGATACAAAAAATGTTCGATCTTTGCACGTTATTTTATAACCTGTAAGACAGAATTTCATGTGCTGCTCTGTTCTCCGAATATTGGTATACAACTGATGTGATCCTTCGTCGAATAGTTTTAAACTTGTTCAGCTCATTTGCCATGGTAAAGAACTAAAGATAGGCTGTTTCATCGTCTTTCACTAAGTAATCATGAAATGTCAGCTTTATTTTACAGCTTTAAAGATACAAATCTTTGTGCTTCTTTTGATGTACTCCCCCGTTCCTAAATATTTGTCTTTCTAGAGATTTCAATCAGTGACTACATACGGAGCAAAATGAGTGAATCTACACTCTAAAATATGTCTATATACATCCATATGTGGTAGTCCATTTAAAATCTCTAAAAAGACAAATATTTAGGAACGGAGGGAGTAGATAGGAATAGTGCATACATGGCTTTGCAGAGTCAATTTTTGCCCTTTTATCGCATCAAAACTTACCACATACTATTATGTGACGCTTTCGCTAACCGCACAATCGACTGGGCACAACTACGAGGGGCTTAAGCAGGAGCATGATAAGAAGGTGGGGCTGCTGACGAAGCAGGAGGTGAGGGGTGTGGACTACCTCAAGATGGAGAAGAACGGGATGGAGATGGAGAGCCTCGAGTCCAAGATGCTGGTGGCCACCCAATCCACCGACACCACCACCTCCGAGATCATCAGGCTCAGAGAATCAGAGCTATTCCCACAGCTACTTGAGCTGGTTGCTGGGTCAGTACCACACTACCATCACTCCTCACTCATTCATTTACCGTATGCATCCAGTACTGGTACCTCACATGTCTCACTACTTCCTGTATCTGTCGTTTTTTGCATAGTACTACTTGCATATGCATGGTCAAGAAATAAATAAATATAAGCTTGATGATATGGCTAGGCTGGACATATGAACCACGGTAAGGAGCTTCCCAGATGAGGCCTGTGATAACAGCAGTGCCATTAGTTCTTTGCTGTTTTGATCCTGCCAACCACTGATTCAGACCATGCATGCTGTTGTTTCTCTTTGGTCCTCATGTAAATGCACCCTTGGCACTATTTGGTTGAACTGACGCAATTTGCGTACTAACAAGTTTTCACTTTCCCGACGTGGGCGCAGAGGTGATCGACGCTGACTAGCACGGCCCGGTGGCGCTGTGCTCTTCAACCACTCGGAGACGGACTTCGCCGTGAAGCCTGGTTGCCATGTCGCACAGATGATCGTCCAGGTGATTTCGACGTCGGAGGTCGCCGAGGTGTGGAGGACCTTGACGCCACCGTCCGGGGGAGGGAGGATTCGAGTCCACCGACGTCTGAACTCCGAGCCTAGGTAGATACATCTAGAGAAGTGGTCTGTTTAGGTTGGTGGTAGACCACTAGGGAAGGTACCCACCTTACGATGATGGTTGTGTGTGTCTGATGTTAAATCGAATCTTGAGATGGTTTTGTGACATGTTAAATGGAGTATTGAGATGGTTCAGTGACATTCATTTGTTTTGCATTGGACGTATTACCATTCATGAATACTACATCTAATTTTTATTTTTTTAATTCCTAAATTGTTAGTAGTAGCGTGGGGAGGAAACTCAGTGCTACTAGTATATAGGATACTAGTAGCGTTGGTTTTTTACCCACGCTACTACTATTTCATTAGTAGTAGCGCGTGTACGTATTAGCAGCAGCGTGGGTGGCACACGCTACTACTAACAAAGTTAGTAGTGGCGCGGGTTTAACCCACGTTGCTACTAACTATTAGCTGTAGCGCGGGTACCCGCGCTGCTAGGAGCCATTTTACCCGCGCTGCTAGTAGTCTTTTTCCTAGTAGTGAATGGTTGAATATGATACATTTGATGATTATATGTTGATAATTAAATGTCGTTGTTTCAGGAGGTCCCCCCTTGGTCCGACAGTCGGCACTACTTACACGATGCTTGACCTGGCATTCGATAACGGTCATTGCGCCTGTTACATCGAGAATGGAGTGGTAGTAAGAATGATCAAAGTCTTGCAACAAAATTTTGGCTTTCCAAAATTTAGTTAGTAACTATTTTCGTGTACACATTGACATATGCTTCCGCCATTACGTATGAGGGGCCACATAAAGGTCGCTGAGATGAAGTACGCCAACCGCTACGAGCTGTATTACAGGAGAGTTGGGCTGTTAGGTTTCATGCTCCAGTTCAAGCATGCGCGCCGACACTTGTCCAAACAGCTCTCACAGTGTTGGTGGACCATTGGCGGGCCGAGACGCACTCTTTCTATCTCCCATGTGGTGAGATGACGGTGACCCTCAAGGACTTCGCCATGATCATGGCCCTACCGATCCAGGGCCATGCTCTCATTGGGCGCGTGGAGAGGAAGAACTAGCCGGACAGGGTTAACGCCCTCATCAACAGCTTCCCTCCCATGAAGAATAACTGAATGTCTGGTGTACCACTGCCCTGGCTCCTAACCCACCAGGCCGTATGCCCGGAAGATGCGGATCCGAGGACCATGGAGCAGTATGTGAGGGCCTACTTGTGGTTTCTTCTCATGTAGGTCATGTTTCCAGACTACTCGGGGGACAACGCCCTATGGATGTATCTCGACTTCCTGGCCGACTGGGATGTAGGGTACAACTGGGGGTCCGCCGGCCTCGCATACCTACACCGTTCGTTAAGACATATATCTCAGTATTCGTTTATGGATGCATGTGTGTGCTGCTTTAAATTGTGTCATATGATCATCAATTGTTATTTGTAGCTGGATGACGCAACATAGAGGACCGAAAAATCATCTGAGATGGGTGGGTGTGTCTGGGCCCTCTCGATTTTGAGTTGGGAGAGGCTGCCGGTCGGTCGTCCTAACAAACTAAGACAGACTCCATGGACGGAGTATGACGAAGATGGCGACAGTGCTCGATACCCTATCGTCGCCTACTCTTGGGACACGGTTAAAATCTTCTCAGGCAAGGGCAGTGTGTTGTACAAGGCCTTCACCAACGAGCTGGACAACCTAATTTCATATCAGGTATACCAACGAGCGAGCTAGTTTTTTAATGTAGCCACTTTCATGGTTGCTAAACAGTATTTCTGTAGGTTAACTGGTGGTCGTACCACGATAGGTTGAGGTTTCGAACTGAATGAGATGTGCTATCGGGACTGCCTTCTCTACCAGTGCATTGTCCCAATGATATGCATGTACACCGTCAAATGGCACCTACCATAGCGCGTGGCCACGCAATTTGGCATATTGCAACACACACCACCAGCACGCCCCACCGGTGGTTTCGACCTTCAGTGATATGGGATGCCATCTCTTTTACCGTGTTTTGTTCGGTTTGACGTTCTTATGGTCTTTTGTGTTTTATTGTTTGTTCTGCCCTCTGCAGGAAGAGCATGCAGCATTCTCAGTCGATAGTGGACTAGACCAAATAGCACGAGACTTACGTGGCAATGTGGGACAAGATGAGGTTCCGCAAAGACAAGGAGAGGTCGGCCATTGACCGGAATGTGTACGAGAGACACATGCATTGGTATGACGATGGCGTCAAGTTTCGTCTGCGCCTGAGGCCACGGTGGATGATCGCGGACATGGCACCACTGTAGGAGGAGGAGGACTCTGAGGATGAAGCCTACAAGAGAAGCCTCAGACATATGGAAGGTGATTTCAGGGAGTATGCACCCGTGATGAATAGAGTGGTAAGTTTTGTTCAAATGCATTCGAGCCGGCGGTTGGATGATGCTGACATGGTTGTTCTCGCTAACATTTTCATGATCCTTACATTTGCAGGCTACGGAGGTGAACAGAAACATTTTTGATGGCTTGAATGCGCTAAGTTGTGACCCCGGGACCATGGAGGGTGACGGCAAGCTGAGGGAAGCGATGAAGGTAACTTTGAGCCTCATAGCATTGTGTTCGAGCAACCACAAATTTGATCCATGTCATGTTATTATCTATTTGTAACCCTTAACATGATCCAAGCCATTATCTTCTATATTTGTTATTGTAGAAGATCATCAACCGTTGCTGCAAGATAGCGGGCATGATTGGATGTGCTACCTCGATTGACGTGCATGCTCCTAGTGGGTCGACATGTACCCTCGCTGCATCCAGCCATGCCGGCGAGGTTCCTCTAGCCATGCCACCTCGTCATCTCGCATTATTGAAGAGGCCGAGGAGGGAGAAGATGATCAGAGAGAAGAGGATGAGGAGGAAGAGGGAGAAGAGGAAGGAGGTGAAGACGAAGGAGGTGATGAGGAGGAGTACGACGACGAAGACGGGCCTCCACCCACTCGGCCAACCCAGGACAAGAGGGGGAAACATCCGAAGAAGGATTGGAAGAGTCCATCCCCGTTTCAGCACCCTTGTCGTCGCACAAAGAAGCAGGACAAAACCCGCTCGAAGAGAAACCAGGAGCGTGCCGCCAAGAGAGGGAGGAACTAGCGATATGGTCGTGTTGAACTCGCTTACTTAAAGTAGTTGTGCCATGTTAAACTACTCGGTGTTGTCTTATTGTTACCTACTTTACTATGTTGAACCTATTTTATATGTTGAACTTATTTGATATGTCGATTTGCTATCTATAATGCGTGAGATCATCATATTTTCATACGCAAACACTATTTGTTGTTGTGTGTTTATCTATCAGTCATTTTTGTAATTCAAATGGTCAAGTTCTTGTAGAAAAATAAGTGAGAGAGGACCCTACTGTCAGGAAGCACGGCGGTAGGGGTGGCAGTAGCCTTAGCTACCCTACCGCCGTCTACCATGGCGGTAGTGCCGTTAGGACACATCAGGCTGCAACGGCTGGTTGACGGAGGCTGTCGTTAACCTACGGCCAGGGCCCCCCAACGGTATCCTGTTCAACCCTAACGCCTTGGGCCCTGGCGGCAGGAGAAGGGTCAGACCCGGAAAAAAATTAAACTGGGTCCAGATCCTGCTAAACTACGCCAAAAGGGTCAAAACACGAAAATTACCCTGCGACTGAACCCGCTCAGCATGAACGACGTTGACAGGCCAACCAAGGCTTGCCTGGAGCGCGTGGAACAACGCGCGAGGCATGGCATCAAAGCGAAATGAAGGACCTGTGTCCGGATCCGCACATGATAAAGACCCGCGACTGAGAAGGCTCAGACCTAGCTGATTTTTCAGTTGCATCAGGCCCAATTTTTCTACATGTTCCCATATGTATTCTTATTAATGATAATGCACTCTGGGGATGACTCACAAAAAGAACATTTCCCATACGTGCCTCCCAAAACTTGCTTAACTTCCCGGCTACAGGGACGATGGTTGTGTTCAGGTTTGAGTGTCAATTGTTTTGCTTCTAGGTGGTGCGTGCTAATGTTGTAATTATATGTTTTTTAATGTGATTATGCAGATTTGTAGGAAGCTTATGCAAGAGAGCGAAGACGCCCTTTGTGATGGACCGTGTCTGCATGCATTCATTGGATATTGTTTCATTTGCCTTGCTTGCCTTCTTTGCTGTAGTTGGCCATTACACCACGGGCACTGGCGTGCAATGGGTCACTGATAAGTTTGAGTAAAATGCCCTTCATATAGTCATCCATACAAATGAATGCGAAAGTTGGGCTTATTTTTGCTTGGGTTCTGCTAAGTGGAGTGTCAAGTTTTGCCACGGTCTCTCGTGGTCTCTTCCCTTTGTCCAGAAGCCGTGTTTTGGGATCTGGGCACGTTTTTTAGCACCACCCGGACTTTGGCCATTGCGGCTGGACAAATAGTGTGTTTTGCCATGTATGCCCGGAGTTGTCCCACTACGACTGGTTGTGCGTTGTGTTTTGCCATATCACTTGGCCTTTCTCCGTTGTACCCTGGCCTGATGGTGTGGTTTGCAATCTCTCTCGACCTTTCACCCCCATGACTTGGCTGACTAGCGTGTACACTACACGTGATCGTTGATCACACTGTTTCATGGCCCGCCGATCGTCTGGTCGGTTCTCTTGGTTTTCTTCAGCTCATGTGATTTCGGGTGGGTATCCCCAGTTCTGATGGATTAGGTCATTTTCAGTGGCGAGTGCGGTATGGCTTTCTATTGATCCAGTCATTGGGTTGCCCTAGACGGCCAACGAACAACATGGGCAACAATCATCGATGTGTGTCATTGGTAAATATAAAAGGAAATTCACCAGTAACTTCCTTCAAATGTTCACCCAATTTCCCGATTGTTGTTTCTCCATCACAATTACGAGATGAGAAAAGGCCGGAGCATAAAAAATCTCGGAGGTCATTCATCTGCTCAAGAAAACGGCCTATATTTCTCCAAAGAAAGATACGGGCAATGATCATCATCAAGGAAAATAGAAACACAATACCGACATAATCATTTTGCAAAACAGATGAGGGAAAAACCCTTCAAATAGTTCACTCAACTTCCGGGCTGCAGTTGGTCTCTGCGCCAATGGCACAATGAGTCATCTAGTATGAATAATAGTGTAGCCACGCATGACAACATAGAGTATCACTTGACATTGTTTAAAAAAAATACCACAAGCTCAATAAGAAGCAAAGAAGGGCGAGAGCTTGTGACAAAGTACCCCATAAAAAACCAAAGCACAATCTAATAGGACTTACTTCTCACCATTTGGCATCAAGATGCAAAAAAAGGCATAAGAAGCGATGCTAACGACCATAGCTCAACTAGTGCTTTTCTTCTCATGGTCGAAGTTATCATCATGATGAGCATGAGGCGGTGAAGTGGCATCATCAAGGGCAAAAGCATCACCAAAGGATGACTCCTAGGAAGTGATCTTCTCCTCGGCACCGGCTTCTACAATATCTCCATGCTTGCCCTTGACCATTATTATGTTCATCTTGCATGTAACATGGTCCTTGTACCGCCTCATATGAATAACCTTCCCTGTGCTAAGAAAAAACTTCAAGCCTCTCGTGATCTTTCTATCATTACCCTTAGACCTTAAGCTACAAGCTCCAAAAGTTCCAAACTGATTATAGAGAAGATCCATGGTGCCATGCTCATCCTCTTGATCATCATCCTCTTCTTCACCATCACCTATTTTGTTCCTGTCGACATAAATCTTGACAGTTTCATGCTTCTGAGAAAGTAATCATTCTCAAACACGAGGTTGGTGACCGAAAAAACATAGACAATGAAGGTGTAAAGGGATAGACCATAGGTGGCAAACCTTCTCTCCATCACAACATTGCTCATCTATTGGAAAATGTAGTCCATTACATCAAGTGGTCCCTTGTGAGTGTGAGTATAGTCCATGAGATTGACAAGGTAGCTTCTCACCTCGGTGCTATCACCCATCTTGGCAGAAATTGGGCCATAGATCTTGTGGATTTTCTCGTAGAACATTTGCATACCTCTCACATCTCCAATACTTTCTCCAGGCTTGCAAAGGGGAAAGGAAAGTTCTACCCATGATGTCTTCGTCGTGAATGTGAAGTCCTTGACTACGCTCTGCATGTTGAAACCGGTAGCCAAAAGAACTAGAAAACACGTTGAAGTTGGCTTCCCTCCTCTCGGCTGGAACCTCCACTTTTATTTTGCCCGGTACTCCAACTGTTGAACCTTCAAGAGACCTATTGGACAACCCAGTGCCACCAAGGGTACTACGCACTTCCGGAAACATGTGTTTCCTTTTTGGTTCAAATTTTGAAGGTGTCTGGTACTTCCAAGAATGTTTTTTGTAGACTTATGGGAAAGTTATTTTTTCCAAGTAATGGAGAGAGAGAGAGAGAGAGAGAGAGCAGGTCATTCCTTTCCATTTTGACTACTATGTTTCAGTTCAAATTCTGATGTAATCATGTAAGAGAATATGTATGATGAAGGTGTTTTATTATGACAGAGCAGGGTAACATCCTCTATGCATGGTTTGCTTAAGCATCGTCTCAATTTTAATCTTCTTCATACATTGTTCCTTTCGGTTTTTGGATAAGTATGTTAGGCAACCAACATATTAAGATATAGGATGTCTGATGAATCAATATTGTTGTATATGAAATAGAGGCAAAAGGCTTGCCTCGTTCATTAATTAAGAATGAGTTTAGAGTTCACAGGGGTGGTCCAACTAGCTCATCAACAAAAAATCACATCAACAAATTACTCTGGCGGCGTGCATGATAGCGCCCAAGTGCCTAGCCCCCACGGTAACCTAAAGTTTGGCCTCATCCTTAATAAGCTTTAGAATGTCGAATGGTGGCGTCGATTTCTTTCGGAACACTATGGCATTCCTCTCAATCCAAATGACCCAAAACCCAAGCGACAAGCATGGTGAGGGTGACCATTCCCTTACGGTGAGCTGTGTTGGGCCTTGACATGTTGGTACACAATTTCTTGACAAAGCGCTCGTTCACCAACTGATACATTGGCAGGTTCGCCAAACCAAGTCAATCCTTCACCATCCTTCACACTCGCAAAGTGAAACGACATTTGTAGAAAAGGTGGGGGCCATCTCGTTGGCTCTCTTGCATAGCGTACATAGCCCACAATCAGGCCATCCCTGCCTTTGCAGTCGATCCGCCGTCCAATGCCTATTTTGCAACGCTAGCTAGGCGAAGAACTTGACCTTAGAGGGGGGGCTTCCAAACGGTCTTGTTCATGGTGGTCAACATGGAGCCCGGGAATTGTGGCTCGTACACAAACATAGCACAGTACTTACCGTTGGCCTCAAATTTCCACAAGATGTCATCCTCTGCGTCGGGCTGAAGATGGAAATGCTCTAGGCGGACCCAAAGGGCGACAAACTCGGTAATGTGGCCCAAAGTGAGCTCCACAGAAGGTTTGATCTTGCTCAACCAAGCATCGTCCCTCATGGCCTCATGCACAGTCCACTGCTTGCGCTTGCATGCCGCGAAGGTGAGAGGAGTGACTCAATATTTGTTGTTGCAATGGCAAGAAGGGATGGTAGAAGAGGTAGATGCAGATGAAGAACTTCTAGTGCTCAAGCATCTCAAAACTAGAGCAATATTCTGGTTCGGACAATTGTAGCCTCTTTGATGCAATGTTGTGATGATGCTTTTGTTACATCATGTGATTAACTTCTTGGGATGATTTCTTTGTTAGTCATTTAAGAGCAATGTTGTTGTCCCTATATTGTTAACGAGAGGGCACATGCACAATAAGTGATCTCTAGGAAACACGCATAATGATTATCTTCTGCAGAAGTGCTCAATTCATCTTCATACATTGCGACACCAATGAACACAATAACGGTACACTGTTTCATTTCCCAACTAACACGCACATAGCAAAGTGTAATCCATAGCCAACTACCTCATTTGATAAGCCTAACTAGCTGAACGACTAGAATTCACACAAGCAACCTAAGGCCAACTCCACCGCGCGACCCCAAACGGACGTCCGTTTTGTCTGGTTTCTATCCGTTTGGGTAGGGATTTGGGGTCGTATCCGGGCGTGTCCTGGGATGCGGTGGCCGTGCGCCCAGCGCGCGGCCGCATCCATTTGCCCCATGCTGTCCGCGTATACTTAAAAAATTAAAAGCAACATTTCAAAGCCAAGCCCTAGTTCAGGCCAGCGGCGGCCCCGGCTTATCACGCCGGCAACAGAGCCAGCGGCCTACACGTCCATCACCGGCATCAGCCAGCGGCCGGCAACACAGCCAGCCTCCAAAATGAATAATTGTCGTCGCCGGCAACACAGCCAGCGGCCGGCAACACACCCGGTCTCAAAAATGAATGTTTTCTCGCCGGCACACTACCAGCGGCCGGACGGGCGGCATCCATGCCAGCCTCAAAAAGAACGGCCACGCCGATCGGACGGCCTAGTTCAGGCTTTCGGCGTCGAGCATCTCCTTCTGCCTGGCCTCGAACCAAGCCCTCGTCTTGTCGCTCATCTTCGACAAGTCCACGCTCATGATCGCAACGGCCACCTCCTTCGCTTTGGTGGCGGCATTGGTGGCCTCGGTGTCGAGCTGCCTCTGCCTGGCCTTGATGTTGTCGGCCTCGATGTCGAGCTGCCTTTGCCGGGCCGCCTCCTCCATGTCGAGCTGCCTTTGCCGGGCCGCCTCCTCCATGTCGATCTTCCTCCTCTTGACCGCCTCCTTCATCTCAAGCTTCTGTCTTTGAAGGTCTAGGTATTGCTTCATTTGCTCGTCCTTGCTTTGCCGCTTCTTCTCGTCCCTCACATCCTTTTGAGACATCATGCCATGCAAAGTCTCATGCAAGGCCATGGATGAGGCGTCACGTATGTCGTCCACCTTGGAGTTGGTCTTGCCCCTCGGCCTCTTCAACGCCTCGCCATCTCCACCTTCGGCGAACTTGGCCGTCTTCAGTCCTCTCTTCCTTTGTAGTTCACGGTATTGGTCCTTGAACTTAGGGCACATGTTGATGAGCGTCCAACAATGCGTAAGAGTGAATGGCTTGTCATTGTGCCGGGCCTTGAATGCCTCCAAAGATTGGAATGCCTACACCACATGATCAACAACAAGTGAACATGCAAATCATATACACGGCCGAAGTCTCATGGCCGTAGCAAGGAAAGGGCTAGAAAGAGGAGATCATACCATGTCCCCAACGCCGAGACCACTCACGGGCCGTGCTTCAATGCTCTCAAATGCGACACAATACTTGTTGCACTCTTGTTGGATGAACAACCATCTTTTTTGAATCGAGCCGATGCCACGGTTGCTTGTAATTTGGAAGGGCTCAAACATCTTCCTTTCATGAAATGTTTTGTGGACTCTAGTCCAAAAAACAATGCTCTTTTGTTGCGCGCCGGTCCTCGGATCTTGGCTAATCTCCATCCAAGCTTGGCAAATCAACTTGTCCTCATCTTGTGTATATGAACCCGTGCGGATGCTCTTCCTCTTCTTTTGTGCCTCCGCTCTTTGGGTGAGCTCGTCGATGAACAATGGCGCACCACTAATATCAACGTCATTGCTTTCTTTTTCTTCTTCATCACCTTCTGACATAGATGTCATCGTCTTCATGCCACGAGTCACCATGGTCGTAGTCAGCACGGTCGTGCCCACCTTCATCGGGGTCGTAGGCACGGCCATGCCCACCGTCGAAGATCACGTCCTCCATGTAGCGGTTGTAGAAGGGGTCGTCGACCGCTGGCGTTGGGGTTGGCATTTCGTCAAACAAGACGCGGGGGGGGCATGGTGCTCGTGCCTGCTTTCTTAGCATCTCGACGGACGGCTGGCCGCCGCTGCTGGACCCAGGCGTGACGTTGAGGTCGATGATGGCCGCGGGGCGCGGTGTGGACGGCGCGAACACGTCTGGCGACCCCGAGAAACGGGTCTGGCCGTCGTGCCTTGGCGGAGGAAAGCAGGGCGACATGGGCACGGTGCGCGACGTCGGCGACTGGCAGTGCGTAGGCCGGGCGACCGACGAGCCTGTGCTCGCCGGGCCGACGGCCGCTGCAGGAAACCCGGCAGGACGGCCCATGCCAAGCATGAGGATGGCGTGCGCTTTGTTGACGAGGTCCTCCTTCTCATCGGCAGCGGCCTTGCGCCGCGTGGCCTCGCGCCGCGCGGCCTCCAGCTCCTCGCGCTGGGCGGCGAACTTGGCCGCGGCGGCATTGACCTTGACGACCACTCTCCGTTCCCTCCTCTTCGCCGATTCCGCGTCCAACTTGGCGATCTCTTCCGGCGTGCACTCCGACCGCGGCTTCCTTGGCGCCTTCTTCTTCACCTTTGCGGGCGGGTCGACGGCCAGGCCGCCGGAACTCGGCGGGGCGTCGGCCATGGAGGGGAGAGAGAGGGGGCGGCGGGAGGGACGTGGGAGGGTTTGGGGCAAATGGCGCCAAATGGGCGTGGGGGGGGGGTGGTTTCTCCCACCGACAGGCGGGCCAAGGGAGGACAAGCGCGCGCGTCCCGCCCGTCCGCGTGCTGTTCGTTTCACCCCAAACCGAGCGCAAGTTTGGGCCGGGGATGGGTCAAAAACGGACCGAATCCGGACATTTGTCCATTTGAGGCCGCGCACTGGGCCGCCTTTTTTGTCCCTTTTACCCCAAACGGACGGGGGCAGACAGGATAGGGTCGCGCGGTGGAGTTGGCCTAAGTGCTTTTCAATAAAGCCTGCAATGTTGGGTTCTCCAACCATCCTTCAATGCCTCTAGTCACCTGCAACATCATCTACCATGCACTGCTGCTTGCCTCCTGCAAATGTGCCTCCCCTACTTTTGAACGGGTGTAGGATCAACTTCATTTGCGACCCAAAAAAATCTTTGTAGATATGTCCCATTTCCAGAAGTCACATCCACTGCCATGATTCTACTTAAGACAAATTTTCTAGCTTCAGAATCCCGAGCACAAAAACCAACAAAATCCAGAAATCTTTCAAGAATCCGTTTTTCAGTTTATGTCACATATAATATTTTTTTAGAGGAAAGCAAATTGAAGACACCGTTCCTGGCACTTGATCGGTACAAAAACAAGTAACTTGGTACACATCATGTCTGACTCACACCAACTTTACCTGAGATACTTTAGACAAAGTAAACAAAAAAATGAAACAATTACGACAAAGCAGACAAATTAGTGGTCCAAAACCATAGCATTAAGCATCTGAACAACACAACAAGGGCTAAAACTGGTATCGACAGGATATGTGCTACTGTCTCTCAAGCTCTACAAAGTGTGAACTCACGTCACAGAACTAGATAGCTCATCAAATAAAACAAGTGACCACTCCATGTAAGAATTCTAGGAGCAAATCCAAATCAACCCATATAAAATATGCTGACTAATGGAGTGCATGCCACTTAGCACAGTCGATTCCGTTCTTGAAGGCGTCATCAATACTCAGAAGGCGTTATGACATCATCAATCTTGAGGATCATCTTGACCACCTGTGTTGCCAGCAAGATCTGCTGCTGCTTGCCTATCAGAGTCTCGAAAACATTCTGCTCTTTCATGTCATTGGTACCAACATCATTGCAATCGATGCCACAGCGAGAATTGTTCTCCTAGAAATATGTTCAGAAATGAAATGTTACCCTCAGTTCAGAAGGAATGACATAACAATACTCACTCTGTAAACTAATATAAGATTTTAGATTTTATATTAGTTTACAGAGGGTGTGGTAGATATAAGCTCAAAAACACTGGTGACTGGCAGTGACATGCCAAGAAGGTCAGTGCTGGTTTCTGGAACCCTCACATCGTACACTACATGATGTGACTTGAGATGATGGTACAACGTCTACAGCATCAAGCACACTCAATGCCAGGTGGGGAAGGACTAAGGACTAAACACAGGCACTAGCCAAAAGTAACTTCTGAAATAAATTCTATCACAAGCCCAATAAAAACACATGCGGCTAATTAGTAGGAGTATAACAGAACAAGGAGGATTTTTAACATGAGAAGAACAGGCTGACAACCAACATTATAAAGTGATGTCAAAATCAACAGAGAAAACAGAATACCTTGACATGTTGGGATTTTACGACGGTGAGAGTATCAATAGGCGGCAAACCACTGTTTTCAGCTAAAGCTAGTGGAATGGCATCCAAAGCATCAGCAAATGCCCTGATTGCATACTGAAAGTACAAAGAAGCACAATTAGAAGAAAACATAATACATATATGGCTTTCTTTTGTAGTACCAGTTCCAAAACCCCAATGACCTGCTCGACTCCAGGATGACGATCTGCTGCAGCATCAACAGCAATTGAGCAAGATATTTCTGCTGAGCCACCACCATATACAATTGAGTTGTTGATGATCAGATTCCTTGCAACACATAGAGCATCATGAATACTTCGCTTGGTCTCTTCAATCATCATTTTGTTGCCTGTGCAATGCCAGAATACCAATCAGAAGATACCCGTATAAATTATTAGCTTAGATATGACTGAAATGTATACTACCCCTGTCTTGGTTTATTGGTCCCCTTAGTATTTTGTGCCAAATTTTGAACATTGATTTAATTAGCAAAATACTAATGCATGTCACAAAAAATAGTACCATTGGAAACTATGTTCAAATACGACTTTGGTGACATGCATTAACATTTTGTCAGTTAAATCTATGGTCAAATTTAGGCACAAAATACGAAGAGGACCAATAAACCAGGATGGAGGTAGTACTAACTAAGACTGGAAAACAGCAGCTAGGCCTGGTGTTTCTCAGATATTTTGAGGACTTCAATCTTACAATCCTAAAAAAGTAACAGCACACAACTAAATAGTACAGATGATTTTAATGTTATGATATGACTATTACCGATTCAACAAAAAAAATGGACATTATCGTGAACAACAGAGGTGGACATTATCATGAACAACAGAGGTGCCTAGGTTATGTTCAGATTGTGACCAAAGTGTACCTTCCCAATTTTTCGGTCATCACAAAAGAAGCATTGGCTTTTTGTTTGGATCGATACCAACTGTTTGGCATGCAAATGTTTGTTTACCAACTCTAGTTCATTTTCTAGCTAATCTGTTGGCCGGCAAAACCTCAACCAAAATTTTGGCTAGCAACTTTTTGACAGGGCAACCATGGGCACAAACCAAACATGCCCTTATTAAGCCCCAGAACTACATAACCAGTGAGCTCCAAACTGGCAAGGAGTTATATTAAACCCTACAGTGGTTTTGAGGGTGGTACTGAATATATAGCTCAATGATTTGGATTAGTTGCCAACAGACTCCGACATCACCCAGATCAACATTTGAGGGTATATTGGACAACTTTGGATAGTTCATGGCAATAATTAGAAATTTTGTAGTTCACTGGTGTCATTTTATAAGCCGTCTTGAGGTATGGCAAGTACGATAAAATACTATCACGATTAAAAACATGTTGGCATTTCTTCAGTTCTAGTGAAAACAAGAATTATTTCTCATGTATTACAATTAATAGTTGGTACGATCTAATATGGAGTCAACATGCATTAAAATTTTCTTCTAAAACCATTGCTTTGAAAATTCAAAGTACGCATACTGCCAATTGTTATATAACAATATCCATGCTATCCAGTATGAACTGCAAAGTGTGTCTCAAACAGATTCGCGGTTGGTGGGATAATGCCTCCATGGCCCAACAAAGCACTGAGCATACATGTGTCAATATGAAGAAAAGAAAAAACATATACATCAGAACATACCACCGCGGATGAAAATAGTTACAGCTTTGGAATTGGCACACTTCTCGATGTAAAGCATCCGATCTTTTGTTGTTCCAAATGACTTCTCTCTGACTAACCCAGCCTATTTAAGCAGCACAAGCAAACAAACATAAATCTTATGTTTTACAAAGCAAATTAAGATGGCTACCAAGCATGTGCCATTCAAAGTTCAAACAATACATCCTCTGTTTTCTCTAGTATAACTGCTGTTCCAAAGTGCAAGGCATTCACATGGTGTTTTCAAGAAACTGACTAAACAACCAACTCAGCTACCAAGAATAGCAAGATGGTTGAATTAGGGTTGTAGATAAATCATTCAGCATATCAAACAGTGGTGAATGGCCTGCCTCAGAAACCCACACATGGTTACATTCACTCTCTGTTGAACCCTCACAACAAATGCATGCATATTACTTGTTCGAAAAAAGATAGACAGATCAGGTTATACCTTCCCAAGCTTTTCGGTAGTCAACTCTTGGAACCTTGGAACAATCCTCCCTCCTGCAGGCAGTTCTCAAATGTTATGTACTGCCATAAAATATAATTTAGAATCACATGAAGAGAGGTAGGTTACCTGTCGCAATGGCAATTAATTCTAATTCAACACCACCAACCCATCTGACAGCCGGCAGCTCCCTTTGCATGAGTAAATGATTGGCTTCATCATCAAACCCCCATTGACAAATAACTAGGGTTGCACCAACATCCTATAAAATGTACATAGTTACACGATTATGTTTTGAGCAAATCACACACTGAACATAAAAAATAGATTGATGTGCATACACTTCGTGCAGCATAACATAAGTAACATAAATGTCAATAAAGGTTGGTAGGAAGTGTTTTTTGCAGCCTAAGGGTATTAACAATAATGTATCCTACATATATCTAAGAGAGTCATCCCCAATAACTTATTTATAACACATGAAAGCATGCCACACCACCATACAATTATATACGGGATAAGGCCGACCTCAACATGCAACCATGCATGGGAAAAGATCTCCCACAACATGCAACTATGCATGGGAAATTATTTTTCATTCTATTATTCTACTTATATTCAATAAATATTTTACAACTATACATAATCAAATACAGTAAGTCGTATGTATTTTTAATTTTGGTTCACGTCTTATCAATCAAAATATTTATATTCCACACAATCAAATCTCATTAAAATTAATATATTGCAACGAATTCCCACAGCAACACGTGAGGTACCATCTAGTTATTGTAAAAGAGCACACATCACAAACCAAGAATACAAAAACAAGCTACTCCACAATATATAAACAGTTTGTCCTTTATACGCGTTTACCTTGCATTTCTGAACCATGTCATCGAAGTATTTCTGCTCTTGCCCACGGAGTGTCTGGAATTTCTCTACAGTGTCAATGTCAACCTTATGCTTTGTCTTAGGTTTCGGGGGCTCAAATGGGCAGGTCAGAATGGCAATGTGAGCATCCTCAATTCTCTTTGGCATTTGGGGGTGGCTCATATCTTTGTCAACAATGATTCCTTGTACTAGCTCAGTATCCTCGAGCTTCCCACCAACCTTACCTTCAACCTTAATCAAGTCCAAATTTACATCTTTCCTTTCCAAATCAGCAACCGCAAGGACTGCTTTGACAGCAATCTCAGCTAGAGCCCGCTTACAACGGCTAACACTGTAGAATCAGAATAATTGGACGGGTCAGAAAGGTTGTAATAACCTATGTAAAATGTACCCATACAGAAATACTCCATCCATTACACATTTGCACTATATCATCAGCCCGCCATGCACACAGACCAACGCTAACACTAAGAAAGAGTTAGCAAAAAATGAGTCAGATGATTATGCAAAGACATACCACAATGGCATGTGACAACCACTTAACATCTAGTAAGGCAATAAAGCAAGGCTAGAGTGTGGAAGTATTGCATCCACGCTTTTCATTTCCTCAATTGGAAGTTATTTGAAATACATTTCACTTGGGGTCAAGGACGGTTATACTAAAATGGAAGGGATACTTCCAACTTCTAAGGCTGTAACAAATAGTCTTTCTGCTATACCAGAATATTTCTTTCATGTAATGTCGATTCTAGAAGTACAACTGCGGAATTGGTATTATTGTACAAAATGAGCTCAAGAGACAACAAGATAAGACAGTAACATCTGCAATTAAAATGACACCAGAAATTCTCCAAAACTGTAGGCAAGTATACTGTCCTTAAATTGTGTTCTCGCAAAACAAAGGGAACAAAACTGGCAACATGTTCCCCTGACAGCCTGCCTGTTGCAGACAAATGTGAAGCCCAATTCAAGCCAAAATAATACTCCCTCCGTCCCGAATTAGTTGTCTTAGATTTGTCCAGATGCGGATGTATCTAGACACGTTTTAGTGTTAGGTACATCCATATCTAGACAAATCTAAGACAACCAATTTGGGATGGAGGTAATATCTTATAACTCAGTTCTAAAGCAGCTGACTGATTAAGCACAATATGTTATTACTCACATCTTTGAGGACAAAGTTGTCATGCAGGTCTGCACCAAAGGCTCTATGTCTGTAGCACTGAACTCATATTTCGTGGAGATGCTTTCAAGGTGATCAACAGCTATCCTCGACGCCATCTCATAACCTTCGGCAATCCTTATTGGGTGAATACCACGTTCCAGCAGCTTCTCAGCCTGCTCCAGAAGCGACCCAGCCAGGACCACAACCCCGGTGGTACCATCTCCAATGTCATAGTCTTGACTGCGGGACAACTCCACCATGAGCTTCGCAATCTGGTTGTCAACATCCATCAGCTCCAGGATCGTCGCCCCATCGTTGGCTGAAAATCCATGTGGAAACATGAGACAAATCAATTAAGTACGTAAGCACAATATAAATGAAGTGCTAAAAAAACAACCGGATCTCCAGATTCGCATAGGATGGGGGCACCTCGCCTCACTTCAGCATAACAGTTGCAGCAGTAAAACTAAGAGCACGCTCGTACCCACTAGATAGAGATAGCTACAGAAATGGCAACCTAGCATTTCCACGATACACAGTCTTCCCATCCGAGCAGAAACATGACGAAACCAACAAACTAGCCCTACAAATCGTACCATATCCTTCCCCAAGCAACAACATAACAGCACGAAAGCAAGGGGCATCCCACAAACAGCTAGATCTCACTGTCATAAGACTCACTGTGACACCTAACAGAAACCCTGATCCTCAAAGCACTGCCCTGCCACCGACGCCGAAGATCCAATGGCACGCGAAAACTTCCGGATCTCGTACCAGGCTAACCGGAAGGACCAGACCTAAAACTTGGAGAAAGCGAGAGGGAGCGGGTATTACTGATGGTGACGTCGCCGTCGGGGGATTGGAGCATCTTGTCCATGCCCTTGGGCCCGAGGGAGGTGCGGAGGATGCGCGCGACGGACTTGCCGGCGGCGATGTTGGCCTTCTGCGCGTCGAGCCCCTGCAGGCGCGACTTCTTCTCCTGCTCCCGGAGGATGATGAAGGGCCGGCCGTACTCGTCGAAGGCGAGCGCCATGGCGGCCGGAGCGCTGGCGCTGCCCCTCCCAGGTGCTTCCGGAAGGGCGGATCGGACGAGGACGAGGAGGGGTGCTGTGGTGGGAGGGAATGAGGCGGCGGTATGTTTCTGGGGGGAGGGAGGAGGCGCCGCGGGGGCGAGGGTTTGTGGTGCTTTCTTCTTCGTGCTCCCACTTGAGAACTTCTGGCGGCTTCACTCAGGCAAAACCCTGGCTGTGGTTTGGGCCGGGATGAGCACATGGGCCTGGCCATGATCATGATGTCTAGGGTTTCTGGTAAGCCCAAGTATTGGCCCATGTTCGATGAATCGCGCACCCTGCCCAACAGCGCGCGGCTACATTGGACCGGTCCATTTAGGATACTCTTCCGAACCATTTCTTTTCTTTGTTTTCTTTTTCTGTCATTTTTCTATTTTTTTGGATTTTATATTTTTCTAAAAAATGTTTTCCTTTTTACCTTTTTATATTTCTTATATAATTTACAGTTCCTGAATATTTCTTAATATTTTATAAATATTTTTGAAAAAATGAGATTTTTTTAGGGATATTCTATGAATTTAGAACACCTTTTAAAATATGATTTTTTTAATTCAAGAACACTTATCAAATCATGAACAATATTTGATATCCAGGATTTCTTTCCAATTCATTAACATTAATTAAAATCTAGAGCATTTATCGAAAATAGAAAAAATATTTTTAAAATCCATAGCATTTTCCAAAAAAATCGGGAACATTTTTGAGAAATTGAAAAAACAAATATGAGAACATTTATAAATTCACTCTAAAAATTGAGATTCAAAATACTTTTAAAAATACATGATTTTTTTTAAATCCCAAACAATATATTTGGAAAATTTTACAAATCTCGAACTATTTCGCATTTTGTGAACATTTTCCAAAACCAAAGCCTGTGTCGCGAGCCGAGCCAAACTGTGTGGCGAGGTGCACATTTGCTTTCTCCCGCGCCCGAAATCATTAACTAAGGTCACTCCCACCTTTCTAGGTTGCGCGCTCGAAATCACTTCTCGCAACCTGGGAATTTTCCTTTTTCCTAGATTCTTTTATTCAAAGTATTTTATCTCTCAAACCTTGCGTCCGAATCTCGAACCGTTTTCACTGTTGGATTCCTCGCGTTGAGATCTTCAAAACTAGATATTGCTGATAGGTTTCGACGAACTTTTTTTCACGAAAAATACCAAACTGAAAGCACTTTTTTTTACTTTCCAAGAGGCACACCCGTTCCTCCCCGCGGAAGCAAATCTGTGCCTCTACAAGAAGTAAATGTGTGCCTCTCACAAAAGATAAAAAAATAAAGACGTGTTTTGTTTCCTTTTCGAGAAGCACGGCCATGCCTCTCGCCGAAGCAAAAAAACACTATTTTTCCCTTTCCAAGAGGCACGACCTGGAAGAAAAAAAGTGTTTTTCACATAAAAAAGTTTTTCACAAAAAAATGGTCCAGTGACTAAGAAAAACCTGGAAAAAACCAAGAAGACGAAAAAACCCGAAAAAATCATCTAAAAGCCAAAAACACGTACAGAAAATTAAAATAAAAAACTAAAAACCGAAAGAAACGTCTAAAGCACGACACGTGGAGGCGGCTGAAAGCGCGAGGTGGCGCGCTCCTGTCCCACCAAAATGACCCTTGAGAGGGCTCTCCCGCGCCCTCTGTGTTTTAGCTGGAGCCTGGGCCGTGAAAAGGCTGCAGGGGTGCACGTTGCCTACATCCACCCCTCAAAATCTTTGCACTGTGTGTGCTAGCTCTTGCCAGAGTGTTTAACAGATAGTCACTCCAGCTCAGAAGAAAAAAAATAACAACAGACAGTTACTCCCTCCGTCCGAAAATACTTGTCATCAAAATAGATGAAAATGGATGTATCAAAAACTAAAATACATCTAGATGCATCTATTTCAATGACAAGTATTTCCGGACGGAGGGAGTACGAAAATGGATGTATCTAGAACTAAAATACATCTAGATGCATCTATTTCAATGACAAGTATTTCCGGACGGAGGGAGTACGAAAATGGATGTATCTAGAACTAAAATACATCTAGATGCATCTATTTCAATGACAAGTATTTCCGGACGGAGGGAGTACTAATCAGTGTCATGCTGCGACATGAGCAATCTGATGGCACAGTTATATGCAATCATTACTACACTACATGGTGCTCAAAAGTCCTAAATAAATCACAGCCTACCACACTAGACTAATCAGCCTCTCTCGACTGGCCGTCACAACGAGGTAAGGCCTAAGAAAAAAAATTCAAAAACATGGAGTTAAGTGAGCTAGTTAAAAGGCAACGATTCAGAAAGAAAAAAATATACAGCTTAGAATTCCTTTCAAGAACAGAAATAACTTCTAATATGCTTTCAAGTGTGCCAGACTCCATATGGATATGCAAAAATACCGTGAAGATATGCAGATTTACATTTACCATCTTACTGACCGTCCACACGGGTGCACTGACCACTGTCAAAAATGGTCGGAGTGAGGAAGAGGCCACTGAAAACATTGTTGAACTTGACCCGGGAACAGAGGCCATGACCATAAATGTCGTCTTGGCACGACCAGAAGCGGGCCAAACAAGGGATATTTGTCACTGGCACTTGACACTCTGAGTAATTTCCATCAAAATCTCTATCATGACGCTACATTTTGTCTCTACGTCGATCCCCTCGAAGTGAATTTTATTTGCCACAGACGACAGCCATTGGTGCGTAGGGCCGCATCAAGATAAAAAAAAATGGTTTAGCCATCTCCGTGTCAATCAGAATTTGGCCCACTTATGTCTGCGATTTTCTCGGATTTCCGGCGACGACCAGCCGCAGCGACGTCGGCCAACTTTAAGCCAACTCCAACCACCACCCCAAATGATCCGGCCACGTTCATTCAAGAATAAACGGATACAAAACGCGGCCTAATGCATGGGTGCAAACGGACAAATGTCTATATTTTCTTCGTTTTTGACTCATTTCTGGTCCAACTTTGGGCCACTGATCGAAACGTACACGCGGAAACGGGCGGGACGCGCGTCCTTGTTCCCCATGGCCCGTCCGTCGGGGACGCAACCCATTTTTCTCTTCCCCTGCCCTCCCTCCGTCCTTCGCCCGCCGCCCCTCGCCATCGCCGACACCCCGTCTGTACCACCCATTTTCCTGGCCGCGTCGCCTTCCTCCAAGGCTGTCTGAACCACGACCACGCCAATGCCATAGTCGGCCCATGCCCGTGTTTCGAAGGAGCTTTTTGCCGGCGTTCGTGATTCTTTGTTGCCGGTGGGAAAGAAGCTACGACCGCCGGCGCCGCCCATCGACTCCAACAACTACGGGCGCTGCATAGCAACAGCCCCTCCACTCCCCTCCCCCCTGCCCGCCAACACCCACCTTGCTTTGCTGCCTACGTGGGGAGCTCAAGGTGCTCTTTTCGGCCGCGTCTCCTGATGGGGAGCGAAGCATGAAAATCAAAAAGATCCTACATGATCTATCTAGGAGAAGCACATCAACGAGAGGGGAGAGTATGTCTATGTACCCTCGTAGACCGAAAGCGGGAGCGTATATAACGCGGTTGATGTAGTTGTACTCTTCGCGATCCGATCACGATCCAACCGATCTAATGCCAAACGGACGGCACCTCCGAGTTTAGCACACGTGCGGCTCGATGACATCTCCTCCTCCTTGATCCAGCAAAAGAAAGCGGAGAAGTAGATGGGATCATAACCAGCACGATGGCGTGGTGGTAGTGGAGCTAGTTCAGCAAGGCTTCACCAAGCGCTACTAGAACGAGGACGGAGGAACTATGGAGTAACGAGAGAGAGGGGCACGCAAGGGCTTGATGTGTCCTCTTGGGGCGCCCCCTCCCCTCTTTATATAGGTGAAGGGGCGTGAGGAACAGCCCCTCCAAGCCCTAGGCCGTAGCCAATGGGAGAGGACTTAGACTCCAAGTCCAATCCTATTCCTACTAGGACTCCTTTTTTCCCCTTCCCTAGCCACTCGGTCTTTTGAGGACTTGGTGCGCCTAGCCCAATAAGGCCAGGGCACCTCCCCTCAGCCCATGCCAGCTCTTGGGTCGTGGTGGGCCCTCTTGTGGACTTCCGGACCCCTCCGAAATTCCCCGGAACCTTCTGGAAGCTTCACGGTACAATATCAAAAAAATTGCACTTTTTTCCGGAACCCAAAATATTACTTCACATATATAAATCTTTACCTTTCGACTATTCCGAGACTCCTCGTGACATCCGGGGTCTCAATCGGGACTCCGAACAACATTTGGTTACCAATCATCAAATATCCCAATACTACTCCATCGTCAACGAACGTTAAGCGTGCGACCCTGCGGGTTCGGGAATCACGTAGTCATAACCGAGACACCTCTCCGGTCAATAACCAATAGCGGGACCTGGATGCCCATATTGATTCCTACATATTCCACGAAGATCTTTTATCGGTTTAACCATGATGTCAAGGATTCGGTTAATCCCGTATGCAATTCCCTTTGTCCGACGATATGTTACTTGCCCGAGATTCGATCGTCGATACCTCCATACCTAGTTCAATCTCGTTACCGGCAAGTCTCTTTACTCATTCCATAATACAAGATCTCGTGACTAACTCATTAGTCACATTGCTTGCAAGCTATTTAAGATGGTGTATTACCGAGAGGGCCTAGAGATATCTTTCCATCATACGGAGTGACAAATCCGAGTCTTAATCCATGCGACCATGCCAACCCAACAGATACCTTCAGAGATACTTGTAGAGCACCTTTATGATCACCAAGTTACGTAGTGACATTTGGATACACATTAAGTATTCCTCCGGTGTCAGGGAGTTACATGATCTCATGGTTTAAGGAACAAATACTTGACATGAAGAAAGCTATAGCAAATAAACTAAAGGATTTGATGCTAAGCTTACGGTTGGGTCTTGTCCATCACATCGTTCTCCTATTGATGTGATCCTGTTATTGCTACTTCTTTAGCTTGCGTTGATTTTACCCTTGAAGAGAAAGGGTGAACCAGCAAAGTAGAGATGAGTATTTCCCTTAGTTAAGAACCAAGATATCAATCCAGTAGGAGGCACAAGCAAGTCCCATAGATGCACCTGCACAAACTAACAAACACTTGCACACAACGTGAAAAGGGGTTGTCAATCCCTTCACAGTCACTAGCAAAAGTGAGATCTGATAGGGATAGGTATAAAAGATAAGTAAAAATGCAAAATAAAGTAAATATAAATAAAGTGCAGCAAGGTATTTTTGTATTTTTGGTTTTATAGGTCTAAAAATATATGATGAAAAATAGACCCCGGGGGGGGCATAGTTTTCATTAGAGGCTTCTTTCTTGACAAAATGCATACAGTGGGTAAACAAATTACTGTTGAGCAATTGATAGAAAAGCGCAAAGTTATGACGATATCCAAGGCAATGATCATTAATATAGGCATCACGTCCGTGACAAGTATACTGGCTCCTGTGCATCTACTATTATTACTCCACACATCGACCGCTATCCATCATGCATCTAGTGTATTAAGTTAACAAGAACGAAGTAACGCCTTAAGCAAGATGACATGATGTAGAGGGATAAACTCAAGCAATATGATATAAATCCCATCTTTTTATCCTTAATGGCAACAATACAAATATGTGCCTCGCTACCCCTACTGTCACTGGGTGAGGACACCGCAAGATTGAACCCATCACAAAGCACCTCTCCCACCGCAAGATCAATCTACTTGCCAAACCAAATCAATAGACCTGAGAGAAATACAAAGCTATCTTAATCATGCATAAAAGAGTTCAGAAAATACTCAAATAATATGCATAGATAACCTGATCATAAATCCACTATTCATCGGATCTCAACAAACGCACCGCAAAAGAAGATTACATCGGATAGAACTCCAAGAACATTGTATTGAAGATCAAAGACAGAGAATAAGCCATCTAACTACTAGCCATAGACCCGTAGGTCTGTGGTAAACTACTCACGCCACATCGGAAGGGCAGCAAGGTTAATGTAGAAGCCCTCCGTGATCGAATCCCCCTCCGGCGGAGTACCCAAAAAGGCCCCATGATGGGATCTCACGAGAACAGAAGGTTGCGGTGGGGAAAAGTATTTTTGGTGTGCCCTCTGATGTAAGGGGAATATTTGGGTATTTATAGAGCTGATATTAGGATTTGGAGAGCCATGGGGGCCCCACAAGCCTAGGGGGCGCGCCTCTAGGGCTTGTGGCCCCCTTGTGGGTCTTCTGGCCTCTTCCCGATGCTTTGTTGTTTTCTTCTGGTGGAAGAAAAATCATCGTAAACTTTTATTCCATTTGGACTCCTTTTGGTATTGATTTCTGTAGAAGACAAAAGCAAGGGAAAACGACAACTGGCATTGGGCACTAGGTTAATAGGTTAGTCCCAAAAAATGATATAAAATAGCATATTGATAATATAATAACATGGAACAATAAAAAATTATAGATACGTTGGATACGTATCAAGCATCCCCAAGCTTAATTCTTGCTCATCATCGAGTAGGTAAATTATAAAAATAGAATTTTTGATGTTGAATGCTACCTAACATGTTTATCATGTAATCTTTCTTATTGTGGATGAATATTCAGATCCATAAGATTCAAAAAAAAAGTTTAATGTTGACATAAAAACAATAATACTTCAAGCATACTAAATAAAGCAATCATGTCTTATCAAAATTATGGCTAAAGAAAGTTATCCCTACAAAATTGTATGGTCTTGTCATGCTCTATCTTCATCACACAAAGTATTTATCATGCAGAACCCCGATGGCAAGCCAAGCAATTGTTTCATACTTTTAATGTTCTCAATCTTTTTCAACTTTCACGCAATACATGAGCATGAGCCATGGATATAGCACTATAGGTGGAATAGAATATGGTGGAGGTTATGGAGATGACAAAAAGGGAGAAAGTCTCACATCAACTAGGCAAAATAATAGGCTATGGAGATGCCCATCAATAGATATCGATCCAAGTGAGTAGGGATTGCCATGCAACGGATGCACTAGAGCTATAAGTGTATGAAAGCTCAAAAGAAAAGTAAGTGGGTGTGCATCCAACTTGGTTGCTCACGAAGACCTAGGGCAATTTGAGGAAGCCCATCATTGGAATATACAAGCCAAGTGCTATAATGAAAAATTCCCACTAGTATATGAAAGTGACAAAATAGGAGACTCTTTATCATGAAGAACATGGTGATACTTTGAAGCACAAGTGTGGAAAAAGATAGTAAGATTGTCCCTTCTCTCTTTTCTCTCTTTTATTTTTTCTTGGGCTCTTTGGCCTCTTTTTTTTTACTTTTTTTATTTCGGGCTCTTTGGCCTCTCTCTTTTTAAGTCCAGAGTCTCATCTCTATTTATGGGAGAATCATAGTCTCCATCATCCTTTCCACACACGGGATAATGCTCTAATAATGATGATCATCACACTTTTATTTACTTACAACTCAAGAATTATAACTCGATACTAGAACAACTATATGACTCTATATGAATGCCTCATGCATACGAGAACAACAAGACAATGATGGTGTGTGTCATAATAAAAAGGAACGGTGGAAGTTGCATGGCAATATATCTCGGAATGGCTATGGAAATGTCATAATAGGTAGGTATTGTGGCAGGTTTGAGGAAGGTAAATGGTGGGTTTAATGCACCAGCGAAAGTTGTGCGGTACTATAGAGGCTAGCGATGGTGGAAGGATGAGAGTGCGTATAATCCATGGACTCAACATTAGTCATAAAGAACTCACATACTTATTACAAGAGTTTATTAACCATCGAAGCAAAATACTAATACGCATGCTCCTAGGGGATAGATTGGTAAGAAAAGACTATCGCTCGTTCCCAACCTCCACACGTAAGGAAGACAAACAAAAATAAATCATGCTCTAACTTCATCGCATAACGGTAGACCATACGTGCATGCTTTGGGAATCACAAACCTTAACACAAATATTCTTACTAATCCACAATTACTCACTACATGACTCTAATATCACCATCTTTATATCTCAAAACAAATGCAAGGAATCAAACTTCTCATATATTCAATGATCTTCATGAAAGTTTTATTATATCCCTCTTGAATACCATTCATATTAAGACTAAATTCATAACCTAAGCAAACTGCCATACTATTTTTGAGACTCTCAAAATAA
This sequence comes from Triticum aestivum, assembly GCF_018294505.1. Lineage (NCBI taxonomy): Eukaryota > Viridiplantae > Streptophyta > Magnoliopsida > Poales > Poaceae > Triticum > Triticum aestivum. The sequence continues at coordinate 498,262,443 of NC_057813.1, forward strand.
TATAAGTGAAGCGTGAGAGTTAATCAATTTCTACAAAATAAAACCACCGTCGTGCTCTAAAATGATATAAGTGAAGTACTAGAGCAACTGCCTAGCTCAAACGATATAACTGAAGCACATAGAGTATTCTAATAAATTCATGATTAATGTGTGTCCCTCTCAAAAGGTGTGTACATCAAGGATGATTGTGGAAAACTAAAAAGCAAAGACTCTTATAATACAATACACTCCAAGCAAAATACATATCATGTGGTGAATAAAAATATAGCCTCAAGTAATTTTACCGATGGATTGAAGAAGAAAGAGGGGATGCCATCCGGGGCATCCCCAAGCTTAGATGCTTGGGTGTCCTTGAATATTTCCCTGGGGTGCCTTGGGCATCCCCAAGCTTAGGCTCTTTCACTCCTTATTCTGTAGTTCATCAAAACTTTCCCCAAAACTCAACAGAAAACTCGTAAGCTCCGTTAGTATAATAAAACAAATCACCACTTTTGGTACTGTTGTGAACTGATACGTCTCCGTCGTATCTATAATTCTTGATTGTTCCATGCCAATATTATTCAAGTTTCATATACTTTCGGCAACTTTTTATATTATCTTTGGGACTAACATATTGATCCAGTGCCCAGTGCCAGTTCCTGTTTGTTGCATGTTTTATGTTTCGCAGAAACCCAATATCAAACGAAGTCCAAACGGGATAAAAACGGACAGAGCTTATTTTTGGAATATTTATGATTTTTGGGAAGTAAAATCAATGCGAGACGGTGCCCGAGGTGGCCACGAGGGTGGCCCGCGCGCCCACTTTAACTAGGCGCGCCCCTGACCCTCACGGGCCCCTCGTAAGGCGGTTGCTGCTCTTCTTTGGCCGCAAGAAAGCTAATTTTTGGAAAAATATCTGGCGAAGGTTTCAATCCAATCGGAGTTACGGATCTCCGGATATAAAAGAAACAGTGCCAGGGCAGAATATGAGAACGCAGAAACAGAGAGAGACAGAGAGATAAATCCAATCTCGGAGGGGCTCTCGCCCCTACCATGCCATGGGAGCCAAGGACCAGAGGAGAAACCCTTCTCCCATCTAGGGAGAAGGTCAAGGAAGAAGAAGAAGAAGGGGGGCCCTCTCCCCCTTGCTTTCGGTGGCGCCGGAGCGCTGCCGGGGGCCATCATCGTCACCGCGATCTTCACCAACACCTCCGCCATCTTCACCAACATCTCCATCACCTTACCCCATCTATATTCAGCGGTCCACTCTCCCGCAACCCGTTGTACCCTCTACTTGAACATGGTGCTTTATGCTTCATATTATTATCCAATGATGTGTTGCCATCCTATGATGTCTGAGTAGATTTTCGTTGTCCTACCGGTGATTGGTGAATTGCTATGATTGGTTTAATTTTCTTGTGGTTATGTTGCTGTCCTATTGTGCCCTCCGTGTCGTGCAAGCGTGAGGGGTTCCTGCTATAGGGTGTTGCAATATGTTCATGATTCGCTTATAGTGGGTTGCTTGAGTGACAGAAGCATAAACCCGAGTAAGGGGGTTGTGGCGTATGGGATAAAGGGGACTTGATGCTTTAATGCTATGGTTGGGTTTTACCTTAATGATCTTTAGTAGTTGTGGATGCTTGCTAGAGTTCCAATCATAAGTGCATATGATCCAAGAAGAGAAAGTATGTTAGCTTATGCCTCTCCCACATAAAACTTGTTGTCGGTCTATTGAAGTAGTCAATTGCTTAGGGACAATTTCACAACTCCTACCACCACTTTTCCACACTCGCTACATTTACTTTATTGCTTCTTTATCTAAACAGCCCCTAGCTTTTATTTACGCGCTCTTTATTATCTTCCAAACTATCCAACAACACCTACAAAGTACTTCCAGTTTCATACTTGTTCTAGGTAAAGCGAACCCTAAGCGTGCGTAGAGTTGTATCGGTGGTCGATAGAACTTGAGGGAATATTTGTTCTACCTTTAGCTCCTCGTTGGGTTCGACACTCTTACTTATCGAAAGAGGCTACAATTGATCCCCTATACTTGTGGGTTATCGTGAACTCATTCTAAATTTATAATGGTGTTATATATGTTGTATTCCGACTTCTCCATGGTTCATACCCCCCGATACTACTCATAGATTCATCAAAATAAGCAAACAACACATAGAAAACAGAATCAGTGAAAAACATAACAGTCTGCGAAGACCTGAATATTACTCATACTTATGTAACTTCAAAAATTATGAAAAATTAGGACAATGTAGGCTATTTGTATATCAATCTTGTGTAAAATATTCAGAACCAAAACATGTTCCTGTGAATTTTAACAATTCTTCCATTGGACGCAAAAGTTTTTGTTTTTCAGCAAAATCAAATCAATTATCACCATAGATCATCCCAAAGGTCTTACTTGGCTCAAACACTAAAACACTCAAACACAATCATTAAAAACAGAAAAGAAAAATATCGGGTTGTCTCCCAACAAGCGGTTTTCTTTAAAGCCTTTTAGCTAGGCGTTGATAATTTTAATGATGCTCACATGAAAGACAAAAAATTGAAGCACAAAGAGAGCAACATATAGCATGTGAAAAACACGTTTAAGTCCAACATACTTCCTATGCATAGGCATTTTATAGGGAAAAGATTTATCAAGACAAGCAAAAACTAGCATATGCAAGGAAGAAGAAGAAAACAATAGCAATCTCAACATGACGAGAGGTAATTTTGTAACATGAAAATTTCTACAACCATATTTCCCTCCCTCATAATAATTACATGTGGGATCATATTCAAATTCAACAATGTAGCTATCACATAGCATATTCTCTACATGATCCACATGCATGCAAAGTTGACACTCTTCCAATAAAGTGGGAATATCATCAAATAAAGTCATGACCTCTCCAAGCCCACTTTAATCAAAAATTTAATAAGATTAATCACACTCCAAAGTAGTGGGACCATTATTACCTAAAGTTGACACTCTTCCAAACCCACTTCATATTCATGACGAGGTGTAAATAAATTTTCAAGATCATAAGAAGAATCACACTAATCATGATCATTGCAATAAGTAGTGGACATATCAAAATTAGCAACCCCAAGCTTGGGGTTTTGCATATTATTAGCACAATTGACGTTAATAAAATTTATAATAACACCACCGCAATCATTCTTTTCATTCAAGGAGCTATCGTGAATCACTTCATAAATTTCCTCTTTTAGCACATCATCATAGGTTTTAGATTCACGAATTTCAAGCAAAACTTCATAAAGATAATATAGTGCACTCAACTCACTAGCAATTGGTTCATCATAAATGGATCTTTTAAAAAGATTAGCAAGTGGATGAGGATCCATAAGCTTTTTGTTTGTGATTTGGAATAAATATGCAATTATGCAAAGCGAACAAGCAAACAACCCAAGTAAGACATAAAGGCAAATGGGAAAAAGGAAAATATTTTTGTGTTTTTCTGAAAATGTTTTAGAAGTGGGGGAGATGAAAACGAGAGACAAATGGCAAATAGTGTAAGTGCAACAGATGAGAGTTTATGATAGGTACTTGGTAGGCTTGATGCAGAACCTCCCCGGCAACGACGCCAGAAATTCTTCCTGCTACTTCCTGAGCTTGCGTTGATTTTTCCCTGAAGAGGAAAGGGTGATGCATCAAAGTAGACATAAGTATTTCCCTCAATTAAGAACCGAGTCATCAATCCAGTAGGATGCACAAGCAAGTCTCCAGTAGATGCACCTATACAAACTAACAAACACTTGCACACAACGCGAAAAGGGGGTTGTCAATCCCTTCACTATCACTAGCAAAAGTGAGATCTGATAGAGATAGGTATAAAAGATAGGTAAAAGTGCAAAATAAAGTAAATATGAATAATTACAGCAAGGTATTTTTGTATTTTTGGTTTTATCGATCTGAAAATATATGATAATAAATAGACCCGGGGGCCATAGTTTTCACTGGAGGCTTCTCTCTTGAAAGAACGCATACGGTGGGTAAACAAATTACTGTTGAGCAATTGATAGAAAAGTGCAAAGTCATGAAGATATCCAACGCAATGATCATGAATATAGGCATCACGTCTGTGACAAAGTAGATCGTCTCCTGCCTGCATCTACTACTATTACTCCACACATCGACCGCTATCGAGCATGCATCTAGTGTATTAAGTTAACAAGAACGGAGTAATGCGTTAAGCAAGATAAAATGATGTAGAGGGATAAACTCAAGCAATATGATATAAACCCCATCTTTTTATCCTTAATGGCAACAATAAAAATACATGCGTCGCTACCCCTACTGTCACTGGGTGAGGACACCGCAAGATCGAACCCATCACAAAGCACCTCTCCCATTACAAGATAAATCAGTATAGTTGGCCAAACCAAATCAATAGATCCGAGAGAAATACAAAGCTATCTTAATCATGCATAAAAAAGTTCAAAAAAGACTCAAATAATATTCATAGATAATCTGATCATAAATCCACAATTCATCGGATCTCAACAAACGCACTGCAAAAGAAGATTACATCGGATATAACTCCAAGAATATCGATGAAAACATTGTATTGAAGACCAAAGAGAGAGAAGAAGCCATCTAGCTACTATCTATGTACCCGTAGGTTTGTGGTAAACTACTCACGCATCATAGGAAGGGTAACAAGGTTGGTGTAGAAGTGCCCTCCGTGATTGAATCCCCCTCCAGCGGAGTGCCGGAAAAGGCCCCAAGATGGGATCTCACGAGAACAGAAGCTTGCGGCGGGGAAAAGTATTCTTGGTGTGCCCTTTGACGTAAGGGAAATATTTGGGTATTTATAGAGCTGAGATTTGGGTTTGGACAGCCATGGGGGCCCACAAGCCTAGGGGGTGCGCCCCTAGGGCTTGTGGCCCCCTCGTGGGTCTTCTCTGGCCTCTTCCCGATGCTTTGTGGTTTTCTTCTTATCCAAGAAAAATCATCATATAGTTTTATTCCATTTGGACTCCGTTTGGTATTGATATTCTGTAGAAGATAAAAGCAAGGAAAAAATAACAACTAACATTGGGCACTAGGTTAATAGGTTAGTCCCAAAAAATGATATAAAATAGCATATTAATGCATATAAAACATCCAAGATTGATAATATAATAACATGGAACAATCAAAAATTATAGATACGTTGGAGACGTATCAAGCATCCCCAAGCTTAATTTCTGCTCGTCCTCGAGTAGGTAAATTATAAAAACAAATTTTTTGATGTGGAATGTTACTTTCATGTTTATCATGTAATCTTTCTTATTGCGGCATGAATATTCAGATCCACAAGATTCAAAACAAAAGTTTAATATTGACATAAAAACAATAATACTTCAAGCATACTAAATAAAGCAATCATATCTTCTGAAAATATTATGGCTAAAGAAATTTATCCCTACAAAATCATATAGTCTTGTCATGCTCTATCTTCATCACACAAAGTATTTATCATGGAGAACCCCAATGACAAGCCAAGCAATTGTTTCATACTTTTAATGTTCTCAAGCTTTTCCAACTTTCACGCAATACATGAGCATGAGCCATGAATATAGCACTATAGGTGGAATAGAATATGGTGGAGTTTGTGGGGAGAAGACAAAAAGGGAGAAAGCCTCACATCAACTAGGCAAATTAATAGGCTATGGAGATGCCCATCAAATGATATCGATGCAAGTGAGTAGGGATTGTCATGCAACGGATGCACTAGAGCTATAAGTGTATGAAAGCTCAAAAGTAAACTAAGTGGGTGTGCATCCAACTTGCTTGATCACAAAGACCTAGGGAAATTTGAGGAAGCCCATCATTGGAATATACAAAGCCAAGTTCTATAATGAAAAGTTCCCACTAGTATATAAAAGTGACAAAATAGGAGACTCTTTATCATGAAGAACATGGTGATACTTTGAAGCATAAGTGTGGAAAAAATAGTAACATTGTCCCGTCTCTCTTTTCTCCCTTTTATTTTTTCTTGGGCTCTTTGGCCTCTCTTTTTATTTATTTTTATTTTAGGATCTTTGGCCTCTTTTTTTATTTTTAAGTCCGGTGTCTCATCTCTACTTATGGGAGAATCATAGTCTCCATCATCCTTTCCTCACACGGGATAATGTTCTAATAATGATGATCATCACACTTTTATTTACTTACAACTCAAGAATTACAACTCGATACTAGAACAAATATATGACTCTATATGAATGCCTCAGCATATGAGAATAATACGACAATGATGGTGTGTTTCATAATAAAACGGAACGGTGGAAGTTGCATGGCAATATATATCGGAATGGCTATGGAAATGCCATAATAGGTAGGTATGGTGGAAGGTAAATGGTGGGTTTAATGCACCAGCGAAAGTTGCGCGGTACTAGAGAGGCTAACAATGGTGGAAGGATGAGAGTGCATATATTCCATGGACTCAACATTAGTCATAAAGAACTCACATACTTATTACAAAAGTATATTAACCATCGAAGCAACGTACTAATACGCATGCTCCTAGGGGGATAGAATGGTAAGAAAAGAGCATCTCTCGTCCCCAACCTCCACTCATAAGGAAGACAAACAAAAATAAATCATGCTCTAACTTCATCGCATAACGGTAGACCATACGTGCATGCTTTGGGAATCACAAACCTTAACACAAATATTCTTACTAATCCACAATTACTCACTTGCATGACTCTAATATCACCATCTTTATATCTCGAAACAAATGCAAGGAATCGAACTTCTCATATATTCAATGATCTTCATGAAAGTTTTTATTATATCCCTCTTGAATACCATTCATATTAAGACTAAATTCATATCATAGGCAAATTGCCATGCTATTTTTAAGACTCCCAGAATAATATAAGTGAAGCATGAGAGTTAATCAATTTCTACAATATAAAACCACTGTCATGCTATTTTTATCCATGAAAGTTATTTGAGTCTTTTGATATCTTATATGCATGATTACTTATAGCCTCGTATTTCTTCTTTGAATCTTTGGTTTAGTTAGGCCAACCAGATCGATTTTTCTTGCCATGGGAAGAGGTGCTTTGTGATGGGTTCGATCTTACGGTGCTTGATCCTAGTGATAGAAGGGGAACCGACACGTATGTATTGTTGCTATTAAGGATAACAAGATGGGGTCTATTTCTACATAAATAGATCTTGTCTACATCATGTCATCATTCTTATTACATTACTCCGTGTCTCCATGAACTTAATACACTTGATGCATGCTGGATAGTAGTCGATGTGTGGAGTAATAGTAGTAGATGCAGACAGGAGTCGGTCTACTTATCTTGGATGTGATGCCTATATAATGATCATTGCCTGGATATCGTCATTATTATTTGAAGTTCTATCAATTGCCCAATAGTAATTTGTTTACCCACCGTATGCTATTTTTCTTGAGAGAAGCCACTAGTGAAATCTACGGCCCCGGGTCTCTTCTTAATCATATTTGCCTTCGAGATATATTTTTATTTGCTTTTATTTTTAGATCTATTAATCCAAAAATACAAAAATACCTTGCTGCAATTTTTATTTATTTATTTTATCTCGCATTCCTGCGAGATCTATTTATCCAAACTACTACAATTTTACCTATCTTTTTACCCGTGAGGGATTGACAACCCCTCTCTTACATCGGGTTGCAAGTACTTGTTCTTTGTGTGCAGCTGCTATTTATGTGGTGTTGCGTGGTTCTCCTACTGGTTTGATTGGTCTCAACACTGAGGGAAATACCTACCGTTGTTGTGCTGCATCATCCCTTCCTCTTTGGGGAAATACCGATGTAGTTCAAGCCAACATCAAAAGGAATTTTTGGCGCCTTTGCCGAGGAAGCATCATCAACATCTACCAGGTTCCTAATCACAAATCTTATCTTCTTGCAATTTACATTATTTGCCATTTGCCTCTCGTTTTCCTCTCCCCCACTTCACAAAATTTTGCCGTTTTATTTGTCCTCTTTTTCGTTCGCCGTTTTTCTCGTCAGAACTGTTTTTAGTGCAATCTTGTTGCGTAGTCACGATGACTCAAGAGAACACCAAGTTGTGTGATTTCTCCAATACCAACAACAATAATTTTATTACCACTCCGATTGCTCATCCCGCCACTAGTGTGGAGTCATGTGATATTAATGCCGCTTTGTTGAATCTTGTTATGAAAGATCAATTTTTTGGTACTCCTAATGAGGATGCCGCGTCCCATCTTAACACATTCGTGGAATTATGTGATATGCAAAAGAAAAATATGTGGACAATGATATTGTGAAGTTGAAATTATTCCTGTTTTCTTTGTGAGATCGTGCAAAAAATTGGTTTTCTTCTTTGCCTCGCAATAGTATCGATTCTTGGGATAAGTGCAAAGATGCCTTTATTACTAAGTATTTTCCGCCCGTGAAAATTATTTCCCTTAGAACCCAGATCATGTATTTCAAGCAACTTGAACATGAGCATGTTGCATAATCTTGGGAAAGGATGAAATTTATGCTAAGGAATTGCCCAACTCATGGGTTAAATCTTTGGATGGTCATACAATTTTTTTACGTGGGATTGAATTTTGTTTCTAGAAATCTTTTAGATTCCACCGCGAGTGGTAATTTTATGGAAATTACTTTGGGTGAAGCTACTTAATTGCTAGACAATATTATGGCAAATTATTCACAATGGCATACAGAAAGAACTCCTACTAGTAAAAAAGTCAATTCAGTTGAAGAAATTTATTATTTGAGTGAAAAAGTTGATGCTCTTATGAAATTGGTTGCTAATAAAAGTGCCCCTATTGATTTTAATGAGGTTCATTTGTCTACTTTGATTGAGCAAAATAGTGATGCCATAGATGTGAATTTTGTCTCGCGAAACAATTTCAATAATAGTGCTTATAGAGGTAATTTTAATCCTAGGCCTTTTACTAGTAATTCCTCTAATAATTATGGCAATTCCTATGGTAATATTTGTTATGATAATAATAGGAACACCTCTGATCTTGAGAATAATATTAAAGAATTTATCAATACTCAAAAGGTTTTCAATGCTACAATAGAAGAAAAGCTGAATAAGATTGATGATATGTCTAGAAGTATTGATAGAATTCTCATGATGTAGAAAATCTCAAGATGAAATTTTTTTGTGCCTAAGGTAGAAGAATCAATTAAAGCTCTCTGTGTTTCTATGATGAAAGTAAGAAAAGAACCACTATGCTTAGAGCTAGAAGATAATTTTTAGAAAGAGCATTTTCTAGTGATTGCTTTCATAAAAGTGATGAAGATATTAAAATGATTGGTGTTTCTTCTATTGATTCTTTGTTTAGAAAATTTAAAATTGATGATAAAGGGACTGGAGAAGAGTCAACTTTAGTTAGAAGGTGTCCCGATAATACGGAGGGTGAAAATCTTGTTGAGAAAATTGATAAAAGTGGGTTTGAAGAGGTCAAAACTTTAACTAGTGATGTGCCCACTCTTTTGGATTACAAATACTTTAATTATGATAATTGCTCTTTGAGATTGTATTTCTTTGTTGCAATCCATGATAAATTCACCCCATGCTTATGAACAAAATTAAGCTTTTACTAAACATATTGTTGATGCCATGATGAAAGCTTTAGAAGAAAAATTGGAATTCGAGGTTTCAATTCCTAGAAAATTACATGATGAATGGGAACCTACTATCAAAGTCAAGATCAAAAATTATGAGTGTTTTTCTTTATGTGACTTTGGTGCTAGTATTTCTACAATTCCGAAATCTTTATGTGATGTGCTTGGTCTTACCGATATTGAAGAGTGTTCTCTAAATTTGCACTTGGCGGATTCTACTATTAAAAAACCTATGGGAAGAATTAATGATGTTCTTATTCTTGCAAATAGGAATTATGTGCACATAGATTTTATTATTCTTGATATCGATTGCAATCCATCTTGTCCAATTATTCTTGGTAGACCGTTTTTACATACTATTGGTGCCGTGATTGATATGAAAGAAGGCAATATTAAATTTCAATTACCACTAACGAAGGGTATGGAACACTTCCCTAGAACTAGAATTAAGCCACCATATGAATCAATCATGAGGGCAGTATGACGCCCCCGATTCAATCGTACACTAATCATACATGCAAATGTGTATGATCAAGATCATGGACTCACGGGAAGATATCACAACACAACTCTAGACACAAATTAAAAAAAATACAAGCTTTATATTACAAGCCAGGGGCCTCGAGGGCTCGAATACATAATCTCAAATACACAAGAGTCAGCGGAAGCAACAATCTGAGTACAGACATAAGTTAAACAAGTTTGCCTTAAGAAGGCTAGCACAAAAATAGCAACGATTGAAAAGGCAAGGCGTCCTGCTTGGGAGCCTCCTAACTACTCCTGGTCATTGGCGGCCTCCACGTAGTAGAAGGCACCCTCGGGGTAGTAGTAGTCGTCGGTGGTGACATCTGGCTCCTGGGCTCCATCATCTTGTTGCGTCATCCAAGAAGAATGGAAAAGGGGGAAAAGAGGGAGCAAAGAAACCGTGAGCACTCATCCAAAGTACTCGCAAGCAAGGATCGACACTACATATGCATCGGTATCAAAGAAATGGGTAGTAGTTGTGGACTGAACTGTAGAATGCCAGAAGAGAAGGGGAAAGCCAAGCCTATGGAAGACTAGCATCTTCAAGCATCTCCAAGCATCTTGCAGCAATCAAAAGAGTATAGAATAATAGTTTATATTTAACAAACATGTTGTAGAACTAATGCCCAGAGATCCTTTCCCGACTCCCTGCGAGAAAGCAATCCCGGAGCCATCATATCCATTTCTCATGCCTTGTCATCCAGTTCTAGTTGTATCGATCGGGATACAACTCCGAGCATCCGTTACCATGGGCCTAGCTATTTGAATAGATCAATCTTCCCTGCAGGGGTGCACCAACTTACCGAACACGCTCGATCAACTCCGGCCGGACACACCATCAGGTCATGACCGGCCTTGGCCGAGCAACACATCGTAGTCCTACCTAGGTTCAACAGAGAGGCCGGCATGCCGGTCTACATCCTAAATGTGAAGGGATCATGGGCCAATCATCCTTTGCAATCCTGCGCATTGCAAGGGCGGCCAGTGAGCAGTCCTGGCAACCTCCTTAAATAAGGCAGGTGCTTACGCAGTCCAACCCGGCGTGCGCTGCTCCATCGATGACGTCAGTGAGCTTACGGCTGATACATACAATCCAGAGTGCCCATACTCATTCCTGCGTGGTGGTTAGTGCGAAAAAGGCCAGAGGCCTACTCGGATCAAATATCCAAACCGTTAGTGTCTTGGTAGTGCGGTAACGATCAATGATCCATGATATGTGGTCCTGTCGCCCCGTCTCACGGACTTGCGACAAGGGCTAAGAATGCCCGGCCGCGCCGCGTGGAAAACTTGCGGGTATCCTCTATATCAACCCGACTTCACATAACTCGCGGGTACCCCTCGGGGCCGACCATTAACCCAAGGGCCGGCTTATTATCTTCCACTCAGGATACTTTGTGCATCAAAACACTTATTCTTTTGGCCGTCTAATGCCTTGTAATAGGCTAGTTTGAAAACAACGATCTGCCATGCCATCGTGCATGTTGATTTGCATAACACTTTTGAATCGCCAATCTGATGTTTGAAGATCTGGCACTTATGCTTTATAATATTATCAGATTATGCAGACCGTAGTTATCATATTTCTTCCACATAAGCAGATAACATGTACCCTGGTAGTTTTACCCCAGGGCAGGTCACAATGGCCCATATAAAATCCACTGGTGACTGTATCGTCCATAACCAGGGTGGGTTTATCAAAACCTCATATAATCATAGCAAAAATAAATATCATACCTGTGATACTTGTTCATACTACCGGCTTACCATGCCACATGCAGTAAGGGTAACAGCCCAAAGACTCAGAGCGCAGCGCTCTGTGCAATTTATTCATATTGTCGGCTTACAATGCCATAGGCAGCAAAGGGTAACATCCCAAAAACTTAAGAGTACAGAACTCCAAGCATATAATCATCACATACTGGCGACTTAATGTCCAAAGCCAGGCCAGGTTAGCAAAACACTGGATATTTTCAAATATGAATCATAAATATCAAGGCAACATGGCCCTAATCAATTTTCAACCATATATCAATATGGTACAAACAGAAATCGCAAAAAAGATTCAAAGTCAATATAAACTAGAAAAACAAGGCATTCAAAGGCTGCCAAGCCTCAGCATCAAGTTCTATTCAAGGTCCACACAGCCACTGAGTTACTCCTTAATTCAAACCTGTAAGCCGAGCCTCACATGACCAATCGCCGTTTTAACTTTGACAAGTTCAGGGTCTTTATAAGATTGGCTGTCAAGAGTACGGCGAGTCATTCCAAGATTACCTAGTCAGAGTGGCAAGCATATAAAGGCAGGATAACCCAAATTTTTGGTGAATACACCTGGCGTCCAAGCCTATTACCAGGGACAACAAAGCTCTGTTCATTTAACAAGGAGCCCCCAAGTAATATTTTGATCTAGGCGTACAAGCCGGACCAGTAGGGTAGTCATAGCTATGCTCAATGAGTAGGAAGCCCCCAAGTAATTTGCAAACAAGGAGTACAAGCTGGATCAAGAGGGTAGTCATAGCTATGCTCAATGAGTAGGAAGCCCCAAGTGACCTTATGAAGTGACAATAAAGACTCAGATTCTCAAAAATGAAACGACAGAGGCCTTGAATTATCAGGGATGCCGGCTTTATTATACTGATCATAATATATGCATTGGTAGAAGTATATACACCACAAGAGCCGGTGTCTCAAGTGTAATAAGGCCAAAGATGAGCAATATTCCACGGCCGGGGGGTCTCCTCCTCCAACGTGCGTGAGTCCTTGTGGTCTCGAACATCGATAAGGTAGTATGACCCGTTGTTCAGATTTTTGCTGACCACAAAGGGCCCTTCCCAAGGTGGGGATAGCTTGTGCATGTCAGTTTGATCGTGGATGAGCCGGAGCACCAAATCTCCTTCTCGAAAGGTCCCGATTTTAACCCGGCGGCTGTGATAACGACGCGGATCTTGTTGGTAAATCGATGAACGAGCCACTCATGCTCCTCATCCAAAAGGTCAAGAGCATCCTAACGTGCTTTCTCATTATCAGCTTCAACATAAGACGCCACACGGGGCGAGTCGTGACAGATGTCACTAGGGAGAACCGCCTCTGCACCATAAACCATAAAGAAAGGCGTGTAACCCGTAGATCTGTTGGGGGTAGTATTGATACTCCATAGCACTAAAGGAAACTCTTCCACCCAACAACCCGGTGTCCTCTGCAAAGGGACCATAAGCCAGGGTTTGATACCACTCAAGATTTCTTGATTGGCTCTCTCAGCTTGACCATTAGACTGGGGGTGAGCTACAGACAACACATCAAGACGAATATGCTCTTGTTGACAGAATTCTTTCATTGCACCCTTAGACATATTAGTACCATTATCAGTAATGATACTATGGGGGTATCCAAAACGAAAGATCACCTTTTTAATGAATTGAACCGCTGTTGCTGCATCACATTTGCCGACCGGCTCAGCATCAACCCACTTTGTAAATTTGTCAACAACCACCAGGAGGTGAGTATTTTTGTCCTTGGACCTTTGAAAAGGCCCCACCATATCCAGCCCCTAGACTGCAAACGACCAAGTAATTGGAATCATCCTCAATTCTTGAGCCGGCACATGAGCTCGTCTTGAAAATTTCTGACATCCATCACATTTACTCACCAAATATTCTGCATCAGCATGAGCCGTCAGCCAATAAAACCCATGAAGAAAAGCTTTAACAACAAGAGATTTAGAGCCGACATGATGACCGCAATCTCCTTCATGTATCTCTTTTAGAATTTCACGGTCGTCCTAAGGAGAGATGCATCGTTGAAACACCCCTGTAACACTGCATCGGTGTAGCTCGCCATTGACAATAGTCATTGACTTAGACCTCTGGGTTATTTCCCTGGCCAAAGTTTCATCATTAGGTAACTCACCCCGGGTCATATAAGCCAAATATGGAACAGTCAAATCCGGAATAACATGGAAAGCCGCCACCAACTGTGCCTCCGGGTCAGGAAATGCAAGATCCCCCCCCCCCCCCGTAGGCAATTTAACTGATGGATTATGAAAAATATCAAGGAAAACATGAGGGGGCACCGAATTACGTTGAGACCCCAGCCGGCTTAAAGCATCAATGAAAGCACAAGTGCTCCCTAGGTGGTTTTGGTAATTAATGTCAACATATCTCTTGTTGGACTAACACTTTTATCCAGTATATTTCAGATAAGTTCAACATTGGAGTGGCATGGACTAAAGGATGTGGGAACTCCTTCAAGATGCTAAGGACAAATGATTGGCTCAAGCTTCAAGCTCAAGACTCTTCATTTTACATTTCAGTGATCCAAGATCACATTGAGTCTATAGGAAAAGCCAATACTATAAAGGAGGGATGAGGTGTTGCTTAATGAGCCTCTTGCTTCATGTGCTTAGTGATATGCTCCAAAAAACCTCAACCACTTTCTCACATCCACATATGTCCTAAACCTAAAGTCAAACTCGGACCCACTGATTCTTTCTATCCGGCGCCACCGAGTTTTGATGTCTTAGCCACTACCACAAACCCTAAGCAAATCGGTCTCACCGATAGGGATCTCGGTCTCACCGAGATGGGATTGTAATCTCTCTGTGTATGTCCATTATCAAAATCGGTCTCATCGAGTTTGAGCAATCGGTACTACCGAGATTACAATGCAAACTTCCTGGTTGACTCATTACCAAAATCGGTCCCACTGAGTTTGATAATCGGTCCAACCAAGTTTGCCTGACCAACTCTCTGGTTAGCTAATTACCAAAATCGGTCCTACCGAGTTTGTGTAATCGGTCTCACCGAGATTACGTTATGCCCTAACCCTAACCGAATCGGTCCCACCGAGTTGCATTCGGGTCCCACCGAAAACCCTAACGGTCACATTATTTGCTAAATCGGTCTGACCGAGTTTAACGATTCGGTCCCACCGAGTTTGGTAAATTGTGTGCAACGGTTAGATTTTGTGTGGAGGCTATATATACCCCTCCACCTCCTCTTCATTCATGGAGAGAGCCATTAGAATAAACCTACACTTCCAACTTACCATTTCTGAGAGATAACTACCTACTCATGTGTTGAGGCCAAGATATTCCATTCCTGCCATATGAATCTTGATCTATAGCCTTCCCCAAGTTGCCTTCCACTCAAATCCTCTTTCCATCAGATCCAAATCCTATGAGAGAGAGTTGAGTGTTGGGGAGACTATCATTTGAAGCACAAGAGCAAGGAGTTCATCATCAATGCACCGTTTGTTACTTCTTGGAGAGTGGTGTCTCCTAGATTGGCTAGGTGTCACTTGGGAGACTCCGACAAGATTGTGGAGTTGAACCAAGGAGTTTGTAAGGGCAAGGAGATAGCCTACTTCGTGAAGATCTACCGCTAGTGAGGCAAGTCCTTCGTGGGCGACGGCCATGGTGGGATAGACAAGGTTGCTTCTTCATGGACCCTTCTTGGGTGGAGCCCTCCGTGGACTCGTGCAACCGTTACCCTTCATGGGTTGAAGTCTCCATCAACGTGGATGTATGATAGCACCACCTATCGGAACCACGCCAAAAACATCCGTGTCTCCAATTGCGTTTGAATCCTCCAAACCCTTCCCTTTACATTCTTGCAAGTTGTATGCTTTACTTTCCGCTGCTCATATACTCTTTGCATGCTTGCTTGCTATATGTGTTGGAAATATGCCCTAGAGGCAATAATAAAAGCATTATTATTATATTTCCTTGTTCATGATAATTGTCTTTTATTCATGCTATAACTGTATTATCCGAAAATCGTAATACACGTGTGAATACATAGACCATAACATGTCCCTAGTGAGCCTCTAGTTGACTAGCTCGTTGGTCAACAGATAGTCATGGTTTCCTGACTATGGACATCAGATGTCATTGACAATGGGATCACATCATTAGGAGAATGACGTGACGGACAAGACCCAATCTTAAGCATAGCACAAGATCGTGTAGTTCGTTTTGCTAGAGCTTTTTCAATGTCAAGTATCTCTTCCTTAGACCATGAGATCGTGTAACTCCCGGATACCGTAAGAGTGCATTGGTGTACCAAATGTCACAACGTAACTGGGTGACTATAAAGGTGCACTACAGGTATCTCCGAAAGTCTCTGTTGGGTTGACACGGATCGAGACTGGGATTTGTCACTCCGTATGACGGAGAGGTATCTCTGGGCCCACTCGGTAATGCATCATCACAATGAGCTCAAAGTGACCAAGTGTTTGATCAGGGGATCATGCATTGCGGTACAAGTAAAGTGACTTGCCGGTAACGAGACTGAACGAGGTATTGGGATACCGACGATCGAGTCTCGGGCATGTAACGTACCGATTGACAAAGGGAATTGCATACGGGGTTTGATCGAATCCTCGACATCGTGGTTCATCCGATGACAACATCGAGGAGCATGTGCGAGCCAACATGGGTATCCAGATCCTGCTGTTGGTTATTGACCTGAGGTCGTCTCGGTCATGTCTGCATGTCTCCCGAACCCGTAGGGTCTACACACTTAAGGTTCGGTGACGCTAGGGTTATCAGGAAGACAAGTATGTGATTACCGAATGTTGTTCGGAGTCCCGGATGAGATCCCGGATGTCACAAGGAGTTCCGGAATGGTCCGGAGGTAAAGATTTATATAAGGAAAGTGGTTAAACAGACACCGGAAAGTTTCGGTGGCATACCGGTATTGTACCGGGGCCACCGGAAGGGTTCCGGGGGTCCACCGGGTGGGGCCACCCCTCCCGGGGGGGCCACATGGGCTGTGTGGGAGAGGGAGCCAGCCCCTAGTGGGATGGGCGTGCCTCCCCACCTAGGCCCATGCGGCTAGGGCAAGGGGAGGGGAAACCCTAAAGGGGGCGCCCCCTAGCTTGGGGGGCAAGCCACCCTTTTTCCCTCTCCCCTTTGGCCGCCGCCCCCCTCTAGGGTTTCCCCTAGAGGGCCGGCCCCCTTGCCCCTCTCCTCCTATATATAGAGGGGTGAGGGGAGGGCTGCTACACACAACTCAAGGCGCAACCCCTCCCCTCCCCAACACCTCTCCTCCTCCGTACGTGCTTGGCGAAGCCCTGTCGGAGTACTTCTTTACCAACTACACCACGCCGTCGTGCTGCCGTTGGAGCTGCCTTCCTCAACCTCTCCTTCCTCCTTGCTGGATCAAGACGGAGGAGACATCATCCGTCCCATACGTGTGTTGAACGCGGAGGTGCTGTCCGTTCATCACTTGGTCATCGGTGATCCGAATCACGACGAGTACGACTCCATCATCAGCATCCCCTTGAACGCTTCCGCACTCGATCTACAAGTGGTATGTAGATGCAAACTCACTCCCTTGACTCGTTGCTTAGATGAACTCATAGATGGATCTTGGTGAAACCGTAGAAAAATTTTAATTTTCTGCAACGTTTCCCAACAGTGGCATCATGAGCCAGGTTTATGCGTAGTTCTCTTTGCACGAGTAGAACACAATTTTGTTGTGGGCGTAGATCTTGTCAACTTGCTTGCCACTACTAGTCTTATCTTGCTTCAGCGGTATTGTGGGATGAAGCGACCCGGACCAACCTTACACGTACGCTTACGTGAGACCGGTTCCACCGACTAACATGCACTAGTTGCATAAGGTGGCTGGCGGGTGTCTGTCTCTCCCACTTTAGTTGAAGCGGATTCAATGAAAAGGGTCCTTATGAAGGGTAAATAGAAGTTGACAAAATCACGTTGTGGTTATTCGTAGGTAAGAAAACGTTCTTGCTAGAACCCAATTCCAGCCACGTAAAAGATGCAACAACAATTAGAGGACGTCTAACTTGTTTTTGCAGCGATTGATCATGTGATGTGATATGGCCAGAAGTTGTGATGAATGATGAATTGTGATGTATGAGATCATGTTCTTTGTAATAGGATTCACGACTTGCATGTCGATGAGTATGACAATCGGCAGGAGCCATAGGAGTTGTCTTTATTTTTGTATGACCTGCGTGTCATTGAAGAACGCCATGTAACTTACTTTACTTTATTGCTAAACGCGTTATCCATAGAAGTAGAAGTAGTCGTTGGCATGACAACTTCATGAAGACACGATGATGGAGATCATGATGATGGAGATCATGGTGTCAAGCCAGTGACAAGATGATCATGGAGCCCCGAAGATGGAGATCAATGGAGCTGTATGATATTGGCCATATCATGTCACAACTATATAATTGCATGTGATGTTTATTATGTTTATGCATCTTGTTTACTTAGGACGACGGTAGTAAATAAGATGATCCCTTACAACAATTTCAAGAAGTGTTCTCCCCTAACTGTGCACCGTTGCTAAAGTTCGTCGCTTCTAAGCACCACGTGATGATCGGGTGTGATGGATTCTTACGTTCACATACAACAGGTGTAAGACAGTTTTACACAGCAAAACACTTAGGGTTAACTTGACGAGCCTAGCATGTACAGACATGGCCTCGGAACACGGAGACCGAAAGGTCGAACACGAGTCGTATGGAAGATACGATCAACATGAGAATGTTCACCGACGATGACTAGTCCGTCTCACGTGATGATCGGACACGGGCTAGTCGACTCGGATCGTGTAACACTTAGATGACTAGAGGGATGTCTAATCTGAGTGGGAGTTCATAATTTGATTATATGAACTTAATTATCATGAACTTAGTCTAAAACTTTTTGCATAATATGTCTTGTAGATCAAATGGCCAACGCTCATGTCAACATGAACTTCAACGCGTTCCTAGAGAAAACCAAGCTGAAAGATGATGGCAGCAACTATACGGACTGGGTCCGGAACCTGAGGATCATCCTCATAGCTGCCAGGAAACAATATGTCCTAGAAGGACCGCTAGGTGACGCTCCCGTCCCAGAGAACCAAGACATTATGAATGCTTGGCAGACTCGTGTTGATGATTACTCCCTCGTTCAGCGTGGCATGCTTTACAGCTTAGAACCGGGGCTCCAAAAGCGTTTTGAGCATCACGGAGCATATGAGATGTTCGAAGAGCTGAAACTAGTTTTCCAAGCTCACGCCCGGGTCGAGAGATATGAAGTCTCCGACAAGTTCTATAGTTGTAAGATGGAGGAAAATAGTTCTGTCAGTGAGCACATACTCAAAATGTCTGGGTTGCACAACCGCCTGTCCCAGCTGGACATTAACCTCCCGGATGAGGCGGTCATTGACAGAATCCTTCATTCGCTCCCACCAAGCTACAAGAGCTTCGTGATGAACTACAATATGCAGGGGATGGTGAAGACCATTCCTGAAGTATTTTCAATGCTGAAGTCAGCAGAGGTTGAAATCAAGAAAGAACATCAAGTGTTGATGGTCAATACGACCACTAAGTTCAAGAAGGGCAAGGGTAAGAAGAACTTCAAGAAAGACGGCAAGGAGATTGCCGCGCCCGGTAAGCCAGTTGCCGGGAAGAAGTCAAAGAATGGACCCAAGCCTAAGACTGAGTGCTTTTATTGCAAGGGGAAGGGTCACTGGAAGCGGAACTGCCCCAAATACTTAGCGGATAAGAAGGCCGGCAACACTAAAGGTATATTCGATATACATGTAATTGATGTGTACCTTACCAGTACTCGTAGTAACTCCTGGGTATTTGATACCGGTGCCATTGCTCATATTTGTAACTCACAGCAGGAGCTGCGGAATAAGCGGAGACTGGCGAAGGACGAGGTGACGATGCGCGTCGGGAATGGTTCCAGAGTCGATGTGATCGCCGTCGGCACGCTACCTCTACATTTACCTACGGGATTAGTTTTGAACCTTAATAATTGTTATTTGGTGCCAAGTTTGAGCATGAACATTGTATCTGGATCTCGTTTAATATGAGATGGCTACTCATTTAAGTCCGAGAATAATGGTTGTTCTATTTATATGAGAGATATGTTCTATGGTCATGCTCCGATGGTCAATGGTTTATTCTTAATGAATCTCGAACGTAGTGTTACACATATTCATAGCGTGAATACCAAAAGATGTAAAGTTGATAACGATAGTCCCACATACTTGTGGCACTGCCGCCTTGGTCACATTGGTGTCAAGCGCATGAAGAAGCTCCATGCTGATGGACTTTTAGAGTCTCTTGATTA
The DNA here is from genome assembly GCF_018294505.1 of Triticum aestivum. Classification (NCBI taxonomy): domain Eukaryota; kingdom Viridiplantae; phylum Streptophyta; class Magnoliopsida; order Poales; family Poaceae; genus Triticum; species Triticum aestivum. The sequence goes on from NC_057813.1 coordinate 498,282,672, forward strand.
TGAATCATTTGACACATGCGAACCATGCCTCATGGGCAAGATGACCAAGACTCCGTTCTCCGGAACAATGGAGCGAGCAACCAACTTGTTGGAAATCATACATACCGATGTGTGCGGTCCAATGAGTGTTGAGGCTCGCGGAGGATATCGTTATGTTCTCACTCTCACAAATGACTTGAGTAGATATGGGTATGTCTACTTGATGAAACACAAGTCTGAGACCTTTGAAAAGTTCAAGGAATTTCAGAATGAAGTAGAGAATCAACGTGACCGAAAGATAAAATTCTTACGATCAGATCGTGGAGGAGAATACTTAAGTCACGAATTTGGTACACACTTAAGGAAATGTGGAATCGTTTCACAACTCACGCCGCCTGGAACACCTCAGCGTAACGGTGTGTCCGAACGTTGTAATCGCACTCTATTGGATATGGTGCGGTCTATGATGTCTCTTACCGATTTACCGCTATCATTTTGGGGATACGCTCTAGAGACAGCTACATTCACTTTAAATAGGGCACCATCTAAATCCGTTGAGACGACACCGTATGAATTGTGGTTTGGGAAGAAACCTAAGCTGTCGTTTCTAAAAGTTTGGGGATGCAATGCTTATGTCAAGAAACTTCAACCTGAAAAGCTTGAACCCAAGTCGGAAAAATGTGTCTTCATAGGATACCCTAAAGAAACCATTGGGTATACCTTCTACTTAAGATCCGAGGGCAAGATCTTTGTTGCCAAGAACGGATCCTTTCTGGAAAAAGAGTTTCTCTCGAAAGAAGTAAGTGGGAGGAAAGTAGAACTCGATGAAGTACTACCTCTTGAACGGGAAAGTAGTGCAGCTCAAGAAAATGTTCCTGTGATGCCTACACCAACTGAAGAGGAAAATAATGATGATGATCAAGGTACTTCGGATCAAGTTGCTACTGAACTTCGTAGGTCCACAAGGACACGTTCCGCACCAGAGTGGTACGGCAACCCTGTCCTGGAAATCATGTTGTTAGACAACGGTGAACCTTCGAACTATGAAGAAGCGATGGCGGGCCTAGATTCCAACAAATGGCTAGAATCCATGAAATCCGAGATAGAATCCATGTATGAAAACAAAGTATGGACTTTGACTGACTTGCCCGATGATCGGCAAGCGATAGAAAACAAATGGATCTTTAAGAAGAAGACGGACGCAGATGGTAATGTCACCATCTATAAAGCTCGACTTGTCGCTAAGGGTTATCGGCAAGTTCAAGGGATCGACTATGATGAGACTTTCTCTCCCGTAGCGAAGCTTAAGTCCGTCCGAATCATGTTAGCAATTGCCGCATACTATGATTATGAGATATGGCAGATGGACGTCAAAACGGCATTCCTTAACGGGCATCTTAAGGAAGAACTGTATATGATGCAGCCGGAGGGTTTTGTCGATCCTAAGAATGCTAACAAAGTATGCAAGCTCCAGCAATCCATTTATGGGCTGGTGCAAGCATCTCGGAGTTGGAACATTCGTTTTGATGAGATGATCAAAGCGTTTGGGTTTATGCAGACTTATGGAGAAGCCTGCGTTTACAAGAAAGTGAGTGGGAGCTCTGTAGCATTTCTCATATTATATGTAGATGACATACTCCTGATGGGAAATGATATAGAATTCTTGGACAGCATTAAGGCCTACTTGAATAAGTGTTTTTCAATGAAGGACCTTGGAGAAGCTGCTTATATATTAGGCATCAAGATCTATAGAAATAGATCGAGACGCCTCATAGGTCTTTCACAAAGCACATACCTTGATAAGATTTTGAAGAAGTTCAAAATGGATCAGTCTAAGAAGGGGTTCTTGCCTGTATTGCAAGGTGTGAGATTGAGCTCGGCTCAATGCCCGACCACGGCAAAAGATAAAGAAGAGATGAGCGTCATCCCCTATGCTTCAGCCATAGGATCTATTATGTATGCCATGCTGTGTACCAGACCTGATGTAAACCTTGCCGTAAGTTTGGTAGGAAGATACCAAAGTAATCCCGGCAAGGAACACTGGACAGCGGTCAAGAATATCCTAAAGTACCTCAAAAGGATGAAGGACATGTTTCTCGTTTATGGAGGTGACAAAGAGCTCGTCGTAAAGGGTTACGTCGACGCTAGCTTCGACACAGATCTGGATGACTCTAAGTCACAAACCGGATACGTGTATATGTTGAATGGTGGAGCAATAAGCTGGTGCAGCTGCAAGCAGAGCGTCGTGGCGGGATCTTCATGTGAAGCGGAATACATGGCAGCCTCGGAGGCAGCGCATGAAGCAATCTGGGTGAAGGAGTTCATCACCGACCTAGGAGTCATATCCAATGCGTCGGGGCCGATCAAACTCTTCTGTGACAACACTGGAGCTATTGCCCTTGCCAAGGAGCCTAGGTTTCACAAGAAGACCAGGCACATCAAGCGTCGTTTCAACTCCATCCGTGAAAATGTTCAAGATGGAGACATAGATATTTGCAAAGTACATACGGATCTGAATGTAGCAGATCCGCTGACTAAACCTCTCTTGCGAGCAAAACATGATCAACACCAGAACTCTATGGGTGTTCGATTCATCACAATGTAACTGGATTATTGACTCTAGTGCAAGTGGGAGACTGTTGGAAATATGCCCTAGAGGCAATAATAAAAGCATTATTATTATATTTCCTTGTTCATGATAATTGTCTTTTATTCATGCTATAACTGTATTATCCGGAAATCGTAATACACGTGTGAATACATAGACCATAACATGTCCCTAGTGAGCCTCTAGTTGACTAGCTCGGTGGTCAACAGATAGTCGTGGTTTCCTGACTATGGACATCAGATGTCATTGACAACTGGATCACGTCATTAGGAGAATGACGTGATGGACAAGACCCAATCTTAAGCATAGCACAAGATCGTGTAGTTCGTTTTGCTAGAGCTTTTTCAATGTCAAGTATCTCTTCCTTAGACCATGAGATCGTGTAACTCCCGGATACCGTAAGAGTGCTTTGGGTGTACCAAACGTCACAACGTAACTGGGTGACTATAAAGGTGCACTACAGGTATCTCCGAAAGTCTCTGTTGGGTTGACACGGATCGAGACTGGGATTTGTCACTCCGTATGACGGAGAGGTATCTCTGGGCCCACTCGGTAATGCATCATCACAATGAGCTCAAAGTGACCAAGTGTTTGATCACGGGATCATGCATTGCGGTACGAGTAAAGTGACTTGCCGGTAACGAGACTGAACGAGGTATTGGGATACCGACGATCGAGTCTCGGGCATGTAACGTACCGATTGACAAAGGGAATTGCATACGGGGTTTGATCGAATCCTCGACATCGTGGTTCATCCGATGACAACATCGAGGAGCATGTGGGAGCCAACATGGGTATCCAGATCCTGCTGTTGGTTATTGACCTGAGGTCATCTCGGTCATGTCTGCATGTCTCCCGAACCCGTAGGGTCTACACACTTAAGGTTCGGTGACGCTAGGGTTATCAGGAAGACAAGTATGTGATTACCGAATGTTGTTCGGAGTCCCGGATGAGACCCCGGACATCACGAGGAGTTCCGGAATGGTCCGGAGGTAAAGATTTATATAAGGAAAGTGGTTAAACAGACACCGGAAAGTTTCGGTGGCATACCGGTATTGTACCGGGGCCACCGGAAGGGTTCCGGGGGTCCACCGGGTGGGGCCACCCCTCCCAGGGGGGCCACATGGGCTGTGTGGGAGAGGGAGCCAGCCCCTAGTGGGCTGGGCGCGCCTCCCCACCTAGGCCCATGCGGCTAGGGCAAGGGGAGGGGAAACCCTAAAGGGGGCGCCCCCCTAGCTTGGGGGGCAAGCCACCCTTTTTCCCTCTCCCCTTTGGCCGCCGCCCCCCCTCTAGGGTTTCCCCTAGAGGGCCAGCCCCCTTGCCCCTCTCCTCCTATATATAGAGGGGTGAGGGGAGGGCTGCTACACACAACTCAAGGCGCAGCCCCTGCCCTCCCCAACACCTCTCCTCCTCCGTACGTGCTTGGCGAAGCCCTGTCGGAGTACTTCTGTACCAACTACACCACGCCGTCGTGCTGCCGTTGGAGCTGCCTTCCTCAACCTCTCCTTCCTCCTTGCTGGATCAAGACGGAGGAGACGTCGTCCGTCCCGTACATGTGTTGAACGCGGAGGTGCTGTCCGTTCAGCACTTGGTCATCGGTGATCCGAATCACGACGAGTACGACTCCATCATCACCATCCCCTTGAACGCTTCCGCACTCGATCTACAAGTGGTATGTAGATGCAAACTCACTCCCTTGACTCGTTGCTTAGATGAACTCATAGATGGATCTTGGTGAAACCGTAGAAATTTTTTAATTTTCTGCAATGTTCCCCAACAATATGTTGTGAATGTTAAACTTGTGCCTAAACTCCACTCAAATTTAAGAAAAAGCTAAAAACTGCAACTCTGGTACTCAGTGTCTAATCACCCCCCTCTAGACACCTCTTCTCAAGGTCCTACAAGTGGTATCAGAGCATTGGTCTCCATTGCCTTGGTTTAATCACCATTGGAGGAAGATGGATGAGTCTTGTCGGTGTCAAAACCGGCGGATCTCAGGTAGGGGGTCCCGAACTGTGCGTCTAGGCGGATGGTAATAGGAGACAAGGGACACGATGTTTTACCCAGGTTCGGGCCCTCTTGATGGAGGTAAAACCCTACGTCCTGTTTGATTAATATTGATGATGTGTGTTACAAGAGTAGATCTACCACGAGATCAAGGAGGCTAAACCCTAGAAGCTAGCCTATGGTATGATTGTTGTTCATCCTACGGACTAAAGCCATCCGGTTTATATAGACACCGGAGAGGGCTAGGGTTACACAGAGTCAGTTACAATGGTAGGAGATCTACATATCCGTATCGCCAAGCTTGCCTTCCACGCCAAGGAAAGTCCCATCCGGACACGGGACGAAGTCTTCAATCTTGTATCTTCATAGTCTTGGAGTCCGTCCCATGATGATAGTTCGGCTATCCGGACACCCCCTAGTCCAGGACTCCCTCAGTAGCCCCTGAACCAGGCTTCAATGACGATGAGTCCGGCGCGCATATTGTCTTCGGCATTGCAAGGCGGGTTCCTCCTCCGAATAATTTATAGAAGATTGTGAACACCAGGATAGTGTCCGGCTCTGCAAAATAAATTCCACGTACCACCGTAGAGAGAATAATATTACACAAGTTCAATCTGCTGACGTATTTTGTGGCGTGATGTCACACCACTACCAAGCCTTTACTAGAATTGTTTTTATCGTACCACCTCAGCGCGTTTAGCGAAGCGGTTTCCTTGGCACGTCTTGTCGAAGCAGCGATCGTGTTCCCCTTATTCCGGGATTCCCATCAATACGGGCGTGGGTAACCCAACCGCGCCATTGATTGCGGCGCTTGGGAGATAAGCGAGTTTTATCAGGCTGGTGGGGACACATGTTTTTGTCCGCCCATATAAGGGGATAAAGATCCAACCTTTTTACCTGCGCCCTCTTCCTCCTTGGCTTATCCATCTCCGCGAACTCGAGCTCCAGCGCCCAAGTCCGCACATCTCACCTCAACCTTCTCCAACTATGTCCGGAGCGGGAGGCAAGTGGATGGCCTCCTCCGTCACGGAGGGGCACATCCAGAAGTTGCGCAGCACCGGATATTTGTCCAGCAACATCGCGCACCGGCTCCCCAACGAGGGAGAGCTCATCCCCACCCCTAGGCCCCATGAGAGGGTAGTATTTCTTCCCCATTTCCTCCGCGGATTGGGCTTCCCACTCCATCCCTTTGTCCGGGGGCTCATGTTCTACTACGGCCTGGATTTCCATGATCTGGCCTCAAATTTCATCCTCAACATCTCGGTGTTCATTGTCGTGTGTGAGGCCTTCCTCTGCATCCAGCCCCACTTCGGCTTGTGGCTCAAGACCTTCAGTATCAAGCCGAAGGTTGTGAAGGGTAGTCAAGCGGAGTGCGGAGGCGCCATGGTGGGCAGGATGTCCCACGTTACTTGGCTTGAGGGCACTTTCGTGGAAACCATTAAGGGGTGGCAATCGGGGTGGTTCTACATCACCGAGCCGCGTGACCCTGAATGGGTAGCGGCCCCCGAATTTAGATCTGGCATCCCCACACGGCTCACCTCCTGGAAAGAGAGCGGCCGGACATGGGGTGATTCGAAGGAGCTGACTGGACTCCAAGCCTGCATCCAAAAGCTACTGGACAAGAAGCTCAAGCTTGTCAACGTAGTCCAGGTCATGCTCATCCGCCGTATTCTCCCGTGCCAACGACGGGGCTTCAATATGTGGGAGTTCGATCTGGCGCAGCACCAGACTTTGAGCGGGCTCTTCGATACTACATACGAAGATGTCTAGAAGGTGCTGTTTAAGGGTGCTGAGGCCCCTGCATCCGCTACCGAAGATCGCGGATTCAGCTCGCAGCGTCCAGCTGACGAGGTAAGCGATTTTGCCCTTTACGGGACGTTTGTTTTCCATAGTTTGACTCTATGCGGGATCTAAACTCCCTCTCCTTTGACAGGACTGGCTGGAGAAGGCCGAACAAACTATCTGTCCGGCCCCATTACTAGAGGACCCAGCGGACGCCCGCTTAACGGGGCTGCTGGCTCCAGCACCCCACGTGGTGCCGGAGAAGAAGGCCAAGAAGAAGGCCACAAGCACTCGGAAGAGTTCCCGTTTTCAGGTGTTATCGGATGATGACTCCGAGGCAGACTCCTCCTACAAAGGCGAGGAGGAGAAGAAGAAAGCCTCTCCCCCAGCGGGGGGAGGGAAGAAGAGGAAGGCCTCCCCAACGAGGGAGGCCGAAGGGTCCAAGAAGGGAAGGACTCTTCCCTCGGACTGCTCTGCCAACGCCGGCGACGACGACGAGGATTGGCCCCCAAGGGCCAAGCCCCTGGCGAGATCGTAAGTATCCGGACTCCCGAATGACTTCATGGTTTTTCTTTTCGCCACATAATGTCTTTCTAATGCCGCGTACAACCCTGCAGTCCGCCCAAGGATGATCTTCACACTTCGTCGAGCGGGTCCTTAGGTGCGTCGGATATGGATTCTCTTTCGACCGCCTCCACCCCCCGTGATGCGGACAATGCCGAGGTGGGATCCCGGGAAGGGACCCACCAGGAGGAGGAGGCCCCGGAGGTGTCGCAGAACAACCTCCCGGACTTTGCACCGGACTCGGCCCCGGAACCCATAATGGCTCCGGAGTCCGGCGGGCGGCCCCTTTGTAAGAAGGGCAAGACCATGACGCCGGCAGCCTCCGTCCAACCGGAGGCACTGGATAGCTTGCTGGAGGCGCTCAATGGCGCCTCCATCAAAGAGGAACACCGCACTGTTATGAGTGCGGTGATTCAGAAGGTTCAGCTTGCCAAGAGCGGGCTGACCGCAGCCTGCAGTAGCCTTCTAACAGGCTTTGAGGTAAGAATTTCGATATATCTAAAATAGTACCGCATAGACAGTAGCCCCTGATGCTCGGTTCGGTGTTCGGAAAGAAAAGCCGGACTGAAGATCTAAAAAGATATACACAGGAGTCATAAAAAATATGTCAATATGGGATTGCAGGCTGTGCTGCTGACCTCTGCCGCACTGACTGCGGAGGTCAATACTTTGAAGCAAAGCCTCGAGCGGTCCGAGAACAAGCTTGGCCGTGCCAAGAAGCAGCTCGAGGACAATGAAGGTGAGTAACACCTTATTAAAAATGTACCTTACAGAAAAGGATTTTGGTTGCAAGAAGAATGACAAGGATAACGTGGGTATTGCAGGGGCCACAAGTGAGGTGGCGGCCCTGAAGGAGGCGGTGTCCGCGGCCGAACGTAATGCGTCCACGGAACGCACCAAGCGAGAGAGGCAGGAGGCGCGGGTGGCGGAGGTACGGCAAGAGCTCCAGGCTCTCATGGAAAAACATGAGAGTTTGGAGCGTGACTCGAAGACTCGAGAGTCCGAGCTTGCAACGGCTCTTGAGAGTGCCAAAGCCGCTAAGGCAGAAGCCTATAAGGCCCTCCAGGAAGTCGAGGCGTTGAAGAAAATAGCGGCGGGTAAGGCATTTTTCATGCAAAGTAACCATGTGAGTGTGAATTACCTATCACTTACCCGAATTTGGAGCTCTCCAGGAGCGTTCGCAGATCTGCCCCGCAGCGTGTCCGATGCTGCCGCTTTCTACAGGGCCGAGGAGGGGAGCTCGACGGAGAAGGTCTTCTCGTCTTAGTATGCTGAGGCCGGACATCCGGTGCCCCTTAGCGACCAGCTGAAGCAGCTGGTCGAGCTCCACAAGGTGGCCGAACAGGCCATGAAGGGCCTCATAGTTCGGTTATGGCCTAAGGAGGCCATGCCTGGGAGCTACTTCGGCCTGGTGCGGCGGCTGGTGGATGCGTGTCCATGGGTTGAAGTCATCAAGCACTCCGGCTGTATTGAAGGTGCCCGTCGGGCCCTTGCCCGCGCAAAGGTGCACTGGGGCAAGATGGATGCTCAGAAGCTTGTGACGGACATGCCACCGCAGGGCAAGGAGCATCGCACGCTCGAGATGTATTATAAGAGTGTCCTGAAGGGTGACCGCATTATTGCGGGTGAGTGCTCCAAAGATGTAATATTTGAGTAGACTCGCATTTTGTTATCCTGTGCGCTGAAAACTTAGTTCATATGCGCTAAGCAACACTTGTTAATTTAAAATATTACCTTCTGTGTGACTGTTTATCAAATCTGAGAGATGGCAAGTCGTCGGCTTCAGCCCCCATGCCACGAGTGCTGGGGTGTTCGGGATAAATTTGAGCATTCTTGTTCCCATTTTTGGGTCCATCTAGGGAGGCGCTCAACACAATGAACAAGGCAACCAGACTTATAATGCTTGAACACTCTCACTTAGCCATAGAATTCTATAATTTTAAATTTCGGTGAAGCCCCTAGTATTCGGAAGGCCAAATTTGGGGCGCTATCCACGCCTGGGCCGGACAAAGCCGGCTCCTCACTCTAAGCGGCATAAGTCTTTAGGGACTCGCAAAAAACCTCTCGAACAGTGACCAGCTCTCGCCTCATCATGACGGTTAGTTTTAGCTTTCTCCACTGAGGCGCTCGCCCAGCTCAACTGGGGCGCAATCGTAGTGGTTCTCCCAGTGCTACCTTAGCCGATACAACGGAACGTAAGGTACCAAAACATGGGAGCCGGGTAAACCCAACTATTGACCCAAGACATGATTCGGAGCCAATGCATATAATGCTATAAGTTCGGGGTGCCGCACTTGTGAAAGTGTTCGGACTTATCACACCATGATGCGGGAAACATAAGCCCCTGGTGTATTTAGCCGTACCAAAATGTACGGATGCAACATGTCATAAATGAACATATGTATAAGAAAGAAATGCAATTGGAAGCAAAAAGGTGCTGCATTACTTATTCAAGAAAAACTGCTGTGAATGCAGAATGATACAAATGGTGCGATAAGCAAGGGATGGGACTATTAAACATGTCCCCCTCCAGGGGTAGGCTGCGGAATGGTGTATAAAATAGATTTAATGCTCGTAATGGAGACCACCTGGATATTCGTTGTAGCCTTTCTCTTTCCCTGGCTGTTGTATCGTGAGTTCGGTAGGTCTGCTGCCGGACAGGGCCTCTGACGAACGGAGTCCTGTGGGTAAAAATAAAAAGGAAAAAGAAAAAAAGAACGACACACTTGAGAGCCCCTGGTGTGGTTGAGCCGCATTCTGGGCCTATCGTGGTCGTGCCCCTCTCCCATGCCCATGGTATCTTCAGAGCGTAATGGTGTACGCGAAGGACCTGTCTTGACATTTTGCAGGGGCTGGGGTTGGGGCCGCACTGCTACGCGTGCTCGGAACGTGCCAGGTGATCTTGTTGTAGGTTACTCCGGGTGCGCTTAGCCGTGTCCGGCCGCTTAACGGCCGGACTCGAGAATTGCCTTAAGAGGCTGCACTGTACTTCTGCCGCGAGAGCCGCTGTATGTTCCTCTGTTTGGAGAGAGTGTTCAGTGTTTCCGTTGACCGTAATGACTCCTCGAGGGCCTGGCATCTTGAGCTTGAGGTATGCATAGTGCGGCACCGCGTTGAACTTTGCAAACGCGGTACGTCCGAGCAGAGCATGATAGCCGCTGCGGAACGGGACTATGTCGAAGATTAACTCCTCGCTTCGGAAGTTATCCGGGGATCCGAAGACCACTTCCAGTGTAACTGAGCCTGTACAATTGGCTTCTACACCTGGTATGACGCCTTTAAAGGTTTTCTTGGTTGGTTTAATCCTTGAGGGGTCTATGCCCATTTTGCGCACTGTATCCTGATAAAGCAGGTTCAGGCTGCTGCCGCCGTCCATCAGGACTCTGGTGAGGTGAAATCCATCGACGATTGGGTCTAAAACCAATGCGGCGAATCCGCCGTGGCGGATGCTGGTGGGGTGGTCCCTTCGGTCAAAAGTGATCGGGCAGGAGGACCATGGATTGAACTTCGGGGCAACTGGCTCCATCGTGTATACATCCTTGAGTGCACGCTTCCGCTCCCTTTTGGGTATGTGTGTTGCGTATATCATGTTCACCGTCCGCACTTGTGGGGGGAAACCCTTCTGTCCTCTATTGTTCGGCGGTCGGGTCTCTTCCTCGTCATCGATGTGCAGCCCCTTGTCATTGTTTTCAGTAATTAACTTGCCTGTCTGCTTGAATACCCAACAGTCCCTGTTGGTGTGGTTGGCTGGTTTTTCGGGGGTGCCGTGTATCTGGCACGAGCGGTCGAGTATTCCATCCAAATTGGACGGACCCGGAGTAGTTCTTTTGAATGGATTTTTCCGCTGACCGGGTTTAGAGCCTCTGAATCCGGCATTGACTGCCGTATCTTCACTATTATCGCCGTTAATGCGGCATTTGCTTTTGTTGCAACGCGACCTGCCATTACGGTCCTTGATATCCGGACTGCCAGAATTTTTGCTGAGGTTGTTGCTGCGTGTTAGCCAGCTGTCCTCACCCGCGCAGAAGCGGGTCATGAGTGATGTGAGGGCTGCCATGGATTTCGGCTTTTCCTGTCCCAGGTGCCGGGCAAGCCACTCGTCGCGGATGTTATGTTTGAAGGCCGCGAGGGCCTCCACATCCGGACAGTCGATGATTTGGTTTTTCTTGGTTAAGAACCGTGTCCAGAATTGTCTGGCCGATTCGTCTGGCTGCTGAATTATATGGCTTAGGTCGTCAGCGTCTGGTGGTCGCACATACGTGCCTTGGAAGTATCGAGGAATGCGGCTTCCAGGTCTTCCCAACTCCCAATTGACTCTGTTGGCAAGCTGTTAAGCCAATGCCGTGCTGGTCCTTTAAGCTTGAGTGGGAGATATTTGATGGCGTGAAGATCATCACCGCGGGCCATGTGGATGTGAAGGAGATAGTCTTTGATCCAAACCGCGGGGTCTGTTGTGCCATCGTAAGATTCAATATTCACGGTTTTAAACCTTCGGGGATTTGATGATCCATTACTTCATCTGTGAAGCATAGTGGGTGTGCGGCGCCTCTGTACTGGGCGATATCACGACGGAGCTCAAAAGAGCTTTGTCTATTTTGTTCGGCCCGGCCGGACTTACTGTGTCCGGCGCGACGATTGTCGTCGCGTATCATGGGGCGCCCACGCGATCCATAGATCGATCTTGATTGTCTTGCCTTATCCTCCAATATATCTTGCAAGTCCGGAGCGTTCCCCTGTGGCCTTGTGCTTTTCGAGCGATGCCGGGGTCTGGTTCTAGTGGAGGGCCTAGGGGCCTCTCTGTCGCGACCACGGGGTGGTCGGTCAGCCGTATTGTCTGCTGGTGATGCAGGTTCATATGCCTCCTCCTCTAATCAGGGGAGCAGCTTGCATTTAGGGTAGCTTTTGGAGGGGCGTTCGAGCTCATGCTCTTCGGCCGCGAGGACTTCAGTCCATCTGTCAGCTAGCAGATCTTGATCAGCTCTAAGCTGTTGCTGCTTTTTCTTGAGGCTGTTTGCCGTGGCCATAAGCCTGCGTTTAAAACGCTCTTGTTCGACGGGATCCTCAGGCACGACGAATTCGTCGTCGTCGAGGCTTGCCTCGTCTCCGGAGGGAGGCATATAATCCTCTACCTCTTCTTCTGCCGCTCTCTCATGAGGGCTGGCGTCTCCGTCCTCCTGTGCTGAATCTTGCTAGAGTGGGTTGTCTTACTGTCTGGGGTGTTATTATCTCCGGTGCCGAAATCTTCATTCTTGCTATGGCGGGATTTAGAGCGGCGCTGCTGACGCTGGCGCTTGGGCTGTTTCTTGGAGGAGTCTTCCTCCGCTGTTTCTTCGCCATTCCCATCCTTTGGGATATCCACCATGTATATGTCATATGATGAGGTGGCTTTCCAGTGCCCGGTAGGTGCTGGTTCTTGGTCGTCTCCGACATCGTCGTCCATACCGTCGATGTCTTCGGAGTCGTAGTCTAGCATGTCGGTTAGATCATCTACAGTGGCTACTAAGTGGGTGGTGGGTGGGCTTTGAATTTCTTCGTCGTCCGCATCCCAACCGTCCTGACCGCAGTCCGGCCAAGGCTCTCCTGATAACGAGAGATACTTTAGCGAACTCAAGATGTCGCCGAAAGGTGAGTGTTGAAAGATGTCCGCAGCGGTGAACTCCATGATCGGCGCCCAACCGGATTCGATTGGAGGGGGCGCGGGAGGCTCGGAGTCCGGCACCTCGGAGTCACGGGCTTCATGAGGGACAAGATCAGTGTTCGGCTCTATCGCTGTAGAGGTTGCAGCCCCCGAGGCGGTGTCTAGCCATCCATCCTCGATCTGCGCAGCCGGCTCTGAATTGAAGATCGGAGTGGACTCGAGTGCGGCCTCCAGGATACTGTCCGGCTGCAGAGCTAAATCATGCTCGTCATGACAGTGCGGCACGCCCAGCTGTGGCTCGAATCCATCGAGGATCAAGTTCCCGCGGATGTCAGCCGTGAAGTTCAAACTTCCAAATCTGACCTGACGGCCAGGGGCGTAGCTTTCGATCTGCTCCAGATGGCCAAGCGAATTGGCTCGCAGTGCGAAGCCGCCGAATACGAAGATCTGTCCGAGGAGGAAGGTCTCACCCTGGACTGCGTCATTGTTGACGATCGAAGAAGCCATCGAGCCTATCGGCGACGACACAGAGGAACTCTCAATGAAAGCACCAATGTCGGTGTCAAAACCGGCGTTTCTCGGGTAGGGGTCCCGAACTGTGCGTCTAGGCGGATGGTAACAGGAGACAAGGGACACGATGTTTTACCCAGGTTTGGGCCCTCTTGATGGAGGTAAAACCCTACGTCCTACTTGATTAATATTGATGATGTGTGTTACAAGAGTAGATCTACCACGAGATCAAGGAGGCTAAACCCTAGAAGCTAGCCTATGGTCTGATTGTTGTTCGTCCTACGGACTAAAGCCATCCGGTTTATATAGACACCGGAGAGGGCTAGGGTTACACAGAGTCGGTTACAATGGTAGGAGATCTACATATCCGTATCGCCAAGCTTGCCTTCCACGCCAAGGAAAGTCCCATCCGGACACGGGACGAAGTCTTCAATCTTGTATCTTCATAGTCTTGGAGTCCGGTCGATGATGATAGTTCGGCTATCCAGACACCCCCTAGTCCAGGACTCCCTCAAGTCTACTTTGGGGAGTCTTAGACATAGAGTGCCTATTCTTGATGGAGAGTATTTTCATGAGCGAAAAAATGAGATGCTTGTAATTTTCAATCAATATCATTTGAACAAGTACATTGCTAGTCCTTGTGCACCTTGTGCTGATCCTATGCATCCTACCCTTGATGAGTCTATTGACATGATTAGGAATGTTAGAACTGTTAATCTTATCACTAGAGGCTTGCCTAGAAACTTGATTATAAAACTGCCTACTCTTGAGTGTGCCTACACTATATGGAAATTTCTTGAGGAACGATTTCCTGATTATTCTTTGAAAAATCTTGATGAAATTCTCCATAAGTCTATTGCCTTGAGTAAGATGAATTCTAGTGATCCTATCTTTGGTGATCATCTATTTGAGCTTACAAACCTTATGCGTGCCAAAGTAAATGTTGGTATTATTAGTGATATTATTTCTGAAGCTATAAAAATTCATAGACAAGATCATTGTCAAAATCATTCTAACGAATCACCCTCTCTAGGATTTGATCCACCACATGACGATGTTGAACATGGATACTATGATGAGGATGATGATAGTGACTTCGATCTTGATGATGCAATGAGACATTTTGGTCTTATGGCAAATCTTCGGGGATACATGTCAGGAGGAAAGGAATGGGTCCTTGACAGTGGATGTACCGATCACATGACCGGAGATAAAGACATGTTTCGTGAGCTTGCTGATAATTATAGTCCTCGAAAGTATGTCACTTTCGGTGACAACTCAAAGGGTAAGGTGGTTGGCCTCGGTAAGGTGGCCATCTCACATGATAGCTCCATACAAAATGTCATGCTCGTTGAATCTCTTGGATACAACTTACTTTCAGTATCTAGACTTGCTGACTTTGGTTTCAATGTCTTATTTACTGAAGTTGATTGCCAAGTGTTTCGTCGAGACAATCATAAAATGGTCTTTACCGGCATATGTAGAGGTGATCTATACATTATTGATTTCACTAAAAAGACTCAACCTTAAACTTGCTTCATTGCTAAATTCTCAAAAGGTTGGTTATGGCATAGACGACTAGGTCACGTTGGCATGAGAAACCTTGACAAGCTTATTAAGGGGAATCATATCCTTGGAGTTAATGATGTCATATTTGATAAGGATAGACTTTGCAGTGCTTGTCAGGCAGGTAAACAGGTTGGAGGAAGGCATCCCGTGAAGAACATTATGACCACAAAGAGGCCACTTGAGCTACTTCACATGGATCTCTTTGGTCCCAACTCTTACAAGAGTCTCGGTGGAAATTCTTTTGGTCTAGTTATAGTCGATGATTTTTCCAGATTTATGTGGGTGTTCTTTCTTGATGATAAATCGCAGGTTCAGAAGATCTTCAAAAACTTCGCTAGGAAGGCCCAAAATCAATTTGAAGTGAAGATCAAGAAGGTTCACAGCGACAATGGAACGGAGTTCAAGAACGCAAATGTGGACACCTTTCTTGGTGAAGAATGGATTTCACACGAGTTCTCGGCTACGTACACACCTCAACAAAATGGAGTTGTTGAGAGGAAGAACCGAACGCTCATCGAAATGGCGAGAACGATGCTTGATGAGTACAAGACGCCGAAGCACTTTTGGGCAGAAGCGGTTGAGACAGCTTGTCATGCAACAAATCGCTTGTATCTTCACAAGCTACCTGGCAAGACAGCATACGAGCTCCTCACCGGTAACAAACCCCAAGTTGGATACTTTCGAGTATTCGGCTCAAAGTGCTACATTCTTGATAAGCATCGTCGTTCTAAATTTGCTCCTAAGTCTCATGAAGGTTTCCTACTAGGTTATGGCTCAAACTCTCACACTTACCGTGTCTACAACAATTTCACCCGAAAGGTTGAACAGATGGTAGATGTGAAGTTTGATGAATCTAATGGCTCGCAAGTAGAGCAATTGCCAATTGATGTAGGAGACAAAGATCCTTCGGAAGCAATCCAAGACTTGCCTATTGGCAAGGTTCGTCCAATGGAGGTGAAGGAGAGTACCTTGTCTGTCCAAGTGGAAGCTTCTACTTCACGACAAGGTGAACCAAGAGTTGATACGGAAGCATCCACAAGTGGGACACACCAAGATGAAGGAAACAAGGAAGTGCATCAAGATGAATGTCAACAACCTCCTTCTCCACCACGACAAGAGAACGACAACGCCAACAATGAAGAAGGCCAAGAAGAAGAACAAGATGAAGAAGATGTTCAACGAAGATCCAAGCAAAAGCTTTCACGAGTTCGAGCAAGAATTGCTAAAGACCTTCCCGTCGAGCAAATCTACAATGATATTCAAACCGGGAGAATCACTCGCTCTAAAACTCGTTTAGCTAATTTTTGTGAAAACTATTCTTTCATCTCTAGCATTGAACCTATGAAGGTAGAAGAAGCATTGGAAGATCCAGATTGGATAAATGCTATGCATGAAGAGCTACACAACTTTGAGAGGAACCAAGTTTGGGCATTGGTTGAGAAGCCCGACAACAACCACAACATCATCGGTATCAAATGGGTGTTTCGCAACAAGCAAGATGAAGATGGACAAGTAGTTTGCAACAAAGCACGTCTCGTCGCCCAAGGCTACACACAAGTCGAAGGTATGGACTATGGTGAGACTTATGCTCCCGTTGCTAGACTTGAGTCTATTCGCATCTTACTTGCCTATGCTAATCACCATGATATCACATTGTACCAAATGGACATTAAAAGTGCTTTTCTAAATGGTGAAATAGAGGAGGAAGTTTATGTTAAACAACCTCCCGGGTCTGTCAATCCTAAGAAACCCAATCATGTTTACAAACTTCACAAAGCTCTTTATGGTCTTAAACAAGCTCCTAGAGCATGGTATAAATTCTTGACCAAGTTCCTTATTGAAAAAGGCTTTGAAATTGGGAAGATTGATTCTACTCTTTTTAATAAAAGGGTTAATGGTGAACTCTTTGTGTGTCAAATTTATATTGATGATATTATATTTGGTTCAACTAACCCTCATTTTAGTGAAAAGTTTGGAAAGCTAATGTCGGAGAAGTTTGAGATGTCAATGATGAGTGAACTCAAATTCTTTCTTGGGTTGCAAATCAAGCAAACTAAGGAAGGTACTTTTGTCTCTCAAACGAAGTACACTAAGGACTTATTCAAGAAGTTCAATATGCAAGAATGCAAAGGTATGTCTACACCCATGCCTACTAGTGGACATCTTGATTTGACCAAAGATGGTGAACTGGTTGATCAAAAGGTTTATCGCTCTATGATTGGTTCATTGTTATATCTATGTGCTTCACGTCCCGATATTATGCTAAGTGTGTGCATGTGTGCACAATATCAAGCTGCTCCTAAAGAATGTCATCTTAAGGCTGTGAAAAGGATAGTGAGATACTTAATCCATACACCAAGTTTTGGCATTTGGTATCCTAAGAGGGCCTCTTTCGATCTTGTTGGCTACTCCGACTCAGACTATGCCGGAGACAAGGTTGATAGAAAGTCCACTTCGGGTACTTGTCAATTTCTTGGTAGATCTCTTGTGTCTTGGTCCTCCAAGAAACAAAACTCGATATCCTTATCCACCGCCGAAGCTGAATATATTGCCGCTGGTTCATGTTGTGCTCAATTACTTTGGATGACCCAAACTCTTAAAGATTATGGGATATATGTGAAACATGTTCCATTGCTTTGTGACAATGAAAGTCCTATCAAAATTGGTCATAATCCTGTGCAACATTCTCGAACTAAGCATATTGAAGTTCGTCATCATTTCATTCGAGATCATGTTGCTAAGGGTGACATTGATCTTAAGCATGTTCGCACCGAAAATCAATTAGCAGATATATTCACTAAACCTCTTGATGAGAAAGTGTTTTGCAGGTTGAGAGGAGAATTGAACATCATTGATGCTTCAAACTTGGAGTAGAAACTCCATTGGATACATGCAAGACATGAGCTTATGACTAATCCTTGATATTTCTCTTATGATGAAAATCTTATGTCTTGGATATATTTGTATCTTGCATGCTATCTAACCCATGTAGGTACTTGGTTGAATCAAATTCCATGAGATTGTAATCTACTCATATGTTGAGCAATCTCTACATCACCAAGTCACTACACAAAGGTGGTTGAAGACGAGGAAGCACGAAACCATTCAAACATATCCTTTGACAAATTCTATGTTGAGCTTCATGATTGTCATTTTTGGATACACAAGTGCTCTTCCTTGCAAGAACTAACCCATGTAGGTAGATGGACTCAAATTCCAAGTGGTGCTCCAAATTCTTGATGAGCTACATCAACCTTGAGCAACCCACGCAAGTTCAACTACATGGACACCACCACGAACCAAGGTATGTTATTCCATCTTAGAGAAGCTTTACTCCGAGTCATGAGTTAAAGCAACTCAACAAGATGTGAATACATCAAGATGCTTAAACGAAAAATGGCAACCCCATTTTGAGCTTAAACGATGAGTATGACCTATGATCAAGTTATCTCACTTGACTCCTAAGTCAATATACTCTAACATAGGTGACTTCGTCGCCGACCATCTCTAGATGAAGTTCCCTTGTGTTTTCTTCTGTGTTTTTGCATTTGTCTCATGCATATGTGCTTCCCTTTTCCAAAAAAAAACTTCATCTAGATTTCTTTCTGTTTTCTCTACATTTTCTGCATCCAATTCCTTGCATATCATTTAGTTAATTCCTTGCAAATCTTTGTGAGATCTTTCTAGTCTAGTGAGCTGAGGTGACAAGTGTTTTCTCTGCAATGAACTCGGTTACACCGATTTGTTATTTTCGGTCCAACTGAAAACTCTCGGTACCACCGAAGCATACCACTCGGTGCCACTGATTTCACAACAGGAAAATAGTTTGCCACTTATTCTGAGTTTCTTCTGATCCAGCTCCACTCAATGAATCTTGTCCTCTACAAGCATCACATTTTTATCATTGCTTTATGTTGTGACTCAAGGATCAAACCCATTCATGTCAAATTCCAGAGGGAGAGAGAGAGATTACATCTTTATCAAGCCCTTCTTGGAAATTGATGTCAAAGGGGAAGAGAGAGATCACATCAAAGCTTATCATCTTAGAGAGAGAGATCACATCTCAGAGGGAGAGAGAGATCCTTCAAGGGGAGAGAGAGATCTCCAGGGGGAGAGAATACTAGTAGAAAGTATTTCTCAAGGATCTCAGATGCTTGGTGTTCAAGAGGAGAGATGCCACATGTCTTCTTGAGGGGAAAGGCATGTTCATATGTGCTTATTTGCATTAGCTTGCATTAACTCTGTTCTTTATATCTTTCAGCTCTGATTTTCTGTTCCCTATCTTCTCCCAGTATCCCATGCTAGATTCAGGGGGAGCAAGACATCTAAGGGAAAGAAATCATTTAAATTCATTGCATATCTTTACTCTTGGGGACATGTCCAATCAACTGTAGTACTTAGTACTCACTCTCTACATGTCATCCCAGTCTTGGTATTCTTGTGGTTTCTTCTGTTTGCTCTGGCTAGTAGATGTATCTGTGTTATCTAACCTTGTTTACACAGGTTCATTCCATCCTAAGCCAACTCAAGACTACAAGGTAAGTATATGCATCACAATCATGTGTATGAGGAATTCTTGCTGATGTACATACTATTTGCAAGAAGGACTCATGGGCATGAATGTATTTCCTTTAATATTTTCTTTTGCTCTGATGCATATGGCCAAGATACATGTAACACATTGCTTGCTCTATCATGGTTATGCTCTCACATGCTTCTATATTTCATATTCACATGATTGCATACATGTAGGGGGAGCCTATGCTTGTTACATGTCTTTTCAAAGCTTTACTTGCTGTTCTTTATATCTTTATCTAAAGCTTTGATGTATGTTGTCATCAATTACCAAAAAGGGGGATATTGAAAGAACAAGTGCTCCCTAGGTGGTTTTGGTAATTAATGTTAACATATCTCTTGTTGGACTAACACCTTTATCCAGTATATTTCAGATAAGTTCAACATTGGAGTGGCATGGACTAAAGGATGTGGGAACTCCTTCAAGATGCTAAGGACAAAGGATTGGCTCAAGCTTCAAGCTCAAGACTCTTCATTTTACATTTCAGTGATCCAAGATCACATTGAGTCTATAGGAAAAGCCAATACTATAAAGGAGGGATGAGGTGTTGCTTAATGAGCCTCTTGCTTCATGTGCTTAGTGATATGCTCCAAAAACCCTCAACCACTTTCTCACATACACATATGTCCTAAACCTAAAGTCAAACTCGGCCCCACTGATTCTTTCTATCCGGCGCCACCGAGTTTTGATGTCTTAGCCACTGCCACAAACCCTAAGCAAATCAGTCTCACCGATAGGGATCTCGGTCTCACCGAGATGGGATTGTAATCTCTCTGTGTATGTCCATTATCAAAATCGGTGTCACCGAGTTTGAGCAATCGGTACTGCCGAGATTACAATGCAAACTTCCTGGTTGACTCATTACCAAAATCGGTCCCACCGAGTTTGATAATCGGTCCAACCAAGTTTGCCTGACCAACTCTCTGGTTAGCTAATTACCAAAATCGGTCCTACCGAGTTTGTGTAATCGGTCTCACCGAGATTACGTTATGCCCTAACCCTAACCAAATCGGTCCCACCGAGTTGCATTCTAGTCCCACCGAAAACTCTAACGGTCACATTATTTGCTAAATCGGTCTGACCGAGTTTAACGATTCGGTCCCACCGAGTTTGGTAAATTGTGTGTAACGGTTAGATTTTTTGTGGAGGCTATATATACCCCTCCACCTCCTCTTCATTCGTGGAGAGAGCCATCAGACTAAACCTACACTTCCAACTTACCATTTCTGAGAGAGAACTACCTACTCATGTGTTGAGGCCAAGATATTCCATTCCTACCATATGAATCTTGATATCTAGCCTTCCCCAAGTTGCTTTCCACTCAAATCCTCTTTCCACCAGATCCAAATCCTATGAGAGGGAGTTGAGTGTTGGGGAGACTATCATTTGAAGCACAAGAGCAAGGAGTTCATCATCAACGCACCATTTGTTACTTCTTGGAGAGTGGTGTCTCCTAGATTGGCTAGGTGTCACTTGGGAGCCTCCGACAAGATTGTGGAGTTGAACCAAGGAGTTTGTAAGGGCAAGGAGATCGCCTACTTCGTGAAGATCTACCGCTAGTGAGGCAAGTCCTTCGTGGGCGACGGCCATGGTGGGATAGACAAGGTTGCTTCTTCGTGGACCCTTCTTGGGTGGAGCCCTCCGTGGACTCGCGCAACCGTTACCCTTTGTGGGTTGAAGTCTCCATCAACGTGGATGTACGATAGCACCACCTATCGGAACCACGCCAAAAACATCCGTGTCTCCAATTGCGTTTGAATCCTCCAAACCCTTCCCTTTACATTCTTGCAAGTTGCATGCTTTACTTTCCGCTGCTCATATACTCTTTGCATGCTTGCTTGCTATATGTTGTGAATGTTAAACTTGTGCCTAAACTCCACTCAAATTTAAGAAAAAGCTAAAAACTGCAACTTTGGTACTCAGTGTCTAATCACCCCCCCTCTAGACACCTCTTCTCAAGGTCCTACAATCAACAACTTCATTCTTCTTGCGATCGACATGCTCCACTTGATAACCCTTAAAATGACCAGCAATTGTATCAACCTCTCGGCGATAAGCCGCCATGAGTGGATCCTTAGAATCCCAAGTTCCCGAAACTTGCCGAGCCACTAAGTCCGAGTCGCCAAAACACCTCACCCGGCATAGATTCATCTCTTTAGCCGTCCGAAGACCATGGAGCAAGGCTTCATACTCAGTTGCATTGTTAGTACAAGGGAACATCAACCTCAAAACATAACAAAACTTATCACCTCGTGTGGAAGTCAAAATAACTCCAGTCCCCGAGCATTCCAATTGCCTAGATCCATCAAAGTGAATAGTCCAATACATGCTATCCGGCTTTTCCTCGGGCATCTGAAGCTCTGTCCAGTCATTGATGAAATCCACAAGTGCTTGAGACTTGATAGCCATCCGAGGCATATACTTCAAACCATGAGGTCTAAGCTCAATAGCCCACTTGGCTACCCGACCTGTGGCTTCTCTGTTTTGAATAATATCCCCTAAGGGAGCAGAACTAACCAAAGTGATGGGATGACCAAGGAAATACTGCTTCAACTTACGGCTGGCCACGAACACGCCATAAACTAGCTTCTGCCAATGCAGATATCTCTGCTTTGATTCAATGAGCACCTCACTGATATAATAAACCGACCTTTGAACCGGATATTCCTTGCCTGACTCTTTCCTTTCCACCACAACTGCCACACTGATAGATCTATTTTTAGTAGCCACATATAAAAGCAAGGGATCCTTCTCAATAGGAGCTGCAAGAACCGGTAGTTCAGCTAGCTGTCTCTTAAGTGCCTCAAACGCCTCATTAGCGACATCACTCCAAACAAAATGATCTGTCTTAGCCTTTTCTCCCAGACGGCTTATAAACAAGCTCAAAGCCGCTATACGACCCACCAAATGCTGGACGTCATTGATACATGACGGCTTAGCCAAAGAAGTGATAGCCTTGTTCTTCTCTGGGTTAGCCTCAATGCCTCTCTCAGAGACCAACAAACCCAATAGTTTGCCTGCTGGCACACCAAAGACACACTTGGCCGGGTTAAGCATAATTTTATAGACCCGGAGATTGTCAAAGGTCTCCTTCAAATCATCTATCAAAGTCTCCTTCTTCCTAGATTTCACAACAATATCATCCACATAGGCGTGAACATTGCGTCCAATCTGGTAATGGAGGCAATTCTGAACGCACCGCTGATAAGTCGCTTGGGCACTCTTGAGCCCAAAAGGCATCGACACATAGCAGAAGGCTCCAAAAGGAGTGATGAAAGTTGTCTTCTCCTGGTCCTTAACTGCCATCTTGATCTGATGATAACCAGAATAAGCATCCAGAAAGCTCAAACGCTCACAACCCGCTGTAGCATCAATAATCTGATCAATACGAGGGAGAGAAAAAGGTCAGCCGAACATGCTTTATTAAGGTCTATATAATCCACACACATACGCCAAGTGCCATTTTTCTTAAGCACCAGCACCGGTTAGCCAACCTCTCCGGATGAAAAACTTCAATGATGAATCCAGCAGCCAAGAGCCGGGCCACCTCTTCACCGATGGCCTTGCGCCTCTCTTCGTTAAAACAACGACAGAATTGCTTGACCGGTTTAAACTTTGGATCAACATTAGGAGTGTGCTCAGTGACTTCCCTCGGTACACCTGGCATGTCAAAAGGTTTTCATGCAAAGATGTCCCAGTTCTCACAGATGAACTCGATGAGCGTGCTTTCCTATTTCAGATCCATATTAGCACTAATGCTGAACTACTTGGATGAGTCGCCAGGAACAAAATCAACCAACTTAGTGTCATCTGCCAACTTAAACTGCAATAGGGGGCCATTCTCTGTAGTTGGCTTCTTCAAAGGTGTCATATCCATCGGGTCAACGTTATCTTTATAAAACTTTAACTCCTCGGTGGCACAAGTCGACTCAGCATACGCAACATCACCTTCTTGACAATCCAGAGCAATCTTCCTATCACCATGCACCATGATGGTGCCTTTATGACCCAACATTTTAAGCTGCAAATAAACATAACAAGCTTGTGCCATAAATTTGGCATAAGCCGGCCGCCTGAACAAAGCGTGATACATGCTTTTGATCTTGACCACCTCAAAGGTCAATTTCTCAGGTCTGGCATCATGGTCATTTCCAAAGCCCACCTCCAGGGTTATCTTACCCACTGGATATGACGACTTACCAGGCACCACCCCATGGAAAACGGTAGAAGATGTCTTAAGATCTTTGTCAGTCAAATTCATACGACGAAAAGTATCATAGTAAAGGATATTTATACTACTGCCCCCATCCATGAGCACCTTTGTAAGCTTATATCCTCCTACCCGAGGAGCAACCACCAATGCCAATTGACACGGATTGTCAACCCGGGGCGGGTGATCCTCACGGCTCCATACGATAGGTTGCTCAGACCACCTCAAACATCGAGGCACCGCCGGCTCAACTGAGTTCACTGCCCGCTTATGGATTTTCTGATCTCATTTGCACAGACTTGTGGTGAACACATGATACTGACCACTATTTAGCTGCTTTGGATTGCTCTAATAACCAGACTACTGCTGCTGATTCCCTTGGCTAGATTGTTGATTAAAACCACCTTGATTGCCTTGGCCCTGAAAACCAGAGCTTGAACTGCCACCTCCAAAACCAGGTCCATGAGAGCCGGAACCTGAACCGCCATGCGAGCCATGATTATTCTGGAAAAAATTAGAGTTTCTGTACTCCCGCATGATGAAGCAATCCTTCCATAGATGACTGGCCGGCTTCTCCTGGGTGTCGTGCTTTGGGCAAGGCCGATTCATCATGGCCTCAAGGTTGAACTTCGGCCCTCCAAACCGGGGCGCAGACGTTTTCCCCTTACGACGTTGGTTATTACTCTACGTATTGGTGTTAGCCACAGAGTCTAAACCACCGCCGGCCTTGCGCTTACTGTTGCCACCTTGACTCGCTGCATTATGCTATCCTTTCACATTGCCACTCTTTTTCCCTTTCCCAGTTTTCTCCTCATCAGACTTAGGGTCTTTAGTACTATCAGAGTCGACATATTTGATGAGAGCCGCCATGAGCTCCCCCATATCGTTGCAGTTGCGTTTAAGCCGCCCCAGTTTCTTCTTAAGGGGAAGGAAACGACAATTCTTCTCCAACATCAGGACTGCTGAACCGACGTTGATACTGTCTTATGAGTGTATAACGGTTGAGATCCAGCGCACCCAATTGGTTGTTGACTCACCCTCACCTTGGATGCAAGAATCTAAATCCAGAATTGACATAGGCTGCTTGCATGTGTCTTTAAAATTTTGGATAAAACACGTTTTCAACTCCGCCATGATCTAATGGAGTTAGCGGGCAGCCCTTTCAACCAAGTATGAGCTGGCCCATCCAACATCATGGTGAAATGCTTAGCACATGTAGCATCGCTAACATCCAACATCTCCATGGCCATCTCATAGCTCTCAATCCAAGCCTTTGGGGGTTGGTCCGCCGTGTAGTTTGGCACCTTACGGGGCCCCTTGAAATCCTTAGGCAAGCGTTCATTGCGTAGAGCTGACACTAAACATGGCACACCCAAGGTTCTAGAGGTCACTCCTGCCTCCACAGACGCTGACGGATAAACCAGAGTTTGCTATTGAGCCGGTAGCTTAGCCTCACGCCGCGCTCTGCCCTGGTCCACCAAAACCTAAGCATCATTACCAGCACGTGGCGGGTCAGGCCTACGAGGCTGATTGTGGTGCCGCTCACTACTCGATATAGCCGGTGAATCAATGTGTCTGCTATAACTCTGGCTTGGACGTGGGGTTGAGTGAATTCATTCACGATTGTACGAATAAGCCGCGTGTTGAGCCACAATCGTTTGAAGAAGTTCTCCAGCTTGCCATATCTCCATCGCATCTGGTGATTTATCTTGAATAGGGAGAGCCGCCAACCGAGTAGCCGCGGCTATCATGTTATCCAGAGGATTAGAATAGTGAACCGAGGGCGTCGGAACATGCTGAGGAGGAGTCAAGTTCACCAGTGGGGGATCTGCAACTCGTGGCTGAACAGGTGCTCCAGCCGTCGGCACCTCAACGCCCGAGCCACAACAGGCGGGTTACTAGTTCCTGACCAGGCATGTTGAAAAGGTTTCTCACATCATAAACTGGGGGTAAACGACTCGCATGCCTTCTATTAAAGACAACATTTGACGCGTTCCGGTCCAAGCTCAAATGGAAATTTTCTGCTTGAATCCGCTCTGCTTCCCTCTCCAAGGCGGTTTGCTTCGTCGCCATCCGGGTGTTCTCAGCATTTAGATCCTTTTTGGCTTGAGCTATCTCATCACATAACTTTGCAACGTCTACATTATGTTGCGCTTGATTTGCCAAGGTCACCTCCACCGTCAGCAATGTTGCCAGAGCCTCCAATAGTTCAGATAAAACTTGAACCGGCAGGCGCACAGGGCCTCCTGCTCCAGCTGCCATAGCAATCGCTGAACCGGAGATCATTGCTGTCGCAATTGAAGAATTCTACCCCGATTGCATGCCGGCCATGAAGATTGCATCCCGGTTCGATGGCTCATAGGGGTCCAAAATACTGTCGCCATGGGAACAGCCCCCAAGCCTACCATCCTGCACTTGATACATGGAATTAGTCTCACCAATTGAGGACTCATCGCCTGAATAGACGGTTGTCTCTCCGCCGGACACAGATCCTTCTTCCAGATCCACTCCTTGAGTAAATCCAACGAATACACGCTTTGGGGCGGCTTGAACCTTGGCGGGTCGCGTGCGCTGAGCCGTCTCGACGATGTCGGTGTAGGTGTCCGGCTCAGCTTCTGACTCACCAATCTTGCCGATGAAGACATGAATCCCGCCGAAGGGGACCCGGTACCCATACTCGATTGAGCCAGCCTCGGGGGCCCATCCCATGTCGTCGATGTAGATCTTTCCATGATGACTCTTAGTCATCCGGCCCACAGCGTATCCCTTGATCCCTGTGAAGTTGCCCTTCAAGAACTCGAAACCACCATGCGCTGGCCCCACGGTGGGCGCCAGGGGTTAAACGAGACAAATGACATAGAGAGTTTTTACCCAGGTTCGACCCCTCTCAATGAGGTAAAAGCCTACTCCTGCTTTAGGTTGTATTGCTTGGGTTCGATTACCAGGGAGCGAATACGCTTGACCTAGTTCTCGACTTGTTGTTTCTTGCCTTAACCCACCGCCATGTCACCCCTTTATATACACAGGTTGATGCCCGACGGCTTACAGAGTCCCGGCCGGCTCATACACAACGTGTCCGGCTCGGTGACCAAACTAAGCTTTCCTTAACATACAAGTTAAACATATGGCGGTTTATACCCATGGGCCTCAAGTAGCCTCCGGGTCTTGGGCCTTCAGTAAGCTTGCTTTATGGAACACCATCTTCAACATCTTCTTGGGCCTTCTCATTATGAACTGCCAGTGGTATGACCCGGCCCCTCCTGGGCGGGTCATACCTAATAGTTATATCCCCAACAGGTACCCCTCGGGGCCGACCCAATGTCATCATGGTTCTATGGTAAGTCAAAGTAACTGTGTGTCCGAAACAGCAAGGGGGAAACCCGAGGAATCACCCTTGATGGATTCCCACTCGATGTAACCGTCAAGCTGGACTTGGAGGAATCACCCTTGATGGTCCACACTTGAGGGGTTGCACGATAGGGTTGTTATCAGGAGTGGTGAAGGAGGAATCACCCTCGATGACCACGACCGAATAGGTACACTACAGGGTTAACAACAGAAGTGCTGACGAGGTATCGCCCTCGACACTCGATAATAACTCCGCAGAGTCGTACAACTAAGGGGGATGATGTGCGGTGTCGGGCCTGGATGTCGATCATGTTGATCGAGTCATTGAACATAAAGCGGGGGCAATTGGGGCAGGGTGGGGGGTCATTGATGGATCTATAACCAACCTATACTAAGAAGTTTAGAATAAGAACGTAAGGTATGAAAGCAGGTAACAAAAACATGCTATGCATCAGAGTAGGATCATACAAAAGCAGTAGCAGTTCTAATGCAAGCATAAGAGAGAATGGAATGGCCGATATCAAAATGAATAATGGGGGTTTGCTTGCCTGGAAGCTCTGTCGAGAATGAAGGGGTCGTCGACGTAGTCGATCACAGCGGCATCGACATCGGTCTCGAGGTCTACCAGAGAAGAAGAGGGGGAAGAAACAATAAATACAGTGCAAACAAATGCATTACTAAGCATGGCATGACGATAAGAGGTGCTAAGGGTGTTCTAAGGCGGTACGACACATTGTAGACGAAGAGGGAAAACATCCAGATAGTTTTCCCGGCATTTGGCATTTTTCGGCCAGATGAAAGTGGGGGAAAGGTTCCACGCTTGCATTGTTCGAAGCATGGGATAGCTACATGGAGGGCACCAACAGATTCATCTTTTTTTTCTGAACGTTTTTCATATATAAAACATTTTCATCAGAGTTACGGTTTATTTTATACGAATTTCCAAAGTTTTAAACATTTCCTAAAAATTCTATCAACTCGAAATTAAAAAGGAAATTGCTACGTGCACCCACAATTGTACCCAGCCAGCACACACAAGGGCTGACTGATGGGCCCTGTTGACTGGGTCAATAGACTAGTCAACCAGAGGCTGGCTGGTGGGCCCTGGTGCTGAGTCAACATGCTGACTCAGCGGATCTTATCCATTTAAACAGTAAAAATGCGGGCCCCACCTGTCAGTTGTTTATTTAGTCAAAACATTTTTATTAACAAAAATTAAACACACGGGGGCCCGACTGTCATTGGGGATTAAGGGCTGGGTTAGTGCTAATTAAGCCGGCCACGTCGGTGGCTAACTCGGGCGCGGTGGGGGAGGAACTCCAGCCGGCAGATTTCGGCCGCCGTTCACTACACGCAGGTGCGTCCGATCGGGCTCGGCATGGCACCCCGACCGGGGGCAACTGCGCGAGTGGGGGAGGTCGGTGATGAGAAGAACATCGGCAACGACGGCGACGGAGCTCGGTGGTTGCATAGCGAGGCACGCAGATGCGTGGCCGTGGGCGCGAGGGTGCGCAAGCAGGGGCAGGGCGATGCGAGCCGGGGCGCGGGACAGAGTGGCCCAGGGCGCGACAGCGGGCACTACAAAAAAAAGACACATCCGTGACATTTTGGGCCGAACGAAATATTTTTTTGTCACACATATGACACTTCTATGACGATAATTGTGACAAAACCCGGTATCATCATAGATGTGGTGGGCTCCTACTTCTATGACAAAAAATCATGACAGAAAATGGACTTTTCGTCCTGGGCAGGCCGGAGACGCAGCTGCATGACATTCTTTGGGCCATCCATGACGGAAAAAACCGTGGTAGAAGCAAGGGGGAGGAAAATTTCGGGGAGTTCCTGGTTACGGTGGGAGGTCGGGGGCCGAGCGATGCGCGTTTCTCTCATACACGTACGCGCGTGTGTGCGAGGCGTGGGCTCTAACTGAACCCGAGCGAGGCATTGGGCTCTAACTTAACCCGAGCGATTGCACTTCAGGCTACACGTTACTGAACCCGAGCGATCGATCGATGGATGTTAACTGAACCCGATCGGGCGATTCCTTCGCTACTGCTGCTATCTGAAGCTAATCGATTGGATGAACAGTGAGCATTGCGGTGGTGGGGGGGGGGTGGATGAACAATGAGCGGTGGCGTTGCCTCTGGATGAACAGGACCCTGTGGTGTGGAGGGCTGGATGAACAGTAGACGGTGGAGGGGTGCCCGTGGAGGGGTGGTTGAACAGTAGCCGGTGGAGTAGCGCGCGGTGGAGGCTGGATGAACAGGAGCCCGTGGAGGCTGGAGGAGGTCGACGGTAGCCCGTGGAGGCTGGAGGAGGTCGACGGTGGAGATGAACAGTATCCCGTGGAGTCCCGTTTTGCGGTACGCCACCCCCCCGATGAACAGGACCCCCGTTTCGACCGTAGGAGGTCCGTTTCATCCCTTTTGCGGTACGCCACACCCCTCCCGATCAACAGGACCCCCATTTCAACCGTAGGAGGCCCGTTTCCTCCGTTTTGCGGTACACCACATCCCTCCCGATCAGCAGGACCCCTGTTTCGACTGTAGGAGGTTCGTTTCCTCCATTTTGCGATACGCTAGACCCCTCCCGATGCACAAGATCCCGTTTCGAACGTGGCCGGTTGAACACAAGGCCGTTTCCTCCGTTCTACGGTACGCCAGGCCTCATTCCCATCGCCTGTTCCATCCAAGCCCTCCTGACGAACACGATGACGCATTCTGTTCTGACCCAGCCGGTTGGCTCCCACGCGTTCCGTTGCCTCCCGATGAACACGACGCATTTCGTTGCCTCCCCATGAACACGACACATTCCGTTGCCTCCCCATGAACACGACAACGACGCTGTTTCTCCGTTCCGACCCAGCCATCTACACGAGCCCTCGCCATACGTATGCGCGAGTAGGCGTTCGAGACCCCGCCCGTATGTACACATACGTGGCCGTATTTTCTTTCTTGCACCCTGGCCGTTGTACGTACGTGTACATGCTACGTGGGCGCCTCTACTATGACGCGTGCGCGCCTCTACATCCACCAGTATATATGTACGTACACGCTCGCGACCAGAATGACAACGCTACGTACGCTTCGACCAGGTGGGTCCCGACTGTCAGGCACTTCCTTGCGTGCGAAGATGTAGCTGGTGGGTCCCAGCAGTCAGGGGTGCGAATCTTTTTTTTGCCCGGACGCACTTCCTTGCGTGCGAAGATGTAGTTGGTGGGTCCCAGCAGTCAGGGGGAATCGTTTTGTTTCTTTTGCCCGAACGCACTTCCTTGCGTGCGAAGATGTAGCTGGCGGGTCCCAGCAGTCAGGGGGCGAATCGTTTTTTTACCCGGACGCACTTCCTTGCGTGCGAAGATGTAGCTGGTGGGTCCCAGCAGTCAGGGGGCGAATCATTTTTTTTGCCTGGACGCACTTCCTTGCGTGCGAAGATGTAGCCGGTGGGTCCCAGCAGTCACGGGGCGAATCGTTTTTTTTGCCCAGACGCACTTCTTTGCGTACGAAGGTGTAGCTGGTGGGTCCCAGCAGTCAGGAAGACGAATCGTTTTTTTTGCCCGGACGCACTTCCTTGCGTGCGAAAATGAAGCTGGTGGGTCCCAGCAGTCAGGGGGAAACGTTTTTTTCGCGAAATACAGTGGCCCGTCCGGTGGATCCCAGCTGTCAGGTGAAGGAATGATTATTTTCCACGTAATAAGGAGGCACTTCCTTGCTGCGGCCGTGGACCCAGCTGTCAGTCTCTCCACGTACAATCCACGTCCGATGGAAGTCGTTCCTTGACCACGTTGACCAAGCCGCACCGAGAGCACCACGGTGGTGGATGACGGCGAGACCTAGGAAGGGGATGACACGGAGCCGGGGAAGACACGGCAGTGGAAGCCCGCGCGAAGAGGGGTACGAGGGTTCACTGGTTCGGCTGTGGTGTGAGGTTGCCGTCACCGCAGGGCCTGGCCAGCGGTGGGCATAGTAGGGGGCAGTGAGGCCTCCACGGAAGCACAACCGACCACGGGAGGTTGGAGCATGCGGCACGACCGGCACTGCTTTGGGCGGCTGGAGCAAGAAGACCAGAGGTTGAAGAAGCACTACGGCCGTTGGATGGACATCGTACGGTCACTGGAGCTAGAATCGTTCATATTGACTAAGTTCACAAAGCCCTTCGTCCCCATCAACTTAGTTGGCCCACAAGTCATCCTCCCGCTATGGTGGGTCCCAGCTAGCACGGGGGTATTCATTTTTTTGTGCGTAATAAGGAGGCACTTCCTTGTGTGCGAAGATATAGCTGGTGGGTCCGACATGTCAGCGGGGGGAACTTTTTTTCGTGAAATACAGAGGCCCTTTCGGTGGGTCCCAGCTGTCAGGTGGAGGAATCATTATTTTGCACGTACATTCCACGGCCGATGGATGTCGTTCGTTGACCACGTTGACCAGGCCGCGCCGAGAGCACCATGGCGGTGGACGATGGCGAGGCCTAGGAAGGGAACGACACGGAGCCGGGGAAGACTCGGCAATGGTTGCCCATGCAGTGGGGAGTACGAGGGTTTACTGGTCCGGCTGCCGTAGCCGGAAAATAACAGGAGTAGTGGGTGAGTAGAGGAATGGCCTGGCCAGCAATGAAGTAGGGTGGGGCGGTGCGGCCTGTGCGGTAGCACAGCCGGCCACGGGAGGCAGGAGCAGGCAGTCCCACCAGAGCTGGTTTGGGCGGCTGGAGCAAGAAGATCAGATATTGAAGAAGCAGCACGATCGTTGGATTAACATTCAACGGTCACTGCTGCTAGAATCGTTTGTGGACTAAGTTGACAA
Organism: Triticum aestivum; assembly: GCF_018294505.1. Lineage (NCBI taxonomy): Eukaryota > Viridiplantae > Streptophyta > Magnoliopsida > Poales > Poaceae > Triticum > Triticum aestivum. Next base: position 498,314,262 of record NC_057813.1, read on the forward strand.
AACCAAAGTACATGTCAACCTAGTAGACCCACAAGTCAGCCTCCAAATATGTCCCAAAGAACATACAGCCAGAAATTTCTAGCCAGATTCAAATTAGTTTTAAACCTAAATATACCTTAATTTAAATTCAATGAAATTTTACCCGCACAAAAACAATGAAATTTAAAATATCAAAATCCGAAAGAAAACAATATTTTGGAACTAATTGCCTGTTTGCTGTATTTTTTCATTTTACAGCCCATTTATTATTACTTATAGCCCATTTCTTATTACTTATAGCCCATTTTCTAGGCAAAATGCACCCCTCCTCGTCTTGAAAGATTTCTGGCCCAGCAGGGCGTAGAAAAGCAAGTAGGCCTATGTTGGTTATTCTGCAAAAAACAAAATAGCTGGCTAGCCATTTTTTAGAAAGGAAAAAAACAAACTGGGCTGGTCATGTGCTAAACATATGAAATAAAAGCCTGGGCTAGACGGGCCACGAGTCCCGCACAACCCAGTTGATACCCTTCTCCGTCCCGAAAAAACAAAATTACAGCGTGCGCTGCTGGGTCCCTACTGTCATCCTCACCATGTACAGTCATCTCCTTATTCCTCTTTGTTATTGACCATGTTGACAACACCGGAGGGCGGTGCCGCGGCGAGCGAACCAAGGTGGAGGACGATGGTGAGGCCTCAGACGGGAACGAATAGGAGCCGGGGAAGATCACAGCCAGCCGTGGGAGGCGGGAGCAGGCGGTCCCGCCGGCGTTGGTTTGGCTTTGGCGGCTCGAGGAAGAAGAGACTGAAGAAACGCGAAAGACGTTGAATGTCAATCCAACGGTCAAGTTTGGCACAATTGTTTGTTGACTAAGCGGACACCAAGTAGCATACTTTTTTATATATAGGAAGAAAACTGCAAGGAAAATGCGTTCGTTTGCCGTCCTCCTCACAAGGAACGTTCGCCACATAAGTGACTAGCACCCTTGGTTTTCAACCGAGAGGTCTTGGGTTCGAGTCCCAGGAACTCTCAATTTTGTCCTCCTTCCTTCCTCGCAAAAAAGGGAAAGAAAATCAAAGACTTGGGAAGGCGTACAGAACAAGCTAGTGTACAGTAAAGAGACGTTGCCGAGTTTTAGAAAAAAGAAAAACGTGCTCATGTAGCTGGTTCAAATCCAAACCTAGACTATGACTATATATGGTGCTATGCTACTCTGCAAGTAATGAAACTGACATATCCAACATTCGCTTCTCCTCTTCTCTACTTACTCTGCCTAGCATCAGAAGCTCTGGCCGCAGCAACCATGTCCGCTGGCTGCTCGTCCACCTGCTCTTCAGCAGGCAACAACCAGATATGCGCCAAGTCGCCACCCGTACCATCGCCTGTGGGTCTCATCACACCCCCGCCGGCACGCGCACCACAGCCGATTGCTCATCGCAACCTGCTGCCGTTGGTGTGGTGCCACTGCTGCAAATCACGTAGAGTCATCCATCGCGTCTCAACCACAATCCACAACCCTGGCCGAATCTTCTACAAATGCCCGAATCATGGGGTAATAATATGTTTAAGTGTTTGTTCTGCTGCTTTCCAGTTGCTGATTTTTTAATAGTTTGGTTGATGATCTTCCAATTTGATTCGTGCAGAAAAGGGAAGATTCGTGTGATTTGTATTTCTGGGAAGTTGCTGATGTGGGGGAATGCAACTACGCTAATTATTTGGTTAGCCGAGGAATCCCAATACCAGCAGGTTGGGGTGTTGGACAAGTAACTGAAAGGAACGACAGAAGAGGAAGATGCAGAGCAGAAGGTTAAAGATGCAGTTCCTCTGATCATGGCCAAGCAACAGCTGCTGAACGACCTTGACAACAATGAGGAGATGAAAGAGCTTGTGAAGATAATGGGCAAAATCGATGTGCTCTGTAGGATGATTGTCTCTTTATTTGCAGTGTATGTAGCACTCGTGATGTATTCAGTGGCTACGACATGAGCACTTTGCTGAAACTAGTAATGAATGAAACCTGTGTAGCAGGCTGGGCGTAGTGTTGTGAACATCTAATGATTTCTATTAACGGAAATCAGGGGGTATCCCCTTTTGCTCATATAAATAAATAAATAGCAGAGGCCCTGTCGGGTCAGCTTTGTTCTCATTCGAAGACGTCGAGCAAATTGCAGTCCAACAGCAAACTATGTCATCAAATTCAAGTTTCACAGCCAAATATGAGTACAACTAAACAACAATGTCATCATGTTTTAGTTGTCATACAATCACCAAACACAAATCAGCATACATAACAAGTGATGTTCTCACAGCAAAATACTAAACAACATGTTCATCAGGTTTCAGTTGTCATAGCAAACACAATTTCACATAGTAGATAAAAAACGTCTTCTGACAGGCAAATACGACAAAAGCAATGTAATCATCATCCGCAGCAGCAGCGTCAACATCTTCGCCATGTGTATCAGTCTGAATCGTAATTCCCCACGGTGCCATCTTCTTCTTCGTCCTCAAGGTCCTGGAACGTTGGCTTCTTCTTGATCAACTCTTGTATGTCCACACATGACATGCAATCTTTTCGCCGGCGTCATTGACGTGATGGTTCTCAAAGATATTAGGAACATCTGTGTTATCTTGTACATCAGGAGCAGTGTAAGCATCATCTTGTTGTGCAACTTCATTAAACGAATTCCTCTGCTCAAACCTTTGCAATACTCTCCAGTCATCGCTACGTGCAAATGTGTCTTCCAAGAAAAATATCTGTGTTGCTTGATTTGCCAAAATAAAAGGCTCGTTGGTCTGGTACGCCGCCTTGACATTGATGGATTTGAAATAATCATCAGCTCTGGGTTTTGCGATCCTGGAAAACAGGTTATACCAACGACAGCACAACAGAACCACACACCGATGATCCTCGAAACTGGAGATATACTGCAACTGAACAATGTCTGTTATGTTAGCATACATTTCAGTTGTCTCTTTGTCATACGTATCCGTGCTCATGATGGCACTGTTTTGTGTCTTCCTGCCTTCGTCTCGTGCAAGGGTGTTGTAGCGCACATCTCCAACAACGCAAGATTCATAATGTCTTACCCGAGTATGAGGACCCATTGCTAGTGAGTAAAGGGCATCATCAACTGCCTGCCCATCCTCCCGCATCTTCTTAACCTATGGTTAGAAAATAGACAAGCCGATCATCTTATGTACTCAATATATTAAAAAAACTGACAGTGCACTTCAAAAGCTTACATGGTTCTTGAACCATTTCGCAAATCCTGCCATAACTAGTTTGTCAATGTTTCTTGGATTTTGCGGCAGTAACTCCTCTTTGTAGATGCTGGACAACATGGTGATCACGTCAAACATCTAAATATATAAGAATGTGCTGCAAGTTTAGTAGATTACGATGTATAAGCTGCAGTACTGCACTTACTTGATATAAGGTAGTATCTCAGGAAAGTTATTCAACACATACCAAACCATTTTGTCCAAATCTTTAGGTTTGTCCTCTTGTCGACTCTTCCCTGTAACTCGAACAGAATAATCGAAAACATTGAGCCCGGGATTGTCTTCACCCACCTCTTTGCTAAGCTGATCAGCTGTTTCAATGTTTTTTGAGTAGAATGTCAACACCTCTGTAGCAATGTAGGCCTCTGCAATGGAACCCTTGGGTCTAGCTCTGTTCCTAACATAGCCCTTGAAAGTGCCTAGCCGCCTTTCAATAGGGTACATCCAGCCATACTGTACTGGACCTCTAAGTAGTGCCTCATCAGGTAGATGAACAGCCAAATGCACCATCACATCAAAGAAGGCTGGAGGATATATCTTCTCAAGGTCGCATAGGATAGTTGGTATCTTGTCTCTAAGATGCTCCAAAGCATCTATCCTGATATTTCTACTGCAGAGTTCCCTGAAGAATTGTCCCAACTCTGCAACTGCTCTGTATAAGTCAGGGCGGCCCAATCCTCTAAGGATAACAGGTAAAACCCTTTGAAGTAGGACGTGGCAGTCATGAGTTTTCAACCCTTGTACCTTGTTTCCATCTGCACTGACTCTCCTTTCAGGGTTGGAAGCAAATCCATGTGGGAATCTCACACGTGACAGGACCTCACAGAGTTCTTTTCTTTTACCTTGTCCAAGACGTACACAGCTGGTGCCATATCCCGTGGTTTACCTTCATCTTGCACCTGCAAATCCTTTCTGATACCCAGGTGTGTCAAATCAATCCTAGATTTTAAGGTATCCTTCGTCTTGCCTTCAATATTAAGAAGTGTGCCGATAATGTTGTCACATATATTTTTCTCGATGTGCATCACATCAAGATTATGTTGCAGATCCAAATCTTTCCAATACTCCAAGTCCCACAAAGTGGACCTGCGGGTAAACAATAATCTCTCTTCTACCCTGCCATGCTTCCTTTTCCCGCTACCATTACCAGGATGGTTTCCTGGTTTAATATGCCCGACCTTCTCTAATTCCACTCGCAACTCATCAGCAGTGAGCCTCTTTGGTGCATCACAGTTTTCATGCTTTGCATTGAACACATGTCTTCGGTATTTTCTAGGATGCGGCTTGTCCTTGGCAAGGAAACGGCGGTGTCTGATGTAACAGATCTTGCTAAGTATTGCGTATGATAGCGAATTCCTGTCATAGCGAACACATGCATTGTAACCATGTGTCGTTCGCCCTGACATAGTGTCCAAAGCCGGATAATCATGGATGCACCAAATTATAACAGCACACAGAAAGAAATCAGCTGGTGGGCTACTATATAGATCTCGAGTGAGAACACCCTTCCATAGCTGTTGAAGTTCCCCCACAAGAGGCTCCGTGAATAAATCAAAATCCTTTCCAGGACTTTTTGGACCTGGGATGAGCAAGGCTATCATGTAGTTTGATTCTTTGGTGCAGACATTTGGAGGCATGTTGTAAGGGATAACAAGCACTGGCCACATGCTATATGTGGCGCTCTGGTGGCCAAATGGGTTAAATCCATCTGAAGCTAAGCCAAGTCTAATGTTTCTCGGGTCAGCAGCAAACTCTTTGTGTTTATCACTGAAGCTTTTCCACTCACTACCATGAGATTGATGGCTCATTACATTGTGATCTGTGTACTCCTGGTTCCTAGAATGCCACAGTACATCCTCTCTTGTTTCAGAATCACGAAACAACCTCTGCAATCTTGGTGTAATTGGAAAATGTCTCAGAACATTATGAGGAATCCTCTTCACAGCATCACCATCTTTCCATCTTGATGATTTGCATTTCGGGCATTCACTTAAGTTGGCATAATCCTTCCGGAATAGAACACAATTATTCTTACAAACATGGATCATATCATATCCAATTCCAATTGCACGAAGGAAATTCTTCATTTTACTGTAGGTGTGTGGCAGCTCAGACGCATCTGGGAAAGATTTGCGGAAAGCAGCCAACATCGCATCGAATGATTTGTTGGTCATCCGCGCAGATGTCTTCACCTGAAGAAAGGTGACCATAGCTGAGAATACTGACAGCTTATTTCCTGGGGTGAGAGCAACGTTGCATTGTTCCAACATGCGGGCCCACCGTTTTTCTTCTGCAGGTGAAATTTCACGGAATGCACGAGCATTTCGTAGCATTGTTTCAATGTTGGTCAAACTCACTGGCTCCACCACCACCACCTCCTCCTCCTCTTCCACCTGAGCATCAGGCAGATCAAGATGGTGTTCTGCTGCTTCCACGTAGTCAATAACATTGACGTTCATAGCTTCACCATGATGAACCCACCTAGTATATGTGACCGACATCCCATACAAGTGTAGATGATTTTGCACAGTTGACTGTGGTCTTGTAACTGAATTCATACAACTGCTACACAGGTAGAGCACATCTGATTTCGGACCACCGTACTTAGCTCTGATAAAGTTCATGAAGTTTTCAACCCCCTCGACATATGCAGCGGAGAATCTTTGAGCAGAAGTTATCCAAGTCATGTCCATCTGTTAGACATACAAATTAGTTCTTCTACTAGATATTACAGGAAAAACATATATGCTTTTTTATGAAGTCCAGAAAAAAATACCTAGATCGATGTCTAAAGCTATGGCAAGATATTTGGACGAGCAGATTTAAGTAACAAAATATATGTAAAGCCAATTCAGCAAACAGATTTGAGTGCTAAATTATGGCAGGCTATTTCAGCAGTCAATGAGGCCGAGCACACAGCCATCGAACTATCAAAGGCCATCGCAGCAGCAAAGATCGAGTATAAAACAGTGTAGAGCTATTTCACCTAACAGATTGGCTACTAGACCATGGCAATCTACGCCACAATAAATATATGGTAGGATATTTTAGCAATTAATCGGCCTTGGCATGCCATCTCAGCTAAGTAGATTGAGTGCAGAACAGGGCAAGGAAGCTTCTTAAGCAGAGCATATTGACAGTAAACTACTTCGGCAAACAGTGAGATTAACAGCGTCTATCAGCTAACATTCAGCACTACACTGACATGAACGGGGCCTCAGTCTAGAATGCGCGTACCGTGGGAGAAGCTGACCGCCGTGCGTCTCCACACGAACGTCGCCAGCGGTGGCGGCGCTGACCGCCGTGCGCCTCCACAACAACGTAGCCAGAGGTGGCGGCGCGGCTAGAGGATGGCAGTCTACGAGAGCGTACTGTGGGAGCGAGAGGATCGCCGTGCGTCCCCTCGATGAACCGCGGCGCCAGCGTATCGGCGCAGCGGGGAGGGCGGCTTTGGCGGAGCGAATGGGGTGGAGGGGGATGGGGGTTTGGGGAATATTATTGGCTAGTTGGCCGAAGG